>NC_056033.1:37674905-38322542 GCF_004379255.2 Salvia splendens | reverse complement strand
CATGTATAACATTGGAACTTTAAACCATAAATATTGTCATACTACACATCTGAACCCAGAATTTCGACTCACAAATGAGAGTTTGAGTACTTAGCCTTATCGAAAGCAAATGGAAGGCCCATGCTTTCGTCCAAGTTCAATATCCCTTTTTTAAAGAAGCTTCTCCAACGGTTTAGCCAATAAAGCATATGACGCGGCAGATACTACTAACTGTAAGTCAATGTATAACAAGGACAACTAAAACTACATGCCAAGAGAAATTAGAAAATGTCCAAATTACACACAATTAGATACCTTATTGAAGTCATCTCCACCTTCTGTGAAATCAAGATAGTTATGCCAATTTTCAAGCTCCGCGACATTGAGAGGCCTCACGTGGAAATAGGGCCTCCTGATCGCTGTTTCAAAACCAATGATCTTAAAATCGAATTCTTTAGCTTTCTTATACATCTCTTCCCTAATAGCAATGTACTTCTCCAATTCCTCAGCATCTTTCAAGCTTGCGTTTACAGCCGTAGATGATTGTTCTGCAGCATCAGGAGGAACCTCTCCCTCATTTTCTTGAGAATCTGTATCAGCAATGACAGGTGCCTCCTCAGCAGTTCGCAACTCAGACAGAGGACGGCTAGCAACCAACTCTTTAAACCTGTAATAACATGTGCATCGATATCCCACACGGGTCAAACTATCGGTCATGAAGAATAAACCCACAACACAATTATAATTTACTAAGTGTATACTGAATACAAATAAGCTTACAGTCACTTCAGGTGCTAAATTGAATGCTAGTTAACTCTTAATCCATGTAAAGGAAGATTTCAAACAAAAACACAAGACTAAGGAAACCAGAATCAGGAGAATGATTCAGTTTTCAATTTTGTTTCAACTACAATGCAAGTAAAAAACTTCCACAACCAACATTCAAGTGGAACTACTTCTTAGTGAAATTGAGGACCATGGGATCAAGAAAGATGAACTAACAGGAGGTTGACTTGACAAAAATATAACTAACCTTCACTTCATAGCAAGTTCAATTACTATGAAACAAACATTAAACCTAACAAGTCTACGTGCAAATTATTACCCTTCAAAATAGTGATCCAGCTGCTGATTTGGAATCTCTAACACCCTTGTATAAATTGTGGCAACACAGGACCAATCTTGTTGTGAAATTTCATACTCTATGTATTTGTCCCAGAGTGGGAAGCACAAATAATCTGTTCCAACATAAGCTAATGCTCTTTCAAATAGCCTGAAACATCATAACAGTATGTGAAGTAAAACTCAGTAAAGATGCAAGATAACCAACAATCCCCCACAAAAGCATAAGCAGACTAGTGTCAACAAGGAACTATTCACTCAAAGAGCAGTTGAGAATTCTGAACTAACAAATTATGCTGTTCATTTACCTTCCTCGACAGAATCTTACACAGCTTGTCAAGGATGAGAGATACATGCCATCTTAGCCATACTTTGCGAAAGCTTCAGAGCAGCAATTGTGTTTTGAAACACCTCAAGTGCAATGGTTCAAAAAAAAAGAAAAAATTCTTGAAAAATTACATTACTAACCCTAGGGAGAAATATGACTGGAAGGCTGCCGAGGCCATGTTACATTTGAATCCCAAAAACTCAGCTACTAAATAGTAGCAGTCAAGCAGAGAAAGCAAGGGTTTGCACATCAGGAAAAAATTAACTTGTCTAATGTGCACTCCCTAGTCCCTACAAACCTTAACACCCCAGACTTCAGTAACGGCTGTTGCAGATGGCCGAAAGCATGTTAGAGTGCGACGAAATATCAATTCAGCACTAAATAACAACTCACAGCTTGAATGACATAGTGATTTTTATGGATTTACCTTCTGATAGTGTCAGCATCTCCATAAGTGCCAATAGCGAAGACACAATAGTGCAACCACATGTCCACAGAGTAGGTAACTCCTTGAACAGCTCGTTCATAAATCTCTGCAACTTTGTCCACTGAGCTGAGTCGTGCCTCATGATCAGCATACTTCTTCCAGTAGCCATAGCATAGAGGAAATTCCGCCAAAAATGTATCATAAACTTTTCGAATTTTTGAAATATTGCCCTGATCGAGGAACTAGCACAGTTAGTTCCATTTGACATAAATCATAATGGAACAGGAAGGGGAATACCCAACCCATTCATGAGGCAGTAACTAAATATCAAGTTGGTCTATTAAAAAGAGTATGCAGAAGATCATTAAAAACCTGAAAATTGAATTGATCAGACATACCTCTGATGTTCTCTCTGTTTCGTCAATTAAGGTAGTCCAAGCATCAAAGTCCAAAGAATTAGTTGTTACTATGCTCCATAACCTTTCTTCTTCTGCGCTGAGGGCTGCCAGAGAAAATTTCAAACATGAATCAGCACTCCATTAAAAACAATATTTGTTCAATTGTGCATTGCAAGGGAAGTGTTTACAAATACACCATTGTTAAATAAGATTAATTATTTTCATGAGATGAAACTTTTCATCTCCAGAACAGATTATCAAAACTTTGCATGTGGAAAATTTTGGGCAATCTCATGTAATTATACAAGTTTGCAGTTGATATTAAATGCATCACAGCGGCGGGTAATACTAATATCAACCTATGAGTACATAGAATAGACCAGCAAATTACCAAGGAAGCAATAATAGAGCCATGCGAATACTCCATCATACAGAAATAAATTACGCCTTTTCATCAAGTTAACGGCCACTACCAACATTATATGTCCTAAACTCCTAATACTTCCAAATATTTCAAAATGAGGGAAACCTTGTCAGTCCTACTGCCTTTAAAAGTTCTTTTACATTGAACACCTAAATCCAAAAGAAAACAATGTAGTCAATCCTGTATGGTGGCTTATGGCGGTCCTTCCGAAAACTGCCACAGGGATATGGCACATTGTTGCGGGATATGGCAGTCAATAATTAAATGAATAAAATAATACTCATATAGTTATATATAATTCAAAAATTAGAAAATAATAAAAATATAACTTGCATAATGCCCCATTCCTAAATGCAGTACACACCGCAATGTTGTCAAATAGCGGATATGGTGGCACTATGAAGTTTCCACCAGCAAACGCCACGCAGTAGCGCCATGGCACCGCCATATCCGCTATTTGACAACATTGCAAGAAAATCAGATTATTGGAATAGAGTAATCTAGCCTCTACTCTACTCGGTAAAGTTTTAAATTATTATAGAATACCAGAACCATCCGAAGGTTGATGCATAGCAGCAGATCCAGTAAGATCGGCTGAAGCAACCCCATTATCAGAAATAATACTTGCTGCTCCATCCCTGGTCATGCTATCTCCATTGCCGAGTGAAGCATCATACACAGAAACTTGAGTTGAATTTGCGGACGAGTTTGCAAGACCAGTCAAATTTTCACCAGCATCATAGGCCATTGTAACAGGGGTTTCTTGCTGGGAAACATTTTCTAGCACCACATGAGTACTCCCAGCATCTGCATTCACTCCACTGGATGAAGAAACTATTTCTCCTGTAATTCCACCAGGAGCAGCATTTTCAGTTTCTGGAAGAATGGAACCAGTATCATCAGAAGCATTAACACTAGCAACATTCTGAGCTACAGAAGATGCTTGTTCCGTCATGGTTTGACCGTCGCCCATAACACCCAGTTTGTGCTCACAGATAACTGCATAACGTACAAGTAGCTTTTGTTAAATGAGCTACTGGTCATAAGTTATAACCAAGAGTAATAAATTCATTATGTTGTGTTTTGAGGCAATTCATTTCACCAAAGAAATATACAAATCCATATAACTAAGACTCCAGTATTCATAACAAATTTCTTTGAGCACATAACACCTGCCAACAGAAATAACCAATGACAATGTTACATTGTTGCCTGCCTTCTCACGCCAGCATCTAAGAATTGGAAAATATAGCTTTGTACCATGTAAAAAAGCATGAACATCAGCCGAAGCTACCACATCCATAGAGAAACTCTCAGTTAACACTGTAGCTTTGCAATATACATTTTAGCTTCCCAACAGACTAGTGAATCATCAACCATCCATTAAGTATTACAGCAAATCGCACAATAATAGTAACACATTTTTCTCTGCCGACATATGGAGGTTCAGGAAAGAAAGTTCACAACAGAACTTCAAGTTTCATACTAATCCAAACCAGAAAAGCAAACTATCATATACTCTTGAGTCCTGACAGCCGTCCTCACAAACAACTTGGTTCGTTTTCAAACCACATCACCAGATACCACCCATCAACTACATAATTGGGGATTCGTGCATAAAACCCTAATTAGCACAATCCACAACAAAAAAAACGCATAAATAAAAAAATATATAAAGCTATCAAGTAAAAAGGCAAAAAACCAATCAACTATTTACGGAAATTGGTAAGCTACCCACGGATTTGCAATAATCGAGCTACAAAAGTCGTGGATAAATTGAAAAATAAAAACAAGTCATTTTAACCAACCTGAAAAACGGATAAGAGTACGAGCTATCTCCAAGCTTTCCAAACTCGAGATTCAGAAGAAGAACTCTGAATTTTAGCTCACACGATGGGGAAAAGAAGACCGGAAAATAGAAATCGGAGCTTTTGATTGTGCAGGTTGGAAGCAGAAAACACAATAGAATTGATATGGACTACGGTATGGATATTGGGGCACTTCGCCAAGAGCCCAGCCCAACTAAATGTTTGTGCTATATATACTCCATATATATATATAGCAAACGGCCCAATTAAATGTTTGCGAGTATATTTAAATGTTATATTGCTAACTCAATTACTTAATTGCTAACTAGTAACTACAAATAGCCCTTAGATATCTACAATTAAATAATAGCCCTTAGATATTCACGGCCTAGATCATCAGCCCTTAAATGTCAATATGACCAACAAAAAACTTCAATAAGGGTTTCATAAGGATTCTAACGAGATCTCACTTGCATATGTTCCGATGTCAAAATTTGAAGAAAAAAAAATCAAAAATTTTTATTTTTTTCGTACAGCAACAAATATCAACATAGTATATAAAATATGTCAATATAATACATATTAAATGTTATTATTAAAGCAATGTGTTGACATAAGCAATGTGTTGACATTCTCAAAGCATTGTGTTGATATTTTCAAAACACTATATTGACATTTTTATCCAAAACCCTAATTTGGTACCTGTTTTTTTTATTTATTTTGATTTAATTAATAAAAACGAAAATTACATGTAGCAAATTTTATACCACTAGATTTCTAAAATCCTATGGTCTTAAATTAGTCGTAGTTAGCAACTAGAGAGTGAGTTAGCAATTGATCACCCCCTACTAAACGTATGTGAGTATATAACAAATTACAAATGTGTGGGTTTCAATTTGAGTATTTCGAATTGATATGCACCAGCAAATGATTAATGTGTGATTAGAAATATTACTCGTTTGATAAAAAAGATGGGATATGAGAAGATATGTAAAACAAGATAATAAATACCGTCTTCATGACAAGATATGCAAAGATATAAAATTTTTTTTCGTTGTTGTTTGATAGAAAAGAAATTACCTAAATTTGTATAGTATATTAAATAATATGGCTTAACTTGACAAATTGGTGGGTTACATAAACATGGTTAAAGTTATAATTTTGGTAAGATTAGGGAGGGTCCTTGTCTTAAATTGCACTTTGAGTTAAACTTAACTAATATCAAACAATTAGAAATATACATTTATAATTCTATATTTTGATAGGGTAGTGATTTAGAGACATAATGTCTCCAAGCCATAATACCCTTATGGCATTTTGACATAGATATATTTTTTTATTATGACTAGTTTACCCAATATCATATTAAATGGATATAAATCTATTTAAGGAATATTAAATCAAATTAAATATCTTTATCTAAATGCATATTTATTGATATGATTAGAGATAAACCTCGAAACTTTTTATATGTTTACATATCATTTTTCATGTTAATTTTATACTATATTATTCATTTAAAAATCATGAATTTAGATTATAAATTAGTTACTATAGTATTAATTATCAAAATACATACTAAATTATTACTATTTAATAATAAAATAATTTGATAACTTCATATATTATTATTTTTACAAATAAATTTTTATCTAATCAGTTGATAATTTAATTATGAGTTATTTTCTTTTTTTATGTTATACTTTCACAACCGGTTTTATTATTTATTTTTTTTGTTAAATTTCTTATTCAAATTTGAATTGTATGATTAAATAATAGTAGTAGTTATTATGATGAATCATTTGTTTGTGTTATCTTTTGTATTTTTGTATTAATTTTCTTAGCTTTTATCACATGTAATATTTTTTTTATATTTTGATTGACAACTACTAGTTAGACTTCGACTCTATAAAATTATGCTTAGAAAATTAACTTTATAACGTTTCAAAAATTAAAAATTCTTGTATTTTTTAAAAAATTATTTATTAGTATTAAAAAATTATTAAAATTATAAGTCATAAAAACGGCTACATGTATATATATACTTAATTTCTAAGTGTTATCATCCAACGAAACGGTAATAGTACTCACATCAAATTATGTTATTAGTAGTATTAAATAATTATTAAAATTTAAAGTCATAAAAATGAGTACATGCATATAGATACTCAATTTCTTAGTGTTATCGTCCAACTAAATAGTAGTAATAGTCATTTGCATCAAATTATTTTATTAGTATTAAATAATTGTTAAAATTCTAAGTCATAAAAATGACTACATGCATATACATACTTAGTTTCTTAGTGTTATCGTCCAACGAAATAGTAATAGTCATTATCATCAAATTATTTTATTAGTAATATTAAATAATTGTTAAAATTCTAAGTCATAAAAATGACTACATGCATATACATACTTAATTTGTTAGTGTTATCGTACAACGAAATAGTAATCGTCATTCTCATCAAATTATTTTATTAGTAATATTCAATAATTTTTAAAATTCTAAGTCATTAAAATGACTACATGCATATACATACTTAATTTCTTAGTGTTACCGTCCAACGAAATAGTAATCGTCATTCGCATCAAATTATTTTATTAGTATTAAATAATTATTAAAATTCTAAGTCATAAAAATAATTATATGTGTATATGCACTTAATTTCTAATTGTTATCATCCATCGAAATAGTAATAGTCATTCTCATCAAATTATTTTATTAGTATTAAATAATTATTAAAATTCTGAATCGTAAAAATGATTACATGCATATACATACTTAATTTCTTAGTGTTGTCGTCCAACGAAAAAATAATAGTCATTCACATACAATTATTTTTTTTCTATAAATAATGTGTAAAATTCTAAATTTTAAAATAGTAGTAGTATAAATATGATATATACTTAATTTCTACTTGTTATCATCTAGTGAAATGATAATAGTCATTTGCATCAGATTATTTTATTAGTAATTATTAAAATTTGAAGTCATAAAACGACTACATGTGTATATATACTAAATTTCTTAGTGTTATTACCCAGCGAAATAGGAATATTCATTCGCATCCAAGTATTTTGTTATTAAATAATCGTTAAAGTTCTATATTGTAAAAGACTAGTATAACGAAATAGTAATAGTCATTCTCATCAAATTATTTTATTAGTATTAAATTATTATTTAAATTCTGAATCATAAAAATGACTAAATGCATATATACTTAGTTTCTTAGTGTTATCGTCCAACGAAATAGTAATAGTCATTCACGTCCAAATTTTTTTTTGGTATTAATAATGTTTAAAATTCTAAATTTTAAAATACTAGTAGTAAATAGATGTATGTATAGATACTTAATTTTTTACTTGTTATGATCTCATGAAAGAAAGGGTTGTGCATGAAAAATGAAAATTTTTAATTGTAAAATATGACTATTAAATTTCTATAGCTAAATTATTTTAGCTATAGAAATTATTACTTAATTAAATTATTTTGACACTATCTAACAATATAATTCTAGTATACAAATTTAAATTGTTGTTCCCTAACATTTTGTCCATTAATAAATTAAAACATGTATAAATTTCAAATCTTAATTTTGATGCTCTAAGAACTCAAGCAATTAAATTGATTTATTAATTTTATACATATAAATTATAGATTCAATGATGTTTTGTAATGATAAAATTAAGATTGAGTGTTAAATCTATTTAGTACCTATAAGTTTAGAATTTTAAAAATATAATTTTATAATGTATTATTTAAATAGAGTTTAAATTCATTATTTAAAATTATATTTTTTTAAAAATCGTGACTTAGCATCATTGGAGTATTTAATACACTTCATACAATTTGAATATAATTTGCTTAAATCAAGCCATCCATATAAATACACACAACTTTCCTAAGCAAGTAATTCTTAAATATAAAGAAATGTTTTTATATGCACAATGGTAGTATGGTATATGTACAAAACATTTATTTAAATAAAAATATAAAACAATCTAAAATGACTACTTTAACCTCATTATGTCTTGGACATTATGTCTCCAAAACATTTTTCATTTTGATATTACTAACTTATCAAACCCGACTGTCTGGTTAGATGACTCAGAACGAGATTATGTAGACATATGGACAATGAACCTTTGATTCAAATGTCTTCGGCTAGGATGACGAGTCATTTGTTCTAAAGTCCATTTTCTATGGAATTATGGTCGTCAGTAAATTGAATATTTTATAGCCTTAATTTGCGTAGAGTATGGTAGAATGGAGGAAAATGAAAATCGTATAGCTGAGCTACTGATATTTGATAATGGCTAGTTGGATATATATTGTGAGAGTAGATTGGTTTTAGTTGTTAGTTCACTTCGTGTTATTAGAATTGGAAAATAAAATGTAATTAGGATTTAGTTTAGCATTTATTCTCAGCCTATATATAAGGCAATGTATTGTATAAATGTTATTAGAATTGGAAAATAAATGTAATTAGGATTTGGTTTAGCATTTATTCTCAGCCTATATATAAGGCAATGTATTGTATTTTATAGTTAACACTTTCACATTGTAGTCAATTCACAATGTAGTTAATAAAGATATTTTCATCTTTTCTCCTCTCTCTTAGTCTCACGGTTTCTTCAATCTACCATGACAGTTTCTTCATTTTTCCTCAATAGTTTTTCTATGTATTTTGATTCTCCAAACTTTACATGGTATCAGAGAAAATCTTCCGCATATCACTCTTATCTCCCGATCTATTTCCTCTTTGTTCATAATGAACAATGGTGGTGATTTGTTGCCGGAGAGTTCTCTGATCGACTCACCGTCGGCGGAAACAAAAGAAAAAAGAAAAAGAAAAGGTGTTTGATCTCCTCTCAGGTTTTCAATTTTCTCTCATCAATCTCTGTTTTTCATTTCAATTTTGAATCGGTTGATTTGAATCTCACCGATCTGATTTTTTTTCTCATTGAAATTTCTATGTTCTCACCGATCTAAATCGGTTCTCTCTGATTTCACCGATAAAATTCGGTTTTCTCTATTCTCACATATTGAAATAGGATTATATGAATCTGAAATATCAAATCCGTTTCTCATTTTTTATCTCCGATTGAATTCGGTTTTCTCTGTTCTCAAATATTGAAATAGGATTATATGAATCTGAAATATCAATCTCAATCTTTGTTCTCTCATTGAATCTCTCTACAAATCTAAGTGAGCCTCATATTTTTTTTCTATTGTTCATCTCAATCTCTCTAAATCTGTTGCCTTTGTCATCCAAGTCTTGTTCTCTAGTCTGTTGTGTGGCATTTGTTGGAGTGTGTTTCTGTAAATATTCTGGTTTTATTATGCTGTTTCAATGCCTTTCGTTTGGTTATTTGGAAGATTGTTCGATATTGACTCGGGTCTCTTTAGTACTGTGAAATTGATAGAGCTTACTCCTTGATTGAAGGCCATATTAAGTTTTCGAGTTCCTAATCAAGGGGATGGAAAGTTGATAAGCTCAAGTTGTTGCCAATCCTATTGTGAATCTTTATGATATGGATGTTATTCTAGGAAGCAATGCTCGACATCAATAATATGCTCAAGATAGAATGTAATTAGGATTTAGTTAGAATAAGATTGAGATGCTTGTAGTTCGTCTTCTTTTGTGGTCTGATGTTATTGTCAAGATTGTAGCAATTTTTTGCTTCCATCTTGAGGGAGGCTATTAGAATTGGAAAATAAAATGTAATTAGGATTTAGTTTAGCATTTATTCTCAGCCTATATAAGGCAATGTATTGTATTTTATAGTTAACACTTTCACAATGTAGTCAATTCACAGTGTAGTCAATAAAGATATTTTCCTCTTTTCTCCGCTCTCTTAGTCTGACCGGTTTCTTCAATCTACCATGACAGTTTCTTCATTTTTTCTCAATAGTTTTTCTATGTATTTTGAGTCTCCAAACTTTACACGTGTGGCTAAACTTTTTATCATGTATTTTGTCAGTTAACTGTTCCATTTGGATCGCAACGGATTTTTGAAAATGTAAAAAAATTGAGTGAAATTAAATAGCCAAATTTTATATATTAACCTCTTAAAAATTGCGAGTGTAATAAATTAAGGGAGTGACAAACTTACTTATTAGTATAAACTAGTATCACGTCCGTGCTATGTACGGCTTATTTTATTTTCTTCAAATTACGAAATATATTTTTGAGTTAAGGAATAATATTACTATATAGATTTAAAATTATAAATGTATTAATAATGATAAGATATCCACAACAAATAACTTCTTACATATAATAAGATTTTAAAATAGGTTCAAAGTCAATAATATAGTTAGAATATCTTCAACCATTTACATAAAATCTAAATTTATTTAATTGTAAATATACAGATCTAATTTTTGTATACAATTTGTAAAATTATGGAAAATCTCATAAACTAAGGTAAATCAATATAGCACGAAATTGTTCCTTGTGCATTAAATCCAAATTGTCGTGGAAAATTCTTCAAATGAAATTAAAAATAGTTCCAACACATGTGTGCTCCTAAATAATCCATTGATACTGGCAAATGATGGATATTAGCCCTTATTGAAGATCTAATTTTTATCATTTAGTTGTAGTTAACAATTTAAATATGAATTAGCAATATAACACACCCCTGTAATAGACATAGCAACAATGTAGTATTGTAAAAAATAATGAAAATTGATTAAATTCACAAATAATACCATACATAAACGTTGTTTGTGATAATAAACCTAAAATTGAAGTAAAGTATGTATGTACATCAATTTTAGAAAGATTAGAATTATAATAAAACAAATTATTAATGTAAAACAACATTGACGTAGACATATAAAAAGTAAGTTTATTAATATAATAATTATCCACTATTAGAGATAGAAATTATAAATTATCGAGCTTCATTCATTGTAATATAGTGATCCTATACACTAAAAACTCAAACCTGGAAAGCTAAATCCTAAACCCTTAACTTTAGTAGAAATTATAAATTATTGAACTTCATTTCATTGCAATATAGTGATCCTATACACTAAAAACTCAAACCTCGAAACCTAAATACTAAACCCTTAACTTTAAAATATACTCATCATGACCAACAAATGAGCCAAATATCAATAAAATTCTCCCCCCGTCCCAGTTCAATTTTACTTTGTTGATCACTTATTCTATTTTAGGGGTTTAGATCTGTATTCGATTTCTTACACTGGGTTGGCCTACTTGATAATCCTTACTGATAGTGGAGGTTTTTTATCTGAATCTTGTCTGTAAATCTGTTTATATGCTCATATCAAGAAAGTAGTAAATTATTTATATCTATTTTATGATTAGTCAATATCTACAATATCAATAACTTAATAAAATTTAAATTTAAATGAAAGATATTTGAAGTGTATTGGCGTATTCCATGGTAAATAATTTTCTTTTATATAATACTTGTAGATATAATTTTATAATTCAATCACTAATAATATAACGGTAATTCACGATCATGACTAAAAAATTGAAATAAATTTTTTTTGCGTTTAATTTGACCGTCCATTCGATTTGACATCCAAATTGGCCGTTTGAGCATTGGGAGATATCCCTCCATAACTACATAGTATATAGAGTATAGACTCATTCCCATAAATCTCTCCTTTTCTGTAATTGCCATGTCTAGAACTGTATTTCCAAGAGAATTCATTCTTCCTTCCCCACGATATACCACAATTTGTGTCACGAGTTTCGCTCCCTCCAAGCCTATGAACTCAATCCCACCCATCTCCATAATGATTTAAATTGCTACTCGGATGGTAAATGCCGTTATTTTTTGGCAAGACTTCAATGCGTAAAAATAACATATTTTCTAGATATCTACATAAATAATTAAATATTAAATATATAAATGATTCAATACGTACCCCTTTTGTAATTAAAATAAATTTAACATACCATTTGGCTAACTTTTATTTTTAGGATTGTTATATTATGGAGTATAATAATAATAATAATAATAATAATAATAATAATAATAATAATTATTATTATTATTTTAAATAATTTATTAAATTCATAATATATCATGTACTAATATATTTAAGTTAAGCCAATTAAATAAATTAATTCATAAAAGATAATTTCTTAAATGGAGTAACACAATTCAATAAATTAAACTCATAAATTATTTGTAATCAAATTTATTTATTAAAACAATTAAAAAGTAATCATCTATCTAGTCTAGACTATTCAATAAAAATAATTGGAGCAACATAAAAAGACCATTACTAAGATATAAATTTATTAGGTTAAAGAATATCCCTAAATCAATACGCCTCTATTTTGTCTCTCTCCCAACCTCCACTTCGATCTGTCACTATGCTCCACGCTGCCGCACAAACAAAATTCATCTTTACGATTTGCATCACCTCTTCTTCCAATAGATATCGCTGACCATTTCTCATCGGAGAAAGAGAACGCATCGCCTTTCGGCTCGACGACCACCACAGCGAAATAGAGATCACCATCTCCAGCATATTTTAGCAGACTTGGCTTTTCCTCCCATTAAAACGGCACCGCCACATGCGTCGTAGAGTAATTTTGATACAAGAATTGTTTTGGGAATAGTATTTATAGAGAGTTGCATGCATTGTTTCATGCTAAGAGTCTCTTTAATTCAAATGACTCCTCACTTTTCGTATTCCTATAGAAATTTCTCATTTCTATATTAATCAATATGTTAATGAGTGTTGATTGAAAACAAAAAGGAAATTTAATGTACTATTAAATAGCGAGAAACCAAATTCATAGTGATTAATCAGTTTTGAAACAGCCGGCCAGTACAATGTAGTTAATACTATATATAATTTTAATTGAATTATATTTTTATTTTTAGAATGACAGTTTTGTAAATATCTCCAAAACTCCCCTTTTATAGATGTATAGATAACAGTTTTAATTAAATTATATTTTTTTTAATTAAAATGGCATCTCTGTAAATATCTCTAAAACTCCCCTTTACATGTATAAAAGAAGACAAGTTTTGGCTTTATTTAGAATATTTATTAGTTCTGGATATGAATTTGAATATTTATAAATTTTAGCATAAACTATATATCATATTATACTAAGATACAATCAATAATATAAATGTATGCAAATATGATATAAATTTGTAACTGCTACTAATAAATTTCTTCCAAACTTTCATTAAAAACTTGGCAACGGCAGCTCAATGCAAGGAAATCACTTTTTTCAGTATAATATAATTGGATGATTGGAAATCATTTGGATTTTCGATTACTCTTAATTTCTTAATGTCAAGAAATGGCCATGCATAATGGGTCTTCCACTCCCCTAAATTATTAATTTACTATAACAGCAATACAAAACCGTACACATTATAATTTCATTTAAATATTTATAATGGCACATTATAATCCCAAACCAAAAATTTTAATTCCCAAAATACCCCCTAAACTCAACTTTTATATATGTATAGATACTATATAAAACATGTAATGCTGATAAACATCTAAAATGACAAAATATACTATTCTCGTCCAAATTTAAAATGATCCATTTCCTATTTTTCTGAAAAATTTATCTCTTATCTTTTTGTATTAAAATATTTAATCTCATACTATTCAATAAAGTGGTTATCTTAATTTACACAAATTTTTTCTCAAATTCAAATAGTTGTATTTGTGTTAACTAAAATATGCATAAGTTAAATATCAAAGAATAGATTAATTTAAACGAGAGCATCGTGAATTAGAAGTAACTTGAGATAATTGTATATAAGCATCACTTACCAAATAAATTGCCATATCAATAATAGTGACTAGTAAATACTCCCTTTCGTCCGCCATTAAATATTTCATTTTTCTTTTTTCATCCCTGCCGATAAATTTTTCATCTCACAATACTATATCTGGTTAGCGGACCTTATATTCCACTAACTTATTTCACTCACATTTTTATTATAAAATCAATATATAAAAGTAAGCTTCACAGTCCACTAACTTTTCTATCCACTCCACTTTATAAAATCAAACAATTATTTAAAACTCGTGCCGGTCAAATATAAATATTTAATTATGGACATAGGAAGTAGTATTTAGTACGACGAATAACAATATATATGCCTAATGTGGAGATGTAGCTACTTGATGCCATGAAAATCATTTGTACTTACTTGAATATCACTTAGTCAATATTAAGGGCATCCGCAATGGGCGGACGATGGCACGCCCGATGGCGCGCATCGTCCGCACCCATTGCGGGTGCGCGCCATAGGGCGCGGACGATAGTCGCGCCCTATACTTCGGTCGCAGAGGATAGCGCGGACGATGGCCATCGTCCGCGCCATCGTCCGCCCCATTGTGGAGGTCGCGGACGATCAACCGGGGACGATGGCACGCGGTTTCGTTTTTTTATAAATACCGTTCATTTGTAACATTTCATTTCACTCGATTTCATTTTCGAAACTTACAATTACATAATTACTACGAAATGGATTCAAGCCCCAATAGTCCTACGTTTAGCGCAGGGGCGCATTGGCCGGGTACAGAACCCGACGATTATCGTTCGTTCGACATCAACGTCCATTACGATCTCGATTTCAGTACGGAATCGTATGGGTTGTCTGACATGGAGCCGACGAAGCCGAATATCTCCGGGCGTTACTCGATGAGCTGCGTCGGAAGTTGGGAATTGGTCTGACTTAGTTTTTTTTTATTAGTTCAATGATGTAACTTTTTTTTATTAAAACTTCGCCGTTTGTTATTTAGACCGTTTTTTATTTACTCGTTACTTGTTATTTGAAAACAGTTAAATTAATTAAACAAAACAATAAAATGATGATGTGGCGCGCCATAGGGCGCACCTTAGAGCGCGTCTTAGGGCGCCCCACTGCAGGTGGGGAGGTAGGAGGATAAAACTGCTGACGTGGCGCCATAGGGCGCGCCTTAGGGCGCCCCATTGCTAATGCTCTAATGCTAGCTAGATGGGTGGAGTACATAGTAGTAGAAAGTGATATGGTGATTAGGAGTACTACGTTGCTTGCCATAATATTCAATAGACACATCCAATATCTAATAATGCTAGATAATTTAGTAACTGAAATTGCTTGTTTACAAATGCAAGTTACTTATATTACTTGTTGATTGGCTATAAATACAACCAATAACTTCGTAATATTATGTTTGCCTACGAATTATATGATCGTGATCGAATCTATTTCAACTTTATTATTCAACGGAGCCTCCTACTTTATGTTTAAGAGTGAGATGTGAATGTGGTTCCAACTCTGTGAACAAGCCACAGCAATGACATATGTTCCATTGAATTAGGCCCAAACCTCTAAGCCCAAGAATCTAGGGCAATAAACCCTAGCCCATATTCTACTTGCTTGCAATTTCACGTACAAAACAATAGCGCCTCCGCGTTCTTCACTTCTTTCAGAGAGGTGAGGGAGAAAGTCATACGAAAATGTCGAAGCGAGGTACGATCGGCCGATCAATTACTGGATTTATTCAAATTGCATACCTCATCGTCCAAATGTATGGTGCTCATGTCTTGATTGTGTGATCGCAGGGCGTGGAGGATCCGCCGGGAACAAGTTCAGGATGTCGCTCGGTCTGCCGGTGGCGGCGACCGTGAATTGCGCCGACAACACGGGCGCGAAGAACCTCTACATCATTTCGGTGAAGGGGATCAAGGGTCGCCTCAACAGGCTGCCCTCCGCCTGCGTCGGCGACATGGTAATGGCGACTGTGAAGAAGGGGAAGCCCGATCTTCGTAAGAAGGTTATGCCCGCCGTCATCGTCCGCCAGCGCAAGCCGTGGCGCCGAAAGGACGGAGTCTTCATGTACTTTGAAGGTAAGTTTAAAGTTAACCCTAATTTTTTCGAGTTTTCTTTGATTTTTTTTCGTTTACAAGCCTCTGTTGATAGAATGACAGTGTTTCATTGCTTTTGTTGAAGTAAAATTTTGATCTTTTGCGTAGCTTAGGTGTTTCACTGTTAAGCTATTGCTTTGGTTTTATCTCGCCCTTATCAAATACTATCATTCAACTAATTCTTCTATTTTATACCTCTTGATTTGAATATCGGTAACTTTTTTTAGAAATTTAGATACCCCTTAGCAATCTTGTACTTAGAGACATTTTTGGATATTCACTTGAATTGCATGATTAATTCAGTTTCCTTTGAAATTAAATTTTAGTCAGTGGATTGAAGTAATAAGCCTTTTAGTTGGTCTGCTAACACTGTAACATAGTAATTATTTGTATTGAGTTTTTGCATTTGAGATTACTCTTACAGTTGAATTTGAGTGAAAGACATATATCCAACCAATGGCCTGTTTTCTCTACTTGCAGATAATGCTGGAGTTATTGTCAATCCTAAGGGTGAAATGAAAGGTATGGTGATTAAAGTTTCTTGTACTAAACATCATTCTATTTGAACATTTTTTCTGTTTGGAAGCATCTAGCCTTTTGTTTGAGAACATGTATGTGTGTTTATTATGTGTGTGCATGTTATAAGGTATGCAGTTAATATTAGATCCGATTCCCAAATCTTCATTCATTCAACCAACTCTTGCAATAGAGCCCATGTTGCTCTTTGGAATGTCGTTTATCATGAATGATTGAATCATTACACATAATATTCTCCCGGCCAATCAATGTGTTTTGTTTTACGTCCTGTGAATCCTGTCACTATACTATTAGTTAGTTGCATAACAAAATGTTAATTATGACTTCTATTCTCTCCTACTTCACTCCTTGGAACTTAAGCATTTGTGCCTGAGGATGAACTATTTGCATCCCGTAACTCTTCTATCTGTAGCATAATGAACCCCAAATATAACATCTTTTCCCTCCTACTTTACACCTCGGAATGTTGGCCCCAATTGTAACATCCTTTTCTCTCCTACTTTACACCTCGGAATGTAGGTGGAGGTGTTTGAGTATGGACCATTATTTCAAAACATGCATCCTTCTCTATCTTAAAGAACACAGGTTTTTGTTGTGAAGTATACAGATTTATAATTTTCTGTCTGCACTTGTTCATTGCAGGTTCTGCCATCACCGGCCCTATCGGAAAGGAGTGTGCGGACCTGTGGCCAAGAATTGCCAGCGCTGCTAATGCCATTGTCTAGAGATTTTGAGCTTCAGTTAAATCCTTGTTTTTTTTCTAGTGTTGACTGACAATAGTTTGGAGGGGTGAGGAAATGAGATTTTTGAAATGGGTTAAATGTTTTTCATATTTGTATTATGGTGACTTTATGTTAATGAAGTTACATTGTTTTGATTGGATGTCCCGTTATTTGTCAATTCTAATAGTTTTATTTGTACATATTTCTACTTCATTTCTCAATCGTTCATAAGTGGGGTGTTAAGGAAACGAACAAAATGATAACCTAATCAGCTCCAATCTTTGCAAAATCCTATTTACCATTCAATTCATATTAGTATATTACAATTACATAAAATTAAATGGTAGAACAATCATTGTCAAGAAAGTTAGTTTGTGAAGAGTTGTGACAAATGTTAGTAAAAAAATTGAAATTGTAATTAGATTTGTTCATAATGGTGTATGCATAATTAGATTTTTACGTATTTTTGGTCAAAATCTATTCAAGAATGCTAAATAATTTAGAGTGAATTACATTTTTAGGCTCTATACTTCTAACGACGTAAACATTTGCGGTCCCTATACTTGTAAAATATCATTTGCGGTTCCCAGACTATACCAATTGCTCGTTTTAGGTGCTTTTTCAATTTTTGACCACATTTTAGACAAAAACGTCCTCAAAAGTCTAAAGGATATTTTTGTACACTCACTCTCCAAAAGTAGGTACTGATTTTGATATTTATGTTAGTTTGGGTACTTTAACTTTGATTTGTGTTTTATTCGAATAATTTTTGTTTGGGTTGATTATAGTGTGCACAGGAGCTGAACTAGTAAAAAGAAGGGTGTGGCTTAAGCCCCTACCCAATTTTTGTTTTTTCTAGTTTTTCTCAAAAATCTCCAATTTTTTACAAATTATGTTTAGCCTTTACAGAAATTCTGTTGCAGAAGAGTAAATAGTCATTGTTGAATAATGAGAAGGGATGAATTTATGAGTGTATAAACTTACAGAGATTAAAATGATTTCCGAAAGTTTTAGGAAGAAGCAGCCTAGTTAGCAATAAAAATGAAATAATATTATTTTTAATTGCTATCACTGTATACTTTTGAAATATTCAAATATTAAATTATTTGTGCTTAAAAGCCACGATATTTAAATATTTCTAAAGACTTTGAAAATGTGAACCCTCCATTTTTTTTTATAAATCATCATTTTAACTGATTCATCTTAGTTTGAGGATATAGAATATCTGCTTCACATTAAATCGATTTTTATTAAGTTTAAACCCAAGATTAAAACTATGCATAATTTTTTATATTAAAACCAATTCAAACAAAAAGTATTCAAATAAATATAAATACAACGGTTAAAGTACCTAAATTAACATAAATATCAAAACAAGTACCTATTTTTGGAGTCGGAGAGTGAGTGTACAAAAATGCCCTTTAGACTTTTGGGGGTGTTTTTGTCTAAAAATTTGGTCAAAAACTGAAAAAGCACCTGAAACGAACAATTGGTATAATATGGGGACCGCAAATGATATTTTGCAAGTATAGAGACCACAAATGTTCGTCGCTGAAAGTATAGAGCCTAAAAATGTACATTTACTCAATAATTTAAAAGTAATTATTACATACTCCATTAAGCTTTTCAAACTAAATATATGCTGATTTTGGATATGATTAACTTTTCTACTCCCTCCGTTCCATATTAACGAAGACGTTTCTTTTCGGCACGGATATTAAGAAAAATTGTGTTAGATAAGTTAAGTAAATAAAGAATAAAGTGGAAAATGAAAAAGGTTGAGAGATAAAGAGATAAAAAAGTAAGAGAAGTAAAGTAAGTGTGGAAAAATGTGTTGACTTTTACTAAAAAAGAAAATGACCCTATTACTATGGAACGTACCAAAATGACTCTATTATTATGGAACATGGGGAGTACTAGATAGCCACATAGTTATCTTCCAATTAAATGGAAAATTTAACTAAATCTTTCAAATCAAATTCTTTTAAAGATATCTTTTAAAAAATAATGAGTATTTCAGGATATTACGTGTACACAATTTATTTTAAAATAGTTTTGATGAAATTAATCGAAAATATTAATTACACCATACCAACTTTTGCGGGTGTGGGATAATCGCAAACAATTATAAATTTCATGACTTGCAATTAAATTTCTAAATAGAGGGACAAAAAAAATTGACAAAAATCACGATTTTTCAGCAATTTGTATGATTTTAATCGGAAATAAACGAAACTGACAAGACACCAAAATAAAAGCTCACTCCTGACCGTACAATTCCTTTCCGCCACTCGCCGGAGACCAAACCTCCCGCCACCTGTAGCGCGTGGCGTTCCCAGCCCCGCCGGAGTCACCACGTAAACGCGTATCGTATTACGTTATAGTGCTAAGCTATCACGGGATTGTGGCTTAGATTTTTTATTTATCATCGCAATAATTCGAGATGGAACTGCTGTTTCATTGTCAGTTACGATCCCTTTTCTAATCTCTAGGCTAGACACGTTCACCTTTTTTGCTCCTCAATGATTCTCAACGTTTTAATGCTGGTTGAATTTGCTTCAATTCATGTCCTTCGTGAAAAGTTTCCACTGCGACCGACGTCGTTTTTTAGTGAATTTCTGATCATTGTTTCATTGCAATCGGCGTTTTTGCCTTTTTTTGTCATGGTTTGAGCATTAAGTTTTTGGTGACTATTGTTTAGAATTGATTTTGGAATTGATTTCTGTAATTTGGTAGTGCTAGGACCAGTAGAGTGTTAAACGTGGGCATTATTTTTGGATGAAAGGTGGTGATTCTCATGGTTCTGTAATTTGATTGTGCTGGTTAAGTTATTGAACGAATGGAGAGGGTGCGTGATTTGTTAGTAACATGTTGCCGTAACAACTGGTCTTTGCATCTCTGCTGGAAAAACTACTCCACTGAGCTTTGGAATTTGTCTTGGTTTTAGAATTGCCTAAGTTGTTAGAGTAATGGAGTGAATTGGTGCATGATTTGTTTCTGCAATTTATTGTCTTTTTAAGATGGTCGAGATGACATATTGTTGGACCAAGTTTCTGGATGATGTTTATTGACTTTATTGGTTTATCCCATTGAAAGATAGCCTCGTCTTTGAGCTCTTCATGTTCAACTGCATGCATGATTATTAGATGGATTTCCATCAATAAGCTTTTGATTCACTGTTAAGCCATTAAGGTGTCAAAAATGCATTAAGATTTATGGGTATTATTCTTTATTAGACAATTGATACTTTTATCCCGTGAGAATAAGCAACAACATAATTAGATGATAGGTTGATACTTGAATTATAAACTAAGTATGTGCCCATGAAATTGGTTGATCAATACTGGGTAATGTTTAAGAAGTAAGAACTCCAAGCTTTATACTGTATGTATCTTTGCTTCCCTGACCTGTATACCGGTTTCCTATTCAGAGTTAATAATGATTATCGAAATTATCCCTGATTCACAGTTTTTGTGTTTTTATTAGTATAACCATTGCATACACGCATTTATGTTTCTGTATATATGATCTTGATGGGTCTTCTTGTGGTATAAGCTTAATAGGTTGCCAAGGAAAAAGAGCTGCTTGCTAACAATTTACATAGGAGTGACTGTTGTTAACACTCAAGTTATCAATGGAAACAAAACGTGCTTTACCTATTCAAAGATCAGGCCCAAGGAAAATTAGTAGCACTGGGGCCTCAGCATCTCTATCCCCTTCATTTCCTATTCATCCAACTGCTCTGGAAGAGACGTATCCAAGGTTTTCTGAACCGCAGCCGGTTTCTTTAGAGAGGGCACTCATGCAGCACCCTCCAGCTGCTGTTTCATCATTCTCTTCCAACGATGTGGCAGTTGGACATATATTTTCTTCTTCATCGGGATTTTCTACCGATCTCCATTTTTCATGCATCCAACAGCAACAAGAAAGGCATACTAGGCAACTCCCTTTCGTTTCTCAATCAGCAAATAGCGGAAAATCAGTTTTGCTACATTCTGTTGATTCTCAACTTATTCAATCTACCGCATCAAGTCATTTTAACAAAGGGAATAATGACTCTTGGTGCACGGATACAATGACTGATTTTCTTGATATTCCAATGAGTACGACAATCCAGAGTAGTCAGCTCTATGGAAGTAACAGCAGTGTCATCACCATTCCTCATGAAGATCTAGGTAAACCCAATGATTGGCAAGATTGGGCTGATCAGCTTCTTACTGATAATGATGCTTTGACTGCTGATTGGAGTGAGCTTCTTGCTGATGCAAGTGTTACAGATCCAGAACCAAAGGTAGAGTTTACTTTTGTTCAGCTTGTTTCTGTAATCCTCTTTCAGTAGAGTTGATAAAAAAAGTTTATATATAATCCCTTTTAACATTTTCTTCATATTGGCATTCTCAGCAATGCACTAGTATCTCCAACCAGCAGACTCACATACCCCAACAACTCCCCAGTACACCTGGAGAAATTTGCACAAGTGGCGCTCAATCATCCTCTAATGCTTCTTCAGGAAAGCAACGAATGCGTTGGACCCCAGAACTTCATGAGACCTTTGTGGAAGCAGTTAACAAGCTTGGTGGCAGTGAAAGTACTTTAGCCTTCTTGTTTCAGTGTTTCAAACTTGTCTGACATAAAAACAATTTCTTGCCACTTACAGAAATCATTATATCACTGTTACAGGAGCTACCCCCAAGGGTGTTCTCAAACTAATGAAAGTTGAAGGTTTGACCATCTATCATGTTAAAAGCCATCTACAGGTATGTATTTCTCACAGTATTGGCCGTCCTTAAAAGCTGCATACTGAGTGGCTTCTCACTCTTCTTTAATCTGGTTCCTGAATTGCAGAAGTACCGAACAGCTAGATACAAACCAGAGACAACAGAAGGTATGCATAAGATTCCCCTATTTGTAATATATACCACGATTTCCATGTTTTTTCCATCTTTCCTTTTATTAACAGTAAAATTATTTATGTCGAAGCTACTTTTCAAGAAATAAAGAGTGTCCAGTTCTCTTCCATTGGTCATTCTTTGCAGTGGTTCCATAGATGTGGGAGCATATATCCCATTGTTCTTGGCAATCAAATTATTAGACTCTTCTATCAATCGTTCTATAGCTTATGTATTAGAATAATTCCGTTGCTTCACTGTAGAAGAAAATAAGTGGATATTTTCTATCACCTCAAAGTTTTATCCCAGATGTCATATGCAATTGAAACCATTTTCTGTTTCATTTTGTGCACACACTTTGCTTTATCTGTTCCCCAGCTTACGTTTCTCCCTGGTAGCTATTTATTCCTACTGCCATCATCAAAATTTTCAGTATCAACAATGGTTCTCTTCCTTCTTGAAACAAAATTATATCTAAATAAACAAAAGAGCCTCGTACTCTAATTGCTTTAGGCCGTAAAGTTTGCCTTACTTGCATTAATCCTGGACCTCCAAAAATAGGTTCTACTTATTTCACCATGTGTTTTGTCTTATGAGTTATTCTATAAGTTTATCATGGCCTAAGAAAAAACCGTGGTTTTTTTTATTGCAGAGTCTTCAGATAGGAAAACTGCCTACGTCGAAGATTTGTCATCCCTGGACTTAAAAACGTGAGTTGAAATCATGCTTGTATCATGTACTTTCTGGAGTTCAATTGTAGTGTGTGTAATTAAGTTTATGACTCCATCTTGTCTGGATGCTCTGGTCAAAGTGGAGTTGGTGCACTGATAGAAAAGTTTATACCTAAATATGACAAAGTACAGTTGTCAGTTACTGATTAAGATAGGCAGCATAAAAGCTTTCAAATAGCTTTCTATCTTATTGTTTCTGCTATTTTCTTGTATAACCATACCCAGGTCTGCCTAATGTTTTTGGTATTTAGCTGTTAGTCTTGAATGTTTATATTTCTCCTATTAAATATTCAAATTGTGTACAAGACTAAATGCTTGAAAATGCCGAGGTTAATATTTTATGTCTGGCTTTTAGCAGCTTATGTCTGGCTTTTAGCAGCTTTCTGTGCCATATGTTTTTGTTGCTGATTATTATGCATCTTTGGCTTTAAAAACAGGGGTATTGAAATCACTGAAGCACTGCGATTACAGATGGAAGTCCAAAAGCAACTCCACGAACAACTTGAGGTATGAATTTCATTCTTTGCGTAGGTCTTCTCAACATCAAAGATCTACTAAATTGGCTTTGTTAGCCAGTCATGCATGTCATGGAAACTTGAGATGCATGGGGTATCTTCTGATTCCAATGAACTCAATCACGGATTGATCTGGTGGTTTACTGTTCTGAATTCTGATGTATGCATGCCTCAAGCTGGAAACATAATATTGATATTACTATGAAGATAATAGAATAGTTAAAAACATGTTGCACAAGAAATTGTAACTTTGCTCATATTGATTTTACTTAATTACATGTTCCTGTATCCCTTAGTATTATTGCATCTCTCAAAATTGTAACTTTTCCTTTAGAAATTCTGTCTGGGAGATGTTAGGCAATACACCAGGCTTCTCACATAATCTGATTCATCATCTCTATTGTACAGATTCAGAGAAATTTACAGCTTCGGATTGAAGAACAAGGGAAATATCTTCAGTTGATGTTTGAGAAGCAGTGCAAGTCAGGCACAGACTTGCTCAAGGGAGCCTCATCGAGCAGTGAGAATGCTCTGAAAGAGTTGAGAGACGCGGAAAATTCCCTTGCCACAGATAGTTCGGCAGTAGAAGCTAGTACATCCAAAGCACCAGGACAGACTTCTCAGATGGCAGGCGAGAAGCAAAAAGCACCCGACGGCGTGCCCAGCTCACCGCCTCCAAAGCGCACAAAAGTTGACAAGTAAGTCCCTGTGTCGTCCTAGATTGTAGCAATGCACCCGAGTCCGTGAGTAGGGGCAAGAGAGAGCTCAGATGAAGATGTGAAATTTTCAATTTTATCTGTCAATGAAAATCAGATCAGAGGCGTTGGTTTTTGTTTCCCAATGTCTACTTGATACCAATATTGAAGATTTTGAGTGAACTCTTGATAGGGAAATAAAGCCACCTTTTGTTGAAAGTAATGTCCAAATGCTGGCTGGAACCAATGAATAATCCGAGTTCTATGAATGTGTATTCTTATTCCTTACCATTCTTAAACAATGATTATTAGAGTATCTCCAATAATTTATACCGAATTTAAACTTCTTTTTGCGTACATGGCATTATAAATAGTGATTTTACTACAACCAAATTCAAAATAATATTTTATATTCACTTATTTTTTATACTTGTTCAATTATACATTTTGTCAATAATTTGCATAAAACTAAAAAATATAATAAGATACGTTTATGAATATATTATATACTATATTATTCATTGAATAAAAAATTATACAACTTAAATTAAAATGCATTAGACATACTATGAACATTCATACCTAAACCAGAGTACATTGAAAGACAATACAATTACACAAACATATAATGTAGTTGTTGTAATCGAACTATTTGTCTTATGTTTTATTTAATATACTTGTGATATTTATTTTTATGATTTTTGGATTATGTACTTTTTTAATTAATAGTAATTAGTTGAACTATTATTTTATTAAATTTCATGGTATATTAAGTAAACGAGATGATTTAATTATGATTGAATCAAGTAATTCATATCATTAGTCAAATTTATTTAATTCATTTCTCAATAAAATTTTAAAAATAATTAACCAAACTTTCATTAAATTAACTTAGGCCAACTAATTAAAATTATACAGTGATTTGAATTTGAATACAATAAATCAAAAATTGATTTTTTTTGTATTTATTATAGTGTAAACACTTAATGAGTATTCATATTTAAATATCCAAAATAGGATTCGTTTTAAGGTATCATTGTAATTATTTTCTTACTTATTTTAGATTTGGAATATCTTTAAAGATGGTTTTACCATGATTGATTTTCCAAAACAACAAATAATATGAATTTTAGTAGGTTGACGTACAAACAGATAATTTAAAGTCGCGTTACAATTTACTCACCTGTATTAGGGTTCAAAATTCAAACTCACCATTTTCCAACTTCCAAATAAATAAATTTTCTAGCCATAACTTTCAACGATTTGTCCTCATCTCCCAAGCTTCATACATACGCTAAACTTCATCATTGTAACTAGGGATGTCAATCGGGCCAGCCCACCGGGTTTCGGGCCAACCCTATTCGGGTTGCGGGTCAATCGGGTGCGGGCTAATCGGGTTGTTATTTTTTCGGGTTATAAAAGTTCAGCCCTAACCCTAAAAGCTCGGGTTTCGGGCTAGCCCATCGGGTTAATCGGGTTGCTACCGATAAAATTAACATGCGATCAATCCAATAAATAATGGTGAAAATTAGTTATATTTACAAAATGTAAAATATTTAATTATGATAAATTTGAGATATATGCGTAAACTCAAATATTAACATGATCAAATACTAATATTTGAGATTTATGCAACATAAAACATAAACATCAAGAAATTTTAAAGCATGTTTAGAAATTTAAATATATTTTTTAGTGAATTTGAAGTTTCTAATTCATTTATCTATTATTATATTAATAAAAACTTAATATATAATTTATATATTTAATATATAAAATGGAAAGTTATTTTTTCAGTAATCTGTATTATAAAATAATCAATGAAGTGTCGAATTAGAGTCAAACAAATAGAACAATATAAATTTTATCGGGTTTACGGGCCAGCCCATCGGGTTTTCGGGTCTGGCCCTAACGGGTTGCGGGTTAATCGGGTGCGGGCTAATCGGGCTGTAATTTTATCGGGCTAGAAATTTTCAGCCCTAACCCTATAAATTTGGCGGGCTATTCGGGTCAGCCCACGGGTTGCGGGCTTAATTGACATCCCTAATTGTAACGTTGGAGTAACTTTTTCTTTTCATTGTTTGTAAAAGAAATCATTTTTGCCACCCAATAAAATTTCGCCAACTTATTTACCTTTCAAAACTAATGCAAAAATCTTTAGCAGTTTATTTATGCTAGTATTTCAATTTAAATAATCAATTACTACTTGACAATTTCCAATAAATTTCAATTTATTAACATCATAAATCTTAATCTGTTTTAATGTATTAGGAGTAGTAGTTACACACTCACTCCATGTTTAGACTAAAATAAAAAACGTTTATTTTGAATTGGGCAACGGATTCCCTTCTCCTTCGCATGCACAAGTCGAAATTCTCCGATGGCCGGACTTGCAAATCCACCTCGACCGCCGCCACCGCCACCAATGGCGCCGAGGAAGAGAAAAAGAGTTCCGGAAATTCTGTGGAGACTGTTTGGAAACCGTGCTCGTACTCTCGCTGACACAATCCTGGCTCTGATCCCTCCTCCGCTGCCCGCCTGCCGCTCCAAGCGGTGCCGCTGCCTCTACTGCTGCAGCTGCGACAAAGCCATGTCATTCCTCGTTAGATCTCGAGATTCGCTGGACTACCGTAAGCTCCTTACCGAAAGCTTCGTGGTTGTCTCCGACGACGCCCCTCCCCATCCCGTCTTCGACCATCACTGCCGCCAATCGCAACTTCAGGTAACTCGGAATGCCGATCTACTTTCTCTGCGTGTTTAACTTTCGTTGGTTTTTGCCGGAAAAAGTTCGACTAGTTTTGGAGGGAAAATTTCCCCCCTTTTTTGAACGGCGGTTTATGAGAAATTCCTGGAAATCTGACGTATTAGTCAACAAGTTCATATGCACCGACATTGTTGAGGATTATTTTGAATATTCAGTACTGTAATTTCATTTTAAGAACTCTGATATGTATGTGAAGATTAGTTTGAAGATTCAGTACTGTAATTTCATTTTAAGAACTTTGACATGTATGTGAAGATTGTTTTGAAGATTCAGTACTGTAATTTCATTTTAAGAACTTTGACATGTATGTGGGTGGATGTAATACTTTCTATGGTTTCAGATTGTGAGAAGAACGATTGAAATGATACTGCATGAACAACCATCTCCCTCAAATCTTATATGCTTCAGTTATGATAAAGTAAGTGTGTTTAACTTTAAACTAAATTAATCATATGGTGGTGATGAGGTTTCACTTGGCAAAGTGTAAGTTGATTTACACTGAGCTCTACATCTATCGCACAACTCAATTGCTTATCTTTCTTAAGAATTTGAAAATTATTGAATTGTTTGTTATGGGGTATTATTGTCTGTGGCAGGAAAGCCAGTCTAGTCCTGCGGTTGATGAACTGACATCCTCAAAGTGGGCCCTCCTCTCGAAGAGGGTAAGTGAATGAGATGGCTGCAACTAATATTATCTTTTCTAGGTTTATTTGCACATAGGATTTGATTGGTGTGCTAATGACAAATTTTAGGTTGGTGATGCTCTGATGACGTATCTGTTGAAGAATACTTCTATATTTCTTCCTCTCCCTCGGAATAAGCACCATCAGATTTCTGGTTGTCCCGTTGGCAATTTGTGCTCCAAGGTCTCAAGAAACATGCCTAAGTTTGGAGCTCAGCATCAACCACCAGCACATACAGGTGACATTTATTGTGCGGACGGTCCACGCCTCCACGGATATTAGCAACATCACATGTTGAATGTGTACATTATATGCTACTAATGCTAGATATGATCGAATGGAGGTTTAAGCTTGGATGTCGTTATGTCCAGATCTGATTTCCAAGCCACCTGGCTTTCTTCTTAGCGATCAAATTGAATAAATATCCTTTGAGGACCTTTTCTTCATTTTAGGTGGCTACTCATGCTTCAGTTTAAGTAGTGTTTTTGCCATTTGTCGAGAATAGTTGTTGGGCAGTACATATCTATGGCATGTCATGGAAGAAATCTATCTAGGGTTGTTTCTAGATATAAGGATTTAAACCCATATATATCCAGACAATTACTATGGATTTGCTACTCTGCTAGTGCTAACTGGTAGTCCCTGATTCATTAATGCTTTCTTCTATCTGAGTACTCGCTCACTATTTTATTGAGTCACCAGACTTCTCCTCACTTAACTTTAGTAAAAAATTGTTTCATGATTTCGATAATTCTTTTCCCCTTTATCTTCGATCAGAATACAAGGTTAAGAGGCAAAGGGCCGAGGGACCAAGGAAACAGCTACACCCATGCACTTTTGGTTCTGAGCCTTCTTCAAACTGTACTAGTTTTGCCGCAAGCAATGGTAATTATAGGACTCGGATTTGTATTACTACTGGAATAAGTTTTTGGGGAAAAAGAGAAAAAGCCTCCTGAAGAAGCATTATGCCTGCAGGGTCTAGTTATGTTTCTGAAGAACTTCCTCATCTACAAAATGAACGAAGCGCTAAGCAAAATACTGTTAAGCCTCGGAAGCGTATGCGGGAGCATAGCTGGCAGCGTAAAAGAAAGCGTAGGCAGTTGGCTGTTTCTGGAATGCCTTCTTTGTTACCATCAACAGGAAATAGTAGTACCAGTGATGACTTAGCCCTCATCTCAAGATCAAGTGGAAATGACATTATGCATGCAGGGTCTACTTGTGTTTCTGAAGAACTTTATCACATACAAAGTGAAGGGAACTGTAACCAAAACACTGTTAAGTCTCGCAAGCGTAGACGGGAGTATCGCTGGCAGCGTAAAAGAAAGCGTAAACAGTTAGCTGTTTCGGAAACACCTTCTCTGTTAACATCTAGAGGAAGTAGTAGTGCCAGTGATAACTTATCCGTCATCTCAAGTTTAAGGCAAAATGACATGGGTGTATGTATGGTTATTTTTGTTAGAGCTTGTATGTCATTATCTCTAGTTCTTATAATGTTAACCCCAAATGAATTTTCTTTTATAGATTGGTGTGGAGCAAGAGAATGTCATTGGTTTATTAGTAGATTAATGGAGTCAAATTACAGATATTTGACCTAATCCATGATAATATAGTATATGTAATCATGTTCAGGCAACAGTCATAATTCATTTGGCCCGGATGAGTCCATTTTCGAACATATTGTGATACCGAACTACTTGTTGAATTTTACATCATTATGCAGGTTATTTATGTCTTGTTTACCTTTTGGCTTTGTTTTGCAGAACATGGCCCATTTCTTTTGTCATTTGGTTTTCCAAAATCAACCAAGGATGAAGGGAAATGCTGAGATTGATAGAAGGAACATATTCTATAGGATAGAGAATTGTTCATCAATGTTTCCAAGGAAGCGTATCCTCCTGAATATGTGCTCATATCTGTTTACTATTGTGCTTCTAGTTCAGATGGCCACTATATATCATCATCTAATACCATATGCTATTCAGTGATTGCCACAGTACTTTTTATAGTCTTTACTTTCTGGTGAAGTTAATGGTATTTAGGTTTTCCGCGGTGTGCTTAGTTTATTAGCTTGACAGCCGTGCTTGTCTTTGAAAATGCCTCCACTGCCTTCCAACTCTAATATGCATACCAAAAGAAAGCTTTTCATTATAGATCTTGAACTTTTGCTTTCTAAGTATTTATCTTGGATGTTCAGCCTTAACATTTAGAAGACATTTTGCATACTCTAAAGCCTGATGATTCTGGAGCTTCCATTTTGTTCAATAATATCTTTGAAGCATTTGGTCCTGACAAAATTTCTGGGAGCACGCCATGCTGTCACACCAAAAATGATTGTCCCGTCAATTCCACATGTTTGTAAGCAACTACTTTCATTCATGTACTATATGAATTTGCAGTTATTTACTCTAGAATCTGACTGATTCATTTTTCAGATCTATTACTAATATCGGGGACAGCGTGTGTTGTGCATTTAGACCTTCATTCTAGAGCGGCAAGAATAGGATATAATATAATCCATTACTGAAATGTTTCATGAGATCACATAACAGAGAATACATGACCCAGGCTTGCACATATTTCACATGCATGCTTTTTGGAATTTTGCTATGTTAATCAATACTTGTTAGAAATACACCCCTGTCCTGCATCATATTCGCTTAACAGGAGTTCGTCCTTTTTTCTCTAGGTATCATTCCCTTAAAATGCTGCTAAAAAATCTTATACGCGAGAGTCGAAATTGTAGACATGTGAGGCTGTTGGAGAAACACTGTTCTGTAGGATCCTCATACCAAGATGCTAGTAGGGGAGCTGGCACTGGGCTTGAGGTTTGTATATCTTAGCAACATGCAAATATGTCTTGCAATGAACATGTACCAAGTATAGTATGACACATTTTTGACTCACTGTCCTTGGGTGATTTGAATTTTGTGCCTCTTGTATCCTCTAATGTTTGAGTTGAATTATAAATGTACTGTATAAATTCCATCTGTTAGACATATTCATGTTTTATTGAATCTGTCTTAATTCCAAAGAAAGGAGTTTCCAGATTCCTACTATTGTCCATATATCTCCTTTGTCTCCCATATCTTTCCTTAAGATTTCCTTGCAACTTTGTTACTTGGAAATCTCGTGGTTCACCCTTTCTCCATTAAAAGCAATTTATGTGGTTTATCCTGTTTCTGTTTCCTGCACTTTTCCCACACACTGGATGACTGGAATTAAGTATGCGGCTGAATGATCTTATGCCTTTAAGCTTTAGATTTGGGATGACTCTAGAAACACTTAACTATGAGCAGACTAGATGGTTTACAAAGTGATGTAAAATTGTTTCAGGTTGCTATAGCCAAAAATAGGACTATGATTCAAGAAATCAATGCTGCTAAAGCTGGACCGATTATGTGTTGTCTCAAGAATCAGGTAGTATCATTCATTTGGGCAATTTGTAGGAGAATAGTCCCTCCACCATTGCTGGGAGAACGATCTAACTGGAGATGCCTGAGAAGAAACATCTCAAAGTTCATTTGGCTACGGAGATTTGAGAAGTTCTCATTGAAGGAATGTATTTACAGATTAAAAATATCGAAGTTTCCCATCTTTTCAAATAAGCACAATGCGTTTACCGCTCTTGGTATCACAGATATTTCCAGACATGCGATCCTTGAATGCTGGATGCTTTGGTTTTTTACGCATATAGTATCACCACTGGTCCAAGCCAACTTTTATGTTACAGAAAGTGAGCATGAGAAGCAGGAGGTACTATATTATCAAAAATCTACTTGGGAGAAATTGATAAGAGAAAATGAGTGCATGATTGATGATCGGTATCGCCTACTAGATTACAACTCTGCTAGAAACATATTATGGAAGAGATCTTTTGGTTTCTCTAGGTCAAGACTACTTCCCAAGGGTAAGGGATTCCGAATGTTGACTAATCTTCGAGCACCATCAAGATTTCCCGTAGACGCACCTTCTAGAATTCAGTCCAATCAAACATCATGGAGAAAAGCATCTAGCAAACGCAGAGCTCATCGATTTTTTAAGCCTGTTAACAGTGTGCTTCATGATGTCCATGTAGTTTTAACAGGTTTACGGGCAAAGGAACCAGAAAAGATGGGTTCATCAGTTTTTAACTATAATGATGCCTATAAAAAGCTTGTGCCTTTCTTGTTCCATCTGAAAAACGGGTCAATTAGCCTGCCTAATGTATTCATGGTGGTTTCAGATGTGTCAAAAGCTTTTGACTCAGTTAATCATGAAAAATTGCTCAGTGTGATGAAGGATGCCATATGTGATGATGAATATTATCTGGAAAAGTTCACTCAAGTGGTTTGCACTGGTAAGTATTTGAAGATTGAGCCTCATGTGATGATAGCACATCAAGATATTCGCACTGCATCTACAAGAATGAGATCAAGAATTCATGGCCAGTCATTGGATAGTATTGTTCTTAAGAAGGTATTTTTCAATAGAATTCATCTTACTCCCTCCATCCCCAAAAATAGAAACTTTTGAAACTGCACGGGTTTTAATGCGAAATTGGGAAAGTAAGAGAGATATCGAAAGAGAAGTGTGTTAGTGGAAAATGGGTCCCACCTCATTTGAGAGAAAGAAATTTCTTTAAATAGAAAGTTTCTAATTTTAGGGGATGGACCAAAAATGAATGAGTTTCTATTTTTAGGAGAGGGAGGGAGTATTAATTAAGTTGGAGACTAGCAAGTCTAACGAAATCTACTTTAACAGTTTTCTTTCAATTCTGTTTCTGTTTTTTACCCATTTCATGCACAATATATGCCTGAGTCTTTGGGGTGACAAAACCAGCTATCAGATCACTATCCTCTAGTTTTCATATATCTATGTGCAGTCAGCTTTGATCTAATAAAATGATTGGTCCATGAAATAACAGATGAGTGCTTGTGGATATAGGAGAAGGGTCTGTAAGAGTTGATTGTAAAACCTCCAAAGATTCCTCATTATATCTATAAGTTACTTCTGTGATGAGCTATATTAATTTAGCCAATGCCGAATTCAGAGAGCCGACATTGCAGAAATTGAGTCTGCCTAGTGTCAAACGGTGTTGTGGAGTATTTTGTGCTAAAAGTGATTCCAATTTATTCACTCTTCTTTCTCGTTTCAGGACGCGAACATGAAAATTAGGAAGGAAGAAATTCTTTCACTTTTGAAGGAGCACATTACACGGAACATGGTGCAGTTTAGGAACAAGTTTTATCTTCAGCAAGTTGGTATACCTCAAGGAAGTGTTCTGTCAGCTTTACTATGTTCATTGTATTATGAACACATGGAAAGGAATGTAATTTTTCCATTTCTCGAGAAAGCTAATAGGATCTTGTTGGCAAAACAACATTCTTCTGATGATACTTCAGTCTCAGGGGATAACCACAAAACTGAAATAGCTGCTGCTGCACCTGGTTGTGAATCTCTCCTGCTTAGGTTCATTGATGATTTTCTTTTCATATCACCTTCAAAGAAGCAGGCGTCTATGTTCTTCACCAGAATGGAAAGAGGAGTTCATGATTATAACTGCTGCATGAATAAGGGGAAGTATGGTCTAAACTTCATCATGGAAAATCAACACGGCCACCTGTCAAATAGGGTGTATACTGGCAAAGATAATATCTCATTTCTTTTTTGGAGTGGCCTCCTTGTCAACTGCTCCACATTAGAAATTCAAGCTGACTATACAAGGTTTGTCTATTTCTCCATCTGTTGGCTTTTGTTGCAATAATATTGTCTGGTAAATTTATATACGATTCTTTATGTTCTACAGATACTTGAATCATCATATGCGTTCAACTCTAACAGTATCGTGTCAAGGCAAAGTGGGAAACAGCTTGAAGTCAAAGCTGAGAAATTATCTTAGGCCTAAATGCCACCCTATATTCTATGATTCCAACATCAATTCTCCAGGGGTGGTTAGACTCAACATCTATCAAGCTTTTCTGCTTTGTGCTATGAAATTCATTTGCCACCTCTCCAACTTGTCAATTATACCAAAATTCCACCCCAAATTCCTTCTCAAAGCTATAGAGACATCTCTGAGGTATGTAGGTAATGCCACAATCTTTTTCAGTTTATATCCTTTATACTAGGCTTGATGTGTTTCCACTCCAGGTACATGAACAGGCTAATCAGGAGGAGGATGTATTCTTTCAAAGGTGCTGGTTTTCGTCCCAGGTACGATGTGGGGAGGAAGGATGTAATCTGGTTGGGGTTATACGCTTACAGCCGGGTGCTGCTGAAGAAGCACTTGCGGCACAAGAGTCTGCTTTTTCTGCTAAGGGCCAAGTTGAAGGCTTATGGTGAGGTGGAGAACATGTCACCTGAGTTGAAATATGCTGTTGATGATGTGCACTCTTCTGTGTTTTGGAGCATCAAATATTGATTTTGTGATGCATTAAAACTCAAAAGATGTCAACTTTGGTGCATCAAATATTGATTTTGTTATGCACTACACTCAAAAGATGTCAACCTTGAGATTGAAGATTAGCAGTTGGATTGAGATGACTCTTATTTATATTTTTGATGCTACGATATTCTTTGTAGATGTGAAACTTCTCATAAGCTGAAAACAAAGTATATTCATTAGTACTACTACTTAATTAATATGTCAATATTATAAAGTGATGCGACACTTAACTTTTGAACCAATCATGCATCATTTTCATCAATGAATCCAATTTCTAGAACGAGATATCCGACATGGACCGTGACATAAAATTTTTTACATTCGAACTTGACTTTTATGTAAATAAATTAATGGTTGGATTGTCGTCAAAGGTGGAATACTCTTATGAAAAATGAATTAAAATGGTAAATTGAACACATCGGATGAATAGAATAACATTATTTATTTGTAATGAAAATACATAATTAATACTCCACTTTCTAGACAACAATAGAGTCTTATTAATTTTTTTCGAAATGAAAAGCACAGGCTGCACAGCATAAATGAGGAAACAGGTCGAAGAATAGGTGTGTGAGTATTGAAGCTGTATCCATCTACATGATTTTTTTACACTATATTTTACTTCCTTTTGAAACACCGGCAGAAATTAAGAAGGAAAATTGTAGGGTGGTTGCGGAGTTTCTGAAGCCATCAACAACGGCTATGGCTCATGGGGTTATCGTTCATCTCTACCCGTTTCTCAATGGATTGATGGGAAGGCAGAACAATGACTCCAATCATTGTCATTCTCTGGATTATTCTTCTCTGTCCCCATTCTAAAACAATGTGGGGGTGTGTTAAAGAGTAAAGGCTAGTGCTTTAGGAAAGGAAAACTCAAAGTGTTTATTGAAGGAAAGGAACAAGTAACACTCCTCACGAAGAGGCCTAACGACTACGTCGTCCACAAATTGATCCTCCAAAAAGATACCCTTTTTCTTCTTGGTTTACATCTATTTATAGCTTTCTAAGTCGCTAGGGTTACAACACAAATTTAGGAACTGCTAACTTATTGAATTCGAAATGCATTAAAATAGGAACAACCTTCTCTCTCTCAACTTCCCCAGCTGCCTCCTTCTTTCTCTCTGCTGGCTGAACTACTTTCCAGCTGCTTCCTTGTTTCCCTCAGCCGGCCAAACTACCCTCCTATCTCCACGCTTATAGACCCTCCAGCTTTTACCCGTATTAACTGCCTCGCCGGTCGAAACAGCCTTGTCCTCAAGGCTGAAGAAAGGAAATTGGCCTCGAACGTCTGCCACATCCATCCAGGTGGCTTCCTCCTCATCCAAGTCGCCCCACTTGACTAGCACCTGGTCTACCGAGTCCCCCTCGCGGTCCACGGAGCGACGGTCTAATACTGCCTCAGGAAGGAATGGGGGTTCATGCTCGACCACCCCGTCTGGTAACGTCGGATCAGCCACCTCATCCCCGATGGCTCGTTTGAGAAGGGAAACGTGAAAAACCGGGTGGATGCGAGAGGAAACCGGCAGCTGCAGGCGGCAGGCAGTGCTGCCGATCCGAGCCTCGATCCTGAAAGGGCCGAAGTAGCGAGGAGCCAGCTTCCGATTTCGGGCGGAGAATAAGGTGGCCTGCCTATGCGGTCTGAACCTCAAGTAAACCAGGTCGCCTACGCCGTATTCCACATCTCGGCGGCGTTTGTTTACCGATACAGTCATTCGGTCCTGAGCTCGACGAAGGTGGTGCCTTAGAAGTTCCAAGGCTTCGTCGCGCGCGCGCAGGCAGTCGATGGTGGCTTGGGCCTGAATCTCCCCTGGTAGGAACGCATGGATCGTCGGCGGTGGCCGACCATAAACCGCCTCGAAGGGAGTCGTACCCGCCGCCGAGTGAGTGCTCGTAACGAGAGCCATTTATACCAATGCTTAGGCCTCTCCGACGAAAAACAACGCAGGTATGTTTGCAGGCATCTGTTCAACACCTCGGTCTGTCCATCCGTTTCCGGATGATATGCCGAGCTCATCTTGAGTTTAGTCCCGGTGGCGCGAAACAGCTCTCGCCAGAACGAGCTTAGGAATATGGGGTCTCGATCGGAAACGATTGATCGAGGAATGCCATGGAGCCGGATGACCTCGCTGGTGAAGATGTCCGCCACCTGTCGGGCCGAGAACGGGTGGCGCAGGCCGATGAAGTGAGCATACTTCGATAATCGGTCCACGACGACCAAGATGCAATCGATACCGCCTGCCCTGGGTAGACCGGAGATAAAGTCCATACTTATATCTTCCCAAATTCTGTCCGGGATCGGAAGAGGTTGCAGGAGACCAGCCGGGGATTTGGTTTCTGACTTATTCTTTTGACAAGTTGCGCAGGCGGCGACGAAGTTAGTGACTTGCTTCATCATTTTCGTCCAATAGACGTTAGAGGCTATTCGGCGATAGGTTCGATAGGCACCCGAGTGGCCGCCACTTGGCGTGATGTGGAACTCGGCCAGCAGCTTCTGGATCCACGGGGAATGCGGTGGAATGACTAGTCGGCCTTTATAGAATAAGGCGCCGTGGATCAACTCGTAGTGGGCCTTCGACGGAAGCTCTGCCTCCAAATCTGACCTTATCTTGGCCAATGCCGGGTCAGCGGTGATTGACGACTGGACGGCTGCCCATTCCGGCCAAATCGGTCTAGAGATCGCTGATAGTTCAATCGAGGTCTCATCCCGTCGCGAAAGGGCATCGGCGGCTCTATTCAATCTCCCCTCCTTATAGACGATAGCAAAGTCATATCCCAATAGCTTGGCAGCCCAATTTTGTTGCGCCGGGGTCGCGAGAGGGTGTGCCAGCAGTTGGCGAAGGCTCCGTTGATCTGTGTGCACGATAAAAAGACGGCCAAGTAGATACGGGCGCCAATGGTGGATGGCGAGAACGAGGGCCATAAGTTCCTTCTCATACGCTGATTTTGCGAGCCAACGAGTTGCCAATGTCTTGCTGAAGTAAGCCACGGGCTGGCGCTCCTGCATCAGAACTGCGCCCAAGCCCCGGCCAGACGCGTCGCATTCAATAGTGAATTCCTTGGAGAAATCCGGCGTTCGCAAGAGGGGGGCCGAGGTTAGAGCTGTCTTCAAGGCGTCAAACGCTGCTGCTGCGTCAGTTGGCCAGCTCCAACGTGGTTTGGTTGGGGGGGCTGCGGCTTCTTCAAGAGGGCGGTCAGGGGAGCTGCAATTTTACCATAATTCTTTATGAAACGACGGTAGTACCCGGTGAGGCCGAGAAATCCCCGGATGCCTTTTAGAGATGTTGGGGTCGGCCAACGTAGTACCGCCGAGACCTTGGCTGGATCCATCCTTACACCATCATAGGATACAATATGGCTGAGGTATTCCACTCTGTCGCGTCCCAAAAGGCACTTCTTCGGATTAACTACCAGTGAGTGGGCATGTAGGGAGTCGAACACCTGCCGTAAGTGACCCATGTGGGCCTCCCAAGACTCGCTATACACTAAGATGTCGTCAAAGAAGACCAGGACGGATTTCCGCAGCGCCGGGCGGAATATTTCATTCATGAGACTCTGGAAGGTTGCCGGTGCATTGGTGAGACCAAACAGCATGACCAGAAACTCATAGTGCCCTGAGTGGGTGCGGAACGTAGTTTTATGCACGTCGGCTTGAGCCACCCTAATCTGATGATAGCCGGCCTTAAGGTCGATTTTGCTGAACCATCTAGCTCCATGCAGTTCATCGAGGAGTTCCTGGATAACTGGAATTGGGTATTTGTCTGGCACCGTCCTCTTGTTTAGCTCCCTATAGTCGACGCAGAACCTCCATGACCCGTCTTTTTTGCGGACTAAAACAACCGGGCTCGAGTATGGGCTGGTACTTGGCTGTATTACTCCTGACGCCAACATCTCCGCCACCAGCTTCTCCATTTCGTCCTTCTGCAGGTGGTTGTACCGGTATGGTCGGACTGATACGGGGTCTGCCCCGGGTAACAAAGGGATCTGGTGGTCCGTGTGGCGGGGTGGCGGCAGCCCTGGATCGGGGCGTGTGAGTGAGGGAAAAGCCTCCACCAGTTGCAGTAGCTGGGAGCGGGCAGCAGCGGCCAGCGAGCTACTGATCCCGAACCCGTCCGGTCCAGCCTCCTTCTCCACTGACCGGAGCACCCAGCAGCAGTCCCCGGCGTCAAGGGAACGAAGGTCCTGGGGGGAACATGCGAGGCGCATAAGGGTGGGGTCTCCCTGAATGGTTACCAGCCTGCCGTCGACCGAAAATTTCATTGATGAGTGCAGCCAGTTAGCTAGGACGTTTCCCAAAGAGGCCAGCCAAATCACATCAATATTGCGGAGAGGAAAATGTAACATGATAGGGAAAATGTTTCCGGTGCCATCGTTAAGGGCACCTGATGGCAAATGCCGTTGGCGCGCCGTTTCGTCCCGTCTCCCAGTAGCACGGAGTACGGCGAGGTCGAGGTGATTGGTAGCCTCAACGAACTGGCGAGCTGCTCCGAAATGAAACAATGGCTGGTGCCGCTGTCCACCATAACCTTAACCTGTTCCTGTCCGATAATACCAAAAAGCTTCATGGTTCGCGCCGTGTCGATCCCATGTCGGGACAACTCCGACAATTGTAGTTCCAGGTTCGGGTCTGCATTTTCCTGTTCGTCAAACGGATTGTCGTCTGATGTCCCGTCGTCGTTGTCCCAGACGAGAACATTCAGAGTCTTGGGGGGGCACCTATGAGTCGGCCCAAATTTCAATCCACATTTGAAGCAAGTGCCCGCCGCGATGTGTCTCTGATATTCTTCCGTGGACATGTTCCGGAAACGTTTCGGACCAGGTCGAGATGAACCTGACGACACTGTTGGCGAGGTGTGGGAATATCCCTTCGAAAAGGATCCCGCCGGTTGCCTGGAATGGGAACTGGCATGTGTGGTCGACTGCCCTGACTTTGGGGCGTGTGCGGCTGTGAGGGAGTCGATGTCCAATGCCAGTTCGACTGCATCCTCGTAGGTTGTGATCTTCGTTGCCTTCATTTGGAGGCGAACCTCAGGACGGAGGGCCACCATGAAAAACCCGAGGTACTGGTGGCTGGCAATGTCGGGAACCTGCGCCAGACGTGCCTCGAAAGCAGCCACGTAGTAGACAAGAGATCCGGTATGTCGCACCGCAACGAACACTTCATACTCGTCCAGCGCCCCATTACCGCCGAAACGCTTCATCAGTTCACGTGCAAAACGAGCCCACGAGAGATTTGGGACTCACTTACGCAGTAGCTGGTACCACGGAAGGGCTGGTCCTGCCAGTGCCACCATCGCGATGCCCACTCTATTCTTCGGGGTTGTCTCCGCAATCAGAAAGTATTATTCTGCCCGTGCCAGCCATGCCAGGGCATCAGTCCCTTCAAAAGTCGGCATCGGTGATGGTGTCTTGCCTCCCGTGGGTGCTGAGTTCGACTCTGAGCTCTCCGGAGGGTCGTTCTCGCCCGTACCCGGACCACCGGATTTGGCGTTGATCGCCGCGAATCCTGCTCGGATTTCTGCCACCATGGCGTCGACCTTCGCCTCCAAAGCTATCGCCCGCTCGTCTGATTGTTGTAACGGAGCGTTGAATTCCTCCGTAGCCTTCTCCAACCCATCCAGTCGCGTATCCGTCCTCGAAACAACCATCGTCACCGCACCGATTTGTTAAAGAGTAAAGGCTAGTGCTTTAGGAATGGAAAACTCAAAGTGTTTATTGAAGGAAAGGAACAAGTAACACTCCTCACGAAGAGGACTAACGACTATGTCGTCCACAAATTGATCCTCCAAAAAGATACCCTTTTTCTTCTTGGTTTACATCTATTTATAGCTTTCTAAGTCGCTTACAACACAAATTTAGGAACTGCTAACTTATTGAATTCGAAATGCATTAAAATAGGAACAACCTTCTCTCTCTCAACTTCCCCAGCTGCCTCCTTCTTTCTCTCTGCTGGCTGAACTACTTTCCAGCTGCTTCCTTGTTTCCCTCAGCCGGCCTAACTACCCTCCTATCTCCACGCTTATAGACCCTCCAGCTTTTACCCGTATTAGGGTGGGTAGACTGCTGATTTCATAAAGACTACTACTGCTACTATATAGAGAAACTAAGAAGTTGCTGCAGTCTCTATACATAAATTTCGTCAAGAAAACAAGCCAATCAATCCAATCACCATATATGGAATGTTTTTATTTCACAACCTCGAGTGATCATACATAAATATTACATGGAATATGAAGAAAAAAAAATCAATTAAATATGCATACAAAACACTGTAGGAATTCATTCACAAACATAAAACAAACTTCTCACTTTCTAAGACATGAGAAACAATCGAAACAACGGAGGGAAAAGTTCTCACACACTTGATGATCCTGGATCCCTTCATGCAGCACCTCTGTTGCTGAGAGCTCTATCCAATCTCGTCTCAAAAGGAGCAGAGTGCCAATTCACTTTCTTGTCCTGCGCATATAGCATAACTTCGTCATGTCATGAATGCAAATATCTTGAATTTTCAAATATTAATAATGTACACACCTCTCTGTACTTGCTGGTTTGTTTGCATTTTTTGCTGAACCTGAGTTATTCCAATAGGAACCAACACTCCCTATAATGGGCATCTCGTCAGGGCTTCGACTAGGAGACTTCCTCGGGGAGGGAGTTGCTGAGATTTGCCTCAGCTCCTCAACTGTCAGTGCGCCTAAAATTGGCCTATCTTCGAAGCTCATTGGAGAAGTGCAACCTTCTGATGTGTTCGTCGGTGGGGATTTAGTGATTGTTTCGAAGCCACTGAAGCTAGTCTTCTTGGAGGGTGCAACTTCAGGAGTACCTAACCAATTTGAAAGACTTGCATCAACAGCTATTTCTTGATTTGCATTTTTCGACTGATGAGACTTTGCCTTGAAACTAGAGGCCGCCTGCCTGAATATGGGTTCTGAGCTAAACGACATACGGGGAGCCTCAAAGTTTGCTAAGTTCTCCTTTTGTGGCTTCACTAGAGCTGTCCCTTTTGATTTTGCTGCCTTCCATTGAATAATATTCTCAACAGGGTTGAGCACTGAATTGATATAATCACTTCTATCTCTTGCATTGGTTTTTGATCCGAATTCTTTGGCCTCCTCGTCAGGTAGCTGAGTTTTCACCATCGCACTCTCTACTTCCTGCTTCAGCGCAGGAGGTGAAGAGCTTCCAGTCCTCGACTCCATTGATACAGTTTCAACTGATTCAGACCACACTCGATGGCCAGGAAATCTAGCATCAGTATCTTCATCAGAGTAATAATCATATTCATCGTCATCCTCATCCTCATCATCCAAATCCTCCAAATCGCTATCACCATACTCTTCAACTTCATCGTCACTTTCTCTAGCATTATGATACCTATGATTTGGTGGATACGACGCGACACTGGATGCAACAGAATCATCATCTTTAGGTAATGACTGCGAACGACTTGGTGATTTCAAATCTTTCTCATTCGCAGCACAATCTGGCAACGATTCGATGCTGTCATGGACTCGAACATGCTCGTATGTCGTGACATTTGAGTTAAACGTAACTCTTTTTCTAGGACTCGGGCTCGGACTCTTCTTCGGGCTTGTGCTTGGGCTCCCTTGCTCCACCGCCTCAGGTTTATTTCTGCACTCCGAATTTAATCCAAGTTTCAGTAGTTAGGAGAAGGATCAAAGCAAAAAAAAAAACATTAATGACATAATATCCAATCCAGCTGAATAAGCTCACTCAAGAAGGCTCACCCCAGTTCCAAAACCTCCAAAAGCAAGTTAGCAGGATTAGTTTCTGCTACAGACTGCTCTGGAGTGATTTTGTTCTCCTGCTGAACATTTTGGATCCTGTTTCTCTGCATCACAAAATTTATGATTGAATCACTCATCCCAAAATACAGCACACAAGATAAACAATGTATACCGAAGAAGAAAGCACTTCTTCCTTCACCAATTTGAATAAGAACACTGAACTGAAGTGCATTGAACAATCGGTGGGATCCTACTCCTTAATTCAGCAAAATTAAACAATACACAATGAAACAAAAGGAGGGAAGAGAAGCATGAATAACAAGTTCAAATTTCTAGGAAAGGCAAACAAAAGCTACCTCTAAAACACAGAAAACCTAATCAAACAAAAACTACAGCTAAAACACATAATTAAAACCCCAAAATTTAAATAATGACCAACGATTCGGGCGTTAATCAGACATTTCCATGAAATTCAAACGAATGTAGGTGAAAAGTGAAAGGAGAGAGTGGTTACATGGCGCTGAGGGCTGGCCCGATGAGCTCTATGTCTGCGGCGTTTCTGAGTCTTTTCACCACCGAAGCATCCGAGAAAACAGCCCATTTTCGGAGAGGGAAAGCGTAGAGCGCTTCTTTCGATCTCTTGACTTGGGGAAAAGTTTCGGTTCAGATGATCAGAGGTGAAACTCCATCTCTTATTACTCTTCTTACAAGTGAGAGTGAGAAACAGAGAGAGAGATGAAGAAGAAGAGAGGGAAAAAGGTGAGGGGTGGAAACGGTCGATTTTGGAGGGGTAGGGTTCAATCATTTTTTTACCTAAAAAGGAAGTGACCGTTAGAATTTGATGTTGAGTATTTTTTCTAGAGTTCAATTGTTAATTTTTTACTAGTATGCATACTTATTTCATTTTTAAAAACATTTATTACTTAATAAATTTAAATACCAGTTTTTAATATTTATGACTAAATAAATATACAGGGAGGCAAAGCAACAGTAGTGGGATCCTACTAAACATAGAATATTTTTTAGTTTTATCCCTATTTTGAATTTGAATTTGAATTTTAGGCAAATAAACGGTTACTACTAGTACTTATGAATTATGACGTTGATTGATTAACTTAGTTTGCATGATTATTTGATACATATATTTTCAAAATTTCAAATTTCTAAAGTATTACCAAGCACTACTACTACTATTTAAATGATTATTTGCTATAATATTTAAAAAAATTACCCACACTTATTTAAAAAACTCTAAAACTATACCATATAAGTATACTACTATTTGCACTTTTTAGACTTTTCATAGACAAAAATGCTTTTAAGCCCTTAGGATTTTTTATTTTGTCATTTTTTTTACTTTTTATATCCTCTCTCATCTCTTTTCTTTATTTTTTAGATTAAATGCTCTAAAAAGCAATTATATTATATATAGTGTATATGATTTTTAACTTGGATGGATATATTACATATTCATATTACCCTCTTCATTCTGCACAGGTTGAAAATAATCCAATAATTCAACGAAACAAAAGGATACATATTGTTGAGATAGAATTTGTCCCTAAGAATCAGATGAGAGAGAATCTTTGAATGATAATTATTTAATCTGAAAAAGAAAGAAGAGATAAGAGACACACGAGAGGGGATAAAAAAATATGAGTAATTACATTTGACAAAAAATAACCCTTAAATGTTGAAGGGCATTTTGGTAATTTGTTTGTAAAAAAGTGAAATTTTATCAATGCCACATCAATGTTCATCAAATTTAGAGATATGTTAAAGAGCATCGTCGGAAAATAATATTATAGGAAAATTGAAATATTAAAAGTACAATTTTCTCATTTATAAAACACCCGAAATGAGTATTTACTTATTCTGAAAGAACTATGGAATCCCAATTTAGAATATTCAATTTAACGAATCATCATATTAAAATAGCAAAGAAGCTAACCATCTAATTATCATGTACTAATATTTTCGGTCTAGGAAGTAATGAATAAAGGCAGATACTGGTAAAAACTGAAATCCTTACTTAGTTATATATACGCAACGAACAAAAAAAATCAAGAAAGAATTCATGAAAAATGAAGATAAAACAATAAAAATAAAAATCGGCATGATCAAACAAAAGTGGATTTTTTATTACTCACATCACAATTACATTTGCAGAATATGGAAAACTATGGAAGACCCAAAAACTTGTATCTGTATTACCTTCTTCTTCTTTAAATGGAATAGATACAATTATTTTGCTCAACAATATACAAAGAAAGGGTGCTCACAAATAGGAAACGGCAGTCATCTGAATGGCTCAACGGGTTCGGTCTCCTGGAGGGCAGCAGCCGCTTGGAAACATTCAGCAGCTTCCACAGCTGATAAACTACCTCCTACATCCCTGTGAAGGATGCCCAGATGATGCCAAGCCGATACGTTGGTATGATCGAGTCGTAGAGCTTCTGTCAGGAAGCTTCTTATGACAGCTGGGGACCTGCAACTGCTACCAATCAGAATCTTAGCCTTGGAGACTAGACTTGGGACATGTGTTGTGTCGACTTCCAGGGCGAGCGAGTATGCCTTCAGAGCTTCTTTCTCGTCTCCCTTTGCTTCGTGAAGCATACCTGCATTTAGTATCCAAGATGAGTTTGTATTATGATAAAAATCATATCAGCCGAAGTGTATACTTCCATCTATTGGAGAAATAACACCTACAGTATACCAGAATATTTCCATCATTTTGATACTGACACTATAAATTTATCAAACATAAAGAGGATAAGATCACATGCTTTTCACATAATCTGCTCACAGTAAAAGGAGTCCATAACTGATGAGACAAAAACTCTGGACTGGTTCTTTCTACTCCAATATAGTGTGTTGTTCCACATATAAGAGACAGCAAAATATGAATTTCCATAAGAAAGGATTTTGAAACGAATAAAAGGCCAAGCATGATTACCAGTGGTGTGCCATCTAGACGCAGAAAAGGCAGTAATGCCTTCAGATTTTGAAAGACACAGCTCAGCATCATGCCACCGAGACAATTTGATGTAGATGGAAGCCAAACCAAGCCATGTATCCAGCTCTAAGTTCTTAATACGATTGCGGTTCTCCTGTCATTTCAGTAGCAAAGGGCTTTCATCAAACAACCCATATGGACCAGCTACTAAGATAAGTTAGCATGCAAATATGTACAATAAGAGAAATCAAAGACATGATAGGGCACTGTCACGGCTTGAGATTTCAGATAGGGCAGTATTGAACTTATTCAGACTTAGAAGCAATTAAGGTCCATTATGAGTTGAATATACCCAATAGTCAATCCATCAGAAGAAACAACTTTTTTGCATGGACTCAAGGCACAGTATCAGATCTCTTATACATTTTCATAAATGGTGAAAAGAGCTTCATGGTAGTAAATATCCTTTTGGAAGCTAGCAAAGTTGCATGTATAACCCATGCAACATTAAATTCCACAAACAATCATTTCAATCATTCACAAATAACATACTATAATACAAGGACCATAAAATTTGTTACATGTATGCCAAACAAGTGACTAGTGCTACATACCTTAAGCTTCTTCCCTGAATCAACACTTTTAAGTTGAACCTGAAGGACAGCAAGCAGCTGAGAATAAGTTTGAATAGCCTCCTTCACTAGACCCTGAGCAAGCTGGAGCTTAGCTTTACTTCTCAACAGTTCTCCCTGATCCCATATTCCAGTCTGGTCCAACGCCGCATTTATGATAGTTTCAGCATTGGAAAAACATTTTTGAGCAGATAATATTCGAGCCAACAAGACCCATCCTTTAATATTAGAACCGCTCTCCAATTTAAGCAAGTTTTTTGCATGATGAAGTGCAGCATCCAGCTTTCTCTGCTCAGCATTTTCTACTGATAAATGGTAAATAATGAAAGGGTCCTTCATTTTTGTAACTCTCCCAGCTATTTCCAGGGATTTAAGTGCCTTCGACTGTTTTTGAACTCTCTCAGTGTCAGTTGCAGCAAACCTAGAATATGTTGATAGTGAGATGCCCAACATGCATTGGGAAACACCCATCAACTGATCACATCCCCTATGCAAGTTGCCAACCGCACTCTGAGAAAAATTAATCCCTTCGCCAGCATACTCAGGATTCCCTCCACATATCTTTGAAATGAATAACAAAGCTGATAAATAAGTCGAATCCACTTGAGTTTTCAAATTTTTCTTCCATAAATTCAAAGCCCCCGTGTCATCACCGTTTCCATGATAACAGAGAGCTAACGTATGATACCTTTCCTTTCGATCTATAACTCCAGGAAGAAGTTCATCGATTTGATTAGCTAAAGCCTCTAGTCCACCAGAAATGGATAATGCATATGAAAGGTGATCTAAAATTGAAGGATCCCACTCAATTCTCTTCAGAGAAACTTTTCTTAAAAGAATCATCAAAAGAAGAATGGCTTCATCAGTATTGTTTTTGGGTATAAATGCATTCTCCATTTGATCTCTCAAGTTTGGAGCAATTGCTTCAATTCCACTGTATAGTAGAAAAATGGCAAACTCTTTTTGGATCTTGGCTGTAGTTTGTGCATCCAGGTTCCAGTGATGGAGAAGGCCCCGGCGGTATGACACGACTGCATCACGAGGAGAATCAGCAAGTTTCCATAATTCTGGAAGCAACTCGACAGCCTTATTTAGAGTCTCCTGCAATTTACAGTCAGCACCAAAGTTTTCAGGGAAGGCAGCTGGTAATGATGATTCAACAATGTCCAGAATAACTGAGCATGATTGAGCAGCTTCTGCAAAGATGATTGGAAAGACTCAGATCATTATTCACAATTAACTGTGAAATAAGCTTGAAGACTTATGTTCTCTCAGCAATTTTGCACCGACCTTTTGATAGCAACAACAACGATATGGACTGAAATCACTAGAACAGTCATAGAACAAAAAACTATTGAAAAGGCTAATAAATGATGCATAATGGGACTCCAGAAAATAACTTAAGAAAACTAATTCAACAAAATATGAAAAGATTTAAAACTAATATTTCACATGAGCAAACTCGATAAGGAATGTGTATTCCCTGAAACAACACAGGTTTAGGAAATAAGAGAGAGATGGACACAAAAAATGATAGCTTTCACATGCATATGCTAGACAAATAAATCTGAGGAATAGTTAGGTGGGAAATCATTTTAAAAGTTGATGACACTGTCCTCTTTTATTAGCAGGATGCTGCTTCTCAACGAGAGCAGCTTCCTTTAACCTAAAATCCTCTGCAAATTCACAGTTGATGGTTGGTACTGAAAATGACACTCATTATACCATATGAGTGCTAACCGAATCAATGAAAACACCATATAATTTCTAAAGAGTTAGTCAATAATAATAGACCATTATTTGCAAGATAGTACTACATGTGGCCAAACAAAAACAAATGGATGATATACCTTTATACCTCCCAAGTGCTTGTAATGATTTTGCCTTCAGAAAGACCGCTTCAAAAAGCAAACTAATTGCATGTATTGACATTGGAGGGGCTGCATAATTCTGTGATCGTCTCCTACGAGTGTCTCCCTTTACTGAGAGCGTGATTTTTATCTTTGGAGTTATAGCAACTATATCGATCCCTTCGAACACATGTAAAGCTGCTTCAATATTTCCTTTTTGATATTCATACCTCCCTAACAATGCTCTGGCTTCCTGTAGAAGAAAGCAACACATTGTCAAGTTGCGATTGAAGACATTGAAGTAGTTATTCTCAAGAAGCACACTAATGATCTAACTTTGATGAACCCCAGCCAAAGAACTAAAAGAGAAAACTAGCGATTGGTTTAGAGAAGACAGTCTAATGGAGTCTTTCCTTATGTTGCTACCATAACTATCTAAATAACTTATCCAAACAATCTTTGCTTACCTTGTTTTTAGATAATTAACTACCAATTATGTGGTTTGTTTCCAAAATACAAGTAGTTGATTACACCTTTGGAGTTGGGCAGAGCATTATTTTGAACTTTTTATGGATTTCCATTTTTCTATGATTTTCCAGTAATTCCATAAGAAAAATTGATATTGTCTTCCTCTTAAAGGCCCTTTAATTTATCAGACAATGAATAAAGATTTGCATCAAGATTATTAGAGAAAGACCTCATAGTTTAAAGAACCGCTTTCTCGCAGTGATGTCTCAGCTTCTTCGATGTTGCCTGTGTCAGGCTTCCTTTCGGCTTCTCCAGGTTGCGATGAATGAACACTAGCTGAACTATCCTTGGCTACCATTTCAATTGCATGTAATTGCTCCCCTGTGCAAAGACACTGCATTATCTTTCCCAGCCTAGTACGAGCTCTTTTGCTCCGTTGTTCTCCAATCTGCTTCTCATCCCTCATAGCATATCAAGTCCCTATCTAATCCGAACAAGCATGAAATCAAACTAAAAACAAACAAATTCCCACTAAACAATCATGAACACGAGCTGCATGAATGACTTCATCAGAAAACAGCTAACACAGTTTTTTTAACTGTGATATTGGCTATAGAGGTAGTATTTGGTTTAATTGGCATAAACAAAAAACAAATAAATTCCCACTAATCAATCATGAACACAAGCTGCAGTAAAGACTTCATCAGAAAACAACTTACAAACAAAGAATCAGAACACATGGCAGCATGGACTCAGAAAAACATAATTAAACAAGAAACTTCAAGCTTTAACAAACACAAATGAATCAAATAATCAAAACCAGAAATTCTTACCTTATAGATCCCATAAACATCCCCCAAACTCATTCCAACAATTCACCAATGATCACAGAACTCATTCCAACTATTGGAGGGAAACGCATTGAGAGCAAGAATTCTCAGAGTTTATTCGAAACAGGAAAGCAAAGTTAAAAAATAACAAAAAACTATCAAATTAAACAGAAAATTTTGAATAATCAGAAGATAACTTGATATATATCTCACCTTTCGCTATCATAACAACAAGAGGCACAGCTGATAGACGTCCACAGCTCATTAACACCAGTCCACATCTCACCACTGGAAATTCCCAAATTATTTTGTTTTCCCCAAAAGACAAAACTAAACTGAATTTCCGATGATCAAAACAGAGAAGTCAAATTTACAACTTCGCTTTTCCATTCCACAATTACTCTCTTTTTTGCAGTGTTTCCAACGCCACAGATCCTTCCGCTTTCTCCACAGTTGGTCTACGCGAAATTCTTTGGAGAGAGAAAACGGAAAACAATGAACGGAATTTGACGGAGAGCGTGAGAAAGAAGATTTCAGCAATTAAAGCAGAAGTTGTGACATTAAATACTATTGCCGAATTTAAGGTCAAATGTGCGCCACATTTAATAATTTATAATTATTGTTATTTACATGCGATTATCTACGGACTTTGTATTAACATCTAATCAGTAAAATATTTGTTACATGATGAATCGAATATTTCTCATTATTATGAAAACATTTAAATGCGATTCCCTTAGTCTGATTATCGATTAAATAAATTTCAACCTTCCTCGGTCAAAACATTGTAAGACCATCAGGCCATCCACATCTGTTTCTCAATACCGTCTCATCTCTTCATTATTCATGAGTCCTACTGCACTTTTCACCTAATCTCTTAACTAAGAGACATCACATGCATCCCTCTATCTCTTAACCATCTCATCCCTTAACTATTCATTCAATTTCATTTTTTATTTTTATTTCCAACAAATTCAATTAATATTTCATTGAAATATTAAATTAATACTAACAATTCATAAAATAATTAAAATCACGAAAATTGCAACATTCGAAAATACGAAAAAACATAATTGAAATCCTAATATTACAATTTATTGAAATCCGCATAATCATGGAAAGTGATGCGGTGATCGTCTAACGGTTGCCAAATTTTGCCCAAAATTTTTTACTAATATTACCATTGAAATTTTTAAAATTTTAATTTTTTTTTGCGAAAAATCGATTTTTTTAAAAAAATATTTATTGCATCAGCAATGACAACGCCCACTCGCGGGGCGGCGAGTGGGCGTCACGCCGCGCGCCAGAGCTCGCCATGTGGCGTTGGCGCGCGGCGAGATGGCCCGCCGACCCTCCCTCCCCAACTAGCTAAGCGACAAGACGGATAGGCTGCAGCGGCGTCTCGCTGCGGGCTCGTCTCGCCGGGACGAGCCCGTATCGCTTACTTACGTATCGCAGATTACTTGATTATCTCTAATTTCGTATCGCAGATTGCTTGGAATCATATGTCGAGTTGCTTGCCTATGTACCACAAATTACTTGCTTATGTATAGAAGATTGCTTGCCTAGATCGTCATTTAAATTATGGTGTCACCATAGTGCTCTGATTTCGTATCGCAGATTATTTGGAATTATATGCTGGGTTGTATCGCAGATTGCATGATACGTTGTTGTCAAGTTGTCGCTTTAAGACTGATGTCACCCTTACCAGTGGCGGATCCAGACTTTTTGGATTGGGCGTGCGATTTTTTTGTAAAATACTCTCTCCGTCTAGTAATAGATGGCAGACTTGAGTAATGGTACGAGATTTTAGGGGATGATATTTTATGTGTTAAGTGGAGAGAGAAAATTTGAGATTGGACTTTTAAAAAAAATGTGACATTTTTGTGATACAAACTAAACAAAAGTATGATATCTATTATGGACCGAAGAGAATATAACATATTAAAAATAAAATAATACATAAAATAACATCTTACAATAATGTTCAATTTTTAAGTTATTTTACAGCATAATTAAACTTAGAGTTCGTATCCCATAAAAATCAGGTAATATAACCATAGAACAAAAGAATAAAAAGTGTAACTAATTGAATTTCTAATTTCATACTAAAAAAATTAAAATGTTAATTATAAATAAATAAAATGCAAATACCAATATCTAAAATAGAAAAATAGAAGAAAAAAACAAGTTCATACACATACATCAAAAATATAAATGAGATATAAAAAATAATAAAATATAGTACTACCTAATACTTACAAATCCAACCTAAAATCTGCGAACAGAAAAACTAAGTACTAGCACCTAAATTATATAAAAAAAAAAACTGAACTACTAAAACAAAAGGCTGAGAAAAGGCCATAGCCATGATGGGGAATCGAACTCAGCTGAATCCTATGCGACAGTGCATCCGCAACAAACAGATCACTTGACTTTATTTGTTGTTTCAATATAAATATTACTGTAAGAACACGTTATTTTGGGGTACTCTTACGCCACTAATCAAAGTGTGTGTATTACCTTAGAACATCTCCAATGGTGGACGTCCGGTCGGACGTCGCGACGGGCGACCGGGACGTCCGCCATTGTGGCGTTTAGGGTCGGATACGGACGTCCCGTGAGGACGTCGGGTGTCCTCGGACGTCCCTGCGACGGGCGGGCGGACGTCCGCCACTGTGGCAAGGTTCGGACATCCTGCTCGGATGTCCGATTTTTTTTTTTAAAACTCTATATATACGGCTCGTTGAACTTCATTTCATTTGCACCACTTGTTGTTAACAAGTTTCTCTCTTCTTTTACTACAAATTTCATTTCTACTTAGAAGAGAAATTAATCACCCCTTCAATTTCTTCCTCTGCAAAGCACTAGAATAGGGTTTTTTTTTAAAATTTATTCTTCTTCTGTTCGTGTGATATGAGAAGCCTAAAAGCTTTATATGATAAGAATTAATATAATCTACCTAAGTCGGCAAAATAACTCGTTGAACCACTAATGTGGTTGATCTCATCTATTTTCTATAAGTACACCTATTACACATAATATATAAAGTACAACATGTATGCATAAAGGTAATGTAAAACACACACATATAGGGGAGCGTTTTTCTCCTATTCATCCCTTAGATCCTTTATTCTTCTTAATATGGGCCGTTAGATCTCATTCATCAACGGTTCAGATGATCAGCATTATTACACTATAATGATGCATTATTAGTCGGTGTGCATTATTCAACTGAACATCTACATTATTATACAATAATGGTGCATTATTAGTCGGTGTGCATTATTCAACTGAAAATCTGCATTATTAAATGACATGTGGCACCAATCTAACCGTCGGATGACAAAATCGTGGGACTGAGATTAAAAAAAACAAAGAACAAAAGATACAAAAAGGAAATGAATACATCCATATATATATATATATATATATATATATATATATATATATATATAGGGTTGCGTTAAAGATAGAACCATTCTTAAGTGTAGAACCTAGAACTCTACATATTTTATTCATTGGATGAGGAAAAAATGACGGTCAAGATTAAAAATCATACATATTAGACTATGTTTTCACGACATTCCGGACTCAACATGTGAAAAAACTCACATGTTGATGGAAGAATGAATGAAACGAAGAAGAGTCCATGCATGCTTTATTTTTTCACTTATCTACATTCACCCATTAATAATAGTTTTGGTTGTAATGGGAAGTTGTTGTGCAAATCAACACCATTGGATTAAAAGATCTAACGACCTCCTTTTGGCATTTGTTCTACGTTTAAGAATAGTTCTACGTTTAAGAATAGTTCTATCTTGATCACAATCCTATATATATAGGGTGCTGTTAGGTTGAGATTATTTAGCTAGATTGAGAAATGAGATGCAATCTCAGCCACTAATCCACAAGATTAATGAAATGTCAACAGCTATCACATTATGTCAACATGGGGGTATAAGTGTCATTTCATTAATAAGATGATAGAAAAAAATAAAATTGTATTTGAAATCATTTTCTAAAACCCTCCCTAAAATTCTCTCTGAAAAATCAGTTGATCTTCATACAATTCACACAATTGTGCAAAATCGAAGACCTTCAAAATCTATGAAGTATACAGAAGCTGAAGCTGAAGAATTTGAGCAATACCGTTTTTCCCCCAAATTGAAGCTGAAGAATTTGAGCAATACCGTTTTTCCCCCAAATTGAAGCTGAAGAATTTGAGCAATTGAAACATGAATATAGGAAGTAAACAGAAGAGGAGAAGACAATTGCGATGGCGAGAAGGTAGGGGATGAAGACGAGCGTGTTGGCGATTAGGTAGGAGGAGAGGCGGTAGACGTCACTGGAGGCTTCTCGGAGGAGGATTGGGCGCTCGTTGAGGAAGATCGGGAGGGTTTCGGTGGTGGGGGAGAAAAGGAAGGTGAGTTTGAACGCGAAGAGACCTAATCGCTTCTCGATCCCCAATTTGTCTAATCCGATGTTGATGTAGATCGTGCCGAGCACGATTCCGACTCCTACGGCTTGCAATGTGTTGGTGACGAGCAATTGCTTCGTTCTGTAAATGATTTTCCAGAATCGGAAGGATAGGAGTGTGAATTCGTGGATTCTCGAGCTTCCAGATCTGATTTTGTGTTCAATTGGAGGAGGAGAGATGGATTCAATTGACATCTGATGTATACTGCCCAAAGAATAGTAGTTATTTTGATGTTGGTACATCTGCTGTTCAAATTTACCATGCTTTCTCTAGGTTAAGCTAGTTATTATCCATCCTTTTGTCTTATGAATATCGTTAGAGAAGTTTAAATGCAGTTTATACCATGCTTCCTTTGGTTTGCTTTCTTGAGTTTGGTCCTTGTTTTCATGTTCCCATGAAAGTGCAGTTTATTGAATCTAAATATTTCTATTTTCTTTAAAACTATGCTTCTTTTCTTAAAAATATTTGTATGGCAGAGCATGTTGATATATATTTGAGATAAAGGATACTAACATAATAAAGAAATCCTCATGTAAATTTTGGATGTCCAGTTTCTTGATCATAACTTTCCTTTTGTGATGTATCCCCTGCCACCCTCCGCCATGTCATATCATTTTCCTGCTCCTGCTCCGGCTGTTCCAGTGGTTGGAGGTTGGTGAGGATTTCCATGGCGAATTTGAGGGGGACGGTGAAGCCATTGGAGAGGAGGAAGGCTTCGAGGGAGAAGATGTCGTCGTGGTGGATCTCGAAGCAGCAGCAGCCGCCGCAGGGCGTGACGCCGGAGCTCTTCTCCGTGCTGCAGTAGGTGAAGAGAGCGTCGGTGTCGTTCCGGAGCCACCAGCAGCGCAAGGAGACGGCGGAGGTGGTGGAGCTCGATCGGATTCTCCATGTGTTTGATGAATTGATTCAGAAGGTGTGTGTGTTTGTGCGTGTCAAAGTTTAGAGTGATTTGTCTGGCTAATCTAATTATTAAGATTTGATTTTTTTTCCAGAAAAAATGTTCTTTTTTCTTGTTTATAGTGATGGTTGAATGTGTTATGTTTTTCTAGCAAATGTTTCCTTTCTTTTAAATGAGGGATTTTTTTTGGTGGATTGTTTTTCTTATTCTTGAGCTGAAATTGTTCTTAATGGAGTTGTTGTCTTAGTTAATTCTGCTGATTTTTTTATTGGTCTTGATATTTTACCATAGGTAATCTCTCTCTCCCCGTTTGTCTCTTGAGTTAAGATTTCCATAGCTTCTTGGTTCTTGTAAGAAACATATTGATTTATTTGAGAGAAAGAGTGAGAGAGATAGTGAAAAACATCTTGATCTTATGTCAACTACGATGTCAACAGCAAACGTTATTTATGTCAACTACGATGTCAACATCAAACGTTATTTATGTCAACTACGATGTCAACATCAAACGTTATTTATGTCAACTACGATGTCAACATTAAACGTTATTTATGTCAACTGTTATGTCAACAACAACATTTTACAAATAATTAATGTCAACAACAAATATTTCCATATCAACGACCTATATTATTTATGTCAACAACAACGTTTTACATATAATTCATGTCAACAACAATGTTTTACATATAATTTATGTCAACAACATTTTTCATAAAATTTATGTCAACGACCTATATAATTCATGTCAACAACAAACGTTATTATGTCAACGAGCTATATAATTCATGTCAAGAATAAATATTTTCATGTCAACGACCTATATAATTAATGTCGACAACAATGTTTTACATATAATTAATGTCAACAGCAACATTTTACGTATAAATTATGTCAAATAACAACATTTTACATATAATTGACATTGTATATATATAGTTGACATTGTTTTCGTACTCAACAACAAACATTTTCATGTCAACAACTTATATAATTTTACATATAATTAATGTCAACAACAACATTTTATGTATAAATTATGTCAAATAACAACATTTTACATATATATAGTTGACATTGTTTTCGTACTCAACAACAAACATTTTCATGTCAACAACTTATATAATTTATGTCAACAATAGTATTTTAGGCAATATCACAACCACCTTATCTACACAACTCACAAATTCCAGCAACACAATCGAATTAAAAACTGCATCCATATATTTCACAAATTAATCGTGATGGTTGGACGTCAAATAAATCGCCTTCTCAAATTCTATCTACATATTTCACAATTCATCTACAAGTTCAAAGCGGGACCCACAAACCAGAAGTGAATCCATCCCCCAATCACAATGAAGATGGAAGCATAGGCGAATTTGTTGAGCCAAAACAGCAGCCCTTTCTTGCCGACATACAGCCCCACCGCTTTCTTACTCAAGCTCATCGATTCCCCATCATTCGGCGCTTGCTTTTTCACTGCCGTTCTGCCTCCGCCGCCGTCGCCTTCCTCCTCCACCTTTGAATCTGATTTCTACGGTCTCCGCCTAGATCTAAATAAATGCTTTCTTAGATTTAAGAAGATTTCAGCTTATTAGCTTCACACACAAAGAACTAATCCACAAGAAACTGTCACTCTATTATTCTAAAGATGGCTGCATATCACAAAACAGGCTGCTTGAAGGACAAAGCTATAATTAAGTGATTAACTATCAAAATTCAAAGCTATGCAACAAGAAATTAACCATCCCTACAATATTACTCTCCTCCAATCTTTAAAATCCATTTCCAGTAATGAAAGCCTTCCAATTTACACAAACAATACACATTTCCGCCAATCGCCAAACCACTATTCAAATGCAAAGCCAAACAATAGAACAAAACTACTAACATCTGAGAAAGGTAAAGCGAAATTGCAATCAAATCAGCGAAATTGCTCCGAAACGCACCGGTGAGTAAACCTCGCAGAAGCCAGCGGCTTCACGAAATTCACTCCATCACTAATCTCAGCAGCACTCAACATCGATTTCGCCACTGCAACGCACTCGTTCTCCTTATTACACACGGAATCGTCGGTGCCGCTGACATTATCCAGCGCCGAATATTCACTCACGTCTCTGATTCCGCCTGAATCGAGCTTATCAGACTCTGATCCTCTCTCCATACCTTCAAATTTGTACTCCGCACCTAGACTCGTCGGAAATTCGGTTTCACTGATCTCGATAAGCAGTTGCTGCACATTCTACGGCGTTCAGATTCTACCTAGGGTTTCAATTTTCATCTTCATCTCGATTTTCTGTATTTTCTGATCTCCAATTCTCACTCTGATGGGGGAATACAATCATGAGATGAGATGGAGCTCGAATTGGAGGTGCAATTTTGTGTACGGAAGCGTATGGAAGGAACGCCTCAGAGATGGAGAGAGAGATCGAGAAGCATAGAGCAAGAGATGAAAGTTGCTGAATTTTAATTACCTTAAAATTACCATTATACCCTTTCATAATAAATTAATTTAAAAATATTTTTTGTGTGGCAAAATCTAGACCACTCATTTAATAAAAATGAGTGGCTGAGATTGCATCTCATTTCTCAATTAGCTTAAAAAATCTCAATTGATCATGGACATATATATATATATATATATATATTAGTTTATCAATAGGTACAAATCTTATCTACTTAAGTATTTAGTTATACTTACATTTGTTTACTTATACGTATACATAAATCTATTAATAATAATTTAGTACCTTATCCAACTATATGATTAACTACATTTTCTTTTTCTTAATTAATTTAATATTATTCTCTATAAAACTCTTTTAATATATCCATTATGCTAGTGATAAAATAATATGCAATAATGTAAAATGATGCATGTTTCGGGTTAGGAATGTCACAACTGTTCTTTAGGCCTGGTTGTGGGGCTCGATGCATGGGTTCGACCCGAGGCTGGTCTAGTTCTTTTTAGACCACCACCGTTTCCATGTCAGCAAGCCAAGCGGGATGACACCTCGTCAATATGACGCGGTAAAGCCAATGTGGCTGACACGTGATGAAGTCCACGTCGTGAACGAACCTAGACGCGCATACGTCCATGCATCTCCACACCAATACACAAATAATTCTGTATCCATAAGCTCTCTCTCTCTTTTGCATTGTTCTTCTGTCGAAGTTCTGCCCTCTCCTCCATCCAGTTCGTCGGAGCTCTGCTGATAGCGGTGCTGCTTCATCAGAGACGTAGCCGTTTTATCTTTGGGGATGAAACGCCAATCCGAGAGCACAACCGGGGCGTATCTCATTTTGTGGAAAGAGGACTCCTCGACTTGGCTAATATTGTTCACGGTTTACTGTTTCATTTTCTGTTGTAATTTCGTTTCAGTTTTTTTCATTCTGTATTCCTTCTTTTGGGTTGTATTACGTCCGCTTATCTCTTATAATCTATAAACCAACACCTATATGATATGGAAGAGAGGTTTCCACATTTGAAACTTTGAGGTCAAGGTTTATGTGAAGGGGAAGATTTGATACGTGAAGTATTACTTGAATAAGCGCAAGGATGGAAACTAGATAAGTGGTGCATGGTGCATGCAACACACGAGAAACACGGGATCAAACGACCATGTGCGCGACGCATGTGAGCTAGGAGTTAGTTAGATTGATTCTTCGTATTAATCCGTACATGCAGCGTGTATAATGCTGCCATTTCATTGTATTTGATCATCTATGAATTAATGCAAGTTACTTCTCCCTCGTCTCTCTCGTCTAGTAGCTCTTTACATATAGGTGGGATCTCGATCACCGTTCTGATTATCGGAGACTCCGGTCTTGCACCACCACCATGACCAGCAGTCAGTGGCGGATCCAGGATTTGTCATCTGGGGGTACGAGTCGTGAGATCTTGGTTGACAAGGCTTTTTAAGAATACAAGCTCTCCTAACTGCATCTCGCTCATTTGGAGGATATTTCATTATACTATCTCTTTTGGCAGGATCATGATTAAGTTTTTCAACATCGTAAATCAATTCTTTTTCCTCTAACGGGACACTTCGAGTCGGAGAACACTAGCATTTGAAGGAGTCACGGTAACATTTGAAGGAGTCGGAGACACACTAACATTTGAAGGAGTCACGGTGACATTGGGAGGAGCCAGAGACGCACTAGCATTTGAAGGAGACGTATTATCATTTGGAGCCGAAGAACTTGAACTATCATGAGATTTCATTCTTTTGAACATATTTCGAAGATCAGACTATTTCTTCATTCTTTTTAATTCTACTTTCTGCAAAAATATTAAAAATATACAAACTTATATCTAGCTAGAAAGGGTATTTTGCAGCTTATAGATAACTCAAACTATATAAAAGTATAAAACTCATGCTTTCACAATTCCCAACTACAAGTCTACGATTACAACTATAACTAGAATGATAAATTAAACAAGCATTAAATTAAAGTTTTAACAACATAGCAGATTAGCAGCACTACAATAAAGTTTTTAATACTCATAGAAATCAAGAAACAAACCTGGAGGCTTTGAGGCTGGATGGCTGGATTGAATGTTCTGCAGTTGACGGAGCGCCGAGCACGACTCTGCTCCTGCAGACTGCTGATCACCGGATGGGAAGGGAAGGTGGAGGATTGCGGACTAGAGACTTGGTCTGGCAATTGACGGAAGGAGGTTTTTTTATAGATTTTAATCAGGGTTTAATTTTTTAATTTAAATTTTATCTCAAACCTTATATTCTGATTTATTTCCTTAGATTTAGATGATTCTTCCTTCAATATTCATAGCTATCTTTTGGAAATTTTTGTAAAATACATTACTAAAAAAAAATTGGGGTACCACCGTCCCCCCTTGTCCTGAATTCCCTCCGCCACTGACCCTAACGCACCCTATGAAAGCATATTTAAACATAGAGTGAATTACATAAATGGTGTCTGATCTTTCACTTTCGCACATAAATAGTATCTGATCTTTATTTTATATCGTTTTTACCTATAAATCACATTTCTGGTATAGATATTTGAAAAGGATGCGATTGATCTCGGGTCAAGTCCCGTCCTCCCCATTCTGTTTGTATTTGTTCATGGCTCCTTAGTTTTTCACTTAAATTCTTTTATGTTCTAGTACTTATAGCATCTCCAATGGCGGCGTCGGCACCGGCACGCCGATTTTTCACGGACGCCGGTGCTGACGCCGAACCATTGCAGCCGGCGTCGGTGAAATCGGCGTGCCCACGCCGATTCTCACGCCGATCTGCACGGCGCCATTGTAGGCCCCGGATCGGCGTCATACCGGCGTCAGATTTTTATTTTTTTTAATTTTTCGAGACACTATACATACGCGTTTTGGACGTCATTTTCATTCGCACCACTTGTTTTAACGAGTGCTCTCTCTATCTTAATTTAAATGAAAATGGTATATTTTCGCGTATATGTGTCGTATATTTAATTCCGTATTTTGTGTGATTGTTAATAGTTTGCTTTTCATAATTGAGTGATGTGGCTGGGCAATTGCATGTCCAGTTGTTTGTCCAGTTGCATGTCCAGATGATGTGACAGGAGGATTTTAGTGCTGATGATGTGGCAGTGACAAGGTTATGGGAGGGCTATTGCATGTCCAGAACCACTGGAGATGCTCTTATTAGATTTTATTAATTAGATTTCTAACGTTACTAATTATGTTTATTTTCTCTAGTAAGTTTATATAATAGCTACTAATCTTGTATAAGTAATTTTATTTTGTATTCATAGAGAATAATTTTCACAATTTAAAAATATAAATTACTTTATTCCCATAAATATAAAAATATGTCGTATTATAATGTGATTTAAAATCAATTTTACTTTTACTTATACTTATTACGCATGTTGAGTTATTTCCATGTGCTCCCTCCTTATTAAAAAAAATAGAAACATTTAAACCAACACAAATTTTAATGCAGAATTGACACACCGACACACCCACAATTGAATCAATAATCTCTCTGTATCTCAATTCTCTCACACACAATTGACACTATACTAACACGCGCAGAGATACGGGATTTCTCATTCCATCGGTTAATAGGTGAGCAGTTCACATGGTTTACTGATAATCTGAAGTTGATTTGGATGTTTAGACATTCTTGATTTTCTCGATTGTTTCTTTTTTCTTTTTGTTTCTAGGACTCCACTGTTAACTAAAAGTTTAGTGTAGTAGTAATTTTTTTTTTCAAAGAATGACTATTGATCTTTTGAGGGGAATCGTATGAGATATTTGATGCGGTTTCTGAAATGGGCCACCAGCTGTTCGATGAAATGTTTCTTAGTGAATTTCCCTGATATGTTTCACTGTTCCTGCTTGCGTCCCCTTTTGATTTGATTATGTGCATTATTGGCGAATGTATGATAGTGTGATGCTGGATTATTTTGTGTGCGAGTGTGTCTGACAATTAATTCAGGAATGCAGCTGGATTGAGTTTGAAAATTAGTTTTGAATTGAAATTTGTGCCTTGCCTGATACCATTTCTAGGGTTAATTCTTTTATGACTTGGGTTATGCCCATAAGGATCATTAACTTTAGGTGTAAGATCTGAACCCCAACAATGCTCCTTGAGTTCAAGATTTCTTATTTTGCTTTCGATAGAAACTCGAGTTGGAGTTTCGTTTTTGAAATGGGTATGGGGCTGGGTATATGCATACCATATTGTATTCTTATGGTAGATTCCGTCGATTATTGTTTTCGTTGTATATGGTGTCTATGCAAGCGCTGGCTAGTTTGTATAGTTTTTGATATTATCAGAAACCACATAAGCCTTGGTATTCCTGGTATAAGATGTATTTTGAATAACGTTTACTTGAATCAGTTATGTGAGGTTTTCATTTGAACATATTCATGGTACCTCTTGACACATATCTAACTTGTTCTTGCTGGATAATGATGTAATCATCAACTACATATTCAATCTCTTCTTTATGATCTTGTTAAATTGCATGGCTTTTCCTTCTAAGTGCCATTTGTCCCGTTTCAAGTCCAATCTTTTGAATCCTATATCCGTCTTACCAATTTTCTTCGCCTATGTATCATTGCTTCTTAATGCAACCAGTGTCTATTTTGATTTCTCTAAATACTCAACCATATTTCAGGTGGTAATGGGCCAATCACAGAGTGCTGTAACTTCAGAGGATTCAAAAACCACAGCTTCCCTACCAATAACAGAGAATTCAGCACAGCCTTCGCTTGATTCTTTAATTGCTGAAGCAGCTGCATATGGTGGCGAGGACAGCAGCCAATCTCTTGAAGCACAAGCACAGAAGGCATTAGAGTGCCCTTGCATTGCTCACTTGCGAAGTGGGCCATGCGGCGACCAATTCTCCAGTGCTTTCGTTTGCTTCCTCAAGAGCACGGCTGAAGAGAAAGGGTCTGACTGCGTGCATCCTTTTGTCGCTCTACAGAACTGCATAAAAGCCAATCCAGACGCGTTTTCTAAAGACGTGTTGGAGGATGAAGAGGAGGTCAAGAAAGAGGATGAACCAACCCCTAAATACAGAGTCCGGCCTCCCCTTTGGTCTAGAAAGTCTAAAACTCCAACTCAGTAGCTTTGGGGAGATGCCATATCTTCCTCTCTAGAAATTGGTGAGTTTTCCCCTCCATCTTTAGCATTGAAAATAAGTTTCTTAGGCAAGCAAGATATTCTTGAGACACCTTGTTATGCAATAAATTGGCAATATTATTAGTTCCTGCGTTTCAATGAGATCTTTTATAGGACTAGTGCAATTGCTTAATTTGTTTTCCTTAAATATTCGTTGAGGTTTCTAATATTTTATTTTATGTTGACTTGAGTCACTTCAGAAGTATAGTTTCTACAAATTTTATGACTGTATATTAATTTGAATGAATTGCAAGTAAAACACACACACACACACATTTTTTTTCGAATGCTTATGTACTATACAGTCTATACTATTAGGATCATTCCAAGCAAGAAATATGTAAGTTTTGCAATTCCTCAACATGCTTTAATAACTTCCATAACTCGATCCATTTTCCTTACAGAATAAACTGAAGTAATAAAATAGCTACTTTAAGATTAGTAAAGGTAAAAATTGGCTATCCAGTTTTTTTTTTTTATTTCTCTCATTTTACAATTATTATCATAATTCAAGAATTCAGAAATTGTTTCCCAATAAACACGGTAGTTGAAGAATGCAAGAGGGAAGATGCAATCAGGGTGGATGCACATATATTCAGTCATGGACTCATGGAGAAATATATACTCCCCTCCATATTTTTAGGAAATTAGCAATGATAATTATAACACAATATGTACACTTGACCGGGCTATTAGGACATACAAAAAATAAATCAAATGTAAACTTGTTAGGCCATGAAATGCATTGAACGCAGAAATGGGAAAAACAAGTTGCTTTGCATAAATAATTTTCAACATCATGTATTATGGAAAATGATGTAAATGTTGGGTTACAACGGTATATTTTCTTTATTACTACATCTCTTTCTTCAACCAATAGCTGAAAATGAATGAAAATATACATATATTTGGTCAATCTCTAAATGATGAAGATTGTGAGAGTTCCACACCACATGATGAAGATTGTTTACATGAAAAGATGTTCATCACTGATCCTCCAAAACTTTGATCTCCCTTTTTTGCCCCTGTGCTCCTTGTGACCTCTTTGTAGGCAATAAGGAAAGGATCATCGATCTTCTTGGAAGAGCTCCTCCTCAACCGCGACGGCTGATGAAACGCACACGGCGGGAGAGGGATTCGCAAGTCATGATAGGTAACCCTAGAGTTTTTAAGTGGGCACGGCGGAGTGGAAGCTTCCGTGGTTGTTGTTGCTGGTGGTGGTGGTGGTGGTGATGCGGTGGTGTAGGCTTGCGGATGCCGGGCTCATTCTCCCATGAGAAGGGGACGTTTCTTTGTGAGTGAACCTTGCTACTGATCATCATATAGTCACATTAGTAATATGACAAAAGAATTGTTTTGATTTATATACTATATTGGGTGTTTTATCTCGTAGTTTGCACGGCAAATCTAACACGAGGTCAAGCAAATGATGCGTGAGAGGGTGGGGCTTTAAATCATTTCGAGGAAAAAGGGATAAAAAAACAAAATATTTGAGTATGTAAAACACATATACTTCATGATGAGTGGAAAAGTATGCAGAAGAAGTTAGGGAGAAGATGCCAAAATATGGAATAACTGAATGTTTGATTGACGCATTCCTCATTCTAAATAATCCTCTTCTTTTATTTATTTTTATAAGAAATCTAATTAAACTGATTTCTAAACTCTTTGAAGTTTAATCTTAATATAATAAAGGATTACTAAACATTACTTGATCGCTATTAGATTATAGTTAAAATTGTAATTAGGGATTTAATTGAACTCTAAACAATGATTTAATTAAACTCTAATTAGATCAATTAATTAATCATGATTGAAAATTGCCAGACTGTAATTAATAGTTTTGTAATTGATTCATGACTACATGTAAATGATAGTCGGCTTTGTTTTTAAATTTATTTTAAAAAATTTAGGATCCTAATTGCATGTTATCTAAGGACGAGTCTAATATTTTCCCTCAAACAATAAAATAAAATTTAGAGAACTAAGATCGATTTTCTTGGAAAATTAAAGATGCATGCATGAATATTTGCCCACGCCCTCACAGCTCAGCCCTAAATATACGGATTTAAAAATAGAGGCCCAAATATTAAACTAAAACAACAAAAGCTCAGCCCAAATCGTTTTATTAAACATAATTGCATAACTTCCATCCCAGTAATCATATTCGAATACAAGCTTCTTTGCCCTAAATTTATAGAAAAAATATTAGTTTTGTTTTATATATTTAATTTTATTTCCAAAAATTATTTTTTAAATTAATAATTTTATATGCGACAAAAAGTTAAAGTTTAGTTTATCTATTACTTCTATAATTTCAAATAAATAAATAAAAAGAACAAATTGGGCTTTGACTTTTTTATAAATTGTAAAATTGATATACGAGTAGTATAAAAAAACAAATACTACTACAACATTAGTTACGGTGGCAGAGACTGCCGTATATTACTAGAGATACCCAGCCTTCCAAAATGTTGCGTAGAAAAGAGATTATACTGAAATGTACTTAAATTCCTTGAGTTAAATTTGAATCACATTTGATATTTAGTTGAAGTTTAAATCTTATATTTCTGACAACAAATGATACTGTTTAAACTCTTACTTAAATCAGGGTTAATTACAACTGAAAATAAAGTAAGCTAGGGTTAATTACAAGTTTACAACTGAAAATACTAGTAGTCGGAGAATAATTCTTATAAATTGACCATTATCACTAAATAGTCTAAACTCGAAGTTACATAGAAAATATTTTACCAACTAAATTAAGTTTTGTTCCCTATTTTATACGGTAGTAGCATTAAGTTATTAATAACAATATACAATTTCACCTAGCAATCTCCCTTCCTATAGAGACTAGAGAGACAGTGCAGTTGGTTTTGGAGGTGCAGATTTGCAATAAGGACCTAACAATCTCCGTTGCCTATTATAGAACAAATCACTATTATACAATCATCCCAATTTTCGATACTACTAGATTACTACTCAATCTACTGTCCGTCATTAAATGTCTCATTTTTTCCTTTTATTAGTCCATATGCCAATAAGTGTTTCATTTCATTTTTACTATATTTAGCAAGTGGATCTCACATTCCACTAACTCACTACACTCACATTTTATTATAAAATCAATATATAAAAGTCAAACAATTTTTTAAAACTCGAATCAGTAAAAAAATGAGGTATTTATTCATAAATGGAGGGGGGACTGTTAAAATCATACTCCTTTGTCTCCAAAAAGTATGAAATATTAGTTCAGCATGAGTTTTAATATATTATTGGTAAAATAAGAGAGAGATAGATAAAGTTTTTTAAGTATGGTTAATGGAGAATGGATCACACCTCATTAGAGAGAAAATAGTTTTCAAAATTGAAATGTTTATAATTTTTGGGACGGGTGAAAATAGAAATAATGCATACTCTTCGGGAACAAATGGAGTGTTAACACAGTGTACAAATGTAACCAGATGCAGAAGGAATCACATGAACATTTATTAATAAGAATAGTATCTGTGAACCAAAATGACATCAAATAAAATAAAATATAAAATATATTAGCAGTTCAATCGGCCATGGCGTGGGTCCATGACTTACCTGCAAGGCTGCAACTAACAAGTAATTAAAAAGTAATGTCCAAATAGTGTACTATATTAAATTTCTTCACGAAATAAAAAGGCTTATATATATAAATCAATACATAGAGAGTAGAGAGAGGGAAAAACAACAAAGGCAATTTTGGATCTACTTCATCGTGCTCAACGGCCACTTCCCTCAAACCGCCCCCGCCCCGGCCATGAGAATACGCAAAAACGTTAAAATCGCTCAGCTTCTCAATGCGACGTCGTCTCTGAGGCCCTGCCCCCTCCTCCAACCTCATATCTGCCAGCTCAATCAGTCGCCTTGGGACGTCATCACCTTCTCTCCACCGTCGTCTCCTCCACCGCCGTTACAGGTCAGTTTAAATCATCTCTCGCTCCTTCGAGACGCCAGATCTGCCTCCGCTTCCCTCCTATTCTCCTCCTTCTCTCCTGCATTTCTGCCCGTATCTCGCCTCTTCTTCTAGGGTTTTCTCCCGCCCCCGCCGCTAGGGTTGTGCAGAATGTGTTAATTCGTCGATTTCTCGCTGTTATTTTGCATTAGGAATCCTTAATTTCTCTGATTTTTTCTCTTTCTCTGCTTTTTTTTTCTCCTCCACGGTTCGATTTTTCGAAATCGGATTATTCCTCTGCAGTTGATTGGGAGCAGTGATGTTCGTGCTGGAAATGGAAGCTCCGAGCACTGCGCTTCCGTTTCTGAGAGGTAATCCGTTTACTATTGATTGAATTTGAATAGTTTTCTGCATTTTTCCTCATTATCGTATCTTATAATTTGGTTAGGGTTTATGAGTTTCTACACGAAAATTTCCCTTTTATATATATATATATATATATATATATATATATATATATATATATATATATATATCGATCCTACATTTCTGCCGATCGGAAATACCCATTTTTCTACTATCGATTATAGGAATCTTAGTGATACGGCGGCGCCACCGCCGCCAGAGGAGAAGGAAGCTATCCTGTGCTGCAAAACCGACGGGAAGAGCTGGCATTGCCGGAGGGAAACCGCCAAGGGAAATTCCCTATGCGAGCACCACTTATCAATGTCTAGAAACTACAGCAGCCCGGCCGCAACTAAAAAGTCTGCAAGGCCGAAGAGAGCTCCGGCCGCCGCGTCGTCATCCAATCCGTATGAATTTTACTACTATTCGGGGTTCGGGCCGCGGTGGGGCAAGCGGAGAGGCGAAGAAACTCGTAATGCTGAAACGGAGGAAGCAGCGATCTCCTACACCGGCGACGAAGAGTTGGATTTCTTCGCGGATTACGAGGATGAAGACGAGGATGAGGAGGAGGAGGAGGAGGAGCAAAGGGATAATGGGAAGAAGAAAAGGGTGAGAAAGCCGATCAAGGCTAGATCGCTCAAATCGCTATTGTGAGGATTATGTTATTTGTAAAAAATGTATGGTAACTATTTATGCATTTCTAGTCGTCGTCGTGTCGTTTTCTTACTATTTTCCCGATTTCTTTTATAATAATATTATCGACTTTGGAATTTTTAGGTGACGGTTTTGGTGTTCTACTTTGGGTGAGGTTAAGGTTCACCGGACCCCTTTTTATTAATGCCTATGGGTAGAATCTCGAGGGTAGAATGGTCTTTCGACAAGTGTCCCCTCTCTCGCTTTTGTGGATCCACCAATAACCAATTCATTTTAGTAGTAGTATTTCATTTTTACAAGTCACGCTAATTAATATGGGTCTTGTATACAGCGGCGGATCCACGTGAGAATAGAGGTACGAGTGTAGCTCAAAACATATCCCACCAAGTGGCGTAGTGGTAGGAAGCTCTCTAGCCATGGCAGTGGCGCGGGTTCATTTCCGGGTATATTAGTACGTTTTTTTTATCCCTTCAACACTAATATTTTTCATTTTAACTTGTAAACCATTTTTTAATCTTCTTCTAAAACAATTCAATTTTTTTTATTTCTCAATTATTTTAATTATCATCAAATAAATTTAATTTCTTAAGTTCTCAGTTAACAGCTTTTAAAATTTAATCTCTTTATTTGTTTAGAACAATAGACACTGCTTTCAGTTCCTCTTACATTTAAGTGTATATATATAAAAAAATACATATTTTAAAAAGGAGTAGAATGTAGTAATACCAACAAGTAACTCATTTTGGACATTACGATAAATATTTTTAATAAAAAAATAATATAATTATAAAAAAAACTACTATTAGAAAGAAGATAAAAAAATTCTCGAATTTTGAAACTTCAAATCACTATGATTATTTATCGTACCTCCAAAATAAAAAGTCTGGATCCGCCACTGCATGTATATAGTTCTATTGTTGATAGGTCATTCTAGTCATATCTACATGAGTATATTTTATATGAGTTGAATTATCTATATTAAAAATACACCCTTGCATCTGTATTATAATTTTGATACTGAATATTCAATATATACATACGAAAATAATCTGTTAAATGAGAATTGATATATATTGGTGAGAGAATCGTTAACCTTTTTTGGCATTGCCCATCAATTTAATTGTACTAAAAATTTTGAAAAATTTGTTGCCTATGAAATTTGAACATTGAAATTAAATTTATTTTGACAAGATATATTCAAAAGGTAGTTAAAATGATTCTAACGTTCTCGTAATCACAATCTCTTATTTTTAAAATCTAATAGTAATATTTAATTATGAAATCGATACTGAATATTCAATTATGTTGCAAAATAATTCGGTAGATAAGGGTGATAAATATTGTCGAGAAAAAGTCATTAAGCTTTTGTGTTTCATTATCCGTCATCAATTTAATTGAACTAAAATTTTTGAAAGTGTCGCATTTGGAATTTACACCTAGAAATTACATTTATTCGTTGATGACAGGCGTCCAAAAACTGAAAATGATTCTCACGGTCTCATGATAAGAATGTAGCATTTGTTTATTAAAACCATATTTTCATTACACTAAGGCGAAATTTATTTTTTTAATAATTCATCGTATATCTGATACAGACATTCATAACATTGCGTTCACTTACGTGCACATGCGTGCAATGACCTAGTTAATAGTAGAAAATAATAGTAGTATTTGTTAGAAGGCATAAGTAAAACTTTAAAATATAGTAGTACTAGTATTTAAATATAAGTGTATATTACTTTTACTCAATCATAATAGTAATATAAAAAGTTGATTGATAAAATTAAAACCTTTATAGTTGAGATATTTTAAAATCTGAAAGTCGAATATTAAAATTAAATTATTTTGATGAGATATATTCAAAATCTGATGAGATATATTCAAAAGCTGGTTAAAGCTGGTTAAATTATTTTGATGAGATATATTCATAATAAAATTGTCTTATTTTTAAAATCAAATAATTTTCAATTATAAATTCGATATGAATATTCAATGCATGTAGCAAAATAATTTGGCAAATAAGAGTGATAAATACTGGCGAGAAAAAGTCGATAAGCTTTTTTGTTGCGTTAGCCGTCATCAATTTAATTTACTATAATTTTTGAAAAAAAAATATGTATTTGGAATTCACACCTGGAAATTACATTTATTCGTTGATGACAGGAGTCCAAAAACTGAAAATGATTCTCACGATCTCATGATAAGAATGTCGTATTTGTTTGTTAAAAGCATATTTTTATTATACTAGGCAACGTTTATTAGATTTTTTATTCATAAATCATTGTGTATATGACATAGACATTCGTAACCTTGCGTGCACTTACGTGCAAGGACTACTTGTTAGAAGGCATAATGTAGTAGTAGTATTTAAATATTAGTGTAAAATAATTTTACCCAGTCATAATAATATAAAAAATTGACCTCTGAAATTAAATTATGTGAGATATTTTAATTTCGAAATATAATTAAATACATGATTACCTCTATATATTTATATGGATATATTAGGAATAGTCTCGTGAAACTCTGGAAGACTATGAAGCTAGTAGACCCCATTCACAATTAAAAGACTAAAATTTATTTCATGGTATTTTTCTTATTTAAGCATTAAAAGTAGAAAAGTTATTTCATGGCTAGTATTAATGTAGTATAGAGTACTAGAAAAACTTAATTAATAATTGTTTCTAGAAGACAATATACTTTATAACTTTACAATCAAATTAAGAATTAGAGAATATGAATATTGATTATACAATCAAGCATCAATCCGGAGCAACTTTCATTGATGCTATTCAATTAACCACAAAGGATCCATGCCCTTGACTAACAAATAAGCCAACATTTAAGTTTAGCAGAAGAAGATAAGTTACTTAATATTATCACCGTCCACAAAAATAATCTTATATTTCTCCTTTATATCTTCATATTTTATTTACTCCTATTTTACCCAACTAAAATTTAACATAGCTGTAAACAAAAAAAAGTTTAAACAAATAAAGAGTTAAAATTGCTAAACAGGCAACATTTATTTTAAAATCTAGGATTAGAGAATAGGAAAATACTATTAATTATAAAATCAAGCATCAATCCATAGTAAATTTCATTGATTTTCAAATAACCACAAATGATCCTTGCCTCTTGACCTTGGTAATATATAAGCCAACACTTTTAATTATAATAGTATAAAAAATAAACACGATTGAAACAAGCGATAATATAAATTTAAAATTCTTACTAACACACAAAGAATATTTTTAATACTCCTATGAATAAAAATACATACACCACATGCTAATATAAATATAAAACAAATATATTAATATATATAAGTACTAATTTTTTAAATTACAATTACTTCCTCCGTCCCACTATAAGAGTCACACTTTATCATTTTGATTCATCTGAGAATCACACTTCATTTTTACCATAAATGATATGTAGGTCTCACATTCCACTAACTTACTCCATCCATATTTTATTTTAAAATCAATATAAAAAAATAAATTTTATATTCTATTAATTTTTATAATTATTTATTTTTTATATTTCTTAAAATTCGCGCCCACAGAGGTGACTCGTATTATAGAACGAAAAGAATATAAAAAGAAAAACTGTCATATGGTGGGACCCATTCGGCTGCAAATTCACGACGAAAAAGTGAAGTGCGGCGGAAGTGGGGAATGAGTTGGGCTCTAATGTTGGGCCTTAATTTAATTTAAATAGTTGGGCTTTTAAAATTTTAGCTGTACTTGAATAATTTGACTACCCCATTTGGGCAAATATAATTACCTTGGGTGGTTTCCGTTTAGGTTTTAATTTACGGAGATTTAATTATCACACTGATTTGTAATTATGCCAAGAAAGAATAATTCTCAAATTATTATTAAAATATTATAATCAAACTAAGCTTTGTTTGACTGAATTAGTCAAACTGTTGGAATGTTCACATAATATCAATGAACATGAACATCTTATTTCCACACCACAAGATACAAATCATAATGTGCAATTGTAGTAGAGATACAGTAAGCAGTTGATTGAATAGTAATCATAGGATTAACACCAATAGCTGTAGGCAGCAAACTCCCATCACAAACATACAACCCTTTAGCCTCCCATCCACTCCCCCTTCCCTCTCATCCACCCCCATCCTGCAGCTGCTCGAGCTGACCCATATGTATTCCAAAACCTCCCCCACCCCTCCCGCCGCCACCACCTCCCCCTCCTTCTGCCCATCACTCTGAAAAGTCCCCACCTCAGCCGCCCCGGCCTCAAACCAGCCTCTAGATGTTTCTTGTCCACCTCATCCAGCCTATATGTCACCTTCCCTTCCTCCCTCACCTCCCCCGTCCCTTTGTCTCTGATCAGCGCGAACAGCCTTTGCCATCCTATTCTTCATGTCCTTCCCTCCCACCCACGGTAGGAACACAGCATAGGCTGCAGGCCCAAATCCAGCTGTTTCTATGATGGTACTGAAATTATCCTCTCCTTCAATGATCACTTTGTTGATGGAGGTGATGATGCCTCCTTCAAAGCTCTTCCCTTCTAGCTGTGACTCTGATTCTTCAGGGAAGTATCCCCATGCATATAACACAGGGAGATTCTTCCCCACATTCTTGTTTTTTAGCCCACTTGAGATCAACAGAGGTGGTGTGTAGAGAGCACCACAAGCAGCAACTGATGCCCTTGCCTCAATCTTCACTTTTTTCTTCCCTTCAACAGATGCTATCACCCCTTTACATCTCTTCCCCTTCCCATCACTCTCCACTACAAACTTCTCTGCCTTGCACCCTGTCAAGATCACAGCACCCTTCTCCACCGCGTCGACCAGCCACGTCGTGTCAGTCCCTTTCTTCTCCCCTCTCCCGCAGCCGTAGCCGCATGAGCCACAGTAATGCTCTTCGCCAGAGTTTCTTGCCACACCCTCCACTTTCAAGCCCAACTTCTCACACCCTTTTCTCAAGACTTGATTTTGAAACCCTTCCTTTGTACAATTCTGTCACACCTATCCTTCCCCACACCTTTTCCATAGCTGATTTATACTCCTCCCCTCCAAATATGGGGATTTTTTTCTCCACAGACCATTCTCTCAGAACATGGTCTGGAGTCTTGATGGAGGCGGACCAGTTCACGGCTGAGCCACCGCCAACTGTGGACCCGGCAAAGAGGATGATCTTGCCATCTTGAGTGGAGAGAAGCCCCCCTGATGCATAGAGCTCATTCAAGGAAGTAATGGCCCTTCTCCACGACAACGACTTTGAGGCCAGCCTCTGCAAGAACAGCCGCTGCAACGCCTCCCCCACAGCCCGAGCCAACTATCACAACATCACACTTGATGCTGATCATGTTATCCTTCTCGTTGTCGGATACCTGCAGCCCTTTCCTGACGAGGGATTGCTTCAGATCTGCTTCATTCTCTGCTTCTACGATTCCCTTTTCAAGCGGCCTCTCCTTGTTCAAATCCACTGCGTTTTCGACTTCTTCCACATGGTATCCTATGCCTTCCCACGCCGGATTCTTGTGGTTCTCGTCTGTCTGCAACGAATTCATATTCACACGATATAAGATGTGGAGATGGAGATGAAGATGGAGAGAGGTGATTTAATTACCAGAGAGAAGAAGGTGAAGAAACAGGTGACTTTGAGCATGAAGAAGACAGTTCTTAGAGGGAGGAGAGAGTTCCCCTTGACCATTTTTGTAGTATGCCTTCTCTCTTGTCAATGGAAAGCTCCGAGAATTTGTGGATGAAGGGCCATCTCCAGTCAAGAGAGGCGCCGCCGCAGAGGAAGAGGGTGCCGAGGCGCGTGGACAGAAGCTTCAGCACGAGGCTCACCGCCACCACAGCTTTAGGTATCCCTCTCTTCACCATCAGCTCTGCAGTCTGTCCATAAAAAAGACAAGTAGTAGTGTGTGTTTCAAGAATGACTAGTGAATAGTGATGGTGTTGTTAATGTTACCTCATGAGGGAATGGAGGGAGAGAAGCAGAAGACAAGTAGTAATTGTGGGAATGAGGGTTTCCATTGATGGGAACAGAAGGAATGAGAGCTTCACACACAACAGTAAGTGAATCAATCTGAGAAGAGGAGAAGCCATGCTTGTATTTTGGCTTCACCACCAACTTCCCTTCACTCAACAAACTCATTTTACTTCTCTCCATATCTGTTTTCTACATGTGTATAAAGTCAAGCAAGCGATCTAGTAGTTATAATTAAACTAATATAATAAGACACGTGAGACTATTGAGACAGAAAATCTAATATAGCTGACAAAAACGGTGGCCTGATTGCCATGTAATGACAGAAAGGTCGACATAACACTACAATAAATGAGCTTTCAAAATCGCATCAACATGCGTAATGAGCTGTTGCGTGCTTGGACTTTTATATCCCGTGCTTATCTAGGGGATTCTTTGTTTCGTCCATGTGACGGATCTAGAAAACAGAATTCAAAAAACCGAAGTGGGACAAACTAAAAGTAAAGTGAGTCATCTTCGATAAGACGGATGGAGTAGATAGTAATTTTCTAGAGTTTGAGAATGATAGCCCTGTCCTATATTGTGTATCAGTCCATCGAGCTTGGATCAAAATGATCCCCAAGGAGGAAACTAACAATTTCCCTTCTCGTCGGAGATAAAATAGATCAACCCCATCTCCAAACAATGCATCAAATGGAGAGGCGTCCCGAAATCGAAGAAAAAGAAAAGAAGATAATTCAAGGCTTTATTTAAATAAACTGAAGTTGTGGTTTCTCGTCGTGATTTAGTAGTACTAGTATTAACACCCGAGCTATGCACGAGATATAAGAGTTTCAAATAATGAATATAAAATATAATAAATATATAGAAAATAAGAATTGAAAGAAATATGGAGATTTAAAAAAATAATGATAAAAATAAGATGTGTGACTAATGATCAAAGAGTATGAATTAATTAGAATAAGTTATACAAATAAAAAAAATATGTGTGAGTAAAGATGTTTATTGAAAGTGCTATGCAAGTCATTAATCCAAATAAAAGGTAAATTAATATATAAATTTAATAGCTTAATTTATAAAAAATTAATTTGAAAAAAAATATATGGAATATTAAACATATCCACATTAAATATATGAATAATTTAAATCATAAAAAATTAAAAACTTCTTTGAGAAGTCAAGTTAGAAAATTTGTATTATCCAATAATCACATTTTAGTTGACTGTTTATTTCTTTCTTTTAATTTCAGACCATAGCATAACTTGATATACATTTCCAAAGACTAAATGAATTTTTTATATTGAAAAGAATAAATTTCTTACTTCCCGCCACATATATGTATAAAAAATAAATTACTACTATCACTTAAAATAACGATAATATTTTATGCATCTTGTTTGTTTTGAATAATGTGAGAATTTACACTACTCTTTATATTAAAAAGTATTGCAATAAATGATTAAATCTCAATTTTAACCTAAATAAATGGAAGGCAAACTAAACTCTCTAGCACAATTCCAATTTAACTCAAATATAAGGCTAATTAATATATAAATTTAATAACTTAATTATAAAAAAATTTAATGGTAGTGCACTATTTAAATGTGTTTTAACACTTCTTCAAGAAGTTAGCATTTTATTGGGCTATTATTTGTCCAATTGTTTTTGCCTTAAAAAATTATTTTTGAATAGAAGACACATCATCTTTCCATTTTCCCTCCAAAAAGGGTATTAAGGACTTTTCATCAAACTTGCACTTTAGATTAGTATAGATTATTATTATAGTTATATTGTTGTATCTTCCTTTCAACAAGTTTATTTTATATATGGATCATTTTTTATATCTTGCTTAAACGCTAAAATAATGTAGCTTCAAAATTGGATGATTTCTAAGTATAAAAACGGAAAGATGAATATGGGAAAAAGCCAAATGCTAGGGAAGATCGATTAAACTGTTTCAATTTGCGCGAAAATTCCTTCTTCAAAATAGGGGATTGTACAAATGGTATAATTATCTTGTTTTTGCGATGCCAAGTTGGCAATGACTCGAATTCCACATACTGCATATACATAGGCAGTGGCGGACGCAGAAATATTTATTGATAGGAGCTGAAATTTCTAAATTTTGTATTAAAGTATATATTTGACGGTATCCATTGACGGGCATGTATGATGATGCATCACAAAGATACCGAATACAGTACTAGCATTTTAAACACATTGATCATAAATTCATACTGAATTGCGGGCCTCTTAACCGTCAAAGGGCCCCACAAACGAGCCTAGCCCCATTAAGCTATATATAAATATGGACACGGAATTATGATTCCCGTCTAGCCTAGGCCCATTTATCTATGTATAAATGGACAGGGAGTATATAATACTATTACAAATTTAAATACTTGCTCAATTTTTTCTCCATTATATCAGATGGGAGAAGGTTACCCCTGAAAATGATAGTGTGATTAATTATTAGAGTCTCGGTTTGACTTGGCACGATTTTAAGAAAATGTGAAGGAATCACTTTATATATTATTTTATAGCAGTAAGAATATAGTAGAGGGTGAAATCCACTATCTAAAACAAAAAAAAAAGTAAGTGAAACTTTAGTTATGAACTTTCCGAAAGCAAATTGAGATGTGGACGGAGGAGGGAGTATTATTATTTGTAATTCCCTAATTACAAAAATCGTTCTGAAAGGATAACATTAATATATTATAATCGTTTATAGAATTTTATGCTGAGCAAGTGAGCTATAGCAATTACGCAACATAATTTTCAACATAAATAAATAAAAAACAGGCTAGACTGGAACATAATTCTCTGTCCATTTATCTATAGCTAAATGGGCCTAGGCTCGTTGCGGGGCCGTTTGACGGTTAATGGGCCCGTAATCGTTTGATCAATGTGTGTTTGAAATTTAATTTAATTTAATTACTATAGTATATAGATATTTAATATATATATATATATATATATATATATATATATATATATATACCTAGAACTCTACATATTTTATTCATTGGATGAGGAAAAAATGACGGTCAAGATTAAAAATCATACATATTAGACTATGTTTTCACGACATTCCGGACTCAACATGTGAAAAAACTCACATGTTGATAGAAGAATGAATGAAACGAAGAAGAGTTCATGCATGCTTTATTTTTTCACTTATCTGCATTCACCCATTAATAATAGTTTTGGTTGTAATGGGAAGTTGTTGTGCAAATCAACACCATTGGATTAAAAGATCTAACGACCTCCGTTTGGCATTTGTTCTACGTTTAAGAATGGTTCTATCTTGATCACAATCCTATATATATATATATATATATATATATATATATATATATATATATATATATAGGGTAGTGATCAAGATATAACTAATCTTAAGTGTATAACTAGAGAACAAATCTCAGCCACACATTTTAATGGAACAAATATTATTTATTTCAATAATACAAAATAGGCCAAGGGTATTTTTGGAAATTATATTATGAGATTTAAATATGAAATTATGCAGTTTCAATTTCCAAATCTAGTTGGAAATTATGGTGATTATTATCTTTATGTTTCTCTTCCCCGTCGATCGCCGCCGCACAATCACCCTTGTTCACCTCCGTGTCATTCTCCGATATCTTCTTCTCCACCACCTTCTTCAGCTCCGCCGTCACGTCTGCGATGGAAAAGTACGTTTGCATCTGAAGAATCGGAATCCAATTCAACCTCCGGTGGTGAATCGCGGCGAAAGCCGATTCGTACGCCGCCCCGTCCTCCAGCTGCGTCAGGTGGCCGCAGAGCGCGTCAATAATCGCGTTCGCCGCAGCAAACTCGCTGCAAAACTTATGAGTCGGAGGCTGGATCAAGCTCGAGATGCTCCGCCAGGGAAGGAGGGGATGTTCGGAGGGGCGACCGCCAACAGAAACTCAGGAGGTTACGCCGTGGCGATGTCATTGCCTTGCTAAGGAAGAGCGAGGGAAAGATGATAAAGAAGACGAAGATGATAAAGAAGAGGCAGCCGTTGCAAGTGCTTGAGTTGTATCTTGTATTTGTTGAGAGAAAAAGAAACTACAGCCTCGTCAGTTGTGGAGGTGCAATTGTTTTTTAATTGAAAAGCTTAAATATATATATTTAAGGCATCAACTTTGTTCAAGATCATATTTATCTGGCTTGGATTAGTGATGTGGATAATACTGGTTTGTAAAACAGATCAATTTCGCACGCAAGTTCAATTTAATTACCCAAATATTATCACTAACTGCAAGAATACAGCTTCGTGTGTAGTATTTTAGGTGTCGATCCACAGGGAAGGAAATGATTATTAAAGCTTAACACTAAACAAAGCATAAAAAGGTTCGATTTTTGGTTTTGATGATTAATGACACTAAGTTAACAAACTAACTACGCAAGGATTTTAAACACGAGAAGAACAGGTCACTCCAAGTTGCTCCTTAGACTCGAATCATTCTACACATTTATCACACACAAATTTGGGATTAACTTATCAACCTAATCGCTTGCACTGAACATGTTTGCGACGTATAATTCACAGTCAGCTGAACACTTGTTCCATGAATTAATTTTCGAAGGCATTCAACTCCTGCGGAAGCGCGGGAATCTAACATCATCTACTATACGAGCTTACCTAATCCACTATCAAATTATCCTCTGAACAATTTTAATTTGATAGCATAACAATTGATTAATCCATCCATGTCTATGTTAAAGAGACAATAAACAAGGATTAGATATCTATCACAAAAGATGCCTCTAAAGTAATAGAATTACGCATTAAACACAATCAATGATATCAAACATGAGTTCAAAAGTGTAGAAGCATTCTAACGAGTCTAATTCACAACTTGGAGCAACAAATGAGCCTAGCCTTGATACATGATAAACTCAATGATTAAAACCGTAGAAGGCATGCTCTTTCGGAGTAGAATTGGATGGCGGAGTCGGATCGTCGGAGTGTCGGGTAGATTTTCCTCCTTCTCTTCTCTTCTTCCTTCTTCTCCGTTCTGTCTTTTTTTCTCTGTAAAATTCGTCACCTTTCTCCTCTTCTTTCCTCTAACTTATCCCCTCCTTTTCTGAAATAACTGCCATTTAGAAGTTACTCGGCAAATACGCCCGACCGGGCGAATTTAACGAACGAAACGCCCGACCGGGCGAAAGGCTTCTAGGGGTATCGCGGTGAAACGCCCGACCGGGCGTTTTGTGTCGTCACTAACCGCCCGACCGGGCGAACTTTCTGGAATCCTTATGCGTAACGCCCGACCGGGCGTTTTGAAGCTCAGAATCGCCCGACCGGGCGTTCTCATGCTTTGCCCATTTCACCTGCGAACTTCCAGCTTTCACTCTCCTAAACTTCCCTACAAATACACTTTGATGAGTGACAAGTACATGGAAAGTGTGTAGTTTAGGGGGAAAAATATAAGAAATATGCTTCGCATCAAATACCCCCAAACTTAAGCTCTTGCTCGCCCCGAGCAAGATACATTTTCAGCACCAAGACTCAACCAAATCTAACCCGCAAAGATTTTCATCACAAAGAATCATATAGGGACGTGAGTGACAAAATTTAAACCCCCAACACTTCCAACCGAGATTTCCCACTCTCAAGAACAAGCACTCATCCCCCTAGAACTTCAAGTCAAGGTACACTTCAAAGTAAGTCCAAGCATATGATCAAACAACTCAAACCGTCATCATCAACTCATCAAGCATTACTAATCACATAGACTCACGGATTTCAAATCGAACTTTTTCAACTCTACCAAGCTATTGATACAACATCCACAAGCATCAACGATAAGGTCCAAGGTCTTCGTTCAAGGTTGTAATGGGGCTAGGGACGAGGTAGGATAGTATGGATGGTGAGCTCAAAGGCTACACATTTGAGTGCCAAAATCTTCCCTCCTACAACATCCTTCCAAAGATCGAACAACACAAAATTTTACAACTCAACTCAAACTCCCCCAAACTTGAGATCGTATTCTAAACAAGATCACAACTTAAACAAAAAGAAGTTCTAACTTTATTCTCAAACTTTTTATTCTTTCTCTTTTCTCTTTTCTCTTCTTTTGTCTTTCTTTTGACAAGACCTCGACTTTTGCGAATTTGGAGGTCGTCTTTTCCTCTTTTTTTTTTTTCTTTTTCTTTCTTTTCTAAGAACTTCCTTCCTTTCTCATAACATCAAGTCTAGGAAAATCTATACTTTACAATTCACCACCCCCACACTCACAACTCAAAACACCAAGCTCAACTTGTATTTAGCACTCAAATAGTAGCAAGGTCAATCGATTAGGCTAAGGTTAGGCTTATTTAAGTAGCTAAGTGTTTGGCTAAGTGTTTACACAAAGAATAGGGAATTAAGCTCAAGGTGGCTTCTATGGGATCATGTGATGGACTAGACATGTGATCCTTTGGCCATGGAGTTCATCCTAGTGCCTTATCCTCCCATATCGTTAACACAAACGAACGCAAGTACGCAACTTGATAAAGCCAAACAACCCTAAATAATTTCCACAAGCCAAGCGATTTTCATACTCTCCTCAACTCAAGAAATCGGATGTAATCACGACATGCTTTTTCAAATAGATTCATGCACCTATTCCATTCATCCTAGGCTTCAAAGTTCAAGTAAAATCAAATAAGATTTCCCAACCAGAAAGCCGAAGATCTAACATGCATCCGTCAACTACATAGACTCACAACATTTTTATTTCAAATCATTTCAAACACCCACAAACATGCACCAAACCATACAAACCCCCCCAAACTTGAATGCATCATTGTCCTCAATGCATGCAAAGACAACATAAAAAGTAAAGGGAAAGAAGACTCCCCCAAACTTTGCATGAAATACATAGTGCATTCGGGTGGGCGGGTGGGTGTGAAAATCCTCAGCGGGATTGCTTCCTCCTAAGCTCCAACATACATCACATCTCCATGTTGCTCCTACAAAAAGAAACAAAACCTACAAAAAGAAACACTCAATTCAAAATAAATGTTGGAGGAAAGAATTGAGCAAACAAAACCTCCAACATATGAAACCAAAAGATAAAAGAAAGATAAAAACTTGGGTTGCCTCCCAATCAGCGCCTTTGTTTATAGTCGTTGGCTCGACCTTCTTCATCTTTGGTCTACACTTTCGGATTCTCTAGTGTGACCACCTCTTCTGTCTCCGTGCCACTTTCAACTCCAACATAGGCCTTCAAGCGTTGGCCATTCACCTTCCAAATGCTACCATTCTTCTGATCCCGAACATCCACAGCACCATAGGGGTATACCTTGTGCACCACATAGGGACCCCACCATCTTGACTTGAGCTTGCCCGGAAACAGTCTAAGCCGAGAGTTGTACAAAAGGACCAGTTGTCCCTCATGGAATTGACGAGGCTTAATGGCTGCATCATGTACCCTCTTAGCACGCTCTTTGTAGAGATCAACGCTCTCATATGCATGAAGCCTAAACTCATCCATCTCATTCATATCGCACATCCTCTTCTCGGCTGCAGCATCATAATCCAAATTAAGCTTTTGCAAAGCCCAAAAAGCTTTATGCTCAAGCTCTACCGGCAAATGGCAAGCCTTCCCAAATACCAATTTGTATGGTGAAGTTCCAATCGGGGTCTTATACGCCGTTCGATAGGCCCACAAAGCATCATCTAGCTTTTGAGCCCAATCCTTCCGAGACGGCCTTACAACTTTCTCAAGCACCCGCTTTATCTCACGATTGGAGACTTCAACTTGACCACTTGTTTGGGGATGATAAGGGGTAGCAACCTTGTGTTGGACACCATACTTTCCTAGGAGGTTTTCAAACAATTTGTTGCAAAAATGAGTTCCTCCATCACTGATAATGGCTCGTGGTGTCCCAAAGCGGTTAAAGATGTGATTCTTGATAAATTTCAACACCACTTTGGCATCATTGGTTGCCGAGGCCACTGCCTCTACCCACTTAGATACGTAGTCGACAGCAACGAGAATGTATTGCTGCCCATTAGACTTGGGAAACGGTCCCATGAAGTCTATTCCCCAAACATCGAAAAGTTCTACCTCGTGAATATTATTCATCGGCATTTCATTCCTCCACGAGATATTGCCGGCTCTTTGGCAACTGTCACATCGTTCTACATAGGCTTTTGCATCCTTGAAGATCGATGGCCAAAAGAATCCGGACTGAAGCACTTTAAAAGCAGTTCGTCGTGCTCCAAAGTGGCCGCCATACAACGAATCATGGCATGCAGACAAAATCTGAAGGTGCTCATGCTCTCCAACGCACCTTCGAATCACTCCATCACTACAAATCCGGAAGAGAAACGGATCTTCCCAAACATATGTGCGGGTGTCACTCAAAAACTTCTTCTTTTGGTTAGATGACAACCCTTCTGGTATAATGCCCGTGACAAGGTAGTTTGCCAAATTGGCAAACCACGGCACATATGTTTCCCGAGCCTCCACTTGCAACACTTGCTCGTCGGGAAATTTCTCATTTATCCTTTTCTTTCTTTCATCTTACGTCTCTTCCAATCCCTCTAATCTAGACAGATGATCGGCTACCAAATTCTCGGTCCCCTTTTTGTCTTTGATTTCCACATCAAACTCTTGTAGTAAAAGGATCCACCTCACCAACCGAGGCTTTGCATCTTTCTTGTTCATCAAGTACTTGATAGCCGAATGATCCGTAAACACTACCACCTTCGTGCCAAGTAAGTAAGCACGAAACTTCTCAAAAGCATACACTACTGCTAGCATTTCCTTCTCTGTCGTGGTGTAATTCAGTTGAGCTTCGTTGAGTACTTTGCTAGCATAGTAGACAGCGTGTAGAACCTTGTCTCTCCTTTGGCCTAGAACGGCCCCCACAGCATAGTCCGAAGCATCACACATCAGCTCAAACGGCTTTGACCAGTCGGGTGTGATAATAATAGGAGCTTCGACTAGCTTTTTCTTCAGCAATTCAAATGCCTCAAGGCATTTCCCATCAAAGACGAACTTGGCATCCTTTTCAAGCAAGTTGCAAAGTGGCTTTGCAATCTTTGAAAAATCCTTTATAAAACGTCGGTAGAATCCCGCATGTCCAAGGAAACTACGGATGCCCTTCACATTCGTTGGGGGAGGTAACTTTGAGATCACATCAATCTTCGCCCTATCCATCTCCAACCCCAACTCTGACACCTTGTGTCCCAACACTATGCCTTCCTTGACCATGAACTGACACTTTTCCCAATTGAGCACGAGATTTGATTCTTCACATCTTTGTAGGACCCGTCTCAAGTTTTCTAAGCAAAAGTCAAATGAGGATCCAAAGACGGAGAAATCATCCATGAAGATCTCCATGATGTCTTCATTCATATCAGAAAAAATTGCCATCATGCAACGTTGGAATGTAGCCGGTGCATTACACAAACCAAAAGGCATCCGACGGAAGGCATAAGTTCCAATAGGACATGTGAATGTCGTCTTTTCTTGATCTTCCGGGGCAATTGCAATCTGATTGTACCCCGAATATCCATCTAGAAAGCAATAATGGGAATAACCCGCAATCCTATCGAGCAACTGATCCAGAAATGGCAACGGGAAGTGATCTTTTCTCGTCGCCGTATTCAACTTTCTATAATCCATGCAAACTCTCCATGAGTTCACCAATCGAGTTGCCAAAACCTCATTCTTCTCATTGACGGTCACGGTTATTCCCCCTTTCTTTGGTACACATTGTACCGGGCTAACCCACTCACTATCGGAAATGGGATAGATCATCCCATATTTCAGCAATTTCTTCACTTCTTTTTCAACCACTTCCTGCATAAGTGGGTTCAACCTCCTTTGTCTCTCTCTTACCGGCTTAGCTCCATCTTCCATCAAGATTTTATGCATGCATATTGCGGGGCTAATTCCTTTGATGTCGGCAATGGACCAACCTAGAGCTTTCTTGTGTGACTTCAGTAGCTCTATCAACTTCAATTCCTCTTCATCATTCAACATCGCCGATATCACAACCGGTAAAGATTCATCCTCACCAAGGAATGCGTATTTCAGATTTGTCGGGAGTGGCTTCAATTCTAGCTTTGGTGGTACTTCAATTGAGGGCTGCACATCCGCCACGAAAGTATCCACCACACATTCATTCTCTAGACTTGGTTGATCAATTTGAGCATCCTCACTTTCATCAAAATCAAAATCAACTTTAATTGTCGAACCAAAGTCTCTTTCCAAGCTCCCCTTATCATAAACGCTTCCTTCTATACTTGCCGAGCAACGCATCTTGTCAAAGATACACTTGTCGAGGACATCAACTCTAAAGCACGCTTTTGCATCACTAGGATGCTTCATCGCTTTCTCCACATTAATGGTCACTTGCTCACCATTAATTCTAAACGTGACCGAGTTGTCCTTTGCTCCTAGCAACACGTCCCCTGTGGCAAGAAACGGTCTGCCAAACAGAATTGGCACCTCTTTGTCCTCCGGCATATCCAATACTATGAAATCAACGGGGATGACGAACTTGTCTACCTTGACTAAGACATCCTCTACTATTCCAGTGGGCTTCACAATGGAATGATCAGCCAGTTGTAGAGCAATGTCGATGGGCTCCATTCTGTTCTCCAGTCCAATGGCACGTGCTGTTTTCAATGCCATCAGTGAGATCCCCGATCCTTGATCCAATAGACATTTGGTGAAAATTGTGTTGCCTATCTCACAAGGAATCACACAACTTCCCGGATCCCTCTTCTTCATGGGCATCATTCCCGAAATCAATTGTGAGCAATTCATGCTCAATGCCACTATTCCCTCGTCTTGAAGTTTCTCCTTGTTTGCCATCATGTCCTTAAAGAACTTGGAGAACTTGGGGAAATTAGTGAAGAGGTCCACCAACGATACATCCACATTCACTTTTCGAATCACGTTCATCATCCACTCGAAGCTTTTCTCCTTTGGAGCTCTCTTCTTCCTCTTCGGTGGATATGGTGGAGGAGGAATGTGATCAGGGAAGTTGAACTTGCTTTTCGGGTCTAATGCCGGACTTGTCATCAACTGTCCATTTGATCCCATCTCTACTTTCTGCTTTCCCTTCTTTTCTGCCAAAAACTTCTCACTTAACTCGGCTTCTACACCATTTTCCTTGCTGCCGGATGCAGCCTGTTCTTGACCATGTTGGGCACCCTGCACCAACGCGGGACTTCCCTTACATGCCTCGTCCGCCCCTGCGTGCGAGGAATGCAAGCCTAACATCTCATCCGCCCCTGCGTGTGAGATGCCGGAAGTACCTTGGCCGTCCATTGATGGTGTCGAATCCAACTCACGACCACTTCTCAAGACCACTGCCTTACACTGTTCATTGCCTCTCGGATTAGGTACGGTATTGCTCGGGATGGTGTTAGGAATCCTCGTGTGTGATGCCGTGGCAAGCTGCCCTATCTGCGTCTCAAGATTCCTCATTGTCGCATCCATCTGCCCAAACTTTTCCACCGTCCTTTCCTTGAAATTTTCGTTCTCCTTTTGACTCTTAGTCATGAAAGAGAGAATCTGCCCCAACTGATCCTCGACGGTTGGCTTCTTCTCATAACCCGGCGGTTGAGTGTTGTTCCTCCATTGATTTCCCGAGTTGTTGCTAGGACCAGCCTGATTCCATCCCGTTTGTTGAGGTCTCCAATTTTGCTGATTGTTGTATTGGTTGCCTTGATTGAACCCTTGGCGATTGTTGCCAATATAGTTCACATCTTCCACAGGTGGTCCTTGAAGATTTGGGCACTGATCAGTATGATGCCCGCCTTGGCACAACCCACATCTCATCACCGTCACAGCTTGGGGTTGAGGAGTCAGTTGAAGAGATTTAACTGCCTTTGTCATCGACGACATTTGAGTGCTAATGTCCGCCAGTTGAGCCTCAATTGCGGTCACTCTTTCCGCATCCTTGGTAGCACCAAATGTATCTCCCGCTCTATCAGCCCCTCGCCTTGGATTGTGCCAATTCCGTTGATTGTTGGCCAGCCTTTGAAACAAAGCCCTCACCTCATCGTGAGTTAGATCATCTAGGTTCCCATTCGAACCTGCAGTCACCAATCCCGTGCCTTCACTGTTGAGTCCCTTGTAGAATTTCAAAAGGTCATGCCCCGGAGCTAGTCCGTGACTTGGGCATTTCCTTATCAATTCCGTGAATCTCTTCCATGCTTCCGCGAAGGACTCGTCATACTTTTGTCGGAAAGAGGTGATCTCCTCTCTCAACTTCTCAATCTTCATAGGAGAATTGTATTCCAAGAGGAACAACGTCTTCAACTCTTGGAACGTTGCTATGTTGTAGCCCGGGATAGAGTCATACCAAGCTCTTGCTTTCTCCCTCAGAGAGAATGGGAATAAGACCCTCTTGATTAGATTGTGTTCCACATTCGGGGGTCTGTGAGAGTTCGTCAACTCGTAGAAGGCATTGAGGTGGCTCACCGGGTCCTCATCATCCCGTCCATGGAAAAGATTCCCCCCATTCACCAAACTAATATAGTGAGGTGGAATGTTGATGTTGTTGTTCGCATAAGCAAACTCTCCGGGGTACTCAATTCCCGATCTCAGTGTATCGCCAAACCTCACAACAGGTGGTGGTATCTCATTGTTATCTGCCATCTCACTTTCTGATTCTGAATCTCTTTCTGTACTCGGCTCGCTGAACAAGTTGCCTCTGATTGGACTCGGATAGTCCGGGAAGATTTCAGTAGGCGATCCTCTAACTCTTCTTCTTTGATAACAGAGCAACCCAAACGGTGGTGTACCCTGTGATCGCGTGTGCATTCACTTTTTTATTTTTATTTTTTTATTTTTACCTACACAACAGAAAATACACCAAGCACAAGCATAAAATATTTCCTAATTACCGAAAGCGAGACCTCTCGACAACTTCGGGGTAAGTCCTATAAAACGTGTGTGCTAGTGTGCAAACAAAACTACCTAAAACTAAACTAAGAGTTAGGTAAAAATTACCTAAAATAATACACTCCTTCGTCTTCAAGTCCGGACGTGGTAGATGGCTATCACACCGTAGAACACGAACAATGTACCTATAAAACTCAAAAAGAAAAATCAAACAAAATAAAAACAAACAAAAACTATAAGCTAAATAATCGATTGCCTTCCCCGGCAACGGCGCCAAAACTTAATGTGGATAATACTGGTTTGTAAAACAGATCAATTTCGCACGCAAGTTCAATTTAATTACCCAAATATTATCACTAACTGCAAGAATACAGCTTCGTGTGTAGTATTTTAGGTGTCGATCCACAGGGAAGGAAATGATTATTAAAGCTTAACACTAAACAAAGCATAAAAAGGTTCGATTTTTGGTTTTGATGATTAATGACACTAAGTTAACAAACTAACTACGCAAGGATTTTAAACACGAGAAGAACAGGTCACTCCAAGTTGCTCCTTAGACTCGAATCATTCTACACATTTATCACACACAAATTTGGGATTAACTTATCAACCTAATCGCTTGCACTGAACATGTTTGCGACGTATAATTCACAGTCAGCTGAACACTTGTTCCATGAATTAATTTTCGAAGGCATTCAACTCCTGCGGAAGCGCGGGAATCTAACATCATCTACTATACGAGCTTACCTAATCCACTATCAAATTATCCTCTGAACAATTTTAATTTGATAGCATAACAATTGATTAATCCATCCATGTCTATGTTAAAGAGACAATAAACAAGGATTAGATATCTATCACAAAAGATGCCTCTAAAGTAATAGAATTACGCATTAAACACAATCAATGATATCAAACATGAGTTCAAAAGTGTAGAAGCATTCTAACGAGTCTAATTCACAACTTGGAGCAACAAATGAGCCTAGCCTTGATACATGATAAACTCAATGATTAAAACCGTAGAAGGCATGCTCTTTCGGAGTAGAATTGGATGGCGGAGTCGGATCGTCGGAGTGTCGGGTAGATTTTCCTCCTTCTCTTCTCTTCTTCCTTCTTCTCCGTTCTGTCTTTTTTTCTCTGTAAAATTCGTCACCTTTCTCCTCTTCTTTCCTCTAACTTATCCCCTCCTTTTCTGAAATAACTGCCATTTAGAAGTTACTCGGCAAATACGCCCGACCGGGCGAATTTAACGAACGAAACGCCCGACCGGGCGAAAGGCTTCTAGGGGTATCGCGGTGAAACGCCCGACCGGGCGTTTTGTGTCGTCACTAACCGCCCGACCGGGCGAACTTTCTGGAATCCTTATGCGTAACGCCCGACCGGGCGTTTTGAAGCTCAGAATCGCCCGACCGGGCGTTCTCATGCTTTGCCCATTTCACCTGCGAACTTCCAGCTTTCACTCTCCTAAACTTCCCTACAAATACACTTTGATGAGTGACAAGTACATGGAAAGTGTGTAGTTTAGGGGGAAAAATATAAGAAATATGCTTCGCATCAATTAGCTCATGAATTTTGTAATTATTCATTACTCTGCTAGGAAAATAATGTTTGTTCAAGCATTATTTCACTTCATTCTTAGCATGATTTTACTTCACTCTTGTTTACAAAGCACATCACTCTTAGCATGATCTTACTTCACTCTTGTTTACAAAGCACACCACTCTTAGCATGATTTTATTTCACTCTTGTTTACAAAACACATCACTCTTATTGAGATTTTACTTCACTCTTGTTTACAAAACACATCACTCTTATTGTGATTTTACTTCACTCTTGTTAACAAAACACATCACTCTTATTGTGATTTTACTTCACTCTTGTTAACAAAACACATCACTCTTATTGTGATTTTACTTCACTCTTGATTACAAAACACATCACTCTTATTGTGATTTTACTTCACTCTTGATTACAAAACACATCACTCTTATTGTGATTTTACTTCACTCTTGTTAACAAAACACATCACTCTTATTCTGATTTTACTTCACTCTTGTTAACAAAACGCATCACTCTTATTCTGATTTTACTTCACTCTTGTTAACAAAACACATCACTCTTATTGTGATTTTACTTCACTCTTGTTTACAAAACACATCACTCTTATTGTGATTTTACTTCACTCTTGTTAACAAAACACATCACTATTATTGTGATTTTACTTCACTCTTGTTAACAAAACACATCACAATTTTACTTCACTCTTGTTAACAAAACACATCACTCTTATTGTGATTTTACTTCACTCTTGATTATAAAACACATCACTCTTATTGTGATTTTACTTCACTCTTGATTACAAAACACATCACTCTTATTGTGATTTTACTTCACTCTTGTTAACAAAACACATCACTCTTATTCTGATTTTACTTCACTCTTGTTAACAAAACGCATCACTCTTATTCTGATTTTACTTCACTCTTGTTAACAAAACACATCACTCTTATTGTGATTTTACTTCACTCTTGTTAACAAAACACATCACTCTTATTCTGATTTTACTTCACTCTTGTTAACAAAACACATCACTCTTAGCATGATTTTACTTCACTCTTGTTTACAAAACACATCACTATTAGCATGATTTTACTTCACTCTTGTTAACAAAACAAATCACTATTAGCATGATTTTGAATGAATTTAGTGTATGTGTGGGGTTGGATTGATCTCGTTTTTAAATCTGGGCGGATTTGACGAGAGAATTGCGAGCGGAGAAGGTTAGGAATCAAACTAGTGGCGTAGTAATAAATGATTTAACAGAAACCTGGCAATCAACAAATTTAATTGGGGATTTAGCATTTATGTATACCGAATAATGAATACCAATATGGTTGTAATCGAATGAATTATGAAATAGTAATGCGTAAATGCAAAATTGATTCTCTGCGTTTACAATTTGATTGTTATTTTTCTATAACCTCCACGAAACCCAATCCCTCACACAATCACAAGTATAAACTACCTCCTAGAGCTTGTATCCGCCGTTTGTATCCTGCGTGAAACCCCTAGCATACTCCGCCCTATCCACCTCCTCCGGCTTATCATCTTCATCGTTCACAAACACGTCGAGCTTAATTAGCTTCCGATTATCCGTCACTATATTCTCCAGCACCGGCACCTCATCAGCTTTCCCCACTGTCGGTTTCACCACCAAAACCCTAGTCGTCTTCCTCAGCTTGAGCGGGAACAGATCCTGGATGTTCACCGCCGCCGCCCTCTGCGGCGGCTTCGACCTCACTCATGGAATGTCCACGTTTTCATAGTCATACCCCATTTTTTTTATGGTTGAAACAGTCGGCGACCTTGACTCTCACAAGCTGACGTAACCTAATTTTGGCTATGCAATGACCATTATACCCCCGTCTTGTTATTGTGGAGTAAATTTGTGATTGAGAGAACTAATTTCTCCTTAAATTCGAAAATTAATACTAACCCTTGATTTTTTTGATCTTGTGGCTATAATTTGTTCTCTAGTTATATGGTTAAGAGGTGTTTGCCATAGATCATGACCCTATATATATATATATATATATATATATATATATATATATATATATATATATATATATATATATATATATATTAGTTTTATAATAAAATATTAGTGGAATGAATTAGTAGAATGTAGGGTCCACTTACTAAATATAGTAAAAGTGAAATGTGATATTTATTGGTGTCTGGACGAAAGGAAAAATGCGATATTTAAGGACGGACGGACGGAGTAAAATTAAATTTGATATTTCAACGAAGTTAAAAAAATTGATTTAAAATTTAAATAATGACTATTGTTCCTTGTTTAAAATATGGTAGTAAAAGATGAAGAACAGAGGGTACTATTATGTAAATTAGAGAAAATGAACAAGATACCAATCCCACACGCTAAAACCTATTACGATGACAAGTCAATTGGCATCAAATTCCGAAGAAATCAGCATTCATCATCAATGGAAGATCAATAGATATCAATGAAAAAATCGAATCCGAAAGAGCGGGTGTGACTTAAATGATTTAACTACTACTCGTGAGATATCAACGAAAAATTCGAATCCGATAGTGCGAGTGTGACTTAATTGATACCAAGATTATTAACTACTACTACTTACTACTTAGATATCAATGGATGATTGCTTCCAAATAGTTAAAAGTAATTTCATATATGCTTATAATTGCAATGCTGATTCAAATACAAATTGAATAAACCAAATCTAAGAGACACAAAGGATTATGTGGTTCGGCTGTAAAGCCTACATCCACGGAGAAGATGAGCCTCTTTTATTCACTGACCCTCAAGATGAGATTTATAGAAGAATAATACAATCAATTCACACTCAAACTATCACAATCTCTCAAGAACTCTCTTGCTCTCGGATGATCTTGAAGAATATGATAATCTCACAAAAAAAAGTGTAAAATCAACCATAACTGATTAACTAACTCAAGGAATTGAATCAGAGATGTATATATACTCTCCATGGCTTACGGTTTCAGCTCAAACTAATCAAGTGAGTTGATTCTTCTTCAACACCTTAAACCCCCCTTTCTCTTCCTTATTTGCAAACTAGTCCTCAACTTAGTAAGTTGTTCAGTTGCTCCCAACTCTCCCAACATGCTGAAACTATAATGGAAATAGAGAAAATAAATCAAAATGAATTCTTCTCAGAAAAAAAAACTAGCATTATCAATTAATATTCTAAGAGCATCCACAACCGTGCTCTTGCCAGCGGTACGGTTGTGGGCCCGGGCGGTACTATTCATGCCTGCTCTCTGGCAAGAGCACAACACCCACAACTGTGCTCTTCCGCAAGGACGAGCACAATTAATTTAAAATTCAATTAAACAATAACATTTCCATAATATTAAAATTCATTTAAAAACCACAATAAATATTACAAATGATAAATAAAATTAAACATTACATAATTAAAATCCTAAAAATTAAAAAAACCACTACTCGTTGCCGAATTTCGTCCACATGTGGTTGATTAGGTCTTCTTGTAGTTGATTGTGGATTCGAGTATCGCGCATTGTGTGTCTTGTCTCGATCCTCTGGCCAACCGTCGTATGCTCGCCTCGGCGTGGGGGAGACCTCGCTGTTGAGCTTCCGGCTTCGTCCTCGTCGTAGAAGCTAGCCGCCCTCGGCCCTTCGTCGGCTATAATCATGTTGTGTAATATAATACACGTGAACATGATGTCGGCGATATTATTCACGTACCACAGCCGAGCCGGGGCCTTCACAATGTTGAATCGAGCTTGAGGACCCCGAAGGCTCTTTCGACGTCCTTCCGCGCTGACTCTTGACGCTGCGCAAAAAGAACCCGTCTCGGGTCATGCGGGTTGTGGAGCGTCTTCACGAACGTCGACCACCTTGGGTAGATACCATGAGATGAGTGAAATCCATTTGATGTTTTGAGTGAAGGTTGAATGTGTTGATAGTTTGTATAAGAATTATGAATGAGAGATGAATGAGAGATGAATTGATGTGATAAATGAGTGATGAATGTGTGTATTTATAGATGATTTTGGGAAAAAAAATTAAAAAAAAATAAAAAAAAAATCAGAAAAAACGGGAAAAAACGGCCATATTTTTGGGATTTGGAAAATATTTTTTTTTATTTTTTAGCATTATTTATAATTAAATACCGATTTTTTTAAAAAAAATTTGAATGCAACGGCTACGCCGTTGCCTAATCCCGTGCCGCCACGTGTGCGTCCGCTGGCACGGACGTGCTCGATACATCGAGCAGCGCCGTTCCAGCGGCGCGAGCGCAGCGGCGGCGACCCTTCTCCTTGCCGCTGGCACGGACGGCGGTGGCGACGACCGCCACCGCTGTGGATGCTCTAATTAACTTTTTATGTACCTTTTTTTTTATAAATGATCAATTTGCATTGTTTTACGTGACTTGAATTTTTATTGGTTAAAAATCGATAGTTTAAGATATAGCCGAGCAATAATAATTTGAGTTATTTTTAATTTATATAATCCAAAATGTTTACTAGACAATTGACGTTGTAAAACAATCCTGTTTTTAGATTTAGTTTTATCTAATTCCCACCTAAATTTTCGAGGGCTCTCAACAATTCGTTGCCACTGAAAAATGAAAGGTTTATTTTGCATTAACAACTTCGTCTTTTCCCATTGTGGAATCCCTCTTTTATTTTCTTTTTTTTCCCACATACGGTTATCCTTTTTTTTATCAACTTTATTCAAAAAGGAAATAAAATTAAATTAAAAAAAAGAGTCAAACCACCCTAAGAGGAAATTCAGATGTTAGAGTGTTTTCTCTGATCTTCCTCGAGCTTTTTATTATTAATTTTGTTTGAAGATCGATTTCTGAGTTAATTTTTTTCCTGTATTTACATGGGATGGGAAGAAAAAGCTGAGTTTCCTCACAAAAAAGGGGGTTGGTTTGGCTCATGTTTTAATATCTTCTTTTAACTTTGTAAAATATCTCCAATATCTTTCTTGAATATATAAAATCTGTAAATACATAATATTTGAATGACAAGTGCGTCCAAGCCTAAGATGAAGGGTTTTTTCAAGGGCTTCAAGTACATTTCCCAGATTTTTGGTTAGCATTCTTTTATATCATAACAGTTTATTTTATTTTATTTTATTTTACTCATTATCTTAATTTTCATTTTTTATTAGAGGATGAAGAAAAAGAGGACGACATACAAATTGGTTTGCCCACAGATGTAAAGCATGTAGCTCATATTGGGTGGGATGGACCTGCTGTTGATACCCCAAGCTGGGTAATAAATTAATTATGATATTCTTATAATATTATTTAGGGGTTATTATAAAATATTACATTATTTATTTATTATTGCAAGAAATAATTTTTTGTTTCTCAGATGAATCAATTCAGTGGATCTCCAGATCTGGATTCTGCACCTTTAGGTCCCCCAACTGGTGGAGAAAAGGGGGAGCCTGAAATTAAATGGGTATCTGAAGGTATTAATTTGCATAATCTTGAATATATTTGATGATATTGTTGGTGGCAGTGAGTCTATTAGGCATGTCAACATTAGTAGTTTTTCTATTTGGGCCGTGAATGTTGCACACCACGTTAAAAATGTAACTTTATGTACACTGTGTCGTACTAAGAGATTCAATTGATTGAGAGGAAAAACGTCTTAACAAGCAATATTCGTTGATAGATCCAAGCACTAAGAGAAGTAACAGAAGTGCTGATCTACCTGACGTGCCGAGATCATCAAGGCGCAGTGAATCAGCGGAAGGCAACGGCGAGTTGTCCCCGAAGAAGCAGAAAGATCCCAACAAGGTAAAGCAGAGGAGAAACCACTCAAGGGAAACATCAGAAGGAGGCAGTGTTAAGTCGAACCGGGAGCCATCCGACCAGGCCAACCCGGGGGTCCCGGATCCAGCCAAGAAATCACGCAGAAAAAAGTCGAAGGAGTCCAACGGGACAAGCGGATCCGCACGGCCACGATCAAAGGCTAACATCGATCCCGGTCCCGATGGTGAATCATCTGTCAAGAATTCCAAATTGGATAACAACCAAAACAACTAACCATATTTCTCAACAATTGTCGGTGTTTTTTGATCCATTGTTAGCTCTAATACACCAAGGGATAAATTTTCAACATATCAAGGGTATATGATGGTTCCTTAGAAAATAAACTATAATACTTTTTCTTTCCCCTCTTTTCTATTTTCTTTCTTTTTTTCCTTCTTAAAAGGGATATGTTGCTAGGCAACAACTAGTATATCTAGCATCATATTTATTATGTAAATGCCAGTTTATTTTGGCAGAGGTTCTTGCTTAACATTGTTGTGATCTCTCAATTTCTTTTAGTGTGGTATTTATTTATACACTACTTTTGGCCAAATATATATCGATGATGTCATTTCATATATATAATGTAAAGGTAGAGATTAACGCATTGGCACAAATTCTTGAATCTTGATAATAATTACATAATGATTTAGTTAGGCTTAGAGCATCATTCAGTGTGGATTGTAGACTATTTTGGCCAGGTATATATAGATGATGTCATTTCATAGATAGAGCTAAATGCGTTGGTACAAATTCTTGAATCTTAAACAATAATTACATAAAGATAAAGCCTCTTGTATCATTTAGTTAGAGCAACTTTGTACATTCTTGTAATAATATGTAGTAGTATTACATTGAAACCACGATTAATGCTAAAACCCCCAAAACCAAAGCCAAAAATGGAAAAGTAGAACTAGGAGAAAAGCTCTCATGGAAAAGGGCATTTCTGGAAACATAAGGCTTTCTACACACCTTGATATGGCCAAGATCAAGACTGACCTTTGCAGACTTGAGAGTCTCATCAATGCAAAGGTCCAAATTGCCCTCCAGCTTCAGCTTCCCCCCTAATTTCGACAAGAAGTCTGCAGAAAATGGGATCCTCCCACTCAGATTGTTGTTCTCCAAATTCAAGTCTCTCACAAGCTCCAAATCACCAAGCTCATGAGGTACAACCCCTTGAAGCATGTTGTTGTCTAGCCCTATGTAGCATGCATTCCTGAGGTGTACCCCCATTGATCTGGGAATGCTGCCAACAAGCCCCATGCTGGAAAGGCCTATCCCCATTATACCCCTCATGTTATCCCATATGTCAGGAATCTCCCCTCCGAGGGAATTGCCGCTCAGATACACTTCCTTCAAATTTGGCATCTCTGCTAAAGACAAAGGAAACCCAAATTTACCAAAATTGTTGTAGCTCAGATCGAGAAACTGGACGTTCTTCAAGCACGTGAGATTCTCAGGAATTTTGCCAGAGAATTTGTTGTGGCTCAAATCAACCTTGAGCAACGAAGTTGCGAATCCAATCGATTCCGGCAGAGATCCTTCAAACTCATTGTTGCTCAGATCAAGAATTTTGAGCTTCGTCATGTTACGGAAGGCGTTAATCGGAATCTCGCCGGAGAATCCATTTCTCGAGAGGGTAAGCTTCTCGAGATCGGCGAATTTCCCGATCCAGTCGGTGACCCCGCCGGAGACACCGGTTCCGGTGAGAATTAGCCGCCGGAGTCGTTTTAGGTTTCCGATCCTGCCGTGGAGGGTACCGATTAGGGCGGGATTCTCGATGAAGATCAACTCCTCTAACGAGGAAGCCTGGCTGAGGGATGAGAAATTGGGGAATGGAGTTTTCGACTGCGTGAAGCATTTGTAGAACATGAGCTTCCTGAGGCGGGGGAACGGCGAGAGGAGGGAAGGGTTTAGGGTTGAGTTAGGGCTGCAGGCGGGGTTGGGAGAGAAGTCGGAGACGTAGCCGAAGCTGAGCTCGGTGACGTGAGGGGTGGCGGCGGAGGAGAAGTAGTCGCAGGCGACACCGTGGGGGGCGGAGGAGCAGAGGTCGTCGGGGAAGAGGGAGCGCCACGGGGTGCCGGGGCTGACGGAGTCGAGGATCCGGTAGACCGCCTCCTGCTCCTCCGGGTTGAGCGGCGACTGTGCGGCGGCGGCGGCGGCGGCGAGAATGGTGAAAATGGTGAGGGAGAGACGCCACTGCGCCATATCGAGGTTGGAAGCGAAGAAAGGGGAGTGATGAATTAAAGGAACGGAGAAATAAGGCGAGGTTTTATTAGAGGGTTTTAGGGGTGGAGTGGATATGTGTAACTGTGGAAGTATGAAAAAGCAACAAATCAAGCAACAGGATTGTCGTGCACAGATTTGCTGTCAAATGCAATGACCATTTTCTCCTTTATTTTCCAACCCCTTGCTCCATACTTTTATTACTTGCATCTATTCTCATAAACTTGTAGTACTAATTATCATGTCAAATCAGAGTTACTTTATAGTAGTATATGGTTTTTACATGAAATATTAAACTAATAAATTTCAATTTTCTAAATTTTTCTGTTTATGTATAAAAGACGTAAGATATTTTGATGATGCTTAAAACGAAGCGTAATTATATACCATGATTAGATTAGTGAGCATTAGGAAATAATTATCAAACAGAAAGTAGGTCATAATACAGTAGGACATGAAGTGGTTTGAAAGGTTTCAAATGTACATTTATTTGCGTGTATGGTTTTCCTATGAAGTTACTATAATCTTAACCTATATTTGTCATAATTAATAAAGTTTATGCAATCACATTGTCTTTCCATAAAAAGAATGATTTGACAAATTTAACTACAATGTTCAAATCTCTATACATGTTCTACTTATTTGATAGATTGTGATATGATCCAAATAATAGTTATATAAGAGATTTATATTCCTTAAGCATGTTATGTGAATAGAAAATTGTTATTGACGTAATATGGACGTTTGAAAATAGCAAATTAAAATAAAACATGTACTGTACTAATAATGATTAACAAAATAGTTAAGAATTGAATACTACTAGTCCTATTCCTATTTGATTACCAATACTTATTTGAAATGAGAGATAGGAGAGGGGTTAATTAGTGAGTGAGAAGTTATAGGTGCATGGGGAGTAGAGATCGAGGTGATAAGTCAGTCACATCAACACCACCTTTTATTCGATGAAAAAGTGTCGAAGTGTCTGACGGCTGTGATTAATAATCCACCAGCCAATTAATTGCTGCATAATACACTTTTGTCGTATTTAAATCAGCAAAAGTAGGTCTGATCTATCAGTATATGTAGCCTGCATTCCCTCATCACTATTTTCTCTTTGCACTCAAAAAGACAAACAAAACACATTGGAAATGCCGATCCAACACAAATGGTATACAATCCTTTCTCTATTTCGCATGCGCCTATACGTGTTTATTCCACCTCTTTTTGACGTATTGACTACTGAGTGTTTGGATTACCAAATAATTTCATGTGTATGAACATATATGGTCATATAAATTTAATTTAAAGAGATAACATCAAAACCAAAAATGAAATACTAGGGGTCACTCTCGTTTAAACTTTTACGACGATAATACAGTTCTTAGGGCATCACCAACCATACTGTAAAACGCATCTTTGGAGTAGAATTAAGCTCCAACCATACTCCATAACTCATCCCTAAACTGTCTTTTTTTGGGATATTGAACAGTAACACACCAAAAATACAGTAGCACTGTAGCTACTGCATATTCAGTTTATGAACTTTCTGAAATTGCAATTGGATCATTCTGCTTGTGTATTTTCGAATAGAAACAAGAAGACTTACCTTAATTTGTGGAGAACATGTCGTCTGATGCAAAAATTTTAGGGAGAAGACGGAGAACCGAGGAGAAGACAGAACGCAAAGGATAGGGGGAAGAAGATTAACACAAACTACGCTTTAATTTAGGTTTCTATTAATTGTGGATGTTAAATGGGATTTAATTAATGGGCTATAATTATAAAAAATGCAAATATATCTCAAGGTAATTGCTCATATTTGCCAAATGATTTTATTAATAATTGGGTATAATGACTGATAAATTGTTAGCTCTTACTTTGAAATTTTAATATATTATCATTTATATATTTTTATTTAATTAATATTTATTTTACATTAAGTTTTAGATGAGTAATTATTAATTATTTTCACTTATACAATTTCTGATATTATATTTGACATGATATTTAATATTATAAGAAAATTTGGAGTCATAAATTTTGCTAATTTATTTGTGTTGTACGTATATTTTATGTAATTATATATATTTAATTGATGTTTGATTGTTATCATGGAATGTTTGATGTTTGATTTATTTTAATAAGCAAAAAGTATGGAATCATTTAATTATGGAATATTTGAGTATATTTTAATAAGTTAATAATATTAAATCAGATAATAATATTTCACAAACTATTGTTAAAGTGATATGGGGCTAATGTGCAATTTAAATAAATATGTAGGTAAGATTAAAAAGGTATAGAAAGTATAAGAATATGGAATATTCTTTTGGGTTTGGATATGACGTAAATGGTTGGAGTAAAATTACTGTTTTATGTGACAGAACCTAGAAAATGAGGTTGAGTTTGGTGTAAATGATTGTAGATGACCTTATGATGGCAATAAAGGAATATTTAATTATATGAGAGAGATGGAGACATTTCATCCTCTTTCTGACAATAATTGTTGAGTTTTTTTTCATTTTACATAACATTTGTAAAACAATATTCTTGTTTAAATATAGTTAATATTTGCCCACTATAAGTATTCGATTAAACTTGACATAGATATGATAGTATATTTGCGCTAAATGAATGTACTCCCCAAATTTGCAAAATCTAACCAGAATTTGATAGGTCTTTGTATACACTTGAGTGTAGAGAGTAGAAATATACTATCATTGTAAAAATTCTTACATAATTTGTACTAACATGCATATTTTCATAACAATATATTTCTAAACTGACTTATTATAATATGTTAGTATTAAATTAATGGGTCGATATATTTGAAATATATTATTAATACATATCCATTTGGAATATAAATATTAAAAGATGGTGATTTATTTCATAGTATATCAACGGATGTTGTAGATTGTCGTGTCTTTATTTTTTGTGTAGAATAAAATGGATAAGAAAATGAGAAGAAAGAAAAAAAAGTAAAATAGTACTCCCTCCGTCCCAATGTAATGAAAAGTGTGTTGAAAAAATTTGTATTACGTGGATTCTACTTTTAAAGTTTTAGTTTTGTAATAAAATATAAGTAAGAATAAGCTAGTGGAATATGAGGTCCACTCCTAAAATGATAAAAAGTAAAATGTGATAAATTTTATGGAATGAACTGAAATGAAAAAATGTGACAAAATTTCAGGGACAGGGGAGTACTAGCATATTGATATCGACATGAAAAAAAATTGATTTTCGGTGATATATAGGACAAATTAGGCATTGTAGGTTAAAAGATTGGATAAAAATGTTTTTTTTAAGTGGTTGGCCATAAGGCCATCCACAATAGGAATAGCCCAACAATAGCCCAGCCATAGCCTAGCCATTGCCACATCATCAGCACTAAAAATCCTCCTGCCACATCATAAATAGCCCAGCCATAGCCTAGCCACATCATAAATAGCCCAGCCACATCAATAGCCACATCACTAATAACAATTATATAAAAATGAAATAATTAACAATCACACAATATACGGAATTTAATTTACGAGACATATACGAGAAACATTAATAATACTATCCACATCACTATTAACAAATATATACAAAATGAAATAATTAACAATCACACAATATGCGAAATTTAATTTACGAGACATATACGGGAAAATGACGAACAAAGCGCGTATATATAGTGTTTCGAAAAAAATTTTTATTTTTTCGCGCTAGGCGGTACGCTGGGCGATCCGGGCGCTGCAATAGCGCCGAACGGACCGCCCAGCGCACCGCCCAGCGCCACGCGACCGCCCAGCGCTGCGCGGTTTCTCTCTCCAATCGCCCGCTGGGCGGCTGCAATAGATCGCCCAGCGAACCGCCCAGTGCCGGCACTCGGCTGGGCGGTCGCTGGGCGCCTATTGTGGATGGCCTAATGTGGCCGCATAGCATTATTCTTTTAAAAAAGAATAATGCTATGCGGCCACATTATGGCCAGCCATAAATAAATAAAATAACAAAAAAATTGATTTTTTTTCAAATTTTTGGTTTAGTACTACTTGATTTTACTTTTATATCATCTTCATTATATGTTGCTCAATATGTTAGTGTTGCTCTTTCGTAGTTTTTGCTCAACTTATTACTACTGTCATTTCTTGATTGTTGCTCAACGTATACAGTAATTCGTGATATTAATGTGTTTTACGTAATGGAATTCAAAGATAAGTATCAACTCACAAGTCCATTCACACACATATAAGTTTATATCGATAATTCTAATTTTTTTATACATGTATATGGACTAAATTAATTCTTTATGGCCGGCCACATTATGGCCATTTAGCATCACTCTTTTTAAAATGCCGGCAAAACGAAAACTGTTGGAGTATAATCTCACAATCACCGTTGGATGCAGCAAGCTAAAATCAATGTCATTCTCAACAGCTGCAGATTTGTTAGAGGTTGAGCTCGTTCAAGATTTTATTGAGCTCGGCATTTTATTGAGCTCGGCATTTTATTGAGCTCGGCATTTTATTGAGCTCGGCATTTTATTGAGCTCGGCATCATGCAGCACTTCGGCATGTTGATGCAAACCAAGAAACGGGAAGTAGCCGTTGGAACAGTTATAACTGGTTTGTTAACTAACATCTCAAGAGAGCCGTTGGAGGATGAAGGGACTGATATAAAGCAGACGAAGGCTGCATCTGAAATCAGCTACTTCGATATTCAAGAAAAGAGTCTCCAAACTATCACTTGATTAGTTCTTGGTTTAGAATTAGATTAGAGGTGTTGAGTTCTTGGAGAGAGTTCTTGAGTAATTGTAAATCTCTGCATATTTCTCAATATACTGAATCATATTGCCTTTGGCCGTGGACGTAGATCTTACGATCGAACCACGTAAAACTCTAGTGTTCTTTCTTTCGCCGCATGGTTGTTGTTATCATCGATCTTTTGCATACTTTCATAACAAGTGGCGCCGTCTGTGGGAAACGCAATCGGAGTTGATATCGATGGCGACGACGAGGTTCGAAGCGGAGAAATTCTCGGGGAAGAATGACTTTGGTCTGTGGCAGATCAAGATGAAGGCTCTGTTGATCCAGCAAGGGCTCGATGAAGCGATCGAGCCAATTGATCCGAAGGGGAAAGAAAAAGAAGATCTCGATGAGAAGAGCGTGAGGAAGAAGGCTGAGATTGCCAAGAAAGCCCATAGCGCCATTATTCTCAATCTCACGGACAAGGTGTTGCGCGAGGTTGCGAAGGAAACCACGGCGCATGGGGTATGGACGAAGCTCGAAGCGCTGTACATGACCAAGTCGCTTGCTAATCGCCTATACATGAAGCAGCGCCTCTTTTCATACAAGATTCTTGAAGACCGACCCTTCGCAGAGCAGATTGATGATTTCAGCAAGAATCTGGATGATTTGGAGAATGTAGATGGCCCCATGAAGAATGAAGACAAGGCCATCTTGCTCTTGAATGCTCTTCCCAAAACATTCCAGCATCTTAAAGATGCAATGCTGTTTGGCCGGAATGCAGAATCTGGCATCACATATGAAGAAGTTCAGTGTGCTCTTCGATCAAAGGAGCTGGAAAAGAACTCTTCGACGACAAATGAAGGAAGTGGCAGTCAAGCCTTGAATGTAAAGGCTTTCAAAGGCAAGAAAAAGAAATTCAATCAGAATCAAAAGCCTAAGTATCAGAAGCAAAATGAGGAGAAGCGAAGCTGTCATTACTGCAAGAAACCTGGGCATCTCAAAAGGGATTGCTACTCGTGGATAAGGAAGCAAAACGAAGAGAAGGCTACCCAAAATCAGGCTGATCTTGCAGAAGACACAGATCCACCCCAGATCATGAATGTGGTGAGTGGTGGGATAGAGAGTTCTTGGATAATGGACTCCGGGTGCAGCTTCCATATTTGTTCCAACAAAGCTTGGTTTGAAAAACTTTTCTGAGGCAACCGGGTCAGTAATGTTGGGGAATGATCAGATGTGCTACATCAAAGGCATTGGAGATATCAGATTGAGAGCTCATGATGGATCAACAAAACTGCTTACTCAAGTCAGGTACATTCCTGAGATTAAGAGGAATTTGATTTCACTTGGCATGCTTGAATCTAGAGGTTTCAGGTTTTCTTCTGAGAAAGGCTATATGAATGTCTCACTTAATGGAAAAATCTTGCTGATTGCTGAGAGAAGAAACAGTTTATACTATCTAGTAGCAGAAACTGTTGTTGCTTCAGTGAATCTTGCAGAGGACTCTGATATGAGTCTGTGGCACAAGAGGCTCGGCCATCTTGGAGAAAGTGGGATGAGAGAACTGATCCAGAAAGGGGTCATTCCGGCTGGAAGTGATCAGAGGTTCAAGGAATGTGAACACTGTGCTCTGGGAAAGAGCAAGAAGCTACCATACAAGGCTGGTAAACACACCTCCAAATTACCTCTTGACTATGCGCATTGTGATTTATGGGGTCCAGCTCAGCCTGCTTCTATGGGAGGAGGCAGGTATTTCATGTCGATAATAGATGATTATAGCAGAAAAGTCTGGATATACATCCTAAAGCAGAAGTCACAAGCATTTGAAAAATTCAGAGAATGGTGCACAGAGATGAAGCTGAAGAAATCCACCACTCTCAAGTGCTTGAGGACTGATAACGGGCTGGAGTTCTTATCTGAAGATTTTGAGTCTTTCTGCAAATCAAATGGGATACAAAGGCATAGGACAGTCCCGGCTAATCCGCAACAAAACGGAGTTGCTGAAAGAATGAACCGAACACTCCTCGATAGAGTCAGATGCATGCTTTTATCATCAGGCTTGCCAAAGATGTTCTGGGGGGGAGGCAGTGTGTACTGCTGCGGTGCTAATTAACAGTTCTCCATCATCAGCTATAGGAAATGAAATCCCAGATGTCAGATGGTATGGTGGAGATAGAGAGTACAATCAGTTCAAGGTGTTCGGTTGTAGAGCATATGCCCACTGCAAGCAGGGAAAGCTTGATGCAAGGGCTCAGAAATGTGTGATGGTTGGGTACCAACATGGAGTAAAAGGGTACAGGTTGTGGTGCACTGAAGAGGGGAACAAGAAGATAATTGTGAGCCGAGATGTGGTCTTCCATGAGCATCATATGCCATTCTTGAAGACTGAGGATCAGATGGGTGAAAGAGTATCTATTGATCAAGAAGTTCAGCATGGCCAGCCACCACCTAGTGATCCAGATGATCAGAATGGAGGTGGAGCTTCAAGTTCCCATAAAGCTTCAAGTCCACAGCAACCCCAGCAACGAGATCAGATTGATGATGATCAGAGATCACATATTATAGCCAGGGACAGAAACAGAAGAGAGATCAGAAAGCCAGCCAGGTTCAGTGATTATGAGATGAGTTTTTTTGCTCTCTGTGTTGCTGAGGTATTGGAGTGCTTAGAGCCATCCACCTATGCTGAAGCTATGTCGAGTAAGGAAAAGGAGAAATGGCTTGCAGCTATGAGAGAAGAGATCCAGTCACTACTCAAAAACCATACTTGGATTTTGGTGAAGAATCCAGGGACCCAAAAGCTTATTAGCTGCAAATGGATCTTCAAGATGAAGATTGAAGTTGGTGAAGTTGAGAGTGTCAGATTTAAGGCACGGCTTGTTGCTAGAGGATTCACTCAAGAAGAGGGGATTGATTATAATGATGTGTTCTCTCCGGTTGTAAAACACAGTTCCATCAGGATATTGCTTGCTCTTGTTGCAAAGTATGATTGGGAGTTACACCAACTCGATGTCAAGACAGCCTTCTTGCATGGTGAACTTGAAGAAACAATATATATGCATCAACCCGAGGGGTTCATGGAGGCTGGGAATGAAGACAAAGTGTGTTTGCTCAAGAGAAGTTTGTATGGATTGAAGCAAAGTAGTAGGCAGTGGTATCTCAAGTTTGATGAGCATATGATGAGTATTGGTTTCAGAAAATCGCAGTATGATAGCTGTGTTTACATCAGAGAAAGGAATGGTGTACCAATTGCTTTTCTACTTTTGTATGTTGATGATATGCTTGTGGCAGGAGCAGATCTGGGAGTGATTGAGAGAATCAAGGCTGAACTGGAATCCAAGTTTGAAATGAAGGATCTTGGAAATGCAAGGAGAATCCTTGGCATGGATATACTGAGGGATAGGCCAAAGAGAGAGCTCAGGTTGTTGCAGAGGAATTACATCCAGAGAGTTTTGAAGAAATTTCAGGCTGATGACTTCAAACCTGTCTCTACACCATTGGCTGCTCACTTTAAGTTGAGCATGGATCAGAAACCAAAGAATGACTCAGAGAGGAAAGAGCTGAGCAAGATACCTTATGCAAACATCATAGGAAGCATAATGTACACAATGCTATGCACAAGACCAGATTTGGCTCAGGCTATAAGTGTTACTAGCCGATTTATGTCAGACCATGGGAGAGAGCATTGGATAGCATTGAAGTGGTTGCTCAGATACTTGAAGGGTGCTTCAGATTATGGTCTGTTGTACAAGGCAGATTGTAAGGATCAAGGTGGAGCACTGGTGGGGTTTTGCGATTCTGATTATGCATCAAATAGAGATAATAGGAGATCTCAAACTGGATATGTGTTCACCCTAAATGGCACTGCTATAAGCTGGAAATCTGGATTACAACATGTGGTTGCTTTATCTACTACGGAAGCTGAGTACATGGCAATGACAGAGGCTGTGAAAGAAGCAATATGGCTGAAGGGAATCCTAGAAGATTTTGGGGAGAAGCAAGACACAGTGGAGATAAACTGTGACAGCAGCAGCGCCTTATGCCTTGCCAAACACCAAGTGTTTCACGAAAGAAGTAAGCACATAGATGTGCGGATGCACTTCATAAGGGATGAAATACAGAGAGGTGAAGTCAAGATGGTGAAAATATCTACTGAGCATAATGCGGCTGATATGTTGACAAAGCCGTTGCCAGCCATGAAGTTTAAATACTGCTTGGGGCTGGTGGGACTTGTGGAGTGATGAGTTTGAGGTTTTGTCAGAGGATTATGATTCATTGTTGATTCTGAGATTAAGGTGGAGTTTGTTGGAGTATAATCTCACAATCACCGTTGGATGCAGCAAGCTAAAATCAATGTCATTCTCAACAGCTGCAGATTTGTTAGAGGTTGAGCTCGTTCAAGATTTTATTGAGCTCGGCATTTTATTGAGCTCGGCATTTTATTGAGCTCGGCATTTTATTGAGCTCGGCATTTTATTGAGCTCGGCATCATGCAGCACTTCGGCATGTTGATGCAAACCAAGAAACGGGAGGTAGCCGTTGGAACAGTTATAACTGGTTTGTTAACTAACATCTCAAGAGAGCCGTTGGAGGATGAAGGGACTGATATAAAGCAGACGAAGGCTGCATCTGAAAAAGTTAATCAGCTACTTCGATATTCAAGAAAAGAGTCTCCAAACTATCACTTGATTAGTTCTTGGTTTAGAATTAGATTAGAGGTGTTGAGTTCTTGGAGAGAGTTCTTGAGTAATTGTAAATCTCTGCATATTTCTCAATATACTGAATCATATTGCCTTTGGCCGTGGACGTAGATCTTACGATCGAACCACGTAAAACTCTAGTGTTCTTTCTTTCGCCGCATGGTTGTTGTTATCATCGATCTTTTGCATACTTTCATAACAAAAACCAAAGAGCAGCAGCGAATCCCGACATCAACACGGCGGCGGCCGCCCAGCTGTCCCCTCTCATCGACTGAGAAAGCGACGTCTAACGGCAAAGGTATCGCGTTACACGTGGAGCCCTACTACTGGCTGATTGTGGAGTACGGAGGATCCCAAAGAGCATGCGAATTCTATTTCCGGGTCTTTTATATTCCTTACAGTCATATATTGACTCAGACTGCCCAGTAGTTTCGTGGTTTTACCCTTTTACCCTCCTTTATTTTTCACCTCCTTTGTCTTGCTTTTTTGGTATTCGAATTTTTTATTTATAATATTATTAATTCTGAAATAGAAAGTGTGGTGGCAGAGGGGAATTTTTTTTAACCGGGTGAGTTTTATGGAAATTATCCCTCATTTATTTTTCACCAAATTTTTTATTTATAATATTATTAATTCTGAAATAGAAAGTGTGGTGGCAGAGGGGAATTTTTTTTAACCGGGTGAGTTTTATGGAAATTATCCCTCATTTATTTTTCTCGTTATACATATCAGTATCATACTTCATACCCATTTTTAAAAGATTAATAGCCATTTAAATAATAAAATTTGGTCAAATTCTAGTCCGGCCTACAAAATTTTAAATTGGCTATTAATCATTTTTGAAAGTGTAACACGACGTCAACTAATATCAATATATTAATATTGCTACATAGTATCTAATGTTGATAAAACTGTTCTGAAGACATCAGGGAAGTTATAAAATTCTCTAAAAACATTCCTTTTATGTACGTATAAATGAATATGTAGACATGCTAGTATTATACGTCCAATAGGTGTCTTTCGGTTGCTATGACTAATTATTATATGATAATTAATCTATGATTACATTATGAGATTATTTTGGTTTAAATGGGTGAGTATGACGGATTAACACCTGATTATCTCTCTATGATTGAGTTATGATATATGAGTATAATCTTGCAAACCAAACAGCCCTATATAGTACTACCTCCGTCCCCGAATAAGAGTCGCTAATTTCCTTTTTGGGTCGTCCCCCATTAAGAGTCACTCTTCATTTTACCATAAATGGTAGTAGGTCCCACATTCCACTAACTCGCTCCACTCACATTTTATTATAAAATCAATATAAAAAGTGGGTCCCATATTCCACTAACTTTTTCAACCAACTTTTCTTTACATTTCTTAAAACTCGTGCCCGGTCAAACAACGACTCCTATTAGGGGACGCAGGGAGTACTAATTTAGTATATACCCTAACAATCCAAAAACAATATGAACTTCGAATTTATTTTCATTAGCATCAACATATATTTCTTCTTAAAATTACATTTAGCTGGGTATTTCAGGATCTGAATGGAGAAACAAAAGTCTCGGGCTCTTTGTTAAAACCGTAAGATTTCGTTACAACATATCATTATTTTCATAGTACTTGAAAATGGTACAGTATATCTTTCATTTGATTAAAAAAGACTTCAATCATTCTATCGACATTAATATTTGCGTATTTCAAATTAGACCAAAATATATTTGAATTATTCTAATTTTTATCAACTACGTGGTATATGTTAAATAATAAATTTTTTATTGAAAAAATAAAGTTCTTATAAAGACAACTTTATTATTTGTCAACTGATTATAAATTTTTTTAGCAAAATGAGTTCCCCTTAAAATAATATTATTAATTCATTTTCAAGCTAAAACGATCTTTTATGTCAATCTAGGGGCCGTGTATATATATTTTTTGAAGGGATATTTTATCTATATTAGTGTAGAGTGCTATTTTGAATACAGCAATGAAATTAAACTAGTTATTGTGTTGTACTCCCCTATTTTTATTTTATTTTTATAAATGTTGTGTATTTTTGTTTTGTATTGTGTTGTACTCCCCTATTTTTATTTTATTTTTATAAATGTTGTGTGTTTTTGTTTTGTGTTTAAACTAATTATGAGGTATGCATTTTGTGTATATTTTTGGTTCGTATTTAAAATAAATATTGTGGGTTGTAGCAATTTTAATTTTATATATTATTCTTGTTTTTTAACTTTTTCCTAGTATATAAATTTTTATGATTAGATTTTTTTTAATTATTAGTTTTATTCGTTGGATTGAAGTGTCATGTCAATTTGTCTTATGGAATTAATTACTACGTATGTGCACAGGCAACATAAAATAAGAATAGAATTAAATGATTTGAAAGCGGATCACATAAAATATTAACCTTGGATTCGAGATTTACGAATAGAGTTGTGTTCAATTTTTTAAAGAGAAAGAGAGAGAGACATAATATAACCTTTCATGAGTTTAGTGGTAGTGTAATTGTATTTGTATTGTTGGTTTTTTAAAGGTTTTTGTATTGCTATGTGCAAGAACCATTTATGCAAAATCTGTTATTATTCAATTTTGCAAGTTTGTGCGCATTTATAGTTTCACAAGTATGTGCAATTTTCTATTTATTTTTTAAATAAAATCTTCACTTTTGCAATGAATTTATAAATTTATATTGATTCTCTATCGATTATTACAAGATACAGATTATATTCATATTATATAATAGGAGATTTATGGATCAACAAACACTGAATGAAATATTTGTCTTGTAGAATTGAGCACAATAAAAAAAAGTTTGAATTAATTTCTTAAGAAAAAGTTGAGATTGTTAGGATCGTCGACTGCAACATTAGTTTGATATTGTCCGCTTTGGGTCAAGCCTGCACGGATTTGTTTTTGGGTCACTCCCAAAAGGCCTCAAACTAATTAGGGTTGGACAGGAATTATATACACCTTCCAACTTCTCTCACTCATCCGATGTGGGATAGGTTTGTAACCCAACAGAGATATTATGATGCAATTCCAGCAGTAAACGCCGACAACACAAAAAACGAGCCAGAAAATGTTATGTGCCACAATGAGTTGCAATTCGCACGATGTTGAAATTCACACGGCGACTTGAAATTCGCACGTTCATTTTTCAAAGGACAATCACTGGAATCTATATCAATTATCAAATGATATTGTCACAACCAACATTACCGTACATATGGCAAGCCAAACATAAAATATCAACCTCGGCATATTCAAGCATTTAGTCTTGTACACAATTTGAATATTTAATAATATAAACATTCAAGACTAACAGTTAAATACCAAAAACATTAGGCAGAGAACCTGGGTATGGTTTTAGTTTTACAAGAAAGTAGCAGCAGAAACAATGAGATAGAAAGCTATTTAGAAGCCTTTATGCTGCTAATAGTATGATCAGCAACCGCCAATCATACTTGCTCAGATTTAGGATTTTAGGTATAAACTCAATTCTGTTAGAGCATGCGCAACGCAAGGGGCCGGGCCGCATCTCGCGAGTCCCGGCCCGTCCCGAGCGTTGCACGGAGGAGAGTCACTGCCCAAGCCGCTCCCGGGGCCGCGTTCCCGGCCTGGCTAGCGTCCCGCGTCCCGGCCCGGGACGGCGTTGCACGGTGACGGGCCGCAAGGCGAGAGTCCCGGCCCAGCGTTGCACGGTGACGGGCCGGGCCGCAAATCCATTTTTTTTAATTCGATGTCTATAAATACGAGCCTTTGTTGTGCATAAATCTTACGTGCATTCAATTTCAATCCTACGTTACATTTCAATCCTCTATTGACAGCGAGGGATACATCGAAGATGTCGGACGAGGAGCTCGAGTTGCACCGTGAGATGATCGCCTACCTTCGCGCCCAAATGAAGAAGTAGTAGTCGTGGCCCGGGTTTCTTGTATTTTAAATTTGCTTCGTCTAGTAATGTAATGTTAATTTCGAATTAACAATGCATTTTCCCGGTTTCAATTGTTCAACGAATTGCGTTTTCGAGTTAAATAGGTTGGAGTTGTGAATAGTGTCATTTATTAGTTGCGGCCCGAGTTGCGGCCTGCAGGGTTACAGCAGTTGGGGCCTGGGCCGCAACTGTAGAGGAATGATGACGTGGAGGGGACTTGGGGCCGAAAATGGGGACGGGGTTACTGATGCCCTTAGTGCACCAACTCCACTTTAACCAAATCTATATCTATACTAATATAATGAGAGAACTGCAACTAGGACTGTATTCTTATGTTAAAATATTAAGATACAATATGAAATCCTATGTGGCACAAAATGTGTTGGTAAGAACTGTTGAACCAATTCTGATACACCTTAGGTGAAGCTGAACACAGACCGTGTCTTCTCTACATCGACACTGGCGGTGGGGGAGGGAGGATTGGTTCGTGGTTCTGATGGTGGCCTTCTGCGGGCTTTTTGTGCTCCGGTAGCTGCATCATCGAGCTTTGAAGCGGAGCTTTTGGCTCTGATTCGGGGTTTGGAGATGGCTATGGAGCTTTCTACTCACATCTGGATAGAGCTACACACAGCGGCTCTGGTTAGTTTGTTGTCATCTGGACACCTTGGCTCCGCGGATTTTAGACATCATACGGCTTTGATCCGGAGCATGACAGCTCAACGGCAGGTTCGATTCTCACACATCTACAGAGAAGGAAATCGAGCTTCTGATTTTCTGGCAGGTAGGGGGTCCAGACCCCTGCCCTTATATATTTTGATCCAATCTCTGCGCCTCGGTACATGAAGGCGCTAGTTACGATGGATCAGCTGGGATATCCTAACTTCCGTTTCCGACGTAGAGATGTGGGTAGATCTAGCTGGTGGTTGGTTTTGGTCTTTTTTCGTTTCTCTCTTTAGTGTATTTAGTCATCTTTTTTCCACTCGATAGAATGGAGGATCCCGTCTTGTGGGACCTCTACTTTGCATTTTCATGTTCTTGTTTAGATCTTAGTCACTTTTGGGCTAAAATCATGTTGTTGGAACATTACATTTTGATCTTATTTACGGGTTGAGGGTCTGCCTAAACCCTCGCCCACAAAGGGTGTTAAAAAAAATTGTTGAACCAATTAGAGTTGTCTTCGCCTTTTACCAATTAAAGGGGGTGATAGATGATTCTCAATTTTGGGCTATGCCATTGACTTAGAATATGATTGTACTTAGATGTTGGGCCAGGGTGTATGTGAAGGTTGGGCCTGGACAATTGTTATACACATTATATTCCGTGCCTCAAATAGTGTACTAAATTAAATAGTGTGTTGAATACTTGAATGAAAAATGAGTACAAGGATCATCCTATTTATACAGTGTAGGAATGAATTAGTTGGATGAATCTATACAAATACATGTATCAATATTAAAGTAATACATATAAATAATACTCCCCATTTTATGAAAATTTGTCATATTTTATTTCATACACTAATTTTTTGCATTTATTCTCTCTCTTACCTTACTCTCTCTTCACTTTAACTATTTATTACTCCTTTCGTCCCTAAAAGTTTGACCCATTTTTTCATTTCCGTTCGTCCCACAAAATTTATCTCATTTCACTTTTTACCATTTTTTGTAGTGGACCCTATATTCCACTAACTCATTCCTACTCACATTTTATTATAAAATTAATATATAAAAGTATGATCCACATTTCGCTAACTTTTTCAACTCACTTTTCATTATACTCCTTCCGTCCCAAGTTACTTGAGTCTTATTCATTTTTGGGTTGTCCTAAGTTATTTGAGCCATTTCTCTTTTTTGATAAAAACAAAACATCTAATCACACCTACATTTTTCTTTCTTTTACTTAACTCTCTCTTCTTTCTCTTACTTTATTCCCTCTACTTTATTTAAGTTTCTAAGAGCATCTCCAGTAAGACTGGACGTCAAATAGCCCTCACACAGCCTTCACACTACCACATCATCAACACTACAATTCTCCTGCCACATCAGCTTGCCACATCAACTGGACATCAAATAGCCCTCACATAGCCTTCACACTACCTATCCACATCACTAATAACAATTATATAATTTAATTTACACTCGTATCAACATACGAAATTTAATTTACGAGACAACTACGGAAAATTCGAATAATAATATTAAAATTTCAAAAAGTACAATAATTTAAAAAAATTACATTTAAAAAAATTACATAAATTTACATAAAACTAACGCCTTGCAATCCTCCGCGCCCACAACTCTTCAACTAAATCCTTTTGGAGTCGAATATGAGCCTCCGTCTGACGCATGTCGGCATGTGCTTGGAGGAGGGCTTCTTCATCGTGAGGTACCCCACCTCGTACGTTGGCGGTGGCGACGCCGTGGCTTGGACCGGCCTCATTATCGTCGTTGGCCCAATCAGTCAGTTGTACACCTTCATCTTCGACAATCATGTTGTGCATAATAATATAGGCGTACATTATATCAGCAATGCAGTCGACATTCCACAAACGCGTTGGTCCCTTAACTGCATCCCATCGAGCCTGAAGCACACCAAATGCGCGCTCCACGTCCTTTCGCGCCGACTCCTGCCGCGTCGCAAAGTAGGCCTTCTTCGCATCTGATGCGCACCGGATCGTCTTCACAAAGACGGGCCACCTAGGGTATATCCCATCCGCCAAGTAGTAGCCCATATCATATTGGTTGCCGTTGGCGACAAAACTGATGGCCGGACCGACGCCCTGGCACTGCTAGTTGAAAAGGGGCGACGAGTTGAGGACGTTTAGGTCGTTGTTCGAACCGGCTATCCCAAAATACGCATGCCAAATCCACAACCGGTAATAAGCTACGGCCTCGAGGATCATCGTGGGTTTTTTCCCCTAGTAGTCGGTCGTGTACCCCTTCCAGGCAGCGGGACAGTTCTTCCACTCCCGATGCATACAATCTATGCTGCATAACATTCCCGGGAACCCATGCTGATCCCCGTGCATCCGCAGCAGATTCCGGCAATCTTCGGGGGTAGGCTTTCGGAGATACTGATCACCGAATACTTCGATCACGCCATGACAGAAATACTTCATACATTCGATGGCAGTCGTCTCACCGATGTGGAGGTATTCGTCCCACCTGTCTGCCGCGGTGCCGTAGGCCAACTGCCTGATTGCCGCAGTGCACTTTTGAATAGGGGTGTGGCCGGGTCTGCCAGCCGCATCGTGCCTGAAGCGGAAATACAGATATCGCTGCTCCAAAGCGTTAACAATACGCATAAACAAGTCCCGCCTCATCCTAAAACGACGCCTGAAATGGTTGGCGTTAAAACGCGGCTCCTATGCGAAGTAATCTGTGAACAGGCGCTGATGTGCAGCTTCATGATCACGATCAACCACTTGTCGACGGTGGACAACTGGTCGTGGGCGAGGTGCCGCCGGCTGCATAAAACTCTGCATCCATCGATCAACCTCACGGCTCGTATAGGCATCTAGCTCTTCGTTCATCATACGCTCGTACTCATCCGCATCCCCACCACTACCACTACCACCGGCATTACTCATTTCTTAAATTGATCTTGTACAGAAAGTAAGGTAGAGAGAGAGAGTACTCGTTAAAACAAGTGGTGCGAATGAAAATGACGTTCAAAGCGCGTATATATAGTGTTTTCAAAAGAAAAAAAAATAAAATAAAATCTGACGCCGGTTTGACGCCGATCCGGGACCCACAATGGCGCCGTGAGGATCGGCGTCGGAACCGGCGTCATCGCGCGAATCGGCATGGCCACGCCGATTTCGCCGACGCCGGTTCCAATGGTTCGACGTCAGAACCGGCGTCGGCGAAAAATCGGCGTCGCGATTTTGACGCCGGCATTGGAGATGCTCTAAACACAACTTTCTTAAATTCTGTGCCGAAAAGAAACGCCTCAAGTAACGTGGGATGGACTGAGTATTTCTTAAAACCCGTGCCGAGTAAGTGGGACAATATTTGGGGGACAAAGGATTTTGTCAAAACAAGTGCAGAAAATGAAATGTGACAAATTTTCAAGAAAGGAGGAAGTATTAAGAGTTGGACCAATGTTAATAGACTAAAGTCCAATTTTGGTCCCTTATATTTGCCCTAAAATTATTTTTGGTCCCATACATTAAGTTTGTAACCTTTTGGTCCCTAACATATTGCGTTGGTACCTTTTGGTCCCAAACATATTGTTTTGGTTCAAAATAACCACTTTCTGTTAAAATTAACAGTCAAAATGTTTGATCAATTTAAATACTTAATATAATCTAGAACTAAAATCCATTTTTGATCCCGTACATTTTTCAAATTTTTTTTTTTGGTCCCATACATTAACTTTATGACCTTGTTTGGGATTAAAATATACCAAAAGAATATGTTATGGATCAAAAGGGCACAAACTTAATGTATAAGACCAAATTTTTTTTTAAGACAAATGGAAGGGAATAAAATTGGATTTTAGTCAATGTTAATATGTACTCCCTTGCACGCACAGGGTGGTACACTAGATTATATAATGACCATAATTCCTTGCTTAGAATATGGAACTAATACATGAACTGACGTTATTATCTAAAGAAAATGAATAAGATACCACGCCAAAACCTAGACGACGAATTATCGATTACAAGTGATTGACATCAAACTCTAATGTAATCATCACTCTTCATCATCAATGGAAGAAGATCTGAAGAGCAATTCAATTATGCAACCATAATAGTACTTGTATTCGGCATGAAAATTAATATTCGAAGTTCCTCTTCTACGAAACTAGAAGCAGGAGCTCAACCACACAATTGCATCTCCATTTCATCAAGGCTCCAACCTTTTCCTTCTCTTACCGGATTGTCTGCTGATTGTAATGGTCCTTCTCCTTCTCACTGGCGGTCGCCGCTTCAGCGCTCCTTGCTGCAGCCGCGTTCGATTTCTTCTTCTTAGCAGAAACCACCTACTTGAGCTAATAAGTTTCAGAATATATTGAGGTAATGAGACTCGAACTTCGTAGCCCGTTTATTGGGGTTCCACTTAATTGCACTACGTTTGAAGCAAAAACCAATCGATATAATGGTTATCTCAGGGGAGCTACGCGAAAACCCTTTAGAAGAGGTCTATCATGTAAATGTAACAAAAAAGTTGATTTTGTATTCTATGGTAACAAAATTAAGCACTTTTGTGGGAGAAATGCCGAGCTACTTTGGAAGAAGTTAGAATTGCAGAGTGGTCGAGTGATCAATTCTGTGAGCGAGCCAATCGTGCGGAATGAGAGACTTGTCAAATTTGTGACTCCGGTGTGGGAAGAGGGTTTATTTCTGTTCAGGTGTTCCGTCTTCTTTTCGGTGATATCTGGGGTGTGCTTATTGGTGTGGTATGGGCAGTCGAAAGCAAAATTATATGTGGAAACCAATTTGCTGCCATCGGTTTGTACCCTATTGAGCGATCATCTCCAGAGGGAGCTTGATTTTGGTAAGGTTCGCAGCATCTCGCCTTTAGGAATTACTTTGGAGTCGTGCTCAATTGGCCCTCACAGTGAAGAGTTCTCTTGTGGTGAGGTTCCCACTGTCAAGCTGCGTATTCGTCCGTTTGCTAGCCTCAGAAGGGGGAAAATAGTTGTTGATGCTGTTTTGTCAAGTCCAAGTTTGTTGGTAGCACAAAAAAAGAACTATACTTGGTTGGGAATACCCTATTTGGAAGGTGTTCCCCAGAGGCACTTGTCCGCTGAAGAGGGAATCGATCATCGTACAAGAACAAGGAGGCTTGCTAGGGAAGAAGCCACGGTTCGTTGGGAAAGAGAAAGAGATGACGCAGCTAAAGTATCTGCTGAGAATGGCTATACCATTTCAGAGTGTGAATCTGTCCTGCCTGAGGATGATACTTATAAGGAGCACATGGCTGGACCGACAAGGACAAGACTAGGGACTCCCGATACTTTCCATTATACAGATGAGAAATTGCAGTGGAGAGACCATCACTGTATGGATGCTGGTGCCGAGTATGATTTGAAGCATGCTGATTTAGAGAGATCATTTGGTGCAAAAGTTTCAAGCCTTGAAAACAGCATCTGGTCTAGGATAATGCCTGGATCTGTGAGGCATAAGTTTAAGAGGAAGGTCAGTGGTAGGGATTTATCTATGAGTAATATCGCTTCTAAAAGGCGACTTCTTGAGTGCAGTGCATCCGCAGCACTTTCATTTTTCGAAGGATCTGTATGCTTTGATTATCGAAAAATGGATTCTTCCATGACAAGCAGCGAGGATGCTGGTGCTTTTTGTTCTGAGGGGGCCCAGTTCAAAGGAGATCAGAGAGCTGCGTATCAGGATGTAAAGGTTGACAATAGTGTTGGTGGTAGAGATGATGAACTTGCTGGAGATTTACCGACAAATAATGATGTCTTCGAGGCAGACAACAAACTGAAGAGTGATTTTGTTTCTCGAGTAATTTTAGAAATTCCATCTAGAAATCGGATGGATAAGGCTCAAGATCCGTTTCTCTTTACTTCGGTGAAACTTAGTAAAGTTAAAAATTACAGTGACAAATTTTCATCAGTAAAAACTGTTAGAGGAACAAGAAACACCAATAATAGTGACATAAACAATGAATATCTTGAAGGAGATAATGCAGTAAAAACAGATGTCAGGTTGGTCAAGGAGGTGGATAATGTTGAAGATGACATCTCGGGCACTCACGGCTCTGGTGCCTCTAGTAGTTCCAGTCGTACTGAGGTTGGGTCTTCAAGCTCATTTAGTTTTTTGGGAAAATTTCCACCATTGAGTTCACAATTGGGCCTGTCCACTGCCTATGAAAACTTCACAGAAGTGTGGTCTCATTTACTTGACAATCCTTGGGAAAGGCTGAAGTCTGAGATCAGGGAGGGATTTGAACAAATATCGACAGAAATAGTCGACGAGATTGGTGGAGAAAATACTTCAGGCATAGAGAAAATTATTCCTGTAGTTCTTGACTCGGTACATTTTCGAGGCGGCACTCTTATGCTGCTTGCATATGGTGATACAGAACCAAGGTAGTAATATGCTGCTTGAAAGATCAATTTAAATCCTTTGGTGTCTTGGCTGTTCCCTAAGGAATTCACCAAGAATACATTAGCATAATGTTTGTTGGAAACTATGATGCTTGGTTTACTTGTCTGAAACAATACTTTTTTTTGTCAAATCTTTCAAAATCCGAAATATGTTTAAGGATAGTGGTTGTGTTTAACTTCTTCAATCGAAAAGACCTTCTTGAGAAAAAAAGTGAAACACTAATTATCTGGTTGTTTATCCTTTATTTGAGTATGGATTTTACACTCTTATGCTGCTTGCATATGGTGATACAGAACCAAGGTAGTAATATGCTGCTTGAAAGATCAATTTAAATCCTTTGGTGTCTTGGCTATTTCCTAAGGAATTCACCAAGAATACATTAGCATAATGTTTGTTGGAAACTATGATGCTTGGTTTACTTGTCTGAAACAATACTTTTTTTGTCAAATCTTTCAAAATTCGAAATATGTTTGAGGATAGTGGTTGTGTTTAACTTCTTCAATCGAAAAGACCTTCTTGAGAAAAAAAGTGAAACGCTAATTATATGGTTGTTTATCCTTTATTTGAGCATGGATTTTACATTTATAGCCATATCTTGTGCCAATTTTCTTACAGATGTGGGATTCCTTACTCCAAGTATGGTTTTAATTGTTGTTCCTTTTATAGAGAAATGGAAGTTGCCAGCGGACATGTGAAGTTTCAGAATCACTACGGGCGTGTGCATGTGCAGCTTAGTGGAAATTGTAAAATGTGGAGATCAGATTTGATATCTGAAGATGGTGGATGGTTGTCCACTGATGTTTATGTCGATATCATTGAGCAGAAATGGCATGCCAACTTGAAAATTGCAAATCTCTTTGTTCCGGTGAGCTCGTTGAGAATGTGAACTCTTACCTTGACTTACTTTTGAGCCGTATATGCTTTCCTCATCTACATCAGATTTTGATCCTAATATTTATGTCTTTGTTTCGTAGCTCTTCGAGCGGATATTAGAGCTTCCAATTTCATGGTCTAAAGGAAGAGCTAGCGGCGAGGTGCTTCTCTGACTTCATATTTTAATTGTCTCTGAGAAATGGAAGTGCGCCCCCCAGAGGTGATAGAATCTGGTTAATGATATCTTAGCTTGTATATCTATTGTTAACAGGTTCACATATGCATGTCACGGGGAGAAAGCTTTCCTAATCTTCATGGACAACTTGATGTAACAGGGTTGACCTTTCACATATATGATGCTCCATCAGCATTTTCTGTATGTTGCTACTATTGATCTGAATGATCTCTATCTTTTTTTATTATTTGATGGATTATTTTTAGATTTTATATTTGTTCAACATATTAGTAAAATCATTATTGACTCATAAAACATTGTTGCATTAGCAGTCAGTTGTATGATCAGCCTTCTATCCCTCGATCTTACTATGTATACCTGTGATAAGTAGTTAGTACTATTAAACCAATTTCTTTAACTTCCAAGAGGATTTTATAGTTTAGATGAGTTGAAGCTTTTCATAGGATTGATTATTTTAAATGTTCCCATCAAGCCTTGTTTGTTTTGTTATGGTATAGACATTCCTACCATTTCCGAAAACAAAACCTCCTATGGAACCTTGCCTTTTACATCTCTGTGATTAGTGGTGAGGCCAGTTTGTTTCTGTAAATAGAAATGGAGAATAGCACAAGATCAACATGCTACTACTTAATCTTCTTTAGTTTTCAATACTTGCATTTTTCGTAGATCTCTCGTATTAAATCTCAAGTTGTAGCTTAAAAGAATAGTTACTATCTCGTCCATCTTCCTAGCATTCTGCTTCACATGAAAGATCATGTGTCAGATGAATGATTCGTGTATTGATATTGAATACTCAATAATACATCATGACAATTTCTTTAAGTACATCAATTGACCTGGTATTTCTTTAGATTGCCTATTCTATGATATGAAGAACAAGAAGATAAATTCCAGTTAATTCATTGCTTTAGTTTTAATTGTTTTCCTCTAGAAGTATCTTTTTCCTGTTTGCAGTATGGATTTTTAAAAGGTTATAGGCCACCTCTGTGTACAGGATGTTTATGCAAGTTTGTTTTTCCGAGACCAGCGAATATTTTTGCATAATGCAAGGGGATGGTTTGGTGATATTCCATTAGAAGCATCTGGGGATTTCGGCATTGATCCAGAGCAAGGAGAATATCACGTAATGTGTCAGGTATATCAATTTCTTTCATCAATCAGATACAATGTTAATAATCTGTTTGTTTCACTTTGTAACACAGTTATAGGATTTGCATGCTCTAGAATGTTTTTTATGTGCTTCCCTCCAGAAAGCAGAAATTATTGACATTCTGATCCTAGCACAGGTTCCTTCAGTAGAAGTGAATGCCTTGATGAAAACATTCAAGATGAAGCCTCTGTTGTTTCCGGTATGGGACTGGATTTTAATATTCCTCTAGATGACTAAAATATCACAGTCTTCTGAACATTAATGCTTTTCTTCTTTTTGTCTGTCTTGATATATATCTCTTTGTTTGCACAACCACTAATTACCATGAAAAGCTCGTTCTAAGTTCTGAATTTCTAGAATAGAGCAAGTGGTGATTTTTAGGATGTTCCCAACCTGTAAGTTAGCCAAAATTCCAGCCATTTATGGAGTGTAGTCATGTTTCTGTCATGTCTATATGGCTGATGAATGCAAAACATTTACTCTTTAATGCTTGTGTTTGGTTTTAGATCTTTCTGTTTCAAAATAGTACTATTTGTTATGAAGAGTGTGCAACAAATCAACACAGGCTACTTTTACAATTTTTTGGATTATCTACACGACATGTTAGGTTGTGCTTAACTCCACTTATGGTGTCATATGACTCATATATTGGAGATGTAGTTTGTGTACGTGATCTGGATCCTTGAAAGTGTTGCGTAAATTGTGAACAATCACATTTTGATACTCCTGGATTGATTTTCTGATTTTTTGCTGGGCATTGTTCTTGCTCGGTTTCCATTTCCCCGTGCCACTCTGTTGAGGGCCACTGTTTTCCAAAACCAACCTAATGAGTTTCCACTATTCACTTCAGCTAGCAGGGTCAGTAACATCTGTGTTCAACTGTCAAGGCCTGTTGGATGCTCCTGTTTTTGTTGGGAGTGCATTGGTCTCGAGGAAAATTATTCATATATCTGCTGATACACCAAAATCAGCTGCAGACGAGGCAATGTTGAATAATAAAGAGGCTGGTGCAGTGGCAGCCATCGATCATGTTCCCCTCTCCTATGTTTCTGCCAATTTTACCTTTAACACTGATAATTGTGTGAGTAATTATTAAATAGTAATCCATGGTTCACAGTTGGACAGTTTTTTTTTAAAAATCTTTTTTCTAACAACACATGCTTATTTTTCAATTTACATATTTCTGCTTACATATGTCAGGTCGCTGATCTGTATGGAATCAGAGCTACACTTGTTGATGGTGGTGAGATTCGCGGAGCCGGAAATGCATGGATCTGTCCTGAGGTGTTTATTTACATAGATGGATAATTGGTTCTATACATAAATAAGCTGCATTAGTGAATTCGGTTAATTTGGTGCATGAAGATTAGAATTATTGTTTGAGAAAGTGATATCTCGAACTTGGTTAGTTCTGCACTTCATCCAATATTCTAGTTTCTGGAGTTCTTATAATCAGTAGTTTGTCAATAAGCCCAATATCTTAATCTTGCTACACAGTTTATCTTGTGTAAATAAACTTTTCTCAAAACATCTAGGAGAAGTTATAATGCTCTAAAAAGCATTCCTATTATGCATGTAGAAATGAATCTGTAGACATGCTAGCATTTTATGCCCTATAAACATACTAATTAAGTATACCCTAAAAATCCACAAACAATATGAACTTCAAATTTATTTTCTTTGGTATCAGTTTCTTTTTCTTCCAATTACATTTAGGTATTTCAGGTTTGATCTGATGTTAAAAGTGTATTATTGTAGGGTGAGGTTGATGACACAGCAATGGACGTTAACTTTTCTGGCATCTTGTGCTTTGACAAAATTATGCATCGCTATATACCTGGTTACCTCCAAACTATGCCGTTTAAGCTAGGGGATCTGAATGGAGAAACAAAAGTCTCAGGCTCATTGTTAAAACCGTAAGATTTCATGTTGTGTCTCTATAGGTTGATGGAATCAGCTGTCTTGCCAGATGGAATGATAGTTCCCAGAGATGTTTGCTCATAGATTTTGTTAACGGGAAATGTCTTTATGGGTGTAGGAGATTTGATATCAAATGGACTGCTCTGAAAGCTGAGGGGTCACTTTCTGATGCTCGTGGAGATGTGATTATCTCACACGATTACATTTGTGTTAATTCTTCATCTGCTGCTTTTGAATTATACACAAGAGTATCAACATCATATCCTGATGAAAATTTGTTATGCTGGAGAGAGTGTAAGAAAGTAGTTAGGATGCCTTTCTCTGTGGAAGGAATTGAATTGGATCTACGGATGCGCAATTTTGAATTTTTCAACTTGGTTTCTTCCTATACCTTTGATTCTCTGAGACCCATTCATTTGAAAGCAACTGGAAAAATTAAGTTTCAAGGAAAGGTCAACAAGTATTACGGCGACCAAGTTTACCAATCTAGTACAAACTCGGAAATGATACCAAAGGAAGATGACGAAGATGAAAAAAGTATTTCTGGTGATATTTCAATCTCAGGTCTAAAACTCAATCAATTGATGTTGGCTCCTCAACTAGCTGGGGTGCTCCACATATCATCTAAGGGTATGAAGGTTTGTCTCACATCCATTTTCTTGGGGAATAGTTATTTAAGGTTAATCATGTTTTATGTCCCCAACTTTCAGGACTTCCTGAAAAATGTCATCAACTTATGTTCTCTTTAAAAACCTAAACTTTGTGAAAAGTTTGATTTGTGTTTTGCTTGAGATAATCCGGGGATGGAATGCTGAGTCAGATTCTCCAGTGAAACAACGTTGTTTAGCGGGTGAGGGGGGAAATCCACATCAATTAAAGTAGAGTCCACCTAAGAATCAGGAGAGCCGACTGCCGAGTCATCGTTTTGTTGCTGGATTATGTCTAGCTGGACATAAATCAAACCTTTTCACAAAGTTGACGGTTTTAGAAGAGAAAAAAAACCTGCGAACATTTTCAAGAAACAGCTGAAAGTTGAGGACACAAAACATGATTAAACCTACTTCTTATTAGTCGTCCTTGAAGACTTCATATTTAAGCCCTAGTTGCTCATGCCTAAAATGGGTGTATCCCAGACATTTCTCTTCTAGCTCACATAACTGGAGGATGTTTGTAGCTAATATCTGCTGGGGAGCCTTGATCTGGAATATGATTTCATCTGTTAGGAATTAGGATAGTCACTTTTACTATCTCAATCTTCAACTTTCTTAAGGAAGCTAAAGTTTCATTCATTCTTTGTGGTTTCTTGTACTACAAAGGTTGTATGATGGTGATAAAAATGCTAGAATGCTATAAGAAATGCCCCTCTACTGAGAGACAGTTAGACCCCACAATAACTTTTAACTATTTTTGGGAATACATTCCTTATTAATTGCACCAATAATGTGTTTTGTCGTTGTATACAAAATTACCGATAGATCTTCCAGTATCTCCTTTTTCTTTCTTTTTCTGGTCATGCAGTTGGATGCTACTGGCCGACCAGATGAAAGTCTTGCAGTTGAAGTTGTAGGACCTTTGCAATCTACTTCTGAAGAAAATCTTGTGGAAAAAGTGCTATCTTTTTCTTTGCAGAAAGGTCACCTGAAAGCTAATGCCTGTTATCGCCCACTACATTCAACTACCTTAGAGGTCCATTCCACTCTTTCCTAGTATTTTCCTTTGTTTTAACTTTTATTTCTTCTTGACTTTTTACTATGCACTGCTTTCTTTGATACTCGTACAATATGTGTTTTTCCTTGTGCAATCAGGTTCGCCATTTGCCATTGGATGAGCTGGAGCTAGCATCACTTCGTGGAGCAATTTCAAGAGTAAATTTCTTGTTAGAGTGCTAAACAGTACTTTTGGTGCCCCTGGTTATAGAATGCTTTTAATTATTATTATTATTATTATTATTATTATTATTATTATTATTATTATTATTATTATTATTATTATTATTATTATTATTATTATTATTATTAAATTCATTACTTTGTTTAGTTATCTTTTTATGTTTGCATGTTAGGCTTTCAGGGACTTGGTTAGGTTATTCGTTTTTTCTTTTATTTGCTTACCTGTGTTACTGAAAAATGTTTGTTAGATATGGCTAGAAAAGTAACTGTCTCAAAGCACTGAGTGGCGAGCTGCTTTATGCCCTGAATAACTTTAACTAGTTTTATATGTTTCCATTCATTTACAATGTGGCTTTTAAGTTTTAACAATAGTTGAATTTTGCTCTTGTAGCTGTTAAAGTCATACCTCCTTTATGGAGGAGAACCCAATGACTGCTGAAATAAGTTTGACGTCATTTACGAAGTATTTCTTGTATATTGTTGCAGAACCTCTTATTTTTACCTTTTATGTTCCTTTTCTCATTTTTAGGCCGAGCTGCAGTTGAATTTTCAAAAACGAAGGGGTCATGGTGCATTATCTGTTCTTCGACCAAAATTCAGTGGTGTGTTGGGTGAAGCTTTAGATTTAGCTGCCAGATGGAGTGGGGATGTGGTCAGTACTTTTGTCATATGTATTTCAGATTCTCTGGTTTTTTGTTTAAGATCTTCAATTAGGACTAGCAACAGATCTATGGTTTCACTGCAACTTTTGGTTAAGGATAATACTGTAGGCAATAGCTCCACTTAAGACATCGGGCTGTTATAGACTTGTAGTATTTTATTATATGTCAATGTTAAGATATCAGAATTTCATCTTAAACGAGGTGGAACTTTTAATAGTTTGCTATTATATACTTAATGTAGAACATAGTTACCTTTCCCATGATTATATTGATAAGACAAGGTATAGGCTTGGCTCGATTATTGTGATATTTTGAGTAAATGAAGTGATGATTGCTTCTCTAAAGTTTTTCTTATTTCTCCGAGAGGGTATAAGTCTCTCTTTGGAAATCATGAGAATAGTGCAAACCTCAGTCTGTTTTACAAGGTTAATAAAGTTTTGATTGATTGCCTAATAGTTTGCATTTTGAATATTTCCTTGAGGAAGATTTGTTTCTCAATAACTGGACCATATTAAATAAGTCATGAATTCCTCATTTGTGGCAAAACAATAAACTTGGATATAAGACACAGGTTTTGCTTTGCAAATTTTGCGTGTCCTTGGGCTAATTGATGTAGTTGAATTGTTTGGCTTTGAACTTTACATCTTACTTGTTTTATTGGTTGGTCGATAGACAAAACTTATTTGACATAGCTGAAGAAATCATTCTGCTATTGTTTTTGTCTGCACGGATAGTATAATATGGTTGATCATGTTTGTTACTGGTCTATTCATACTTTTGATAGATCACAGTTGAACAAGCAATCTTGGAGCAAAGCAATAGCAAATATGAACTGCAAGGGGAGTATGTATTGCCTGGTTCCCGGGACCGAAGCCCGGCTGGAAAGGAAAAAGGCAGCCTGTTTCAGAAAGTGATGACTGGTCATCTTGGGAGCATGATCTCTTCCATGGGTAGATGGAGAATGAGATTAGAGGTCCCTAATGCTGAGATTGCTGAGATGCTTCCTCTTGCTAGGCTTCTTTCTCGTAGTTCAGACCCCGCTGTTCAATCTAGATCAAAGGTTGTGGTTACGTTTATGATATCTCGAATGATTAATTGGTGTTTCCAGTTTCAATCTTAATTGTGAGAGCAGCCCTGTCTTCTCTGCCAGAAACTTCACTTACTTATGTTGTGACATATTCATGGTAAATGTATGTGGATAGGTGAACTTTCATATTGCTTTCACTGGTTGGTTTTGGAATTGGCTCTGGATTTAGGGGTTTCAGATAATTTATCCATCTTAGTTTTGTTTATGGTTTCTGTAGAAATTACTGCCTCATGCCCTAATCTAAAGGCTTAACAGTGCTATTAGTTTTTGTTATCTTCAAAACACCCTGTATACAAGCATTTTACTTTGTATTTGTCTTTGCACGTGAAAATCATTTGTAAATTGGTAGCAGTTATACTTTGAGACGAGGACTTTTGCTTGGCATTTGAACGATCACCTCATCTAGAATTCTCTTAAGTTGTTAGGGAGCTGCAACATTTTATATATCTTCTCTTCAACCATTTAAATGGATATTAAATGAAAAAATTCAGTCTCCTGGGATACAGTATTAAACATGACATTTTAAGCTCATTCACTGAGATGATAACTGTAAACTGAAAATACATTCTCTTGACATTGGCTCCTTTCTGTTATTTTAATCTTTTGGAAGAGTTTCTTGGTCTCATGATACTTTTGTAAGCCTTGAGTATGAAATAACAGGTCTAGTTTTTTTCATTAGTAAAATTATCCTTTTCCCCCTATTGATTCTATTTCCTATTTTGATTCCATTCCTTTTATCAGTCTAACGATACAGACTTGATGAGTTGCAAACTTTTTAATGTGTGCTTCCTTTTCTTATACAGGATCTTTTCATACAAAGTTTGCAGTCAGTTGGAATATGTGCAGAAAATCTTAAAAAACTGCTCGAGGTATGTTTAATTTCCAAAGATTTTGAATTTCTGTCAACTGGAATTTGTAAGGACCTGAAATTGGAATTACTTAAATGGTATTACCTTGCTCCTGTTCCTTTTTTTTTTTCCTGAAATTTATCTGATTTTGTGAAACCTTAAAAGGAATTTCATGGTCATTGTGCCACGTCTTATGAAGTTGTTCTGGACGACTTTGATCTTCCCGGTTTAGCTGAACTTAAAGGTCGTTGGCGTGGCTCTTTAGATGCAAGTGGGGGAGGCAATGGGGATACAATGGTAATAACTCTGATACCCACCTTGTTCTGTGGATAATTCCTATTCCAAGAGATAAAGAGATGATTATTCTGAAAACCTATTTATCTGTTTAATGCTTATATGTTTGATTATCTTCATCAATTTATTGGTGAATCTTAACTTTCATGGGTGTGATAACTGTGTCAAGTTCCTTCTTTATTTAGGCTTCCCATCCAAGTTTGTAACTAAGAGCTTGTTCTTGTCACTCTTAATCTTAGAAGCATATGTTATTCGTCGATCTCTACTCTCCTAATACTTTGCAACCCAATCTGATGATTAAGTTAACCTCATGTTCCATTATCAAAATCTTGTAACTCTGTGTCTGTGCATCCTCATCAGTCATGGGTCTCTTGCTTTTCATATAAAAAATTTCTAGTGACTGCAATAAGATTTCTTTCTCCCAGTTTGAGCGATGCCAATTTTTGACCTCTTTACTAATTTCTGCTTCCTGTCCACTTCAGGCAGATTTTGACTTCCACGGAGAGGAATGGGAGTGGGGAACGTATAAAACTCAGCGTATTCTGGCAGCTGGTATGTACAGCAACACTGATGGTTTGCGTCTTGAGAAAATCTTCATCCAGAGGGACAATGCCACAGTTCATGCAGATGGGACGCTATTGGGCCCAAAGACAAATTTGCATTTTGCTGTGCTAAATTTCCCTGTTAGCTTGGTTCCAACTTTTCTTCAGGTTATCGAGAATTCAGCTACCGAAGCTGTTCATTCTCTTAGGCAGTTATTAGCACCAATCAGAGGCATCCTTCATATGGAAGGTGATCTTAAAGGCAATCTTGCAAAACCAGAATGTGACGTCCAAGTAAGGCTCCTGGATGGGGCAGTTGGGGGAATCGAACTTGGGAGGGCTGAAGTTGTTGCATCTCTAACCCCAACCACCCGCTTCCTGTTTAATGCAAGATTCGAACCCATTGTTCAAAATGGCCACGTACATATTCAAGGAAGCATACCTCTATCTCTTGTACAGAGTAATATGCTTGAGGAAGAAAGTGCAGAAAGGGATAGAAATGAAGCCTCATGGATGCGAGATTGGGAGGAGAGAAGTAAAGCATCCGGTGACGAGCTGAATGATCGAAAGGGATCCCGAGATAAAAGTCAAGAAGTTTGGGATACACAATTGGCAGAAAGCCTCAGAGGTCTAAACTGGAACTTGCTGGATGCAGGAGAAGTTAGGGTCGATGCTGATGTCAAAGATGGTGGCATGATGTTGCTAACAGCTTTATCTCCTTATGCTAATTGGCTCCATGGCAATGCTGAAGTTATGCTTCAGGTTGATACAGTTGTTCATAAATTTTATTTATTTAACAGAATATAAGCAGTATTTAACATCTTTGTATTGTTGAAATTTCCCCTTATTTAGTTGAGAGGTACTGTAGAACAACCATTACTGGATGGCTCTGCCTATTTTCACAGGGCAACTGTGTCTTCACCTGTGCTCCGGAAACCAGTAACCAATTTTGGAGGAACAGTTCTTGTAAATTCAAATAGACTGCGAATTCACTCATTGGAGGGTAAAGTTAGCAGAAAAGGAAAATTATCATTAAAAGGGAATCTTCCTCTACGTACAAGTGAAGCATTTATCGGTGATAAACTTGACCTAAAATGTGAGGTTCTGGAAGTGCGTGCTAGAAATATTTTGAGGTACTTTTTGTTCCGAAAGACGGGACTGTTTCTTACTCCTGTTTTTTAGTAGGAAATCTCTCTCTCTGTGTGTATTGTGTTTCTCTTTCCCTTTATCTGAACTTGATAAACCTTGTATTTCAAAGTGGTCAGGTTGATTCTCAGTTGCAAATATCTGGGTCCATTATGCAACCAAACATGTCTGGAAAGATAAAGATAAGCCAAGGAGAAGTTTATCTGTCACATGACAAGGGGAGTGGAACTGCACCCTTCATTAATGATACAACAAATGAACCGAGGCCTCCAGCTGGTGCTTATGGTCGCATGGTTGCTACAAAATATGTTTCACGTTTTCTCAACCTAAAACCAGCATCAATTAATAGTCCTTTTCGGCTTTCACCTGGTAAGTTTGAGTAATTAGATTTTAGTAGCTGGGGTTTAGAAATTTTGATGCAGGGTAATTTCCAGTTTATAGTTCCTGCTAAAATAAAATTCAAAGAACCATGAATTTGGCACATATGTCTTTCTGTATCAAAGTTATTAAAGTGAATAAATTACTCTCTTCCAAGCTGTTACAGTCCTAATGATTTCACAAACTATGACTATTTGCAGGTGCACATGATGAAGCTGATAAGGAGATGGTGCAGGTAAATGGGAAGCCGAAGCTAGATATTCGCCTTTCGGACTTGAGGATCGTTCTTGGGCCTGAACTGAGGATAGTTTATCCTTTGATACTCAATTTTGCTATTAGCGGAGAGCTTGAATTAAATGGTCCTGCTCATCCCAAATCGATAAAACCAAAAGGGGTTTTAACATTTGAGAATGGTGATGTGAATCTTGTCGCAACTCAGGTAATCTTCAGATACTAGTGAAACACTGAAGTTGATGGTACAATTCGGTGACCTTTTTTGCTCCATAAATTATATTACTGAAATGTTTTTATGTGTGTTGATTATTTAATTTTTTTTCTGCCCTAAATCTAGGTGAGGCTCAAGCGAGAGCATCTTAATGTAGCAAAATTTGAACCTGACAATGGACTTGATCCTACATTGGACCTAGCCCTGGTAGGATCAGAGTGGCAATTTAGAATTCAAAGTCGAGCTAGCAAATGGCAGGAAAAACTGGTGGTGACTTCAACACGTTCAGTGGAGCGAGATCTCCTTTCAACAACTGAGGTAAATTGGATGCTGAAATATCAAGTTTTAATGAAACCTTATAACCAGCACATAATCCAAAATTGTGTTGCACTTTCGTATGAAAGGATTAGATGTTCTTTAACATGTGCATTAGATGTGAGTTGATAACTAGATACTATCTGCCGTCACTTTTTTAATTTCATTGGCGCACAGCTATACCTGCCATACACTAATACGGTATACTGTTGGTTCTAAGTGCATTTTCATACCCGTTGTGCTCGGCATCATCAGCCAATTTTTCTTGATATCATACTCTGTTGCTATACACTTTTCATCAACCATATTGATCCTTTGCTGAATTGGATAATTTAATGCTTAATTATGCCCAACTGTGACTGAGCTTGGAGACATATTTTGTTGGCATCCGAGAAACTTAAATGTTGTGTCTAATTGAACAGGCTGCAAGAGTCTTTGAGAGTCAATTAGCTGAATCAATATTGGAAGGTGATGGCCAGCTTGCATTTAAGAAGCTTGCTACTGCAACGCTCGAGACATTGATGCCAAGGATAGAGGGCAAGGGAGAATTTGGACATGCACGGTGGAGACTGGTGTATTCTCCTCAGATCCCCAGCCTGCTCTCCGTTGATCCCACAGTTGATCCTCTTAGGTCTCTAGCTAGCAACATCTCATTTGGAACGGAAGTTGAAATTCAGCTGGGAAAGCGTCTTCAGGTTGGTTTCACATTCTCAAATTAAAAATAACATCAAGGATTTACTAATCTGTTTGAATGCAGGCCTCTGTAGTTAGGCAGATGAAAGATTCGGAGATGGCCATGCAATGGACGTTGATCTACCAGCTGACGAGTCGTCTACGGGTACTCCTACAGTCAGCTCCATCCAAACGTCTTTTGTTTGAATATTCCACAACTTCACAGGACTAGGATAGTACATTACCATGAAAATCCAGTAGAATTCTGCTAGGCAGGGAACGTAGGCCCATTAGCTCCAAAGCTGAAGATTTGTGTATTTTTAGTCTTATTCTTTGACAGTATATATCAATTTCTTGTAAATATTGGTTCTTTGTTCAAATGAAATGAAACTATTTGTTTATAAGTTCCAAATATAAGCATTTTACCTTTGTCTTTGTGCTCTGATATTTTCTAATTATCTGGTGTATTACAAGATCTGGAATGGAATGATGGCAGGTTATGCGTGTAACACACACACACACACAGAGGTCAACAGCAAAACTGAGATGTAAATTTATAAAGCTGAAGTCAGATAAAAATCTGGATTGTCTTAAGCTATTTAATTTAGTTCTAAAATACTGTAATACTCAAATATAAATCCACGTACACCCAAGCCAAGGTTACGTAAGCACAAGGTAGTACTAAAATTATAGCCGCAGGAAGATAATTTTCCTCACTCATCATTCATCTAAGAAGCCCTGAGATTATCCAAGCCAACGCTAGCCTGTCGAAAGGAAGAACAAAAATAGGTTTAATATTCTTCTAATATTGAATATCATTCCACAACAATATCAAAATGAGAAAATGAACCTAATCGAACCCTAAAACACGAAAGATAGATAACCGGAGTTTATTTGAACGTTAATAGTATATACTTATCACATTCAAAGATCATACCAAGAATTTGTGGTTCTCCTCAAGAAATGGTGAGAAAGTGGTGCAGAATTTCTCAATATCACTATTAACATCACCATTTCCAGCAACAACATCTAAGAACTTTTTCCTATCAGGCGCGAGCTTCATAGCAACCTGAAATTTTGATCCAGAATAAGCATTTGTTAGGGTACAATGAGCTTAGAAGATTTAGGATGCAATAGAGCCTAACAACTGTTTCTACAGATCACAAATTCCGAATGCGAACATTGAGTAAAAAATATCTGGAACTGAAAATAACAGCTTTCAGTCCCTCTGCATTGACATTCTCAGGTTCTATGGACTTTATATGATCTTAATTTATAACAAAGTGTAGAGAACAGAACATGACCCAAAGCTTCGGATTAAAATCACATGCTTGGTGGCAGTTGATTTTCTGACTTCATGATGTGAAAAAAAAAAAATGTTCGGACGCGGTAAGTGGTAAAATAGATAAGCAAGCAAGGACATTCCACCTTGGCCATCAAATTTTAATACCCGATTTCAATATTGTTCTCTAGCAACTCAAACTCAACTGATGCTTGGAACACTCTAACTGAATAAAGTATTGAGAGTTCTTACAGAAAAGCTTGAACTAGCCAGCCAACCATGCCATTTTTTCAGAGTCTTCGCATAGGCCTCACTACAGGCTTGAGACATAGACCAGTCTTGATGATGAATTAAATTACGGAACAATTCTACCAAGAAATCCATTGCCCTACAAATTACAAAATTCTAATTTAAGTCTGTCTCCAAGCCAAATAAGTAACAATAGATTACACGTGCGTACTCTGACATGTACACTCAAGAAAATGAAGTTACAGAAGAAGCAATATAGGATGCCAATTAGGAATTAATGAGAAGAGTGAGTGATTGATTCTGTATCATTTCTACCTTGTCAACCACAGGAGACCATTGGTGCAACTAGATGAGCCTTTAGCGGTCTTAGCATCAACTTCTTCTTGTACCATAGTGTATAGATGGGTATACTTCGTTGGGCTGGACAGATATTTGTTCTCTAGCCTCTACAACACAAAGATGAAGATGTGATTTGATAAAAGAATATATCCATAGACCTCTGTAGATGACAGTTTCGTATGTAAACTAAAGAGGAAAATCATCTTACAGTTATGTTGCCTCCAATGTCAGATTTGACAAGTGCCATAGCAGCTCCAAATTTTTCTGCAGACATTCACGGCTAGTTAAATCTTATTCATCAATTCAATTCCTTCACATCACAGGAAAGCAAAAATTAACAAATGAATATCTCCTAATACATTGAAGCAGTGCAAAGCTCAAAATGCACACGAGGAATTACCGATCACAGGTAAGATAAGCTTGCATACATCCAAGAATGGCTTAGTTAGCATTACTCCATCTTCCGACTTAACATGCTGCATCCCTTCCCATGCAGGGGTGAACACCGTGCCTTCCATTTCGTCTTTTACTGTACATGGTAGACAGCATTGCCTTAAAAAAATACAGGGTGGTAAAAGAAAAACAGGCTGCGTCCTCCGCAACTCTGGATCTCTAATAAGAAACTGTTCTGCCTAATTTCAGATTCATCTTGAACTCCATATTAAATAACAAGCTCCTAGATCTCCCAACTCCAAATCACTTACGGAGAAATAACTAGATCAAACATACACAAACACGAATCCAAATTCGACGGACTTGAAATGCAATTGATGCTTATAGTTCAGAAGAACTGATCGATCATATTGAACCTAAACATGATATGGTTAGCAAGAGATCGTGATCATTCATAACAAGCAATTTAGCATATAATCACAGAAAAGAAACAAGCAAGCAATATCAGATTAACAAAGTGAAAACATAAATTGGTGAATAAATGCAGGGGACTACAGATCCGAGCGTACCTCGGAGATTGAATTACGAGCAGTGTCGTTTGCGACTAGCTTTGAAAAGCGCTCTTCCACTCCCTTTTATACTATTACTAGTATTTGATTTGATTGGATTGCGACGACAAAATATCTGCAAAATAAATCAAACTTCCGAAACAAATGGCGACGGCAAATTGAGTCAGGAGTGGTCGCAAAAAAGTTGATTTGGCAGGGGTTATAAATTTTTTATTCCGTTTTTTTGGAACTTGACATTGTAATAATTTTCATTTTAATAATATGAATTTTTTATAACGGTTCATATTAAAATTCAACGAATGTTATAGGAAAAAAATTTATTCTCTATTTCCAATGATTTTGGTGCGTATGTATCACGGCAAAAATAAGTGCGGTCAGTTGTTCATCGATAAATAATAACCCCTCGGCAATTAACGATAAATTCTTATCAATAGGCAAATTTGTCCATGCTTCACTTTTTGTAAAACCATCCACAATAGGCGCCCAGCGACCGCCCAGCCGAGCGCCGGCGCTGGGCGGTTCGCTGGGCGGTCTATTGCAGCCGCCCAGCGGCTGAGTGGAGAGAGAAACCGCGCAGCGCTGGGCGGTTATGTGGCGCTGGGCGGTCGGCTGGGCGGTCCGTTCGGCGCTATTGCAGCGCCCGGATCGCCCAGCGCACCGCCTAGCGCGAAAAAATAAATTTTTTTTTCGAAACACTATATATACGCGCTTTGTTCGTCATTTTCATTCGCACGACTTGTTTTAACGAGTACTCTCTCTATCTTAATTTCTGTTCAAGATCAACAACGCAAAATGAGTAATGCTGGTGGTAGTAGTGGTGGTAGCGGAGGGGATGCTGAGGAGTACGAACGTCGAATGGCCGAGGCGTTGGACGCCTATACGACCAACGCGATAAACCAATAGATGGAAATAGCCTTGCAGCCGGCGATACCTCGACCTCCCCCAGTGGTCCACCGCCGCAGTGTGATTGATCGGGATCACGTAGCTGCACATCAGCGCCTATACGAAGACTACTTCGCACAGGAGCCTCGGTTCAACGCCAACCTTTTCAGGCGTCGTTTTAGGATGACCAAGAACCTGTTTATGCGTATTGTCAACGCTTTGGAGTCTCGATATCTGTATTTCCGCTTCAGACACGATGCGTCTGGCAGACCCGGCCACACACCTATTCAAAAGTGCACTGCGGCAATCCGGCAGTTGGCCTACGGAGGCGCGTCTGGCAGACCCGGCCACACACCTATTCAAAGGTGGCGAACTGACCAATTGGGTCAACGACGATAATGAAGCCGGTCCAAGCCACGGCGTGGCCGCCCCCAACGTACGGAGTGGGGTACCTCACGATGAAGCCGGCCTCTTACAAGCACACGCCGACATGCGCCAAACGGCGGCTCATATTTGACTCCAAAAGGATTTAATTGAAGAGTTATGGGCACGGAGGATTGACCGCCATTAGTTTTTTTTAATTATGTAATTTTTTTTAATTAATGTACTTTTTATATTTTATTAATATTAGTGAATTTTCTCGTTTTTGTGTCGTAAATTTAATTCCGTATATTGTGTGATTTTTAATTATTTCATTTTGTATATATTTGTTAATAATGATGTGGATAGTATGTGGCTGGGCTATGGCTGGGCTATTGCTGGGCTATTTGCTTGTTTTGATGATGTGGTAGGAGGATTTTTAGTGCTGATGATGTGGCAGTGGCTGGGCTATGGCTGGGCTATTGCTGGGCTATTCCTACTGTGGATGGCCTAAAGGCAATAATGCAATGTGTCATAGTTGGAAATAGAGAATAACTTTAGCACGTCTACTAAGTCGTGGTAGTCATCTACTATGAAACGAGAAGACCATGATGAAACTTTTCAATGAGAATCCAATTATTCATAACTTTTATGAAACTATATTATCAATTTATCATAGTTGGGATTTATAGAATTTAATATTTGATGCTGCTACGGAGTATTTTTCGACAACCTCCAATACGAGCACTGTATCAGAATTTGAATACTGACAACGTTTTTGAATAGAGGGATGATAAACAACCAATTTTTATACAATCAAAATAAGGTTATATTAGAGTATCCATAATTGTGCTCTTGCCAACGAGCACGGTCGTGGGCCCGGCGCCACTATTCCTGCATGCTCTTAGGCAAGAGCACAATACCCACAGCTGTGCTCTTCCGCAAGAACGAGCACAATTCATTTTAAATAAAAACATTTATATAACATTAAAATTTATTTAAAAAAAGAAATAATATTACAAATTACAAATAAAATAAAAAAGATATAATTAAAACCCTAAAAAATAAAAATTACATAATTAAAATCCTAAAAATTAAAAATTACATAATTAAAATACTAAAAATTAAAAATGACATAATTAAAGCTAAAAATATCCCCGTGGAAGACTACTCATCCGGTGGCACTACCCCCAATTGTTTTTGGAGGCCCAATATCATGGCCTCGTGCGATCGAAGTTGCTAGGGGGTCATAGTTGACCCATCGGCCATATTGAGTTGGGCCAAAAGGGTCCACAACGAGTTGGTGGGGGTGGAGGTGGCGCATAGGGAACGGAAAAGGGAGCGGGGTCGGGAGCATCGCCGGATGGAGGCGCGGCGCGACGACGGTTGGCCGTCGCCTTCTTCCTTCCTTGCGGTCGACGTTGGGAACTGCTCGGGCAGGCGTCGGGGCTACCCAAGTTAGCTCCGGCGAGTTGGCTAACCACGTCTTCGGAGCCGGAGTCGGATAGGGTTACCGACCTTGACCGTTTGGATGAGCCGCTAGAGGAGGACGTGATGTGTAATTTTAGGTCTATCACAACAATATAAGTTTGCACTCAAGTTCAATTAATTAACCCAAAAATTACAACTTCACTGCTTGATTACAGCTTCGTGTGTAGTTATTTTAGGTGTCGATCCACAGGGAAGGTAAAGATTAATTAACTTCAACATAAAGAAAACACATAAAAGAAGGTATTTTGATTTGAAGATTTTGATTTCAAAAATTATGCTAAAACAATTATAAGGAATAAAACGAGCAAGACGAACGAAGAGAAGAAATTGTTACTCCAAACAATTGTAGACAACAAGAGGATTTATCTTATAATTCGATTCTACCTCAAGATAAACGGGACAAACAAGAGCAAACAAAGGCGAAGGCACTAAACATGCTAAACACCAATGGTTAAAGAATAGCTAAACACATATTCATAAAACCAAGTTTCACAATTCTAAAATCCTACGGAAGCGCTAGATTTATAGAACCGTTTCAATTATGCTCAACATCCATTATCAATTTGTCATCTAAACGAATTCAAATGATAATTCAATACTACTTTTATCTATCTTATTTCAAGCTAAAGAGGCGTCAAAACAAGATTGTAAAACTATCACTAAAGATGCACCTAAAGAGATAGATTAATTCATAAGGCAAGTAGCAAAGACAATTATGAAATAGAAACGAACATAGGATAAATCACGAAATGTATTTGTCTAACAACATGTTTGGAGCAACAATGAAGTTCTTAGCCTAACATGATCAAACTAGGAACAAAGCTAATGGAGATAAAATTCCTTGAAACCATGGAGCTTGAAGATGATGCAAATTTGACTTTGGAGAATTCTTATTTTTCCAACTTCTTCACCAACAAGACACGTAGCACTCCACACACAAAATTCTCACAAATATGTCTTCTGTCCAAATTCGTACACCACCCAACTATATAAACTTAATCTCCCAATTTGATGTTTTTCCTTTTCTCCCCAGATTCCTCTCGATTTCTACTCTTGATTTCTCTCTCAATTCGTCCCAACAAAACCGTCCCCCTCTCCTCTAAACCGCCGGCCCCCTTTTCTTCTTTCAAGCCCAACTGCTACAGTAACTATCAATTTGCAGTTAAATTTGAAACACCCGACCGGGTGTATTTTGAAACTGAAAAATCACCCGGCCGGGTGACAGAAATTCGACCCTTGCTGGACTTTGCAATGCCTTCTCGACCTTACCCTGCCGGGTGGAATATTAACTCAACAAATTCACCCGGCCGGGTGATATCAATTCCTCATCTTCTGGACTCCGTCTTCCTTACGAAATGCACCCGGCCGGGTGTGTTTGTTGGTGCAAAACTCACCCTGGCGGGTTTCTGTCCACGCATAATATGGAGCAGAAATCAAGTCACTCTCTTGCTGCTGCACCTGTTGTGTGCTGCCAAGCACAGAAGCAGTTGCGCCTCTTCTTCTACACTTCACACACTTCATCTCAGGAGCTGCGCAGTCTGTCATGCACGAGTACGGCCTCTTCCCGTACACTACACTTTCTCCCAAAGCCATTTCCATTTTCAATGTGTTTCGTCTCCTGCAAATGTTCAAGAGTAATGCTGAAAACATGAATCTAATTATTGATATGATCATACAGGTCAATTAGTGATGAGTAAGCATCAGGAATAAATTGAGGTAAGCCAGATGGTGTAAATTACTTAAATATATCCACAGCCGAGGAAGCAACTTAAGTAATTTACATCCTAAATAATGATGAAAACACGATTTGATGAGTCGTAATTTACATATAAATGCCTAGTCTAAGGGGACAAAATGTAGGAAATATGCTTCGCATCAGGATGTTACGCCTCTCCTATACTTCGGATGTGACCGCGTCTCCTGCCAAATGTTGAGGTACTTGAACGCCTTGTAGTTCATGGATTAGTAGGTCGACATGGCGGAACTGATGATATCGACCTCGCTCAGGCCGCTCCCCGCCGACCGCTCTTCCTGGAGGTAATACCCCTGGAAATTGTTAATTTCTTCGTTGGCTCGGTAGATGGCGTTGCGCACCATACTCTCGTTGCGCTTGATTGTTCCCTCCGGTCGGTTTTCATTGTACCGACGACAGATGCGCCACCAAAAGTGATCGCCTGATTGGTTCGTGCCAACCTCCGGATCATCGGAGATTGACAAATACGCCTTGAACAATTGCTCCATCTTCGCCGGCGAGTACGGTGTGCGGACACCGCGAGTAGGAGGAGTCGGAGTTTGGGAGGGGGTGGTCAACCTCGCTCTAGGCTCGGGTCTCCACCCGTATCGCTCTTCGGGGGCATCTTGGTCGTCGATTGGGTATGGCCGGTAGCCATCCGGAACGCCCGAACTTTGGGTTTGAGGAGGGGCCGAATATTCCGTTTCCGGATTAGGAAACAGTTGTGAACCGAACCAATCGGGGTTCCAACCGTGGGAGCCCGGAGGGTGATCGCCTTGGCCGGATATTGTTATGTTGTATGTGTGGAAGAAATGGAGATGAGAGAATGTAAATGAGAATGAAAATGAGAGAATGTGGTGTGAATTTTTTGGTGTGAAAGTGAGGGTATTTATAGATGAAAATGTGTATTTTTTTGGGGGGGAAGTGTTAGAAAACGGTAAAAACGGATATATTTTTTTGGGAAGTGGAAAAATATATTTTTTTTATTTTTAATTGATGTTTTAATTAAAAACCGATTTTAAAAAAAAATCAAAGGCAACGGCTATGCCGTTGCCCAATCGCAGCACGCCACGTCACCTGCTCGATGCATCGAGCAGCGCCGTGCCAGCGGCGCGAGCGCAGCGGCGGACAAGCTCTTCCGTGCCGCTGGCACGGACGGACGGACGCCGTCCGTCCACCGTTGCAGATGCTCTTAGTAAATTTGATGTATTAATTATATATAAAAATAATAAATGTAGTTAGTAGACAAGTTAAAAAGACTTGATTAGTTTTGGTCTCGTTTTCAATTTTTTATTTTATATTTGAATTACCTTTTTATTGAATTAAAATATGCATTAATTACATTTTATTGTTTCAAAAAAGTAAAAAAATATACACAAATTATTAATATATGACCATAATATTGTGCACATTTCATATATTATATATGTGTCCATGTATTTTAATTAAATGCATAAATACACCAGTTTTTTTTTCAAATAAATCAGTTTTGGTTTTTGGTTGCACAAAATTTGGTTGAATAGATTTATTGTTTTGAAAAATTCCTGTCCTATAAATTTGTGCAAAATTAACCTGTTGCTGAATGCTGATGCATTCTACTGTTTCATAATCTGAAAAGAAAATGAATGTAAACATAAATTATTATGATGAAATAGTTTGACATGGCTGGATTCCTCAGTTTCATCACTATCACCCTCACAAATTCGACAACAACGACATTTATACTTCAATAGACAATTAGGATCAGGTAGTTTCTTCCGAAATCAACAAGATTTTCTCTTAGAACATATGTCGAACAGTTGGCGTAAACATGAAAATGAAAATGAAAATGAAAATCAAAATCCAATATCTCCAGCAGCATCAGACGACTTAGGATAACCCTTGTACTCCAATTTCAGATTCAAGCTAGCACAGATAATCTTGAATTTGAGTCGCAGGGCATCCATGGCGTCGGAAACGGCCTCGTTTTCCGGCTCCAGTATCGCGTAATTCTGCAGCAGTTCATCCATCTGCTTGATCGCCTTCTGGATCCGGGCCGACATGAAATTCGGGTCGGCGCGAATGGCGGAGCTCCACACTCCGACACAGCCGCGGTAAAACCCCAATTCCTCGCCCGTTTCGAACCCGGTTTTCAGCCCGACTTGCTCCCCCTCTTCCTTCCCCGAGATTAACCCGTCGGCGTAGCCCTCGTCGTAGCCTTCTTTCAAGTGCGATTCCTCGAGGTTCAACGAAGATTCGAAGATATCTTCAATGGAGTCCATCTCCATCCAAAACGATTTCGCACTTCGATTCTTCTCTATGGAATCAAGTTTAGCATCACTACCACTGTTATCAATAAATAAAAGTATTTATGTTAAATTACCAGCTATGTAACTAACTGGGCCGAGCTTTGAAATTTTAGGCCCAAATTCTGAAACCCACCATATACTCTTCCTAGCCCTAATTCGCTTCACAAAACCTCGCTTCCACCCTCTGCTCTCACTCCAAACCCTGCATCTCCTCCTCCCCAGCTGATTGCTGCTCATCATGGTTAGTCTCCTTCTCTATCTCTAAAATAATGGTATTGAAATGGTTGGCGTTATGAGTGTTGATTTGATTATCTTTCCGTGTAGACGTTTAAGAGGTTCGCGGAGATCGGAAGGGTAGCCCTTGTCAATTACGGCGAGGACTACGGCAAGCTTGTCGTCATTGTCGATATCGTCGATCAGAACCGGGTATGAATTAGTTAATTTTTTTTTGCTAAGTTGATTTTTCCAGTTGAATTTCGTCATTAAGAAATAGGACAGTTTTAGCTTTCATACTATTTTTTACTAATTCACCACGTTCTATTGATTAACTGTTTTCGTTTCATCGCGATAATTTACTGGTTGCTATGTAGTACATTATATTTTAGTTTCTTCAGTAAGATTGTGTTTGTAAACTGTGATTTATCTCAGCGTGGTTTATCCGTTTGATGTTCATTCTGGGTTGGCATCTACTTTAGGATTAGGATTTTCTTATCAAATGATATGCCAAAAATACTTAAATCTTTGCATTAATGCACGTGGATTTAGTTCTGTCGAAATGTGATTCTGCTTGTCCATATCATTCGTTTTTTATATATGTTGTCCAGTCTCGTATTGCTGATAATCCTTCTGGAATGATTACACTATTCTTATAACTCGGTTCAAGAAATTTGAAGTTATACAAAAAGTTTCATTCTCGTTTCATGTACAAAAGTTTAATCATAATTTCATGTTATTATGAAAAATTTCTATCATTGTTTCATGTTTTGCGCCCTTACATAGCCAAAGATTTACCCGCCTAACAGAATGTATTAATATGTGGAATTACTTTTTGTATCATGTGTGCAAATTTCAAACTTTTTGTACTAGCATAAAACAAAGATGAAACTTTTTTATGAAGTGTAATTACCCTACCTGTTGAGTTGTTGATGCTTGACATCCTGTGCACCTTTTGAAGGATGCGCTTGAATATCAACAATTGTTGTTAGTACTTATTGTCTGCACTGTTTTATCATATCAGTGCTGTAATGGTTGTTTTTTCATCATCTGTTTGCCTAATTGACAGGCCCTTGTTGATTCCCCGGACATGGTACGTAGCCAGATTAACTTCAAGAGGCTTTCTCTTACAGACATCAAGATTGACATCAAAAGAGTTCCAAAGAAGAAAGCTCTTGTTGCTGCTATGGAAGCCGCGGGTGTGTATTTTAAGAAAACCTTACCTCACTAAGATGTGCATTGATTGGAGTTGATAATTTTCTGATGGCTCTTGCAGATGTCAAAGGAAAATGGGAAAAGAGCTCATGGGGAAGGAAGCTCATTGTTCAGAAGAGAAGAGCCTCACTTAATGACTTTGACCGCTTCAAGCTGATGCTTGCCAAGATCAAGGTTCGAATCACACTATGTCATTACTTATATGTATTGTTCAATATGAATGCCTGTTAGGGAGTGGAATGCTTTCGTTTCTTGAACATCTACTAGAAGTCTGAAATATAGTTTTTTCACTTTTGCAGAAGGCCGGTGTTGTCAGGCAGGAGCTTGCAAAACTTAAGAAAGAGACTGCATCTTAGAAAGCATAAGTTGTGTGGTTTATGAGAGCTTTGCGGTTGTAAGGATACTCCAATTTTACTTATTTATGTTTGAACATGAAGGTTTTATATTTTTGTTTGTTTAATTTGGTGTATCATCTCTCCTTAATGTCATTGGAACTTTTACCAATCTTTTCCACTTGACTAAATCCCACATACTCGTATAGTAGTACTCCGTTTATACTCAATCAACAGCAGGATGGCGTTTGAGTTATATGATTATTTTCGTTAATCTGTAAATGCATATGCTAATTATGATTAATAATTTTTCTGTGTATTTTCAATATCAAATTTGTAAATATTACACGATTATAATTGGCAAATGAAACAAAAATAAATACAATAATAGGTCATGTGGTGTAAAAAGGATATTATCTCACGTGATTTAGAATTGGACACAGCGAAATAGACTTTAAATTGGTTCTAGTTTGGTAGAGGATTTTTTTCAACTTTGGTTAGAAATTGTCTAAAATGAAACAAAATAATATAATAATATTCCATATAAATAACTATACAAATTTCATGAACCACTCTTTTTATTACTAAATAATTTTGCGGTGGAATCGTATAGTATTTCTTATTACAATTATTTCATCGTAGAAAATCTTTGTCTAGATTAAACCATGCTAGTATTCTATACAAGTTTAGAATTTGAGTGGAAAGTGGAGTAATTATTTTATTTTGCAATATTGGTCTAAAGTATACCTCTTTCATCCCAAGTTATTGCTTGAGTCATTATTTCATTTCAGATTTGTGTTACTTGATTCATTTTTATTTATATAAAAATAATACATCTTATTTTTATTATTTTCTTTTCTTTTCTACTCCATATTCGATTTCATCTTTATTTAATCACTAAACACAATATTTTTTTCAATTTTTTGTCTAAACCTTTAAATATGTGGAAATAGGAATTGAAGCAATACTGAATTTAGAAAAGTAAGAAATTCAGCATATTTTGACCATATCAAGGTGAAAAATGGTTTGCTCCCTAGGCAAAACATGGATAAAGTTGAGCCAAAAATATTTTTTTTATTGAACGTGTACATTCATTTTGACTACTTTGAGCACATTCTCATAGTCATTTTGACTCCAACTCCACCATCCCGGAGTGCAATCTCCGAGGAAAAAAGAGGAATTCTAGTTGTAAGATATCTAATGAAAATGCATTATCGGAACTGGGTTGGAACGACAAGCAGCTCTAGATTCGGGGGCTCTTGCTATAGCTGAACGATATCGATATTGATGCTAGTAACGATATTGATCGTGACTTTGATACGGAGCTGGGCCGTATACTTCTATTCGAACTCCCTGAATGGGAAAAGGATTTCCAGGAATGGAATAGAGAGATACATCTTCTTTCATTTGAAATTACAAAAAAAATGGCATTAGTATATTCTAAAATATTTAGTCTCACATTTACTTTTAATAAGATTAATATTTCGTTGGCGAGTTGTTAAGATTAAATTTCATCACCGATCTAATCTGATTAAATCAAACTAATTATAAATATAAGTTAATATAAAAATTATTCCACATGATATGATCATAATATAAATTAATTATAATCACGATTTAAATATATTTTTTATAAAAACTATCATGAAATTAAAAAAAGTTCACATAAAGTGAAGACGAGGAGAGACAGAGAGAAGCGAGATTAAAATTCGTCGCATCCTTTCTGCCGCGAGAGAGAGAAGATAACAGTTTTGATCAACATGAACATCTTCTCCAAAAAACCTACGCCCCGAGGTTTGTTTGCCCTACATCATCAATTCACTTCAATACTTCTTCAAATTAGATTCTCAATCTTATCTTTTGATAAAATTCTCTCAATTTTTGTGCTGCTCGATTGCAGAGGCGGTGTGGGAGAGTAAACGTGAAATGACCAACGCTACCTGAGGTTTTTTTTTTGTTAAATCCTGAGATTAATTGATCTTACAGTTACAGTTACTTGATTGATATCATATGCACACTTGTTTGATCTGTGATTTTGATTTAGGCATAGAGAAGGAGATCAACACATTGCAACTAGAGGTATGTTGTGCTTCTTAATGCAATATCACTAATTTTTTTAATTTTATTTAGAGCATGGGATGATTGTTGATGATACAGGAAAAGAAGCTTGTTGCTGAGATTAAAAGAACTGCAAAAACAGGGAATGATGTATGTTTTAACATGGCTTATAAGCACTACACACGCTAAAGACTCTGATAACACTTAGAAAAACCGCACAGAATAATTATATCTTTTGTTCTTCATGTATATTTAGGCTGCAACCTAAATTCTTGCACGCTAGTTAATCCGCGGCTTCGGCAACAAATAGCCAACTTACAGAGTAGTCGAGCTCAGATGAGAGGTATAGCTACTCATACTCAGGTATGCAATCTGATTATATGTTTCTTGTTAAGTTCCTCTTGTACATCCAGCTGAGAGATGTACTTAACTAATTAAGAGTATTTTTTCAATCGCAGGTGATGTCCGCACTAACATCTGTAGCTGTTGGAATGAAGGGTGCCAGTAAAGCTATGTCAGCAATGAATAAGGTAGAACATTAGTTGATGTACCATTGCTGCATATCATACCTTGCTTGAACACACCAGATAAGATCAATTTTGAAATAGGTCAAATAATCATATTCAATGTCTATGCGAAAGCTAGCCACGCCACCAGTTCGAATGGAATTACTTGGTGATGTGACTGATTGACTTAGTTTTAATTCATATTATGATGGTGCATGTGATTGCAGCAAATGGCTCCGGCAAAACAGGCAAAGGTGATTCAGGAATTCCAAAGGCAATCAGCACAAATGGATATGACTGTGAGTCCCTATATGTCTTCTGTAAGATACGATATCCTCCGGCATGGGAGTTAACATTGTTCTCTCTGTGGCCATTTTGCCATGTGTATTTGTACCTGTAGACTGAAATGATGTCAGATGCCATTGATGATGCTTTGGATAATGATGAGGCTGGGGATGAGACAGAAGAGTTGACAAACCAGGTAACTCTTTTTTTGTGTAGATTGAAAATATCAAATGAGTACTGCTTTAGTTACAGCATATTAGTTAATGGTGATATTTTCAACTTAATAACCCATATAGATTAGTCAAAATGTTGATTCATAGCTATCTTCCATTTTCGTATATAGTAGTGGACACCAATTAATTCTTCCAGTTAGGATTTTGAATCAGAAAGATCTTAACAAACTAATATGTAAGTTGAACACTGTAAAAAGTTTAACTCCCCACTAGAAAAGAAATAAGAAAGTATAATTCCATCTTATTCTTGTGTGGTGATGTGGGGCTGCAGTATTCTACCTATCACATCTTAACTAAAGGCTCCTAATCTTTCAGCTTTCCGTTGCAGTAAATGTCTATAATATGATATATTTAAGAGACATTTAAGTCCCTTTATATTGTTGATGCCTATAGCAATTTTTATGGAATAACTATTTTTTCTAGTTTCCCGCCACTCTTCACTAATTAGAGTGAGCATTCAAGTTTAATAAATTGTGATTACTCGTGAGGAGTCTGCAGATAATATAGTGAAATGCATCAGATGTTCAAAAAGCGTTGGTTTAGCTACCGCTACACATAATACATCTCTTACGTACCACATATGCTAATACTTGTCTATGATGAAATATACCAGGTGCTAGATGAAATTGGTGTTGATGTTGCTTCACAGGTTTGTTTCTTTTTCAGCACCCTATGTCTCAATCAATGTGTTTCTTTTCTTTCTTTTTTTCTGGGCATTTATCATGCAAGTTCCATTTATTTCAGTTATCATCTGCTCCCAAAGGAAAAATTGCTGGGAAGAACACTGAAGGTGCCAGCAGGTATAAAAAATTGTTGTTGCACTTGAACTCACATTCCATTTCCTAGATATCACCTCAACTGTCGTCCTTGTCTTGTAGTTCAAACGTCGATGAACTCGAGAAGAGGCTGGCTGCCCTCAGGAATCCTTGAATTGCAAATTGGATTGGGTGCTGCAATTTCCATTTAACATCACAATTGTGCACATAGTTATTTATTGACTAGCAGTTTGTCCTTCCTTTGGCGTCTATCAAATTTTTTCCTAGTGATTAACATGGAATAGTTTTAATCTAATGTTACCAAATGTTTGTGTAACAATTGTTAAGGCTTCGTAAACGCAGTAAAATTGTTTAAAATTTCCCAAAATTAGGTATGAGGAGGTATTGTGCCTCGTTTAAGTTGATGTAACATCTCTGATATTGTTTTATGATGATATTGTTTAAGTTGGCGTATATTGTTTTATGATGATAATAACAATTGTTACATTTTTGGTTATAACCTTTTTGTGAATTTTCCTCAAATTAGAAAGTCGCCGATTTGCATACAATCTATATTCCGTTGAGTTAGACATTTTTATACTCCAAAATGGATGGCACCGTTTGGTTTCAGCCATCGTCGTCTGGTTTCTGCAAGCCTGAAACAGTGAGGCTTATAGCAAGAAAAGAAAAGCCATAGTTCATTTTTGTACAACTATTATGAAAAGTTCAAAATAGTTAATACGCATAAGAATATGGAAACGTGTATGGGGGTACGCAAATGTTTATTATAGCTACAATTTTGTCTTGTAAAGATAGAAAAGTTGAACTCATCAATTCCTTGGATGAGCATACACATTGTGTAGTAACATAAAATAACTCTTCACAAAAAAACATGCTCAAACGGAAGGATGGATGAGCATCAACAATTGTCTACGACACATTTCACATTTACAAGGATTATAGATAACGTGAAGATCCCATAAATAGGTGGCCATTGTCAACTTCACATTACCTTTCAAAAGAGCCACTGGTATTACTTCCTGATAGAGAGGAACTCAAAGCTCCGTAAGGGATCATCACGAGTGCCTTTGGTTGCGCGAGTAAAGGCCGATGGTTTCTGCTCAGCACCAGATTGAGCTCTTTGTGTGGTGGATATGCGACCACCACTCGGGACCAATTTGCCCGTGCGGCCATCAATGGCTTCACTGGATGAGCTTGGTCTGGTACTTGAAACAGCTGCTCTCTTTGAAGAGCTGCCATTTCGCGATGTGCGGCCCTTCTCTGAATCTGGTTGCTGCATTTGAGAAAACATAAAATTAACTCACAAATTAAAGTCCAAAATTAACAGTTTACTCAAGTATGGCACGTAGATGTGCAGCTGCAGCGCATGTTTGACCATTAAAACATAGGCTACTCTTTCCTATTAGACCCTTTCTTTGAGTTTCAATTTTAGATACAGGGTAACTGCCGAATGGGGGCAGGGAGCGACACAAAACAGCTTCTAGGAGACACGAGTGCAGTAAATTTAACAAGCACGTTACATCATAGCTGATTTTTTTCAGAATGGGAAAGAAAAGGTACCACATTCATCGATGAAGGTACATCTTCAGATGTCCTGTGTCTAGACTGTTCACCATACCGACCAGTAATCATAGCATTTCTTCTAGAGAAAGCTTCTACTGCACCTGAGAACTTTTCTCGAAGATCTTGCCCTATGTAAAAATGAGGAAAATTCATGAGAAGCTGACAAGACTTAATCCAGCATCCATTTCAGTTGACTTAGTCTGCAAATGTTTACGGGTTAGGGTAAGGGGGTATACCTGATGTTCTACCTGGTCTTTCACCAGAGGGTCCAGTAACAGGATTACCAGGAAGATTCTGTATGCAAGCCAATAAGTTGTTCGGTTCACACCATAAAGTACACAAAGCAAGGATGTGAAAAGCCAAAAACTCACCCTAGTTCTGGAACTAGAACCAATTTGTGGATACTTCAACATAGTCCAGTCAAACACATAGTCAAACTGGTAACCTGCACAAATGTTTCAGCAAGTGCATGCTGAATTAATACTCAAGGAGAAAGTGAACAGCTAAATACCAGAAAAAACTTCTTAACAAGAAATATTTTTGGGAGCACACAAGATCGAGACACAATTAGACTATTTGCTACCTTCACGAATAAATAGGTCTCGGAATAGCCTCTTCAAATAAGAATAATCTGGCTTGTCCTCAAATCTTAATGACCGACAATAGTGAAAGTAAGATATGAATTCTGATGGATATGATTTGCACAGCACCTGTGGTAAATATGATCAAGTTAAACTTTCTGTGACTGATTAAGTGCTTGTAGCAAGATAAACCCCAAAAAAAGATAGAAATTTAGTCCTTAGAATATTTTGGATCAGACAATAATAGAAAACTCATCCACGCTCTGCTTCTCCCATGCATGATATGCACAGCCCTGGTACATTTTATGTAGTTTTCAAAAATTGAGATACTATTGTTAACTAAAACCTACTGACGCAGCCGCGCAAAAAGAAACAGGGTGGTGAAGAAAACCAAGAGCATTTGAAAACATGGGAGTAAGGTTTCACAACAGAAAGACTATTATACAGTTCAGAGCATGTTTAGGAATATCCAACATACTGACATGTTTATTAACATGATGAGGACCCATGACAAGAAGCAAGGCAGGTTGGTTGCAAACACTTGGTGAAATAAAAAATAAAGAGAAAAAGTAAATTAAGAAATATATAATATACTAGGACCTTTTTGACAGCACAATTAAATTAAAATAGTTTCATGAGAAATGGAGAAAGCATTCATTAGATAAATTAGAAACACATCCCTCCATCAATTCTCCATCGCCATTACAAAGAGAAATCATGTAGTAAAAAATAGAACAGGTGCTTAAATTTCTTTTCACGCTATCACCCAATTTAGAATACTAGCGTATGCAGCAAAACATGCATAACCAACAACAATAAAAAATGTAAATAGTGCAGTGAATATAAACCTCTATAGGAGTTAACATTTTCTTCTCACTGATCCTGTCATATTTCTGCTTTTTGGTGCCAGCTTTTAATCCCTGCCAAGGGAGACTGCCAAGAACATATACAGAATAAGGAAAAGAAGTAAAACTTGAAACACTTGTTAGATAATAATTCAAAACAAGGAAGGCAAGATGACAAAAACATTTGATAATATTAATTACAGTATCCTTTTATTTATTATAATTATTTATCATTCTTTCAAAAGTTACACGAGCTGTGTTAACACATATCACCAACCTCCCTCTCAGGAAGTACATTAGGACATAACCCAGAGATTCCAAATCGTCCCTTCGGCTTTGTTCTGAAAACATGAATAATTTACAAAATAAAATTGTGGAAATTTGATCAAATCTCGAAGAAGGAATAACCATACTAATACAATACATTACTCACCAACCCCAAGATGCGTATTGACACTGGCATAGCGAGCTGTACCAGTGAGATTCTTATTTTCCCTGGAATCAAATGTTAAAGGAGGAATAGTAAGAACATCGAGTCAAATATTAAATTGCAGAAATGATCAATTGCCAAAAAAGGAAAAACTAACTTGTGATCAAATCAAGATTCTTAGTAAGTTGCCATGGTCATTTAAGGGACAGGAAGGCATAAAACCCATAAAAAAGAGAATTTTATTAGACATCAAAGATGTTTATCATGCTTCAATGCAAGTATCTATCTGTCATCAGGAGAGGAAGAGTGAAATTTGAAATGAATAATTCATATTTCTCAACCTTTCAGGTCTTAAAATTTGCCAAACTACATAATCTTATTTATTATTACCAAGGTTGCTGGAATCCTTTGAAATCCAGTATTTCTTGGCTAAACCAACTGAGCCATGTAGGAAAAACTAATGTGCAGATGCTATATGCCAATAAAAACAAAAGAACTTCAGTACTGTTCAACTGGTCTTCTAATTCCTCTACATGCTTCCACTTTGAAAAAAAGTACTTTAGGGCTCACAAAAAGCCATTGCACGTTAGCGCAGCCATTTCTTGCAATTAAAATAAAAAATTCTGGCAAAGTAAGTGGTGCCAATTAATAAATAAGAGTGTATAGAACATATGCACGCTATAATGCTGCACAAACTGAAACCATGGAAAGATATGTTAAGGTACCTATAAGGTATGTGCTTATGAGTCTGAAGATCCCTATACTTTTTGGCAAGACCAAAGTCAATGACATAAACCTGCAAAATAAATACCAATATTGTGACAAGTAGAAACCACCAGCACCGAGATAACAATTATGCAGAAGCCACTTTGTGTGATAAATATAAGTTAGAGATTTCAGCCCACAATTGAAATGAAAATAGAAACTCTGCTTTTAATCATAGGAAAATTCCTTAGTATAAAACGACACTGTTTGCCTACAATATCACATTGTTTTGGTTGACGTCCGATAGTGCCACGTAAGGAAGTCAATCGCTTTCCAAAAGTCAAAAGTAAATGCTCGTGAAAACACTTGTATAAATAAAAGTATGATGTCTATATAATAGAAAGGCATACCTGATTTGCTTTGCGACCTAAGCCCATCAAAAAATTATCAGGCTTTATATCCCGGTGAAGGAATCCTCTTGAGTGCATGTACTCAACTCTATTAATCTACAAATTAAAAACAAATTTAGTTTTTTTTACAGTAAACTGAATTCCCCAAATATTAGAGCTGACGAATGGGCTTTGAAAGTCCCAACCACTTACAAGCTGATCTGCGAGCATTAACACTGTTTTCAAGGAAAACTTCCGGTTACAATAGTTGAAGAGATCTTCCAGACTTGGCCCTAGAAGGTCTATCACCATAATACTATATTCGCCCTCAACTCCAAACCATTTCAAGTTGGGAATGCCAGCTATACATATGAGACAAAACACTTTAGATTTATGTTCAAATTAACTTCACTGTGTTGACACACAAAAGAAGAGCAATCCAAGAACCTGATTTTTCACTTGCATACACTTAATCAGGGTGCACATGTCCCTATGAAGTAGCCTGTGTTTAAATTATGAGTGTGTTTAAGGAGTTAGGATTAGAGAACAACTTACTTCCTCCTTGGAGAATCATATAAATTTTTGATTCGTAGTGAAGCTGAGGATGCTTGGTCTTCACTGACTCCTGTCAACAGCAGCAACAATAAAACCATATTACTAACAATGAAAAAAATCAATGGTAACTGTACAAATAAGATGCAACTTCCTAGCATTAATATATAAACATATAAAAACTTAAATGCACAAGGATACAACTGCACTTCACAGTATCAGAGATAAGTAAACATAATGGTAAGACAATTCATGCATAGAAATGATATTAAAGTTTAAACTTGCCACGATTAGGTAGATTGTCAAAATTACAAGGATATATCAGTAATTTCTTCATGTAGACCTTCATAAATCTAGTATCTATTTCTGATGAGGCCCGTGTGAGATATATATACTATTAACTTCATTCTAGCACTTGACAAGCAAGCATACACTTGGTTATTTAAGTTCATGTGCTATGCATATTCTCATTAAGACAAGGGCAAAAACTTACAGTGCACCTTCTAACCTGTATTTCAAAGTCTCAGTTTTATTAAGTAAGTACTCCATTAATTAAGGTGAGAAATAAAATAGCATGAGAGCGGACTAAGTTACCCTATAAGTCAGTCCCAAGCTCGAGATTGATAATTGCAAATTTCAATAGATGACATGGTAAGCCAAAATATATTGCGCGGACAAATAAATGGAACTCACTACTTTCACCACTTAAACACAAACTTCAACAAGATGATGGAAAAATCTAAAGAAAAATACCAGCTTGATGGCTACTTCTTCTCCACTTTGTATGTTCACGCCTACATATAGAAAGATATATTAGTATATCTTTGTTTATCAGAAGAAACATTCAAGCCCGTTATAGCAATCCAACTAGATCAAACGACAGAGTGAACTAAACGAGGAATGGTGGTATACCTAAAAAGAGTTCACCAAATGAGCCGCACCCAATTTTCCTCCCAAGCTTAAATTTTCCGCCCACAACATTATCCATGACAACTGGCCGGATTAAGAACAAATTCCAAATTCCAAAATAAAATCAACAGAACTCCAACCGACTACGACTTGGTCAGAAATTTTGTAAGAAAAACGAATCGAAGCAAAAAAATAGTCCAAAAATAACGCAAAAAAATCCCAAAAGTCGGACTCCCCACAATTGAATCAATAAATAAGCAAAAAGTTATCGATCGAGGCCTTATTTCCTCGAACTACATCGTCGGCGAGACGAAACCCTAAATCACGAACTCAAAATCACTCATCATTGATCAAAACCCAGAATACAACCGATCAAAATAAACACGGAGTAAGCTTTTGATTAGGATGAGTATTTTAGCAAATCAACGAATCTAAAGAGTGGTAGTAATGATGATAACGAACAATACAAAGGGGAGACAGATGAGCGAGAATTGAGGAAAGAGGTGAGGGAAAAGGAGGGGGGGCAGGGCAAATAGTTTTGGGAGAGCAAAACAATGGATTTCGTGAGTGTGTGCGGTGTGTGTGTGTGTGTGTGTGTGTGTGAGAGAGAGAGAGAGAGAGAGAGAGAGAGAGAGAGAGAGATTGATGATTGATTATCGATGTGTGTTGGAAAATAAAGAGAGCAAATTGAAGTGATTTTATTTTCTTCATTCTTTTCATTGAAGAGAGTAATTGTGACATTTTTATATAGTAGGATCTATACGTTGGAGTATATGGAAAGAGAATAATACCAAAGATAAATTAATATAGAATAAATTAAGAAAAAGAAAACAAATATGGAAACTAAATATGCAAAATTTCCTCATATTTACAAAATTAATATCTTCAACTTATTCAATATCCATGATAATTGATAGGATAACCTAATCGTTGAATAGTTAACAGATAAAAAGGGTCAACGTTTTGATGTATACAAATCATATGAATGTTTTTATATTAGGTGGCGTGCTTGTAAGTGTAAATATTTATAATTATCTAACATATAAATTATAATAATTCAACATTCCCATAGTTATCTTGTTATCTCACTTCACTTGGTAAGGCTATCCACAACGCTGTTCCTATAACGTTTCTTAAACCACTATTTGAGGGCCCCACTGTACTTTTTTACTCCGTTCCTTAACTAAGGAACGGAACTTGCAACCCTCCGTTCATTAACCGTTCCTTAACTGTTCCTTAAATTACTATTCATTCAATTTCATTTTTTTTATTTCCAACTAAATTCAATTAAAAAACACACTTTATTAAAAAACAAACACACTTTATTAAAAAACACACAACATTAAAAAAATTACAACTTAAACTTAAAAAAATAAAAAGCACACAATTAAAATCCTAAAAAAATAAAAAGCACACAATTAAAATCCTAAAAAATAAAAGTACACAATTTTAATAATTTCATCCGCCAAAATTTGCCCAAATGTGCTCAATTAGATCCTGTTGGAGTTGGGTGTGGGCACTAGAGTCGCGTGTCCTTGCACGAATAGATAACCGTTCTTGTATAGACGGATGCGCTCCACTTCGAGGCGGACTACTTGCGGTTGAGCTTCCGGGGGATTCGTCGTCGAACCAATTTCCCGCCTCGGGTCCTTCGTCTTGGACAATCATGTTGTGCAAGATTATGCACGTATACATGATGTCGACCATGTTTTCCATGAACCACGTACGAGCCGGGGCTTTGATGATGTTGAAGCGCGCTTGGAGAACCCCGGACGCCCTCTCCATATCCTTGCGAGCAGCCTCCTGCTTCTGCGCAAAAAGAGCCTGCTTTGGGTTCGCAGACCCACTGCACGTCTTCACGAAGGTAGGCCACTTCGGGTAGATGCCATCGGCGAGATAGTACCCCATTTTATAAAGCCTGTTGTTGGCGACGAAGTTGATGGCCGGTGCTTTACCATCCAAAACTTCGGTCAAGAGGTCGGACTGGTGGAGCACGTTTACGTCGTTGTTCGACCCGGGGACCCCGAAGTACGCGTGCCAGATCCAAAGGCGGTAGTCGGCAACGACCTCAAGTATAACGGTTGGGTGGGTGCCTTTGTGGCCGCTCGTGTAGGACCCCTTCCACGCCACCGGGCAATTCTTCCATTGCCAGTGCATGCAATCGACGCTGCCGAGCATCCCGGGGAATCCGTGCACTGTTTCGTGAAGGTCGAGCAGGAACTGACAATCGGTCGTGCTTGGCCTCCGGAGAAATTCGTCGGTGAAGGCTTCCCGGACGCCTTTGCAGAATTTGAGCAAGCACATTCGCTCAGTGTTGTCTCCGATGTGGAGGTATTCGTCGAACATGTCGGCCGTTTGTCCAGTCGCAAGCTGGCGGATTGCTGCAGTACATTTCTGCAGCGTCGTGTGGCTGGGACGGCCGACCGCGTCGTACCCTTCCTGGAAGAACTCTTCCCGGGCTGCCAAAGTATTCACGATGTGGAGAAATAAAGGTTTCCCCATGCGGAAACGGCGACGGAAGTACGTATCTCCCCAAACCGGGTTATCGCAGAAGTAGTCGCGTACTAACCTTGCAGCGGCTTCCTCCCGGTTACGATGGATGTACGTACGGGAGCGTCGTTGGGGCGGCGCGGCTTCTTCGGCCTCCCGTCGTCGATCTTCTTCAAGTGATTGTTGCAATATTTGACGCATTTGTTCAAAATGATCCATTAGTTTGATTAAATTTGGGAGAAGGAAAGCAGAGTTGATTTGAGATGAAAATTGGGGTGGAAATAGAAAGGAATAGATGTGTGTTTGTTATTGAAATGAGTATGAAATAGGAGTATTTATAGAGTAAATAAATAAAAAAAATAAAAAAAAATACAAAACGGATATAAAAAAACGGTCACATTACCGTTGCAATTTTTTTTATTATTAAATTCAAATTTTTTTAAAAAAATTGAATTATTGCGTCACCGGGACAAAGCCCACTCGCGGGGCAGCGAGTGGGCTTCACGCGTCGAATGGGAGGCCGCCACGTCGCCTCGGCGCGTGGCGGAACGTTTCGTTCCGCGTTCCCCCGGAACAGAACGCGACACGGCATAGGAACGGCATGGGCACGGAATGGCGACGGAACGGAGCCTGCAACGCGTGCCGCCGCGGAACCGTTCCGCCGGAACGGCATAGGAACCGCAACGGCACAACGTTGCGGGTGCCTTAAGCGCAGCGCATACACCTAAATCTAGTAGAGTATATTTTACATAATTATGGATTTGATTACCTTATCAACTGAATGTAAATTATGTAAATGATTTTCCAACAATGAATTTTTGATATGGCGAAAAATATGTACTTGAATAATTAAAGTAATGAATGATTCTTGAAAACGTGTGATGGTATGTTGTTTCCACCCACAAACGTGCATGCCCCTACTAATCAAAAGGTGAATTACCATCTAATTATTTTTTAATCCTATATATGTGAATGTGGATTAGTTTCATGAGTTAGCAATCATAATAATTTTGTCCCCCAATGCTTTTAATTAATCATAACAAATCTTAATATTTTATTAGAGTGGGTAGGGTAGATATCAAGCTGATGCTATTCTAGTCTTGTTAGATTGAGATTTTTGGGTCTAATTGAAAACTAAGATGTATTTTTAGCCACTCATTTATAATTTTCGCGCGATGTCAACTACGGAGATATTATGTCAATTAGGGGGCATAATTGTTATTTTCGCACGATGTCAACTACAAAGACATTATGTCAACTATGATGTCAACAGCAAACATTATTTATGTCAACTATTATGTCAATAACAACATTTTACAAATACTTAATGTAAAAAATAAATATTTTCATGTCAACGACCTATATTATTTATGTCAACAACAACATTTTACGCATAATATATGTAGATATATGTAGTTGACATTATATGTATGTAGTTGACATGGATTATTTATGTAATTGACATGGATTGTACACATAGTTGACTTTTTTTTAAAAAAAAAAATTAACTTCATATATTTATATGAAGGAGGAAATTACAAATCAACTCCTATAACAAGGAGGAAAGACAAATTACGCCACCTAGGGTTCGAACTCGAGACCTCCAGGATGGACGCGGTATCCAGCACCCTTTACCGCTAGGCCAAGGGGCTTGGATTTGTACACATAGTTGACATTATATGTGTATAGTTGACATGAATTGCATGTGTAGTTGACATTATATGTGTGTAGTTGACATGAATTATATATGTAGTTGACATTATATGTGCGTAGTTGACATTAATAAAGGGAGATAGCTAAATCTTGAATCTAACTCTTAGCAACTAATTCCCAACTGGGGAATATCACCAAACACCTAGAGCGCATTATGATTAAGTCTGATTCCCTAATCCAGCTCACATCCAACACAATTGATAATCCAAACCCTAAAACTTTCAATTCCATAAACAAATCAATAATTAAGCTTGCAAAAAGTTCAAATCCTATAACAAAAGTAAATTTTGGAAAATCAATCTCTCAAATCAGTTCACATCCACCACAAATCCTATAACTTCGATCAATAGCCTCACCACCAATATTCCGGCTACCAGAAAGCGACATAGAGATGAATTCTACATCTTGCCTCAATTCCAGCGGGAGATCAACTCCTCAATTCATCAACATGTAATTATTCCAATCAAAATTCTTCGATTTTATTAAAATCAAGTAGCAATTGTTTCAATTGATGATGATTTTTTGTAGACGATGAAAATCCGATCGGAATTGAAGCAGCAGGCGAAGATGGCGGCGGCGAGGATGGGAGAATCGGTGGCGAAGACGCTGTGAGAGAAAGACGATCAAATCGAGAAAATGGCGAGATTGAATCTGATGCTCGAGGAGAAGGCGAAAGGCATCTACCTTGAGAACCAGCTGTGGCAGAAGACGGCGCGGGCGAACGAAGCGGCGGCAAATTCCCTATGGCACGCGCTAGCTCAATTCGGAGGCGCAGCCATGGCGGCGGCGGTGGAGGAGGATGTGTAGTCGTGCGGCAGCTGCTGCGATGAGACGATGGAGAGTAGTGAGAGGAGGATGTGCCGGATTGTCAACTCTTCACATGGCAATAAAGCAGCTATTAAAACATGAAATTACCATTCTGCCATTTCATAATTAATTAAACTAAAAATATTTTTCATGTGGCAAATTCTGGACCACTCATTTAATAAAAATGAGTGGCTGATAATGTATCTCAATTCTCAATTAGGCTAAAAATCTCAATTGATCACAACCCTTCTCTTTTTACTTATCCATTATTTTCGTTTTCTTGATTTCTATTCATTATTTTTAAATTAAAGCTACCCATTATCTTTGATAAAAATAATCTAACTTTATGTTTTGTACTATAAACAAGCATCTTTGGAGATGTCAATTTGGCCATGATGAATTGGGCTAATTAAGAACAATTCTAGGACAGTGAAGCTCATATAACTAATTATTTCATTAGTTGGTCTTCATATGTTATCGAGCTCCAAATCTACTGTTCGGATTGTCCATTCATATGTGCGATTGATAAATTAATCCAACCCGAGCTAAATATGAGAAATTGAGGGGGACTGATTGAGAAGCTCATTTAGAGAATTATATTTTCTCAGCGTTTGATAGAAAGAGAGACGTTTTAAAAACTACATTTGTACTTCATCACCAAGTTATGTTTTCTTAGGGTTCGTTTGATTGGTATGATAGGCAAAGATAATGCCTTTTATCTAGGTCCTATATTGTTTTTATTTGGTATGATACACAACCTCGACGACCCGGGATATAATGGACGACCCGGTAGCATTTAAGATAGCTACCTGCCAATTGGATATATGCCTAACCAGGCAAGAGTCCCTGATAGCCCACTATGTCATCGTCTCAGATTGTGAAGTTCTGACCTCAGTGACCATAACACCCATCGCCTTCCTCCTCAATTCATCGATTTTGAACTACAATTTGTCAATTACCCAGCCGCCCAGACGATTGTACGGTTCCCTTCGTCGCCGACGACCGTAGGTAACCCAATCGGACATATCACTGCCACCCACTGTCATTATTCCCGCTGCACAACAATAATTGAATTTCTATAATCTAATTCAGGTCGAACAATCTGTGTCGTTGTTGTCAGGAAAGCTCGATTCTCACACAGTTCTTCATGGCTAGGGAAGAGGACGGCCCTCTGGATCAGGTACACATATTTCACCATTCACCATCGTTCATATCTTTGTTATTGTTCTGGATGTGTAGCCATTTTGGAGAATTGAAATCGATTAGTGTGATTACAAGCGGAGATGCGATGTGGATTTAAATTGGGTATTCATAACGGGATCTGAAAATAAACATCCTGTGTTTGTCCTGAGATTGAGTTTGAATCGCATTATACGTGTTGAGCACCAAATGAATGCTGCTGTTAGGACCCCGTTCCTAAATTGAACTGAACCAATTAGTGTTACAATGGTTCCAGATCATTGATTACATTGTTGTTTACTAGCTGTGGTTGTTGTTTTTTGTTGAGTTTCGAAGAGTATAGAGTTGGGTTTGCACAGCATGTTATCAATTTTCTTCTGGTAAAATGTGTTAGTAAAAACACGTTATGATGCATCTATGCTTCAACGACGGGCAACTGTATGTGTATTGGTTCATCAGGGTGACCGTAGGCGTGATGATATAACAACCTTGTTGATTTTGCTAGAGGAAATAATACGCAATCATCAGATAAACTTGTTGCTTATATCCCTCATAATCACGCTTATTGGGCCCCAAACCCACAAGCGCAAACGATGGGACAGACTTGGCCCAACACAGATGCTCGATTCAATTCCTGCTCGTGTGAAGTAGTTGGATAGGCATGTGCGTGTCACGGATAGGTCATCTGTGGATAATTTAAGGATGGACAGAAACACATTCGGGCGTCTATGTCGTCTACTCCGTGATCCTGTAGGATTAATTAACAAAAAATTTGTGATAGTAGAAGAACAAGTTGCCATGTTCTTATGTGTTTTATCATACCATAAGAAAGCTCGTATTGTTGGGTATGATTTCATGCCATCCTCCCAAACTGTATCAAGATACATACACACTGTGCTCCGTGGTGTGCTCACGCTTCACAGTCTGTTTTGGTGAAGCCCAAACCTATAGACGATCTGTGTTCGAACCGGCGTTGGAATTGATTTAAGGTATATTCATTTGCATAACGTTTCTGTTTGAGGTATATGCAAGAGTGGTTCTGATAATGTTAAATACCAATGCAGAGCTGTCTAGGAGCCTTAGATAGAACGTATATCAATGTACGAGTGCCTATTACGGACGCCCCACGATATCGGAATCGGAAAGGTCACATCACCATAAACACATTAGCTGTTTGTGACCCACAACTTCGATTCATTTACGTCCTTCCTGGTTGGGAAGGTTCTGGGGAGATTCAAGGATTTTACGCGATGCAATAAGTAGCCCGCTCGGTCTCAAAGTGCCTAAAGGTTAGTGTGTTGTTCAGTAACATAGTAGTTACTAGTCTAATGAATCAGAAACCATGTAAATGTTCAATTGGTATATCCTTTAGTCAGGTTGCTACTACCTTTATGATAATGCATATGCAAATGCTAAAGGCTTTGTGACTCCATATAAAGGAGTTCGTTATCATCTGAAGGAATGATGCCCTGGTAGGCAAGCCCCTCAGTCACCGAAAGAGTTGTTCAACTTAAGATACACTAAGGCGCGAAATGTCATTGAACGATCGTTTGCCATTTTGAAGATGCGGTGGGGTATTCTTAGATCTGCAAGTTTATACCCGATTGATGTGCAAACCGACCTTATAATCGCCTGTTTCATGTTACACAATTTCATACGAGCTCAAATGGTGGTTGATCCGGTTGAGGCGGAATTGGATAATCAAGTAGACGATGACGATGACAGTGAGAACGAACATGAGGACGATGATCATATCAGTATTTTCGAACCTTCAGCATCATGGAACAATAAAATAGATGATCTTGCAAGAGCTATGTGGGCCGAGAGAAACAATCGATAAACGGGGACGATCATGAGGTAATTGTATGAGTTCTATTTGGTCTATGTTAAGACATATTGGTTTTTTCCTTTTTATGTTTCAAATTATGCATTATGGAGCATGTAGCAACTTAGTTATTCTTTGATTTTTTATGTTGAGTGATCTATTTGAACCTCATCTCAAAATTTGAATTATATGGTTTGTGTTGTTCAAATAAAATTTTTAAAAATAGTATCGCAGATTGAGGAGTGCACAGAAGAAATACACCAAAATGTTTACTACCTTTTTAATTGGATGTAAACAATGACATGAATATGATTTCATCTAAATAGCTATCGAAATCATACCTTAGGGAAAATGATGGAATAATTAATATAGGATACATATACATAATAGAAAATTTAGTATGAACCATCACTAAAATTCAACTTGATAATCTACATGCCTATATATACAGACAACTCAAAATCTTTTTTCAAGAAATAGGATTACAAGAAAACAAGATCCCTTTTCCACACTTTATCAACTATAACAAAGATAGGGGAAACATCAATTGAATCATGAACATCAATTGAATTCTTCAGATTTCCAATATATACAGAAACTGCTGCAATAATAATGAAGTGGAAACACCGGGATTGAGAAGTTTAATTTACTATCTAGCCATTGATTATAACAAGTTATATATTATCAAAACCGAATCAACACAAATAACTAAATCATGTCGCATAAAACAATGAAACAAGGCAAATACATAGTAAAACATGGGTCTATTATATGGCATCACACCGCAACCAATCATGGAACACAATACAATACAACCTACTACATAAACTACTGCCCTCGTCGCAAACATCTCAACGAGGCTCCATGCTAGTTAACCAAACACCTAGAAAATTTGGTGAGCGCCATACACCCAAACACACAAACAACAAGCTACATAACAACAAAGAAAATTAGAACTAGATCGGTACTACACGATGTCGGCTACCAACAGCTATGCTTGCGGATGATTGAACCAAACATAAAACTGGACGTCATTAGCGTCTATGAGCTTGAAATGGCAGTGAGTACCGACGACCAAATTGTTGCCACATTTGAACCGACGCCTGCCACGTTTCACCCAAATTTTGGTGTCGCTATGACCCATCGTCACTAACCAAGAGTCTCCGTCCACATTGAAGAACACTGGATCCTGAAGGGCTGTCATTCGAATGTACCATTGCCAAAAAAGGAAACGGGATCTCAAGCGTGCGTTTGATGTTAGCCGGCGTCAGTGTCACGATGAAAGTCGGGCAACCGTCTTCATCTAGTGCGCCTGCGTCGGAAACATAGCCATCGTAATCCGATGTATCAATCTCAGCGTCGGATGGCTCGTAGTCGTCCGAGGTATCAACATTCAGAGAGTAGCTTTGATCTGAGTCTTCATCCTCCACCGCTTGATATTGTTCAAGATAGATACGAAGTGTTAGTTTGATGTACCATTGCCAAAAAGGAAACGAGATCTCAAGCGTGCGTTTGATGTTAGCTGGCGTCAGTGTCACGACGAAAGTCGGGCAACCGTCTTCATCTAGTGCGCCAGCGTCGGAAACATAGCCATCGTCATCCGATGTATCAATCTCTGTGTCGGATGGCTCGTAGTCGTCCGAGGTATCAACATCCAGAGAGTAGCTTGGATCTGAGTCTTCATCCTCCACCACTTGATATTGTTCAAGATAGATACGAAGCGTTAGTTAGTCTCCAAAAAATAAATGACAAGTGCACACAACATCATTGCGTTTGATGATATACTTACCTTGTAAATCACTCAGAGGGGGGAAACCACTGTTCGGCTTGTACCTCTTCACATGGAACACACCCACGTCTACCAAAGTGAAGGTGAGAACGTCGCTGTGGACAATGCGGTTATAGAGACGAAACTCCGCCCATCCATTGTGGAAGTGACACCTACTTGCGATCCGAAGGAGGCGTACTCTCTATTGCCTGCACTGGTCGTCACCAGTCTGGAGTCGAAAGGGAGATTTGCTCCATGAGTCTCAACAAATTTGGGAGGAATGCGCTGCAAAAGTGGGAACGACGAGAAGTGAATTCTGAGAATCGGTTATGGTTGAAAGGGTATTCACATGAAACGAAATATGAAAAAACTTACCAACTCGTCCATGCTATGGTCCTCAGAGAATTTTTTGAAGAATGAAGGAAGCCTAAAGTAGTCCAAACCACCATTGTCGGCCATGCTAGAATTTCCTCTTTGGATTAGTTGGAAGTGTGCGAGTATTGCAATCAACTTGAATTGGGTATTTAAAAGTGAATACAAAAAGCTTTAACTGTGTCTAAGAAAGGATGTGATGTTTCCTAGACACTGCATCGACATCCAGATCTGAGAGGGGATGATCTTTGACTTATAAATGCATCCATCGATATTCAACCCCATACGCAACCCTTCTGATGAGTCTCTTCCGGATCAGTTGCGAATTAAAAGCTGAAATTAGGATTGAGATGAGGAGAATGATATTTGGCATTTACTAAACCAATCAATGAAAAAGATATTTTCCAATTAGATGCGGTTTTTTTCCAGTTTTCTCCCTTGAATATAAGCTGATTTCCCAACATTTTAATCATCCACTAAGCATAAAATTTACAATTAGCGACATGGTTTAATATCCTCACTAACCGTTATATTAGGGTTTAGTGTTTAACTCTTCTGTAAATAAGCCAAAAATACAACGTCACTACTTATTTTTTAGGAAAAGTTTATAAAACGTTGATGCACTGTCGAGCATTTTATTTATATAAAGCAAAATGAACAAACTCTCTTTTTGTTCATTCGTAATTTGTCGTAGCAATTGAACGATAATGAAGGTGATGACTGAAAAATATTACTCCTAATCATACATCTAATAAAAATGTGTAGTGGCCCACTTCTTATTATTTTCCACATTTTTTTCGTAATGTTGGATGAGTATGGAGTACATGCAAACAAGCATAGCTAATGAAACTACACGTGTCAGTCATTAATATTGGTAAGCCTAAACAAAACCATTAAATGATTTATTAGAATATACTGCGATTGTTTATATATACACAGGTATTTATATACCGTACAAATGCTGAGTACTCGTGAAATGTATTATGACTAAGCACTATTGTTGCGACTGCATTATACAGTTGTCAAAAAATTACCTCTTATCCACCATAATGCTATTTCACAGTACGAGTTGAGGTCGACTGCTCTCAAACTATAGACTAGACATATATCTACCAGGTGTAATTGCTCAACCAAAATCCATTGAGGTACTGGTGTGGCTCTTGTATATAAGGTGGTTGAACCCTAGCAAAAAATATTGTCTACGTCCACACACTTCTCTGCAAAATGAACCTCTAAGTTCCCCAGCAATCAACCTTCTTCTACCGAGGCAAATGGAGTCGAGAGATGGATACCCTTCTTCTTTCGACATTGATCAATTTGAGGAACGGGCGGGAATGGGAGGATGCACATGTACCAGAAAAAGGGCTTTGCAATGTTTGTGGAGTTATAAACCATCCATTTGGAGCTGATCTTTCTTCCGAAGAAATATCAGTGCGAGTCAAAGTGTTGAAGGCGCGATACATCATGTTTAAGAAAGTTGTCGCCACCAACGGAGTACCATGGAATATGGAAGATAAGGTGGTGGTTGCCGATGACACAACTTGGAAGGCTATTTTCCAGGTATGTACGCGTATAAAGTTCAATGTCTCACAAATTTTTTGTTAAAGTGGTAATTTATGTCCGCACTGAAGTAAGTTTGCAATTTTATTTGTTAGAGGGATGCCTCCGTCGGCACATATTACTATCGTGACGAGCCAGAGTTCACTCTTCTTGCCATCTTATTTGGCTTATCTGACGTCAAACTAGAGTTCCCGAATGAGGTCATTACCTTATCGGACACCACCGAGGTCATCTTGCTCAGTGATTCACTGGTACTCGATGCACCCATAAGGGGAAAGCCATATGATTCGCCCGCCGATTCTGATGAAGTAACCTCACCGATGCCGGCCCCATCCGCGCGTGTTCGTCGCAAGCTATTTGATGTTGGTGTTCCATGCTTCGACGAAATGTCTTCTAACAAGTCTCCTACCCGCTTTAAACCCATGAAGGAGGGTATTTTCTCGTCCCCTAAAGGGTCATTGTGTGCATCATGGAGTCCGTGCCGATTTCCCGTAAAACATCCCCGTAGATGGACGGTGTATAGGCATGCCGACAGTCGTTGTGTTATGGGTTCGGGCATGTCGATGTTTTTTGTGTTGTCGAGGCTTTAGGTACATTGTGGAATGACGATGTTGTATGCATTATTCTCGTATGTATGATGTTTGGATGCATCTTCTCGTTTATTTGGGATGTAGGGTTAATTACAAATATTAGTATGTGTAATGTGTAAGATCTGACTTTAATATTGAATAGATAAACTCTTGCACAATTATCCAACCTGTTCAAGATTTGATCTTTCTAATGCAACGTGAAATAGCTAAGTAGTTAGCGCATGTACAAAATTATTTCATAGTTTGTGAAATGTATGATCATGAGAGACATTAATATGGTGGAATGTCAAACCTTTTATTAATGCCTACAAAAATTATTGTGATCTAAAGTCATATAATGTAGTAAATGGCACTACACAAACAAACAACAAACAAACATCTTAGGGAGCATATCAACAATTAGTACACAAACCCATATTATATAAACCTCATATGGTTCGGCAAATATGATAAATACCTACAAAAGATTGCAGTTGTGGCTACACATTTACTATCACCAGATGTAAATGCATTCACAACTCATTAAGTCCTACCACAACATCTTACTTCCCTCACTTGATATAGAATGAGGAATAACATACCAAAAACAAACAAATCAGTTTAGTGAGACTAAAATCTCTCCCAAAGAAACATAAGTCTAATGCAACTTTGGCTTAAAGCATTCCATCAATTTCCAAAAGGTCTATCACAAAGGCGACACGAGCACCTTCGGACAATCCCTGAAAGAGGTCCATAATCTCGGGCTCCTTCACTAGCTTCTTCGAAATGTAGAACTGTTGTTTCAGAGTTAGTCCCGGAATACCTTTTAATTGATCAAACACCTCGGACCTTTTGGTACTCAGATCGAACTCGTACCCAATCCTAGCAGAAATCTCTTTCAATCGCTCGTTTGTGTGTATTTGTCCCATGAGAGTAAGGACTCCGTCCATCTTATCCTCTATTTTCCTTTTCTTGAGAACTTTCTTCGACATCTTCACCCTAGCACCAGACCCAGAACCGGACGCAGCCCCTGCCACAGCCCCTGCTCCAGCCCCAACCACACCGCCCTTTGTAACATATTGGCTCTTCATCTGGGAAGACCTCGTCTGGGAATAGCTCTTCAAATGTCATTGGGTGGGATGTATCAGCTTCGTCGATCGAGGCATCTTTATTACCGTAGATTCGTCCAACTGCATCCCCTATGTCTACTCTCCGTGCTACATCAGTATGGTCCTTTCCGAATACCTCTTTCCAATCTTCAATTTGAGGCCAAGACTTTTCCTCATATACTTTGCATTGCTGTCTTTCTAGCCAAATTCAAACACAACAACAAATGTAGAATTAGTAAATGCAATGACATAAATAAGTGGGTTTCCAATAATTTGTAGAAAATAAGTTCATTAATTTGGGCCACTCATAATGCCAGATTACAAATTCAAATTAGGTAGTCAATCGAAAAACAGCTGGGCCTATAAAAAGATTAGGTGTTCTATTTTTGACCCATTTTATTCATCACTTTTATTTTTTTTGTTGTATTTTTTTATTTTTTCTTTAATTTAAAATTTATATGTTTAACTTGCAGTTACTGTCAAGGATTTAATACACCAAATTAAGATATTAAATAAAAATGAGTATTAAGGTATAATAATAGGTATCTGTAGATACTCAACAAGATTTTTTCAGTAAGGAGGTTCATGTGTAAGCCTTATATATATAGCATAAATCTCTAAGCCAATATTCAAAGCCCCAATGTTGGAGCTAGTATCACGGTCGCTAATAAAAAATGTCGTGACCAAGACGCAGCAACTTGAAAGGCCGAATTTAATTTCATCATCTAACCATTGAACAACTGACATAACCATCCAAATTTCAATTTTTGAATGTTTGAGGATTAAGTTTTGATGTTTTCTTGCAATACTTTTCAGAAAAAACCCCACAATTTTGATCTTACAGTTGACAGACAATGTAGAGTGTAAAGATCCAATGTTAAAATTAGAATAACCAAAGGGTACATGAAAAATACACATTTATATTTGAAGATGGTCGTATAATAACTCAACAAATATTTAGGATCTCTCTCCCCACATTTTTCCATATTTTCTCATTTTGTTACAAAAAGCTCCAACCTTTAAGATCTTCAAAATGCTGCCCAGCCGGCTGCAGAGGTTTGAGGAGTCCCTGATCCGCCACTCGACGGAAGGCTCTTCTGCAAATTCAAACAATTCACATGTGAAATCAAATGCAGTGCACCTCACAATCTTGACAATAAATCAAGGAAAATGGAGAACGATAAACTTCATGCTTCCATGCACAGCAGAATTGTTTCATTTCACAACGGTGAGAGCTCGACCAATCCAAGGTTCGATCAACATAGTGGCGAGCCTATGTGATACTTTCAAAACAACCAAAGAGAATCTACGGGCAAGGAATCACTCGCTGAGAGGATATTTAAAAGAACAGAAATGTATCATTTGCCACTCTAAGTCGTAGACCTCTCTAACAGAAACTCATCTGTTACCATCTAAATCCTAAATCATGCTGCTGAATTACGATAAGCACAAAATCAACTAGCTATAGATTCCCAATGCTGAGCTTTCTTTTACTGATTACGAATTCTACCTTCAGTTTTCAGAGGATTCTCAAGCATTTATCTTAGTCTACTAAGGAAATGATATCAGTATAGCTTGCTATATAACCTATCAAGAATGTGTAGTAGTATAAAAGAAATACTAATAGAAAATGTAGAAATAATGCTATAAGTTGTCTTGGAAACGAAATCAAGCCAGCAAACAAGTGAAGGATGGGAATTGATTACTTGAACCATGAAATCACATATAGAGAGAAAAAAAAAACTATGAAGCTCATACTAGCTTAGACCAGTTGCAAAAGACAGTGCATACCTCAAGTTGAGAAAGATCGGAAAGAGCATCACTAGAGCGCCTTGAATTATCTTGGGATACATTCAGAGCACTACCATGACCGCCACCCAACCTAGCAGCAACGGGATCATTTGGTGGAGGAGGCAGAGGAGACCTAATTTTGACTGCTCCAGCAGGCGGGGGAGCAAGACCTAGAGCTTTAGGTTTTGCAACTGCAGTCGAAAGCATGCCTGCTCCGCTTGCAGGCTTATTTTTCACATTTATACGAATCGTCTCTCCTTCCTATCCCAGTAAGATGTGAATAAGACGAATTACTTAAGAATTGCAGAACAAGAAGAAAAGACAGTGTTTACTATAAAAATAGTACATCAATTGAAGACATAAGCAAATACTAGTAGTTTTTTCACTAGAAACCAAATATAGGACTGCAATTTGAAGTCCAAACGTCCAAAAACAAATCGAAGCAAAAATAAATTCTTTGATTTGTTAATAGCCAAAAGAAGCATAGCAAAAAGTCAAGTAACTCCAGAAACAAGTTAAAGAACTCATTAAGTTCCTAAATATCAGGGGAAACCAATCCAAAAACTATCAAAAAGTTCGATTCTTTGTGCGAAAGCAATATGCATTAATCAATAATCATCACGAGGAATGACCTTAAATGGCAACAATCAATAATTTGAGAAATTACACAGCGGATTTCCCAGATCAATCCAAACCACATTGTTAAGATTAAACCCCAAAACCTAAAGAATCAACTTCAAAATAAAAAATTTGGAAGCAGAAAGCTAAGGAAACAACCTTAAGCCTATGATTGACAGCAGGATGGATATCAATTTGCCCCTCATCCCCAACCTCATCGCCGCCGGCGCTGGTCCCGGCCTCCTTGTCTCCATCCCTCTTGACGTACTTCTCGTGATCCGACAGCGCCACATTGAAATCAAACGCCTCATTCCTCTCACTGAACCCGAGCCCTATGAAGGCGTGCTTCCCGCGCCCATCCTCGATCCTTAGCACGAAGTAGCGCGAGGAGTCGAGGACGGGCTCGACGGCGGCGTCGCGCTGGCCGGGATTGACGAAGCAGGCGGCGAAGAGGTCGCCGGAATTGGGGTCCTCGAGGCGGATCTCGCAGCGGGCGTGACAGGAGACGACGCGGAGGCGGCCGGACCAGATCTTGTCGGACTGGAGCCACTCGCCGCACTTGTAGCCGCCGCTGGTGGGGCGGGGAGGGATCTTGTAGACGGCGACTTCGCGGACAACGAGGAGGGTGTGCTCGAAGGTCTCCTGGTCGTCGTCGTACAACATCGTTTCGGAGGTCGCTCAGAATTTGGGTTGGATCGTCGGTTTCAGATGCAGGATTGATTCGTGTTTCGTTGAAGATGAAGGTGGGTTTAAAGCCAAGCCACTGGAATTTTCAACTGTAATTAATTGAATAAGGTCTAGGCTTTTTCGGGCCGGCCGGGCCGGGCTAAGAAGAGGGGGTAGATATGGAATTTCAGCATGCGTCACCGTTGGTAGACTAAAGTCTAGACCTCACCAAACCAAAGCTCTGTTTCGTACAGTCACTGAAGCGAAGACTCTCAACCGCGGTGAGCAATCTCCTCCGCATTTCATCCTCAGCCTCTCAATTTTTACGATTCTCCATTGTTCTGGTTCACTGATCGTGGCCTCGTCGGCCGATATTTTCATCAGGAAATGGCGCGATATTTAGGATTACTGCTATTAGCGGTTTTGGTGCTCGCCGCGAGCTGTGAATCGGCCGTCTTCAGCCCGGTTTCGGAATCTCATCGATCTGCGGCATTGGAGCTCTTTTCTCCTGCTGATGGATCTTATGGAAGGTCGGTCCTAAACCCTCTCTAAACCCACGCCCTTAGCGATGTCTTTGACTCGCATATTCTAGGTTCTGAGATTTTTTTGTCTGGTTGAATTTTCTCTTGTGATTTCATGCTCATTGATGAATTGGAAGATCTGTTATTATAATAGAAGATTAGTTTAGCAATCAGTCTTGTCTAGTAAGTTTGAGCTTCCAATTTTGAGTTTTTAGCAGAATTAGCAGAATTCGTGATTTGCCTTGATCGCCTTTCTTAAGACACAGTTTCCTTCTCGATTGGGTCTCTATTCACAATTTGCAAGTTTGTTTATTGTTTGCGGTGGGGGGCTCTTCTGACTCTAATATGCAAGCTGCATATCCATTTCAATTGCCCACTGTCCTCCATAGTATCTTTCAGTCTTCCTTTCTTTCTTGTGTGTTCTTTCCCATCTTTTTTTAAAAATAATATAGGAAAAAAAGTTGGTTATTAGTAATATTTGTGTTTGAATTGGGATTTGCATAAACTTTGACTCACTGTTTCGCTCCAAATGACTGCTTTTGTGCAATATTCTATTGCTTGTCTCCTCTGTACATTCCTGATGCTGATCATTACTCTACCTTGCTTGCTAACACTATACCACTTAACATATGCGGTTTAACATTGTTGGCCATCTCACTCTGTTGCACTATTTCCAGTTTGGAGGAGACATATGAGGCTTTAAAGACGTTTAAGGTTCTTGGGATTGAAAAGAAGCATGATATAACAACTTCATCTTGTGCTTCTGTGGCGCACACCTTAAAGTCTACTTCTTTAGCCTCAAAGGATTATTTCCAAGCATTAAGAGTTAACAGCATACTGAAGTGTGACCTCAATAGTGAGGCTTTTCGGGTATTAAAGATTTTTCTTCCTTCAGCTACAATTGTTTGATGTGAAGATTATTGTTCTCACCCATATGTTCTTGGTCCACAGGGAACTGAGTCTAAACTTAAGGGCTCTCTAAATGGTGCCAATTCGCTTATTGATTTTTACTATTCCATTGGAGGATTAATGCTTTTGAAGGTAAAAGAGTTCATCTTTCTGTTAAGATTTCTTTCATTCGATTCATACTTGGCTACAAAAGTATACCCATGTTGATAATAAAACTATAGATGATTTAATATAAACTCCTTATACCGCTCATTTGCTGCCATGTGTAAATTTTTGTAAGATTTCCGCTGTTCCACACTTCCACTAGCTTCTGGACAAGCAATTAGCTTTTCATTTCTTATTCTCCTTTTCTGTTGCATTGAATTCTTTTCACATGTTCTATTCATTTGGTATCAGGAACAGATGCCTGAAGTGGATGTTCATCTCGGAGATGCTGATAGAATTTTTCGCTCAATAAAGGTAGAATCGGGACATGATATATTGATCTGCAAGCGTCCTAAGAGATAGCACTTGACATGCTCCCCATTTACTTGAAATTCCTTAAAAGCCTAAATTTATGTCCTTTCCTATCAGGCTCTTGGTCAGAGTGATGGAAGGTGGCGTCTTAATTCCAACAATCCAGAGTCTAGTAACAATGCTGCTGGTATTTAACTCGTCCTCTTGATATAAAGTACATATGCTAGCTAAACGCCAACCCTTTTGATTCAATCGATAGATGATGTTTATGTACTGGAGTATGTTTCTGTTGCCATTGTTGCTTAGCTACTATGATGTACTACTCTTACTCTCTTAGTACTCTATCAGAATTGTTTATCTACGTAGTTTTTATTCCACAGGGATAGCACTTGAAGCCCTGGCTGGCGTTATTTCTTTAGCAACTCCTCAGATTGACAATTCCCTGGTTAGTGTTGATATTTTGAGTTTCTTACTAACCAATTCTATGAAGGTAGACCATTACTATAAAAGGCTGTAAAATAACGTGTCATAGCGTTTGAGTACCTTGACAGTAAATTAGAGTTCGACGATTACATATACAAAATGTATTAAGAATATGTTTGTGGAATTTAGGCCACACTAGCTCTACGAAAATAGTTATTCAATTTCCATGCCCAATAATCTTATCTAAGTCTCCTTTCAATGCCAGATTACAACTCTGAAAAATGACGTCCTGAAGCTCTTTGACGGTATTGAAAGATACGGTAGGGGCCTTTCCTTTTTCCTACTCATTTTAATAGTATTTGTTTTTCTTTTATCCATGCTCAATAGCTTATACCAAGCACAATCGTTATTGGTACAAGGTCACTATAATGTTAGTCTATTTTAATGAATTAGGATTTAGGGCATTCTTCTATTGTTTCAAGATGTTGCTCAAATATGTGACAAGGATTGAGGATACAGTGTAAACAAATTATAGTAGATGCTTGTTAATTGGCTAACAAATTCTTACCTTTCTCTGATTAAATAAAGTTTATTCTGTTTCTCACCTGATTATGTCACATGCGCATACCACTTATGGTTTATATATAGGAAAATGTGCTATAGAAATAGTGCCCCATTTACCCACCCTAAAAGAGGCTGAACATGATAAATTAGTGGATGTAACTGAAAGTGTTAACCGTTGTGAAGAAGGTCTCTTAACATGTTATCCACTACATGATTATATATGCTTGCCTTGAAGCCTCTGTCTTCCATCTTATGGGAAAGGTCTTTTCCTTCCCTCACCAACTTCTCTTGAAATTATACTGTCCTAAAAAAGGCTGATCATGTAGATGCCCTGATGCTTGCTGCTGGGGTGATGGAAACTGAACTTGTATTCTGATGCTGCCACAGGGCCCTACTAAGGCGACTTTTCTCTTTATGTTAAACCTTCTATTATCTATGCTGAAACCAGTGATACTAGCAAATAGTTTTAAGTCAAACATTACAGTTTGCTATTCTTTACTAATTTTTCTGTTTGACGTACTTCTCTCAGATGACGGGGCTTATTACTTTGATGAGAAACATGTTGGTGCACTGGGACATCAGAGTCCTCTTTCAGCCTCTGCATCAGTAGTCCGTGGAATCACAGCTGTTGCAGCAGCCACATCTGAAAATTTGAATGTGTGTTTGATTATCTCTACTTTCCACACACTTGGAATTCCTTGTGTAACTTGGTTTTCTTTTAAAATTGTATCCTCTTTTAGACATAAACTTAGATTTCAACTTGCAGCTTCCTGGAGATAAAATTTTGGGCTTGGCAAAATTCTTCCTTGGCGTTGGAATTCCGGGAAGTGCCCAAGATTTGTTTCACCAAATTGATGCTTTGAGTTGCTTGGAAAACATTAGGCAAGTGGTTTGGAAATTAACCCTCTTTATTCCATCGTTCATACAACAAAGCACATCCTGAATTGAAAATTTATAACTCAGATATTTATTTTCTACTTTCTCTTGTTTGACTTTGTACTTACCTCCTAGTATCTCTAATATATCTTCTCATTTTTTCTCCAGGGGATCCACTCCTCTGATTTTATCTCTGCCAGCTACTGTCATTTCAGTCACCAAGAAAGATCAACTTAAGGTCTACAATCCTATAGTTTTTTATTCTAATTTTAACTTTTTTATTGCATAGCAGTCAGTTGCCTTCTTTCAGTTTTCTTTTACTATGCAATTGTGGAACTGGAAATCAGGAACTTTTCCTAGAGTTCTTTCTCAAATTTGCAGATTTGGGGGCATGTACTTATTCTCAATGTTTTCTTAGGTTCGGGTCAGCACTGTACTGGGTTCTCCAGCTCCTACTCTGTCAGTCAGGCTCATGCAGATTTTTGTCTCTGGTTCAAAAGATGCTTCTGTCACTGACCAGGTACTTCTATTTAGCAGTGGAATTTATATGAAGCTGGAAATTTCTTAATAATTAACTTACAAAAGAGTCACTTTCATAGTTTCATGTTTCAGACACCTTTAACTAAGGGCTTTTTTACTTTCCATGATACAGAAGCTTAAATTCGATGCAGTCAGTGGAATACATGTCTTGGAAACTATGCCAAAAAATATTGATGTCGGTAGCTATGTTTTTTCTTTTGAGGTATAACATTTCTTCTGTTCATCTCCTATATTGCATCATCTCTCACTCTTTCAATTAGCGAACACAATCTTCCTCTTCTCTCCATGTTTTACTTTTTCAAGCTGCATTTGTTATTTGTAGATTATATTTGACAACCCAGAACATAAGAAAACCTATGTGACTGGTGGACGAACTAGAGTGCTTGTTCATATAACTGGAGTTATCAAGATTGACAATGCAGATATTGTAATACTTGACGGTGACCATGGAAGTATAGAGACTCAGAAAAAGTAAACCCTTAAATTCTCTTGTTATGACTGTGATCTTTTCATAGCCTTGTGTTCGTTGATTTGTTTACTAATAATTACTATGCTGGGATATATTTATTTCCATGCTTTTGACCCTTTTTACGTTTATGCTCGGAACTCTTTCTGCACCAATCATGCACTTTGTGGACTCTCATATGTTGGCTCCATTTTTATGTCTCAAGTTATGCAAAGATTACTTAAATTGTGAACTCACGACCTCTGTTTGATACTTTTTTCTTTTGTTTCATTGTTCCCCATCAGCATTTTTAGCGTGATTAGGATGTAGCTGACTTGGGTTTGTTTATCTTATTGTATCACTGGTCATCTTCTTACTGCTTTGCTCTGCTCCCCATTTAGTAACACTATAAGGTCCTTAAAGTTGCACATGGTTTTAAAACATCAACTGTAGTATTTCTTGGGAATCTTATGGTGCCTATAATGGAAGGACATAAATATAAGCTGCTCTTATACTCTGTCGTGTAATTCAGGCTAAAACTACCAGGCGGCAATGATGTTGCTTTATCAGCTAATCATCTCCAGAAGTTGAGGCTATCCTTTGACCTGACCACTCCGTCTGGAAATGCTTTTAAGCCCCACCAGGTTGCCATTCTGGTCTTTATAAATCGGACAGTATTATTTATTTCTTATTGGAGTTTGTCTGAGTCCGTGTTCTGTTCAGGCATTCCTCAAGTTGCGTCATGAAAGTGGAGTTGATCACATCTTCTTGGTGGGAAATTCAGGGAAGAAGCTTGAGATAATACTAGTTAAGTGCTTTATTACCACTTGAACGCAAATAAACTGAGTTAACTTTTTGCTATTTACTCAATACGATAGGTCACAATTTTTATGTTTTAGAATTATAACTGCTCCCACTTTATGTGTTTCCATTTTGAGATTACTGTAAGTTTACGCAATAGGTCATTGATGTACCTGTATCATTTTGCGTTATTGTGTCTTACCCTCATTTATCTTGTAGGATTTCCTGGGGCTAGTTGAAAAGTTTTTCTACCTATCTGGTAGATACGATATCCAACTTACAGTTGGAGACTCTGACATGGTAAATTTCTCCAACTGAAAAAGCATTTCATTTGATATTTTGTGTTTAGCTCCCAATTAACTTTTATAGGATCGACTGCTTAAACACTATCATAAATACCTTGGTTTGATCTATTTCAGGAGAATTCTTTCTTGCAACTACTGGGCTCTGTAGAATTAGATCTCCCTGATGCACCTGAAAAGGCCGCTCGTCCTCCCCCACAACCTGTTGACCCATACTCCAGATATGGGCCTAAGCCGGAGATTGCTCACATATTCAGAGCTCCAGAAAAACGTCCCGCTAAGGAGCTTTCTCTTGTTTTCCTGGTCCTTGTACTCATACCATTTTTCGGTTTCTTGGCTGGGGTACTCGTTGCTTAACTTTTTTCCCTTGCACACGTGAATATATAATATTTTTTCCAATGTCCCCATCTTCTTTTCATATAGCCACTGCTAAAACTATCTACTTTTTCTTGTGGTCATGCAGCTCGTTCAGCTTCGTGCCAACCTCAAGAATTTCCCCAAAGCAACTGCCCCTTCAACTTTTGCCATTCTCTTCCACCTGGGAATTGCAGCAGTTCTGGCACTGTATGCATTGTTTTGGTTAAAGGTCTGTCTCTTAATATTCCTCTGATTGTAGTTTAGCATTTTCTGTTTGCATACCATTGAGCTGATGTATTATATTAAAAATGAATTTCATTTGAAATGATTCTTCTTGTGCTGATGGGTTTGCATTTGTAAAATGCATTCAATGGGGTCTTCTTTTGTACGGAGCTCAAGATCTTGTTGTATTTCTGGTCTTGTGATTTGTGCAGGATCAATCTCAGCTCTGTCTTACTCATTTTCCATGCACTTGCATATTGCTGCTGACGTTTTTATGTCCAATATTCTGATCACTGAACATGCAATATCACTGACCTTTTTATGTGGAACTTTATGCATGAAGAAAAATTTATGAATCTTGAAAATTCCATATTCTACTTTGTAGTTACCTGCTCATAAATCATGTTCTGGTTCCATTTTCTGCCATTCAATTGCGAACGTGAAAAAGAGTAACTCATAATATTGCTGTTATATCCTCTTGCAGTTGGACCTATTTACCACACTGAAGGCACTCGGCTTATTGGGAATGTTCTTGATGTTTGTTGGGCACAAGACACTGTCTCATCTTGCATCCACTTCGTCCAAGTTAAAATCTACGTGAAAGGGCCAATTCTTATTCCAGGAAGCTGATTGCTCAGTTTGCGTTGCGATCTGGTTCTATCGTGTTCGAGTCTGATTACTATATCACGCACCTGTATTCCCTGATACAATTTTGATATTTGCATGGGATTAGCTAGTTGCATTACCTGTTGAGAGAGCCTTAGGCATAAATGAAGGAAGATGTAGCTGGAGGGAGTTGGTTTTTCTTGACTGGTAATTGAGTGGTTAATATGACTATTATATAGCAGATGATTGCTTACTAATGTATTGGAAGCAGATTTTTTAGATATTACATGAATTGAAGCATGTCAGAGATTAGAATCACCATTAGTTGTAGTATTAATTAATGTGGACTTCTTTGCCCCAACTCTGAAGGTTGTTGCACTCAGCTCAAAGTTTGCCATTTTTTGCATTGGTTTCATTTTTGCATTGGTTTTAACAAATGCAGAAGACTTCTTCTTGTCACAAGAGAAAAGTTTAAGTGAAAGCATAACCGAATGAACAAATTTCGTTGATTTTGAGAATGTCAAAATAAAATTTAATTATAGTTTGTAGTATGCTGTGGAAAAAATACTAATTTATAGCTTAATTTTGATTTTTTATAAGTACTACTACTAATATATTTTATTGTCTGAAGTTCGAGAAGAATTTCAAATGTAGTCTGAACTTTATATAATCTTTTTATTGCCGGAAGTTTAATTATGTTTGAATTTTGAGAAAATGTTTGATTATAGCATGCAACAATTACAAAATATTGTTCAAGTGCAGGTAATAATGCATTTTGTATTTTGTTAGCTCTGAAATACAGTAAATTTTAATTACTAGTATATAAAATACGGTAAAATACGGGAGAGGATCCCCTGCTATGTTAAAAAACCGTAAACACTCCCAAATGAAACGCAACATGGGTTTAAAGAGATAAATGGGCCAATGAAATAATATAAAACACATACGTCTATTTCTTTTGTACATTCTTTTCCCCATTTCTTTATTTGATTAAATATCCGGTCGGCCATTGTAACTTTTTTCATAGGGTATCTATTAAAAATATTATCAAAGACATTTTATTTTGTTTTATAATCACGATATATATTTGTTATTACCTATTAAAAAATATCACTATAACACACTCAAAAACTAATTAATATTCATATAAAAATATATTATAAAATTCAATTAAATTTATTAATTAAAACACTTATAAATTTTGATCATGCTATATACTTAAATGTACTAGTTTATATTTTAAGGGAAAAGGGGGGAATTATATCTAAACTTTTTATTGCGTGTTTATATATTCAAATCTCATCATGTATATTTTAGAAAATATACAAATAATTTATTATGTATATCTGGTAAATAGCTAGATCCTACAAGTAATGAATTAAGCTGTCGTTACATCAATTAATTAATATTAGTAATTGAACTAAATTAACCTCTGTGTTTGTGTGTTTATTGTTGATACATCAAGAACAAAAACTGCAAACTTGTGTTTCTGTGTTGGATCCTTAAAAAATACTCATGGAGTAATTTATCGTAAACATAATTAAAAAGTCTTCCATAATATTTTTAATAGATACGATAGCCTATGGAAAAAGTTACCATGGGCGACCGGACATTTAATGATTTAATCAAATAAAGAAATGGGGAAAAGAATGTACTCCCTCCGTCCCATGTTACTTGCACTGTTACTTTTTAATTCGTCACAAACTCCTTGCACTATTTATAATTTAAGTTAGAATTAATTCATTTAATTAATATGTTAGTTTAAGTTAATATCTCATTTATTAAGTGATGTCTCATTACACTTAAAATTTTAATTTAATTACATTAAAAAATCAATCTCAAATTTACGGCCTAAAATGAAAAGTGCGAGCAACATGGACGGAGGGAGTACAAAGAAATAGAAGCATGTGTTTTATAGTATTATTTCATTCGCCCATTTCTCTCTCTAAACCCATGTTGCGTTTCATTTGGGAGTGTTTGCGTTTAGCCACACAGCAGGGGATCCTCTCCCATAAAATACTCCACTTATAAGGGCTTGTTTGGTAGAAAAAAATATAAGTCCACTTTTGAATAGGAAAAAATACAGTACGAAGAGAAGAAACAAAATCAAAAAGAAACGAGTTGGTTAGGAAGATTCCGTGGAGAAATATGAGCAACAAAATCCCGGAATCGGAGCCATCACCAAGCAGGAAGCGTGCGCGGAATGAAGAACCAGAGCCCCAATCCGAAAACGATGTTGTAAATTCACATTCTCTTTCGTTAGGTAGAGGAAAACCCCTTTTTATTCCACCCTTTGCTGTTGTGGCTTGATTTTTCGTTAATGGGGCCTGTAATTCTCACGTTGTCTGGTTGTGATTGTTTTTGGGGCGGTGTAAAGAGGAGAATTTCGCATTCAGTGATACACTGATGGCGCTTCGGATGATGCGAGCTCAGTTTCCTCACATTCAGAAGGTAAAGTTTTCAACTTTATTTTGTTAGTTACATGTTTTATTCAACTAATTTGATTGACCATAACACATTATTTACTTCATGTAATGGTAGATGATTCAAGAAATTTTGTGAAGATTGTGTGTGATGCTGAATTTTTAGTTGACTATTTACTTATTTTGGGTTTATAACTTTATATTCAACTTGTTGTAAAACTCATTATGTTAGTATGAGTACCAATTAAAATTTATCAGTCGCGATCTCAACTAAACAAGACATACAATTAGTACTAGAATACTGTATCTGTGCATTTTTCTAGCTTAATTTGGTTCAGTACTCTTGCTACTGAAACATGCTAATATGCTGCTGTTGGTCGAATTAAGTTCAGTGCTGACTCCTACCAAATATTACTTCCACTGCATTCAGCCAATAACTTATGTTTGGAGAACTGTGTGTCTTCTTCAGGTTTCAGTTCCGCCTTTTGTCTTGCAGTCGCAGTTGTACAGCAGCATAAAAAATAGGACTGAAGTGGATAGGGAAATAGAGGTGAGGTGTATTATTAACGGTTTCTTTAGTTTTTTCTTTACTAAAACTGGAAGGAACTTCTTTTAACATGCATTATAGTCGATGCACAAATCCTTCAGTGGTGTATTATTAATTGCTTTTGCTCCTTGCCCCTGTTTGGAAGTAGTTCTTATTGAATTTATATAAATACTAAGAAATCATAATTTATGATATGATCCTCCCTTCCGTCTCCCTACCTCTGAATATCAATGTATACACGAAAAATGTTTATCTGTTGATTTGCATTATTGTCTTTCATGCTCACCATAGTTTTCCTGTTAATGATGTGAAAAAATGATGTCTGTGATCAAACTCTACCACTCTCCTGTCTTTCACTCTTTATACTTTATAGGACTTGGGGTTTTTTCTATTCTTCTGCTTCATTGGAATCGTAGAAGTGCTAGATTTTACAATGGTCACTCATTCTCCCTCTTTCCCAGTTGAACTAATTGTTTTATCTCTCATATTGTGCAGTCTCTTAAGAGGGAAAAAGTGGTGCGGATATTTAAGTTAAACACTGGACAGGATGATCATGCCATAATGTTTACAGACGACTACATCAGTCAGGTTGGTTCCATATATATAAGGAAGCCATCCGAGTCATGATTTTGTTCAGCTGTCCTTTATTCATCAGTCCTTCATATGCAACTAATCATACTTGTCTTAGTCTTTTGTATTCATTCTCTGTTCTTCCTAAAGTTAGTTTCTTGAGTTGCATATTAGTGGCATGGATTAGCGTTATGTAGTTCCTAAAAAATCATGAAGCTGAGTTAGTTTTGCATTGGCTTTCCAAACCCGGGGTTACGGTTGATAGGAGCTCTCAGAACTTAATATTGAGATGCTAAAATGCTTAGCCACGTCACTTGTCTTTAGTATCTTGTTTATAAATGTTAGAAAAGTGATGGGAGAGTATAAAGTAGCTGAAGTAGCTTAAAACATTTGGACTCCTCTCAGTTTTCTAGTTCTTGCATTAGTTGCTTGTTCTGAAAGGTCCCATTGTTGGGCGTTTAAATCTGGTTTATCCTAATAATTAGTGTTTTATTTGTTGGAAAATAATGTATTATATTTCGTCATAGCAGGCGGACATTGACATGAGGACACTTTTTGCTTTTATTTTTTGTTGAAGTCCTTGCTCCTCTATGTGCATCAGCTGCATCCTAGTTCCCCTATCACCCTTATCCTTGAAATGAATATGCCACTATCTGTCCTCATCCTCAGAGATGATTAATTTAGGGTGTTCTTTGACAATGCACAGATTGAACGTGTTGTGAAAAGGATGGAAGAAAACAGCAAAAATGACCTTGAAGTTTTTGAGTGGTTCAAGACTCATGTCGTACAGTCCAAGCTTGACCCCAGCATTGGTCATCAAGAGCTGGTCTGTAACCTATTCCTCGGTCTGTGTGTATAACTTCTTGACCAATCAGTTTATGCTAGTTACTTGTGAGTTTTCCTTGGATAATATGAGGACCTTGACTATGTTTTATTGAGTTCAATTCAGTTCCAGATGAATGATAACCGTGAGAATGCGACTTTACATGTAAATCACTATTAATTGCACTCTTTCGAGTGGACCAATTTTATCTTGGCCTGTTTGATAATCAATGCACAGTCTCTATCTATTGTAGCTGATCCGGCATTAGTTTGGGTCAGTACACACTATATCTTGAACTGATAAATAGTTTTAGTTTTTGACTCGTTGTGCTAACACTCTAGGACTGCTGATTATTGGCTCCCAGGTTGCCCTTTTCGTCCCAACTCCTCAGTAGTTCACCAACACCAGAACTCCAACCCTTCTTTCAAACTTATGTGATTCAAAAGAAATTGACTATCCGTGCTTAGAATCTTTTCCATATTTGTTCAACAATAATAAGTTATCTACTAAAACAAAAGTTATCAACTAAGGTGATATGGCTGACACGGATGTTGGTTGCTTTGCAGTGGTCTATTCTGTCGTTAGGTGGAAGGGTGAAAGAGGAACATATCTCTCAATTAATTAGTGCTGGGCTTCTTGTAAGTATAACTCTATTTATTTTAATCTAACACTTGAATTTTACTTAATTGATTTCAAATCATTAAACCAAGGTATTTATGACATTTTGCTCTTGGTTTCCGATTTGTTTTGTTGCTTTTTAACCATTGCAGTTTCCTTCTAGATTCGCCAACTTATTGATCAGAACATGTATTGGTTTTCAATTCCAAACATTGGCTCAGTGCTCAAAGGTCTATCACAGGTAACAATGAGATGTTTCAATCTGTAAACAATTGATTCTCCATTTTTTTCTTTTTTCGGGAAAGCTTCATTGATTAAGACAATACTGCAAGTGAGATTTTACAGCTCATACTCCAAGACATGCTTTGCAAAAAAAATTTCTTGGAAAGCATTGACTTGTTGAATGAGGAAAGCAGCTCCTAGTGTTGATAATTCTATCCTGAATGTCTAATAAAAGTCGTTGCTCTAATTGTTAGACATTGGTGTTTGATATTGCATTGTTGTAAATTTGATTTTAGTGTAATCACAACCTCATTCTTAGTACTGCATCCGCTTCACCGATATCAATTGGCTCTCAATTTATTTTGTGAATATTGAAGAAGTAATACAATACACATAAGTATGAAACAAAATATGGGTCTCATGTTTTTACTTTATTCAACACTTTTTCAGGGAAGGAAGGAGCTTATGTCTCTTCTAAGCCGAAGAAAATACAAGGAGATGATGATGGCTGCTTTGGAGATTAAACGCCTGAGATTTTCTCCTCTGGATATGAGATTTCACCTACGAGATCTAATAGGTTCGGGTCAGCTCAAAACCATTCAGACACCAAGCGGCCTGATTGTACGAGTTGCTAAAGATTGAACTATTGTAAGTAAAGAGCTGTTAGCTGCACTTCGTGTAATGTTTAGTCAAACGATGTGCACGTTTCCCATTTCAGGTGAGATGATACTCATTAATCCTTAGCAGGTCACCGCAATTTTCTTGACGCCAAAGTTTGTTTCCTTGGCAGGTCACTGCGATTTTCGTAGCAGGTCACTGCAAGGTTGAAGCCTCTGGAAGATTGCTTCTTCTTCTGAATCGCTGGCAGATTTTATTAATTGGAAAACATGACCTTTCTTGATTTCTTGAAATACTTCTTTCAGTTGTAGGTATGAAATTTAGCTTGTGTTGTAAGACTACATGCTTAATACATCTATCCAATAAAAATATTTTATTATTGCCTCAATTTTCGCACGGATGTAAACACAGTTTTTACAAATAATTTACATAAATCATCATGCTCTAATTGCTTCCACTGTCGCAACTTAAAATCTAGAAAAATAAACTTTTTCTGCAAAATGATGAGTCAACTCACAAAAGTAGCCAACAAATGCAGGCTAGTATGCTAGGAGTAGAAACAAGAGAAAAGAGTAAAGAGAGAAGAAATCAAGAGATGAATTGTTATTTTTAAGACACTAATTTAGTGGGCACACCATCTTTCATCCTCGTACACCATAACATCAAACAACCCATCAATGTCAGGTTTCATCTCAGCCATTAGAACATCCATCTTCTCATATATCTCATCAAGCCGCGGATGAGCTTTATCCCCCACTACAAACATATGCACCTCGGCTTCGATCTCGATCCAGCTACACCCCGGCTCCTTCTTCAGCCCACTATGTCTCATGATCCTCCTCATCTTCGCAACCTCGCTCCACATCCCTGCATCAGCATAGATATTTGATAGAAGAACATAAGCAGATGAGTCCTGAGGGTCAATCTCCAGAAGGGCGTTCGCTGCTATCTCTGCCACCTCGACATTCCCTTGCATCTTACAGTTACTAAGAAGAGCCCTCCAAATCACATCATCCGCCTCCAGGGGCATATCTTCGACAAGCTTTAAAGCATCAATGATCCGTCCAGACCTTCCAAGCGCATCAACCATAGACGAGTAATGTTCCAACTGCGGTTCCAGTCCATACTCATTTTTCATAGCGTGGAAGTAGTGAAGCGCTTCGTCTACAAGACCAATATGCCCACAAGCACGAAGAACTGCCACGAATGTTGCATGGTTTGGCATCACTCTCTCGAGCAGCATTTCTTCAAACACCTGCAGAGCCTCGTTCCCATATCCGTGGTGAGCATAAGCACAAACCATCGCGTTCCAAGTCACAAAATCGCGGCTGGGTGCTTTCCGGAACATCAAAACAGAGTCCACCATGTTCCCACATTTTGAATACATATCAACTAATGTGCTAACAATGTACACATCCGACTGCAGCTCCTGCTTGATCACTTGAGCATGGATCTGCTTCCCAAGCCCGACATTCGCCACATTCGAACAAGTGTCAAGAACCGTAGCATAGGTGAAGTTATCAGGTTTAATTCCCATCTCCAACATCCTAGAGAAGTACTTCTGTGCCCCTTCGCTCTGCTCACTCGACGAATACCCAGAAATGATAGCATTCCAAGAAACAAGCGTTCGTTCTTCCATCCTGTCATGGAGCTTCTCTGCCTCCTCCACCTCCCCACACTTGCAATACATATCAACAATCACACTGCTCACAAACGAGTCCAACCCCAAGCCGCACATAATGACTCTACCATGGATCTCCCTCCCCTGCTGCAGAGCCTGCCCACCCGCACACGCTTTCAGAACACTTCCATATGTAAATTCATCTGGTTCCATTCTTGAACGAAGCATACCAACGAATAGTGGCAACGTGTCCCCATTGTTGTTCTGCTCACAAGCAGCAATGACTGCATTCCACGACACAGCATCTCTACTCTCCATTTCATCAAACACACGACAAGCTTCACGTAGTGCTCCACATTTACCATACATATCTAAAACGGCATTGGCCACACATATATCATAACAGAAGGGAGTCTTAAGTGCTAAACCATGTATTTGAGTTCCTAACAAAAGACCTTTCCCTACTGCACAAGCACTAAACGCAGCAGATAGGCTTATTTCATCAAAACCAAGATTAGACCTCAATAGCAGCAGAAACAGCTGCATACCTTCCAATCCACAATCGCCTCTAGCATATCCAACAATCAAAGCATTGTAAGATTGCAAGTTATGGTTTGGAAACAAGTCGAAAACCTTCGTAGCATTAAGCAAGTTGCCACATTTCGCATACATATCCAACATTGCAGTACCAACTATGGTATCAGCTCCAAAATCGCTCTTCAGCGCGTGGCCATGCAACTGAGAACCCAACCTTGAATCAGATAAACCAGCACAAGACCTGAAAACACTAGCATAAACAGATTGGCTAACCCCAACTCCCTCTCTCTGCATTTCTTTAAACAGCTCCACCCCATCCACAAGCTCGCCATTTTGAACGCTGCCACCAATGATTGCGCTCCATGATACCCAATTTTTCACCGGCATCCTGCCAAAAAACCGCATTGATTCATCCAACTTCTTGCACTTTGCATACATATCCAACATAGCACTTCCAGTCACCACGTCACATTCAAATCCCGACTTCACCACAACTCCATGCACTTGTAGCCCTAACAGATAGTCTTCCAAACTCGCGCATGACTTCAACACAACAGCAAACGTGGTCTCATCGTATCCCACATCATCACTCCCCATCATCACGAACACCTCAACCGACTTCAAACAATTCCCATTCTGCAAATATCCTGACACCAAAGAATTCCAAGAGATCACATCTCGCTCAGGCATCAAGTCAAAGAGCGATTGCGCCAACCCCATCTTCCCATTGATCGAATACCCGAAGATTATAGCGTTCCAAGAGACGCGGTCCCGTTCAGGCATTCTGTCGAACACTTTACCCGCACACTGCATACGGGAGCATTTTATATACATTTGGATCAAACAATTGGAAACATAAACTGTGGGTTTGAAGCCAGATAAGATCATCCGTGCGTGGGCTTGCATCCCGCGATCGCGCGCTCTCGCCTTGGAGCATTCTTGAAATATATAGGAAAATGTCTTTCGGTAAAATGGGGCCATCGAATTTTGAATTCATGCTTGGCGGAATTTTTTGCTGTTAGAAGAAAGTGACAAATTAACACTCATCTTTCTACATTCAGTCCTTCTTTCATTGAATTCAAATTATTACACAAAGATAAATATTTTGTTTTCTGCTCAAGAATTTGGAATTCATCATGTTTAATTGGTTTTGGGCTTTTAATTATTGGGCCACTTATAAATTGATTTGGTTCATATTTAGGAGTGATAATCAGACTATATCAAAAATTTTGATTTCATATTTTCAGAAATGTATCTAATTCAATTATCAAAAAATGTTTGACATTAAAATGTTTTCTTTAGGTGGAAGTCAATTCTTTGGTTAAACATACTGGTATTATATTAACGATTATTCTTAATCTGGAATAGTTCTTTTTTAAAAAGCAATAGTTTAAGTTGTTGGAAACATTGCCTTTTATTTTCTTTGGGGTTAAAAATTCTAAAAAAGGTTTTTTGCAAATACTCAAATAGCTAGGATTTTTTACTTCACTTAACAATTTATTGTTTTTAAGAAATGCTAAATATAACTACCAAGGAGTAACTTATAATGCTCTTTTTATAATTAAAAATAATACTGACTAAATTTAAAACAAATTAAATATACTACTCGACGAACATAATGAATATATATATCATAAATGCAACAAGTGGATGTAATGTTTCACGTAGAATAAATATATATGCTTGCAAAAGAGTTGTTTATAATTATATTTATGTGTGGCAAAAGAATTCGGTTACAATAATTTGCATATATTTCTTAGAAGCTATGGAGTGTTAAAAAAAGCTGCACTATATTAAAAAGGAATGCGTGTGCAAATTATTTGAACAAGAACAAAGATGATGAGAACGTGAATTCCAAGTTAGAGAGACTGCTTCTTATGTTGTCGATTCTTGCGTACATTAATTATTGTAAAGATGTTCATTAATTAATTCGAATACTTTATTAGATCGCTCGAATCTTTATAAAATTGACATTGGTTTAACATTATAGTAAAATATTTGAGAGATGATTGAATCTGATAATCAGCTGCAAGTAATGATATTTATCAATTATCATCACTAGATTTCTTTAATTTATAATATTTGTCCATAGTTTAGGGGTGTCCCATATGACCTATTTAGAATTAACGGAATGAATTAATAAATATGTATTCATTTTGGCCATATTTAGACAAACGTTAAAAGAGAACATATATACTGCATACAAAATCTTGATATTTAAAAGTTGCACGTTATTTAAGGTGTGTGAGGAGTGGGGGCATGCATGTTCGTGCATGGGTTTTTTGTCACGTCAATTTTATTAATCATTTTCGTATTTATAAATGTTGAACAAAAATATTTTTGATGAGTGTTGTGAGCAAGTCACTCTAAATGCAAGTGATTGTCAAATAATAAAAGTTAAAGTACTTTAACTTTATATTTGATTAAAATTGACGCAAGAGATCTATATGATTTAGTGACGTGCATATCTATATTCAAATAAAAACCTACTTATTATAGGATTTATTTGCATATTATGTTTAGTAGCTAGTATATTGTCCTCTTAGTTTACAAGATACACCTAAGTCCTGAGTAGTTTTAAAAAGAAGAAGAGAAAAAGCTTATACTATCTCACTATTTTCCCATGTGCAATAATAGAATCTAATTCATAACCAACATGAATTCAGAAAAGAAGCACCTCAACATGAGCTGTACATGCACATATTGTACACTAGATAGTACAACGAATAATATATTGATAATACAACGAATAATATAAATATATACATATATACTCTAGGATTTGATTCTATGTAAATTTATTTTTCGTGAGTGTAATTATACAATATATTCAACAATTATGTAAGAGAACTAACGAACTAACAATAAGATATTATAATCCTTTCGTATATATATTTTTTGTTATTAATTAGACCAAGGGTCGCACTAGCTAATTTGTAGGCACCTCGATGGCCAATATAGTTGGCCCAAGGATTTAAGCTTGGTTCGTAGTTCATTCCCGAAGGTAGCAATCAAGCCTGACTATTTAGTTAAGGATGGATGAGTCTCATGTCATTCGATCACACACCTTGGATCAATCATCTCCTATATATATATATATATATATTGTATTATAGATAGGGGTTTGTATTTGATCACACCTCTATATATATATATATATATGGGTTTTGTGTTATGATTCCAAATCCAAAAAAAAATGAAATTGGGGATGGATTGAAGATCACGGTTCTTATTCGGTATCAGGTGTCCGTAGTGTCCCCATGACAACAACTTCACATCTCTCTCAACTTAAACACACCACACACATTTTGTGTCACGAGATCATGATACCAACATGCAATATGTATAGTTTTTTTTATATAGTAACACAAAATAGATTTTTTTTATTTAAAGATATTTAATAGTAATAGTGAATAATAATTCATCACTGGAGTTTATGGAGTCATGTCCCTAGAACATGAATTTAGATTTGGACTTGGATCTTGACAATTGATTTTTAAGGCTACGAAACATGTACACGTGCATTTCGGTGTTCAAGTATGAATTGATACCGCTAGTAGCATTGATGATCCGCTAGTCTTGTCTTGTCTGATTTGATTGTAATTTCTACAAATGCAAGATGAGTTGTCTATTGTTCTGGTAATAGCCTAAGACGAACATTGATTTCAACTAAACTCACACATATTGTGGGATGTGCTTATAAATAGGATTATTTTATTGCATCATACGCTCTTGAGAACGAGCGTTTTTATGCTTGAAAACAATCTTGCAAACTTTAGAAAGACAAAGATCTTGCACTCAATTCGAAGCTCAAACTTGCCATAACTTTCTACATTCATATGTTGTTGAAACTTTATCCTCACCTTGCCCACTTCGTCGGAGCTCACTTGGCTTGCAGGGTTGCTAGCTTTGAGATGAAAGCGGTTTATTTTTTGGGACGACACGCCTAAACTAAGAGCACTGCCAAGTGATATGTCGATCGTCTTTAGGGATGTCAATCGGGTCGGCCCATTGGGTTTCGGGCCAACCCTACTCGGGTTGTGGGTCAATCTGGTGCGGGCTAATCGGGTTTGTGATTTCTTTCGGGTTATAAAAGTTCAAACCTGACCCTAAAAGCTCGGGTTTCGGGCTAGCCCAACGGGTTAATCGGGTTGCTACCGATAAGATTAAGGTGCGATCAATCCAATAAATCATGATGAAAATTAGTTATGTTTATAAAATATAAAATAGTTAATTATGATAAATTTGAGATATATGTTTGTGTTAAAATGACAACACCATTTAAGATGACACTGTACCACTAAGGACAACCGTTAGACTTAGGAGCAGATTCAACCTTAGCCTGTCACATGGCAGACTTGCTTGCCTATGTATCATAGATTGCTTGATTATCTTTGATTTCATATCGCAGATTGCTTGAAACCATATGACGAGTTGCTTACCTATATATCTTAGAATGTTTGCCTATGTATCATAGATTACTTGCCCAAATTGTCATTTTAACTATGGTGTCACCATAGTGCTTTAGTTTCGTATTTCATATTGCTTGGAATCATATACCGAATTGCTTGCATATGTATCACATATTGCTTGCATATGTATTGTAGATTGCTTGTTACTTGTTGTCACGTTGTCACTTTAAGAGTGGTGTCATCCTAACGCACTCCTTTGAGATATATGCTTAAACTCAATCATAAACATGATCAAATACTAATATTTGAGATATTTCGTGAAATTTTAATGCATGTTTTAGAAATTTAAATATTCTTTTAGTGAGTTTAATTTATTTATCAATTATTATATTAATAAAAACTCAATATATAATTTGTATATTTAATATAAAATTGAAAGTTATTTTTTTAGTTATCTATATCATAAAATTAGTCAGTGAAGTGTCGAATTATGAGTAAAAAAAATAGAATAATAGAAATTTTATCGGGTTTTTGGGACAGTCCATCGGGCTTCTGGATCTGGCCCTAACGGATTGCGGGTTAATCGAGTACGGATTTATCGGGTTTTAATTTTATCAGGCTATAAATTTCCTGCCCTAAACCTATAAATTTGGCCGGCTATTCGAGCCAACTCACGAGTTGCAGGCTATACTAACATCCCTAATCGTCTTGCATAATACAGCTACTAGTCAAACAATTTTATCCTTGTAATGCCTTGTTTAATTAGTACTTTATTATATTCAACTTTAGTTATACATTATATTTGTTTCTGCATGTTAAATATTCCACACCATATATTTTTCCCATTTTATCGAACTTATATGTCGGTGTCCCCACATTTTCAACTCTAATAGTGAGGACCATTTCGATTAAAATCTTGCACTCGAATAGTCTATAAATAATCATACATGCACGACGAATAAAATTATTGTTAATATATTTCATCTCTTAATTTATTTTATACTACAAAAATAATTATAATATTCCCACGATTGCGATTGCGCTGGAGCTGGGCCTAATCACTTTGGACACACGCTTTACAAATGTGACGATAAATTTAAATTTAGAAGCAAATTATTGAAAACTTGTCATTGCAGGAAGCTTTCCACAACATGTCGACGTGTGATATACCCCAGAAAATGCGAAAATCAATTTTATTCAATCAAAACTTTTGCGTCATAAATTGAAGCACGCCAAATAATGGTATTTAAATAGTTAGATAGGATCTAAGTTCATATTAATTTACAATCTATTACAATGACCTTTTTGTTTATATCTACATGCTTGTTATTTTCACGTGCCCATTGGATGTAATATATGCCACAATTATTTGAAAAACAGCTAGCAGCTAATCATTAGTAGGAGTAGTATTTTTGTTATTTCTATTATTTCCAACAACTAGATAATTCAGCTTGGTGAGCTTCAGACAGCTACTAATTATGATGAAAAAACGTATGACTAGAGAAATCCTAATTTCTTGAAAATGTAAATAATTTTAATAATACAAAAATTACATTTAGGAAAAAAGATACAAGTAATTTATAAGCGGTTAGAAAATTAAATCTTGTCAATCCAAAAAAATAAAAATGAAAACTAAGAAATTAAAAATAAGGACGACAAAACAATAAATTATGTTTTCGCTCTATGTACAATGCTGAATGACTGAAATCCATCGTAAGTACAATATATCATATTGATGACTTTGATTCTCTAGCTCGATTCGCAAGTCGCAACATGTGAATTTCAAGTTATACTGGCACAGAAAACATTTTCGGTGTCGACTGCTGAAACTGCATCAAAATAGATATACCCAATGAGCCTCATAAAACACAAAAGGCAAACTATAGAAGAAAAGCGACATGAATTTCTCGTTTAATTTCAATAAAAGAATCTTGAATTATTATCACACACTTTTCTTTTTTGCATAAAGATGTATGTTTGTAATACATACATGAAAATAATGGTCTCATTTGTCAAAAAGTGTGCAGTACCATAAGATTTTATCTCTAAACTTAAGCTTTTCTGAATCTTGTGATACATGTTTTGTATACTACTATGATTATTATCCCTAAAGTAAGATGAGAGCATTAATTATCTTGAAAACATGGATAACAAAGATTAGTTATTCTGTTGTAAAGGAAGTGGATTAAGAATATTCAATAAATAAAATAAAATAAAAATTGAAAGTGACAGTGAAAGGAAGCTTGCTTGTCAACCTAGGACAGTAATGAAGTATTACAAAATTAATTAAATTATAATTAACTGCTAACTATAAACTTTGCTTATGGGACCGTTACGTAGGGCCCTGTAAATTCTTTTTGCTGACAAATGAACATTTTTATATTCTTCTATATATATATTATTTTAGTGACTCCCTTTTGCTCTAAGAAGAGAAAAGTAACATATATAACAATTGAGCATGAAGTTCATAACAATAGTATTTTTTATTCATATATAGTAAATCGAAACCGAACCTAAGCTATTTGGTAGTCGCCTCGGCCAATTTAATTTTCAAGGAGCATATAATGTGACAAGGAAAAAAAGTGTAAATTGTAATATACGGAAAATTGATTTGAGATAGGTTATAGAAAGAATATATGTTTCTTCTTTAAGGTAAATTTATTAGACATTTGATTTAGATAAATTATGCAGAAAGGGAAGAGGTTGATGATGACTTTCTATAAAATTGGCGACCATAGATTTGCAATTAAGACATTTGTTGATTAAAGTAGAAGTGGTTGGATATATGCTTGAAATATAATTAAGGAACATCAAATGCTATATTTGGAAGAATTTGGCCTGGCTAGTTTTGTTAATTTAAGCTTTCTATTTCTTAATCAGAACAGAATTAATATAATAAAATCAAAATTAGTTGTTGACAAATAAATAGCTTGCCTAGACCGTTTGCTTTTGTTTTTCATTCTATGGAATTTTTACATTCTAGATTATTGAAGTTGAATCGAGCATACCACAAATAGTATTACAAATTGATTATACGCATTAAATTCATTGTATATAATCATTAATTAATTGGTTGGGCATGGCCTTTAAATTAATATCATTAATGAACAGGTCATTAGTTCGATTTTTATCGAAGTGTGGGACATAGTTAAATTTTGTGTGAATATAAATTTGGTCCTACTATGTTTTTACTAGTTTAATTAGGATATTTGATTAAGTGAACTATTTGAATTATAATCTTTGTGCTATATTAATTTAAAGTTATATAGATAAGTTAAATAGAAAGTTTTCAAAAGATAGCAGTTGAATGCTTTATACATACTTAAGGAAACTTAGTTAATAGTATATTAATTAATTATTTAGTTAAGAAAAAATTACTAAGTTATTTGATCAGATTAGTACTTATAAGTATTTGTGCTAAACACCCATGAGACAATTGATTAATTCGAATAATAACATATTTAGTCTTGCTAAACGAAAGAAATAATTACCTATATGTCTTAATCCTGCGCAAGTCACTTATATAGGGGGAAATCTATAACGTTTGGTTAGGATGGACCAGCTGGGATATCCTAACTTCCGTTTCCGACGTAGAGATGTGGGTTGATCCAGCTTCTTTGGTGGCTGGTTTTGATAATTTTTCGTTTCTCCCTCGTATATATATAGTCAGTTTTTTTCCACTTGATAGTACGAAGGATCTTGACCTGTGGGACCTCTATTTGGCTTATTCATGTTCTTGTTTAGACCCTAGTCACTTTTTGGCTAAGATCATGTTGTTAGAACATTTTATTTTGATATTATTTACGGGTTGGAGGTCTGCCTAAACCTCCCGCCCACCAAGGGCGTTTTTTATTAAAAAAAGTATATACGTTATTAATTGTTTTAATTTGGTAATAGCATGTATATATTCCCGAATTTCTACGACTTTGAACTTTCATCTTTTTGGATCATCAATTTTTGTTTGGTCCGATAGAATTCTTGAAGTTCAAATTTTTTATATTTATGGGATTCAATTACAAAAGCGTTTGTAATTTTCCGAAATATTTATAACCCAATAAAACTCATCCCAAATTCGGAGAAACTTGGAGAACTTAATTATAGTATAAAATAATTAAAACTTGAAAAAAATAGTCAAATAATTGTCTAAGAACAAAGATTTATGTATTATAGAATTAGAGAAACACGTGTGATGGTCATTATTTACCTAGCTAATTGAGTTACAAGCTTTGATCAAAAGTAGTACTACTACTACTACTACTTCCAAACTTTTATTATAGACGTATTGCATGGTGAAAATAGAGTATCAATTATTTCTCTAGTATATAAAAGTAGTATTGATATAAAACTACCTCACTAAATTAAATTTGCTAACATAATTAATTTGCAAAATATCAGAATAATTCTAGTAATTGGGATAACGAGTAAAGGTAGCTAGGTATTAAGAAGGATATTAGGTATAGGTGGAAAGAAATAATGATTTCAAGGAGAGAATGACATGTAAAGGGACCCATTCTTTCCCATCTTACGTCCCTATTTAGAGGCCATGACTTATGGAAGTGAATAATCTGAATTGACGCTTTGAAAATGAGAACAAAATTATTACGAACCAATAACAAGTTATATGCATACATAGAGGTGAGTTTATAATAATTATACTTATTTTTACTACAAATTAAAAATCATATTCTTTATATACGAGTTAGTGCCTTTTTCTATAAATACAACACTATTTTTGTATGTAGACGAATCCTTAAATATGGAGTACATAATAAATAACGTTTGTATAGAATTGTCCCTAATAATGTATCGTGGGCGACTGGGCGGAGTCAGGATTTTGCAAATGGAAGGGCGAAATTATATTTTTACACATAAAAAAAGGATGGATGAAATTATATTTTTACACATAAATATAGAAAAGATTATTATATATAACGACAAAAGAAAACAAATTTGGCGGGCAATTTCGCGAGTCATGCCGGGCCGCCAACACTTCAAGAAATTATATGTGTAGAGAAGGGGAGGGGAAAAGTTACAATATTACATAATTTTATCACTTTAAGGAATATTAATGATAGTTTTCACATATATGTGTAGAGAATTCGGGATGGGGAAAAATCCTGATATACTGATATACCGACTAACGAAAAAATATAAAAAATAATGATAGTTTTATACATAGGTATACGCCGAAAATATGGTATATACAACATACTCGATATATACCAAAAAAAACCTACTCGATATATACTAAATTTATATTGCTAACTCAATACTTAATTGCTAACTATAATTAAATAATAGCCATTAGATATTCAAATCAAGAGCCTAAATCATTAGCCCCAGAATGTCAATACGATCAACAAAAAACGTCAATAAGGGTATTAAGGTCAATTTACAACAAATTAGTTGTAACTAACTTTTGAAAAATATCACAGAACTTTAAAACACATATAACTTTTTTTGATTTAAATTATTTTTTCTCACAACATATATCAAATTAAAGATAACGAGATCTCACTTGCATATGTTCTGATGTCAAAGTTTGAAAAAAAATTAAAAAATTTTCATAAATTTCGTTATCAGCTTTATATCCATACACGACACATAATATGTCAATACAATGCTTGTACAATGTCAATATGAAATTGTATTGACATTGTCATGTCTTTGTGTTGATGTATTTCATACACTGTATTGATATTGTGTTTCTAAACCCTAAATTTGATAGTTGCTATTATCTTTTTAATATTAAAAAATGAAAAACGAAATTACACATGGCAAATTGTAGACCACAAGATTTCTAAAATCCTATGATCTAAAATTAGTTGTAGTTAGCAATTAAATGATAAGTTAGCAATTGATCACTTCCCTTGTTGTATATACCGTAAAATATAAATATAATTATATAGTGATATTTTTTAAAATTTTAAAATCTAAATTATATTCTGAAAACTCAGATATTCTATTTTCATTGATGTTGTAAGTCTGATATACCGCAAAAGTGCGGTATACTGAATTTATGTATAACATAGCGAAAATGAGGTACGATACCAATATTGAACTTCATCATACCAAAAACTAGGTATACCGAAGTACAGTATACCGAAAATTATCATAAGATAAATGTATAGTTTTTTCTCATACCGAATTTTCGATAAGGTATACGGTAAGGTGGTTTTAGTAAAATTATCGTACCTACCCACCCCTGAGAGAATGTGAAGCCGTCGCTCTTTCACGCCCCTAATATCCAAGATATTACTAAAACCCTAACCCTAACAACTCAAAATCACGATATTTTTAGATAGCACAAGAAAAAATTCACATGACAGATCTATGCAGATAAAAAATAAACACAAAAATATGTGGATATCACTCGTGAGACTATATATATGGGGACATCGGGTTTCCTTTTGTGAAAATGACTGTCAAGAAAGATATGAAACTCATCGTCGGAGTATGATTTTATTTAAATAATTCATGTCATTGTATATATTTATGATGATCATCAACACACGTGGCGTGAGCTGATACGGAAATTGAAAAACTCAATTTGAAGTGGGGCGATTAAAAATTTGAAATATAATCCAGAGGGCAGAGTAGACAAATTAGGAAATTCTATTGATTCCAGAGAACAATATTAATTGATATTTTAGTACTATATCATTGCTTGTATGGAGAATTTTTAATCTTTAATAATTGTTCGAATATACCACGACAAAAGGGATGATGCTCTTGTGAACTCACTTCATTAATTATTTTATGGCATGTCAAATTAGTTTGAAGTTTAATATTTGTAAATAATTAATCATCAACTGTAAATTACCAGATTCAATTTTTTTTGAATGTATAGTAATATACTTAGTATAGAATAATAATAAAGTTTAAAAAATTAGAAATATATATGCATGTTAATAAACCAAATAATGTTTATATTAGGAGAAAAGAAATACTACAATATGTTAAGCTCACTACGTCATTAATGAAACGTGGCCGTAATAAGGTTTAATACAACCTACAAATTATAGTACTTAATTAATCTGATTTTAGTCAGTTTCAGTTTTGATGCCTTCTGCTTACGATAAAATGATGTACTCCTATATGTTAGTCGAAAACGTAATTATACTCTTTATATTGTCTTTATTAAATAATTTTCAAGGTTTTTCTTCATAGGACCAAGTATATATGATCCTTATCTTTCCAACCAATTAAGATTAGTTCATCATCAAATTATTTTTGATGGGAAAATTGCGTATTGGTAGATCAATTTTATTTTGTTTTGAATAATTGATTAAAGTTTGGTTTCTTGGATTTGAGGGCTCTTTAAAATGTGAACTATGGCCTAATAGTTCCCAAAAACTAACATAAGCAAAATTTAACCCTCTCAAAAAATTCGAAAATAAATAACAAAAAAAAGCTGGTCCCACTTTTTTTTGTCATGATATAAACCATATGCTCCACACCTAATTATTGTTAATTAAATGATACATAGTATGACACCTATAATTTTGTCTGGGATATTCTCATTTTCAATACAGTCTTCTCAAAGTTAATTATTATAGGATCTATCTAAACCGATGCACTCTCATAATTTTTATATATACGAATTTAATAATGTATCCTCATATAGTGTACATATCACTAATTAATAATTCTTGAAATGAAAAAAATATGTTTATTTTTTACTAGGATTTTCACTCATTTCGTCACCGCAAAGAAAGAAATAATATTGGGCCCACAGGTTTTCTTGTGGATTTAAATTATTCTGGTTTCAGATCAAGAAAGGACAGGAAGGATTTTCCTATTGCATGATTAGCATTCTACATCAGTAAGCTTGTCTTTATTTGCTCATCGATCACCCTCAATTTTTAAATCCCTAGTTAGATCTAGCTATATCTACTATGTTTGTCTCCCCTTTTATTTCAATTTCACCCTAGTTATCACTTTCATCAATTTAATCAAATTGATTAATCGGAGCTCGAGTTGCAACATCATTAATCATAGAGAGTATATATCATATGGAAAGTTATTTTGTTGATGTTTCTCACCAGGTTTTTGTAATTAAAAATAAAGAGAAATAATTCCCCTACTAAATTACGCGTTTAATTACCCGAATCAGTTCACACATAGAGTAGATAACTAGCTATTATATGACTGTTGATTTGCCATTCGATATTGACAAAAATAAGCAATATTTCATTCACAAGTTATGTTCACCTAGCTACAAATATATATCCAAATAAACAAGACCCTATTTTAATTAATGCCAATATTTCGACATAATGTTGCTTTTATTACTAAATAATTTTAAAATTCATCCTTAATTTGCTGCGAGAAGCTGACGACAATCGGCAGTAAAAGACCAAGTACATTGAATTAGAAGATTTTATTTGAGCAATGTATCTATATTTGTCACGTAGCATTTGTATTTACTCGCAACAACCCCTCAAAAAGGTCACAAAAAATGAACATAGCTAATTAAAAGTAGTATTTTGGAGGTTCTTTCTTGTTTCTGGGGTTTGGATTTTACTCTTTTATTTCAGCCTAATTCCCTCCTTAACCTTTCTTCTCACATTGGTTTTTCTTCCTATTTCCCACAGTTTCACACACATTTATACGTGCATATATATATATATATATATAGGATTGTGATCAAGATAGAACCATTCTTAAACGTAGAACCATTCTTAAACGTAGAACAAATGCCAAACGGAGGTCGTTAGATCTTTTAATCCAATGGTGTTGATTTGTACAACAACTTCCCATTACAACCAAAACTATTATTAATGGGTGAATGCAGATAAGTGAAAAAATAAAGCATGCATGGACTCTTCTTCGTTTCATTCATTCTTCCATCAACATGTGAGTTTTTTCACATATTGAGTCCGGAATGTCGTGAAAACATAGTCTAATATGTATGATTTTTAATCTTGACCGTCATTTTTTCCTCATCCAATGAATAAAATATGTAGAGTTCTAGGTTCTACACTTAAGAATGGTTCTACCTTTAACGCAACCCTATATATATATATATATATATATATATATATATATATATATATATAATATAACCATAACTAAGCGCACAAGCATGAATAAGCTGAAAGAATAATGTTACTATAAGAAAGTGCCTAAGCTATATCGTCTCTCTCATCTCTCTCTCTCTCTCTCTCTCATATACATATACACACACACACACAAACACGCATCCAAACCATTCAGAAAAGAGAGAATAGAAATTTATCCCAGCATCCTTGAAAAGAAAAATCGAATTATTTTTACAGATCATCAATATTCGACCAAAGTATTCCATCATCTTTATAGAAATGGGGTTACGAGACATCGGAGAGACGCTGCCACCGGGTTTCAGGTTTTACCCGAGCGACGAAGAGCTCGTTTGCCATTATCTCTACAAAAAGATCACCAATGAAGAAGTTCTCCGAGGCACTTTGGTTGAGATCGATCTCCATGTTTGCGAGCCATGGCAGCTTCCCGGTAGGTTTTTCTCCTCTCGTCGAGTTTTTTTTTAATCATCAGTGCACGGCACGTGTATGTTTATCATCGGTATAATACCATAAAGGAAACAATATTTCTCAACCACCACCCTCCCTCCCTCCCTCCGCCGGTTGGGGGGTTGGATGTTGCTCTCTCTCCTTCACTATTTTCAATGTAAACAGAATTTATGAGTGACAAATGGCATGTGAATGTTTGTCCAAAATTAAATAATTAATTTTATGAAAAACAATATTCCTGAATTAAATGTTCAGATGGTTTTTGAGGGCCATTATGGGCATGAGTAGTCTGTATCTTAATCAAGACCAGACAGTTTTTCTCAGTGAAAGAATTTTAAAGAAATGAGTTTAATTCAAACATTATTTTAGATGCATGCATCTGTGTGTTTATTTTGTGTTGGAGTTAAAAAAAAATAAAACAGTTAATTATCCTCATTAAAAAATCAGTCACGTGTGTTCTTTTTTTACATTAAAAAACCTTAAAGCAAAAAAAGTTATCTCAAGAAAAGTTTGTTGTCTTGTTTCATCTAAGAGGTAGAACTGAATTTTAGAATGACTAACTTACTTTGTTGCATGTGTCTTTAATTCACCCATGCATATTTTTATCATCAATTAAATTCTTTTCATCTTAAAGTGACGATTTTCAGAAAGGGTTTTATCTTTTTCAAGAAAAAAATAGTTTGGGGCGTTTTTCTTGCCTTTCTGTTACATTGTTCAATGAATCTTGCAATTACTTTATATTATTATGATGAAATTGGATAAGATTTAAGAAGTACTACAAAACTCATGACCTTAAAAAGGAGATTTCTCAGGTTCATTCTTTTAGGAAAAGGGAATTGAAAAAAAAGTTAGATAATTATCTTTTCAATAATGCATACATTGTTAAAAAAATTGAAGATGAAGACAAATGCGTGACATATACTTCTCACCACAGAAGTAACTCTCTCATCTATGTAGAAAAGGGTGACACACATTTTCCCATTGCTACCTATTAATTTTTCTACATCCATTTTGAATGAACAAAACAAACATGCCTTGCGAATCTTTGGTGACTTGTAACCAACTTTTCTGTCACTTTAGTAGAATTTGTCACATAAGCAACATAATGTAACATGATGGGATCCTAATAATTCATTTCAATTTAAGTACAATCCCATTAATTTCATTTCTTAACACATACGGCGTCTATTCATTTTTTCCTTTTCATTTCGTGGCATATGTCAAGAACGTTAAGAAATTAAGACGTGTAATATTATTTGTGCAGAGGTGGCTAAATTGAACTCGAACGAGTGGTACTTCTTTAGCTTCCGGGATAGGAAGTACACAACCGGGTTTAGGACCAACCGGGCCACCACATCCGGCTACTGGAAGGCCACGGGGAAGGATCGGACGGTGCTTGATCCTCAGACGAAGGCCGTCGTTGGGATGAGGAAGACTTTGGTTTTTTACAAGAATAGGGCTCCTAATGGGACCAAAACCGGTTGGATCATGCACGAATTTCGCCTTGAAAACCCACATGTCCCACCTAAGGTTGGTTAATTCCTTAATTTGTGTTTACATGTGTTGATTGAGTAACTGAAAGAGAATAAAAGATTATGTGTGACTTAGGTAGCAATCATGTTGTAAGAAACTTGAACGAAACTCCTTTGAAATTATTACATGAAAGATTCTCTCCACATTTTCACCTCTCACTTACATGAATAATTCTTTTATCCTAATCTTCTTTCTCTCTCTCACACACACAAACACAAACACACACTCTTTATCAAAAAATGATGTATCTTTGATACTGGATTTTTCTAAAGTAGCATTATTTATTGGGTGTAGCATCTAGCTACAAGATGTTAAAACCTAATTTCAACATGGACATACATGCACTTAGAAAAAATAGGTGGTGTGATGATTGAAATTTGAAGCATATATGGTGTTAATTATCTAATTAATTCATCTATGATCACCTTTTACAGGAGGATTGGGTACTATGCAGAGTGTTCCACAAATCAAGAAGTGAAAATAGCAACAATTTCATGAGCCTACATAATTTCGACGATCCCATAATTTCCTCAACAAATAATGAACGTGTCAACATTACACCTTGTGGCCATCAAAATATCACTTCGTTGTTCAACCACAACCAATCCCACCAACACCATGTAGGCGGCCCGAACCCTAACCCTAACCCTAGCACCTCTCTCGGGCTTGATTTCAACCTATCTCGTGACCATCACATGAATCACCAGCCATATTGCTCGAGCTCTCATGGCTATGTCCACAACAAATTGGGTGAGGCTACAAAGTGTGAGGATGACTATGGATTCTTGTTCGATTTCGATGGCTCCAACGTTGCTCCATCGAGCCTTGAAGATATGCGGTTTGTTGATGATAGTAGCTCGGTTTTCATCTAAATTTGTGGGGTTTGATGATCGCTTTGTTATTGGTATATACTTATATATAAATTTATATGCTTGTGTGATGTAGCATGTTTAGGAGGGAGATTAGTGAGTATGAGTTTGTAGTTAGTGATGTGTGATGAAGATTGTATTTGATTTGTATATTTCAAAAAGGAATTTATGTGGTAGTTTTATATTCAAGGATTTAATTACTTGTCTGGCCATTTATCAATTACTACTTTTTAAAAAAAAATTAACCCATTTTAAGCAAAGTAAAGGACTGTTAAGGGTTTTTGTAATGTGAAAACATAAAACCACAAAAACGTGACACTTGATCTGTCAAATTTACCAAAAATATTCTTGGTTCTTTAATTACAATTAAATTAATTTAGTTCCGCAGTTCCTATGTTTAAAAATGTGATCTACTTTGGCCTAGTAGTAATGTAACTTTCCCATTCACAAAAAATAATTTGATTTAAAAATAATACAAGTTTTAATGCGTAATTGAAAAAATAAGAGAGACGAAAAGTGGTGAAAATAGTGTTGATAGATTATTGAGTCCATATTATTAGCTGTTTAAAATTTCCTTATTTATAATTAATCTAATTTCAATGAAATAACTCATAATGATAAAAGCAGCCTAATTTTGATGGCCAGATCAAATCTAATATCTTTTCTTCTAAAACACTCTCTTATTCTACGGCCCAATCCATGGCAAGTCTTTCTGGCCCAATTTCCAAAATATTTTAATCCACGGCCCACGCCACGTATCACTGATTTCTATTTATGGAAAAACAATAAATTGTTAACAAAATTCAATTCAAGAATCTTCTTGCTCCCAATTTTTGAATCCGGGTTTATCAGTATAAGCTGGAAAACTGAAGAGCGAAAATATTCCAAATCACCTCCTCTTTCCGCTGCTTCCTTTTCTTTAATGGCGTTCCTGTAGTGCTAATTTATTCGGTCGGTATGTATTTCATTCTAATTTTATTCTGTTCTCGGCCTTCTATGTTTTTTTTTGTTTAAAATTGGTGACATGAATTACAATTAAGTGCAGTAGTTGTTATTGCTTCTGTATCTGTAGCAATGTGGTTATTTACTCGATAATTCTGCTTAAAAGATTTTTTCTTGGTTAATTGAGTTTATTTGAAGTTGTTCTCGTATTTCCTAATGTGATACCCAGAGTTGTGCGTATTGCTTTCGAATTTCACAGTTTCGAATTTTACATGAATCTTGTGAATTAAAAAGTTTGTGAATTTCACAGCAGGGCTTCCATGATTGTAGTATGTTTTGTTCCAGTCTTGTTTAGGAGAGATATGTAAAGCACTAAAAAGTGTTTTTTTTAATTCAGCAGAGACATGTGAAGCACAAAGAGATGAATTACATTTCAGTGTTTATCTTGTCTAGTTGTGCGTCACTGATGAAATTGAGATCATAGTTTAACAACAACAGGGTTTTGCTTCTTCATTGTTAGAGACTGATGGTCGGGGCGAAGAGATCTATAAAGAATGTCACAGACAACGAAGAAGAGAATCTATCAGTTCCACCCGGATTTGTGTCGTTGACATCTCTGACATTGAAGAAGATAGTAACTGATCCAAATTCTGCTACAGAAAGGGATCGTGGACCTGGGTTAGTTGGGGTTCCTCTTAGAAATTCTGACCTTGAATCGTTTAAGATGTCACTTTTACAGAGACCATGGATATCTCATGGCCAGTTTGAGCGTGTTCGGCATCAAGACGACTCTGCACAGATTGGAAATAATTTGGTAATTCTCTATTCTCTCCTATGCAATTATAGATGAACATATTACCAAATACCTAAATATGCAGTTAATCATATTTTGAAATTCCTCTTATTCTTGGATTTGTAGATGTAAGTTCATAATATACCTTGTTTTTATGCAGTGGGTCCATAAATAGAACATATGAATTAGATCATGGTAGCAATATTTGTACTATTATAAGCTAATCTTTGAGATCCCTGTCAGCTGGTGTTACGTTTAAGGTGGTTTACTCTTAAATCAACAAATGTGCACTTTGTGTTGCGTGGTTTGTGAATTTTGATGCATTCCTAAGTGCTGACGTACTCGTTAAGGTATTTGTATAGCCACCGGATATAAATTTGAGACAATTTTAAAACGAGGCTTGCATGTTAGCGCTTGATCAGAACATGAGTATGGCGCTTTGAAACTTCTTTTATCTATTGCATATTGAAATTCTGAATTGTGACCAGAAATTAAGAGATAATGCGAATGATAAATCCATCATACCTGCTTCCTAAATGAAGATTTTAACTGAAATATTATCTTAAGTATATGCAATACACTGTTCGATGTGCTTCATGGTTTGGCATTTTTGCATATATTTTTCACTTGTTATTCTTAGACTAGAATTTTATAGTTAGCATAGCATACAGTTTTATAGTCAGGTCAAGACCTGACAGTGTGTCTTTATTTTTCTCTTGATGAATTGCTCTCTGTTAGATTGCCCCTAATGACTGATAATCAAGTTATCTTCCCCAGAAAGTTCCTGTTGGTGCTCCCCTCCCCAAAGGAGTGATACGGGGATGTGAAAACTGCCATGATTGTGTGAAGGTTCTTTATTTATTCCTTTTATTATAGCTGTATTACCTTGAAACTTATTCTGTATAGCAGTAAAACCATTATAACCATCTAAGGAATATCTTGTAGGTTACTGCTAGATGGCATCCCGAAGATTCATATTTGCCTCCGCTTGATGATGCTCCGGTGTTCAGACCAACTGAAGAGGTATATTGTTGCATCCGGTTTCTCCCCCCCATTTTAACTCTACCGTTGTGGCTCAATGGAAAAGAATTTGGTTCTGTAGATGGTAATCTAAATAAACTTGAATCTTGCCGCAGGAATTCAGGGACACTCTGAAATACATAGCCAATATACGACCAAGAGCAGAGAATTATGGAATTTGCCGCATTGTCCCCCCTCCTTCCTGGAGACCACCCTGCCTTCTGAAAAATAAAGAGATATGGGAAGCTTCAAAATTTAGCTCGCATGTACAAAAGATTGATGAGCTCCAGAAATTGTTTTCAAAGAGAAAAGGATCTAGGTTGCATGAAAAGATCGAAACTGAAATGCCAAAAGCTGCAAAAATCGGGAAGCTTGATTCTTCCAATGAATGCGTTGGAGATTCTGAGGAAGATAGTGGACCTGAATTCACTCTGAAAAGCTTTAAAAAGTATGCTGATGATTTCAAGGTACAATATTTTCGTGAGAATGACACAGTAGCTGCAACAGGCCCAAAACGCAGTGAACCACTAATTGCGAGAGTTGAGAGCGAATATTGGCGAATTGTTGAGAAACCAAGTGAAGAAATAGAGGTAAAAGAGAAAAGATCAAATTGTAATAATTTGCTGCTATCTTTTTACCTCATGGAATGAATTTCTCTTGTTAGGTGCTTTTTGGTACTGAGGTGGCTAATCAGACCATAGCAAGCGGATTTCCTGTTGCTGCCACTCCAGCAAAAGGTACAGGGAAATATAGTGAATATGTGAAATCCGGATGGAACTTGAATAATACCGCAGAGCTCTATGGTTCCCTTCTTCCATTTGGATGCTACAGTTCATCCACTGTTTCGGTTCCTCAGATTTTCATTGGGATGTGCTTTGCATCACAGTGCTGGGTAATATTTTGAATATCTTAAATTTTTTGCTTTATTTGGTTCTCAACATCTGCTTGATAGTTTCCTTCAGGAATGCATTTATCTCATTGTACATAAATTTTTCCATTACAGATCTTCACATTTATTGCTTCCCCTTAGTGAAGTTCTCACTACATTGTTTTCCTGTTTGATTTGTTGGAGAAACAGAGAAATGAAGATCACCATTTGTATTCATTATCTTACATGCACGTGGGTAGCCCTAAAGTGTGGTATTCTATCCCAGGGAAGTGTTTCTTCAAGTTTGCGAAAGTTGTAAAGAAATGGTTTCCTAAGCTGTCAAAACATCCCGAGTTGCTCCATAAGCATGTGAGTAACTTTCTTCTTTTGAACATGGTTTGTAAAAGTTGTTAGTGGGTAACTTGTTGTGTTATATTTAATCATTACTTGGTTGAAAGGAATCAATACTCTTGATATGGATCTCATTGAAGCTTTGAATATTTTCAACTTCATGTGCTCAGTCACCTAGAGTTCTATAATATCCGTTGATTTTGAACTCCAGCATACCAGATAGTGACTCCTTTTTCTAATTAGTTTGTGCTTTGTGAAGAATGTGGTTACTACTAGTTCTAAATAAATGTTGATACAACATGGATTGTTAAATCTGTGTTCAATTTTATACATGCTTCTCTGTATCTCAGGTTGCTCAACTCTCACCCTCAGTGCTAATCGCTGAGGGGATTCCAGTATTCCGTTGTCTGCAAAATCCCTTTGAATATGTTGTCACATTCCCTGGAGCTTACCATTCGGAATTTAGTTGTGGGTTCAATTGTTCGGAAGCAGTGTGTTTTGCTCCTATAGACTGGTTGCCTCATGGACAGAACATTATAGAACATTATGCTGGATATGGTTTCAAGACGTTGCTCTCTCATGATAAGCTGTTGTTAGGAGCAGCAAAGGAAGCTGTGACTTATCTGTGGGATTCTCTTACAAACAAAAGCTCCAACTCCAAAATTAATTTTTGGAGAAGCGCCTGTGGGGCGGCTGGAACCTTTACAAGATTACTGAAGGTATGCCTCGATGTAAGTGATTGTTAATGATAGAATTGTAAAAAGTGTTGTATAGCGGATTTGATCTTATCTCATCTATGTTTCTCTTTCCCTTTAGATGCGTGTTGAAAATGAGAGCATAAGGAGGAAGCACCTATGCAACATGCCAATGTCTAGACCACTGGGTGAAGTTGATGATGCCACTAAACGAGAGTGCTGTATATGCTTGTACGATGTATACCTTTCTGCCGTGGTCTGTTCATGTTCCCCTAACAGATATTCTTGCCTGCGCCATGTAAAGCACCTTTGTTCTTGTGGTTGGACAGCCAAAGAGTTTCTCTTCAGATACGAAATTGATGAGTTGCAGCTCCTGGTTGAGGCTTTGAAAGGGAACATGAAAGCTATATATAGCTGGGCTAAGAATATACAGAAACTCGCTACAAGTGATAAGGACCATACAAGAAAGAATCCCAATTCCACTTCTTTATGTGAGTCGAATGGCTTAGCCGCTTAGCTACCGGAAAAGTTCGATGCCTGCTCTTGATGTGGACATCACAGTGAGAGGGCTCGGGTCGTGCCAGCCTCCATGAAAGAAGAGCATAGGGATACAACAAGAGCGTCTCCGGATCAGAAAGCTGTGATTCTCTTGAGCGACAATGAGGAGTGAATCCACCTACATTCTGCCACGTTTTGTTGATTTAGTCATATGTCGTATTGCCTATATATTTTGTACGTAAATAGGAATGTACTCATAATGATCTGTGATGTTGAGCTCCTTTGCTCTTAGTAGTATATTTTAATGCATTTAGATTAACTACCTGATTTGGGTATGTGTATCTCCTTGTCAACAAGAGACTATTTGATCAATTTGGAAGTGGTGTTTATCTTTAGTGTTGGCATATACTTTCCGGTTTCATAAAAATATAAACTTTGGAGACGCTATGAATTTTAATGCGAAATTGATAAAATAGGAGATAAAAAAAGAGTTGAATTAGTGTTTGTGGACGATGGATCCACGTCATTAGTTAGGTAATGTGTGATAAATTTTCACAAAAATTGACAAGAATCAATTTTGGGGGACAGATTCAAATGATAGAAAACAATTAGTACTACCTCCATCTACAAAAAATAAACAAATTTTATCATTTTGGGTCGTCCAACAAAATTAGACTAATTCTAAAAATGAAAAGTTTTAAACCAATACTAAAACTACATATAATTCTAAATGTGGACCTCAAAATCCACTATCACTTACTTCCACCACATTTTCCCTTCATCTTCTTACTTTACCAATTATGCATTAAAACTCGTGTCATTTACAACTTTGTCTTTTTTTGGATAGTGGTAGTATTTTTTTGGACGGAGAGAATATGCAAAAGATGTGATTCAAATAAAAATCTTTTTAGTGGGAAAATTATGACACCTTTGTATTGAACAATATGTGCCATTATATATGCTGTACATGAAAAATAGTCATGTTTTTTCATTATATGTCTTTCACTATAATTAATTTTTACTCTCTCCATCCACAAAAGATAGTCTCATTTGTGGACGACACGGGTTTTAATGTGAAATTGGTAAAGTAAGAGAGAGGATGAGAAAAAATGGGAAAAATAAGAGAGATATGGAGAAAAGGTGTATAAAGTATGAGAGATGGGAGAAAGGATGGGTAAAATATAATAGATGAATTTTCTGTTTTTAGATATAAAACTATTTTTTATGGACATCTCAAAATGACAAAATGAGACTATTTTTCAGACAGAGGAAATTTTTAAGTATTTATGATAAGTTTTTCTGTTTATTGAGGTGACTCCCATTTTTCACTAACAATAATTAATTTTTTTCAAATTTGATCTTTTATTTTAACAATTTTACATTAAAACTTGTCGTTTATTAATTTTTGATCAACCGATATAGGTACCATAAGTTATTGCATTGAGTTCCTGATTTTCTGAATTTAGAATTGATCTTTTGCTGAATGTAGAATTTAGTATAGGGTTGGGTTATTGTAAAAATTTCAATTTTCATGATATCGACATTAATTCGGGAAGATGTAGATATTTGATTTAGGCGATTTTCATGTGTTATTATGAATATAATACAATTTTATATACAAGTTATGAGAGTAGACATTATAGCCTCTAAAACAATTGTACTATTTCTACATAAACTTATGAAATAAACGCCATAATTAATTTTCCACTGGCTACCCCAAGACTAGTTTTCTGAGTAAGTGATAGTTTAATACTACTAGTATTTATTTGTCCAGCCCAATTGTTGGGGATCATCTATCTATAACACATGCAATTAGAATACATAAATATGTAGTTTTATACAACTATAAAGTTTAGTTATAGATAATAGAGGGAAACAAAAGCGGGTAACACAGTAATCCGACATAGGTGACAGAGTCGCACGTGGGAATGGGGAAGTAGGACCCACTCACCCACACGTCTAATCGGTTTGACCAAAGAAAGCGGGATTCTCGTACGGTCTATCAATCCAATCTCTTTTCCTCTGCCTTGTCTAATTCTTACCCTTTTCTCTCACTCTCACACTTTTTTACTACTAGTAATTTGAAATTTTCAAAAAGAATTTAAGGAAATATTTTATTTTTATTTAAGTTGTAAAACTTTAATGTTGAATGGCCAAAGTAAACGCGCATTAAGTGGGAATTTTCTACCCGTAAATACTATAGTACTATTAACATTTCTTAAACCAACTCCATGTGAAATGTATAACACGTTTGGTTCACCATGTAATCAACATCTCGTAGTCTGGCAACTATATCCATAAGATTGTAGATTATGAAGCTTGACAAGATTAAAATTAGACTGATGATAAGTTAGAGAACTTGAAACTTTTTTATCGATTCTTGAAAAACGATGGGCGAGAGGATTGATCGAGAAAGATCTCTAGTTCTATCCATACAAGGGATCTGGTTATGACTCGGTTTTTTTTTTTCATTTTTCGATAGTTTTTGGTTTTATATATTTCTGGTGATTGAAAAGTAAGTAATTCTTTTGATTGATGCTTTGACGAATGTCCTAATGCTTAGAGTGTCCACTATAGGGGCGGCGCGCCAGCCGCCCCCTTCCCGCCGCCGCCCCGCCTTGCTATAGTGTGGAGGATGTTCGCCTCGAGGTGGACGAAATTTCCGGGGCGGAAGGTCCTCAGGCATTTTTTGTGCGAGGACGCGCCGGCCTATAATGCGCAGGCGATCGGCGCGCCGGCCGCCCCTTCCATTTTTTTAAAAATTATACCTATAAATACCACTCCTCCACCCCCCATTTTACACCCTTTTCACACACTCTCCATTCATTCACTATCTACACTTTCACTCTCTAAAAATGCACGGTGGACACGACGACTCACCCAGCTCGGACGAATCGAGATATGGCGGCAATCCTTCCCAACCGTCGGGATATGGCGGATATCCTTCTCAGCCGTCGTCGGGATATGGCGGATATCCTTCTCAGCCGTCGGGATATGGCGGCTCTCCGTCCCAGCTGTGGAGTTGGAGTCAATCTCTCCCTCCGTGGGGATCAAGTCCAACTCCTCCTCCATCTCAGCCGTGGAGGTCTTCTCCGACGCCCCAACCTTTTCAGCGGAATTTGAGTCGCTCGGCGTTTGGAGATTACAGACCCAACCTCGACACGCTTAACCATCCCCGTCTGAAGACCCCTTTCCAATCCAGCCAATCTCCTTTCACCGATGCAGATCAAGACGCCCTGGATACGATGATGGGTCTGCTCAGTTCCGGCGTACCAGATACGCCCGTTCCGACGAGACTCGGTGGGACCGAAGGGGCGGGTGGAAGCAGTGGAGGCGGCGGCGGCCGCAGTGGCGGCTCGGGCAGCGGCGCCGGAAGCGGCGGTGGCGGCTCGGGCAGCGGCTTCGGCAGAGGCAGTGGCAGCGAGGCAGCGGGCCAGCGGCCCCGGAAGCCGGACACAAACGGGGCACGCACTACACCAAAGCGGAGTCCATTGTTGTGGCGAGGGCGGGATGCCTTCACATCGGACCCCATACTGGGCATTGATCAGACCAAGGGGAGCTTTCGGAAGCGCGTCCTGTTGGCATACAACGAGTTCAAACCTCAAGACGCCAGACTGCGTGACGAAGAACAGCTCCGCAAAAAGTGGTCTAGGATTCTGTCGGCCACCAAGCGGTTAGCGGGCATATACCAGAACAACCTGCTCAATGCTGAGAGTGGCCGGAGCAAAGCCGACGTGAAGGCACTATCTATGGGCCAATACAACACGGAGGGCTGACCGAAGTTCACAATGTGGGAGGAGTATCAAGTTCTCGAGCACTGTCCGAAATTCAAGGCCATCTGTGTGCAAGAGCAGGCTGGAGCTCCAGGGCCGAAGCATACTAGACACAACATAGCCGGGGACTACAGCAGCGGCAGCGACTCGCAATCATTTGACCTGAACGACGAGCAAGCGGAAGAGCCCTCCGCTACACACTCTAGGCGCGCACGCCCTCCGAGACAACATGCCTCTATCCGACGCGCTAGAGAGGCTGGAATTTCCTCCTGCTGATCGTCGGCCGCGTCTCGATCGTGCACCTAGCAGCCCGCCCCTATACCGCCGCCCAGGGTCCCTGATTCCCGCGAGGTCTTGAGGGAGAACCTAGATGTGCAGTTGATGCAACAACTGCAGGACGTCTGCCACCGCTACAAGACCGCAACTGACCCCGTTCATCAAGGATATATACTTGAAACTCATATGTCGGATCCAGCTCCGTCTAGGCTTGGCTGATGAGGCTCCTGGGGTAGTGGCGGCCGGTGGCAGTGAGGGAGACGGAGAAGAAGAGGAGGAATCCGACTCTGCCACCGATTAGACGGTGGCGACGTTTTTATTTGTATTTTATTTTAAATGTTCGCTGTATAATTTTACCGTTTCCAATACAACGAATATTCGGTCTCAATTACCTCGTTTTCTAATTATTTAAATTCCGATGATTTTAACTATAATTGATTGAAACTAAAGGAAAAAATTAAAATAAAAATTGGTTATAAAATTTCGGGGCTATTGGAAGTGTCCGCCTATAATGGCGGAAATCTTTTTTTTAGGCGCGGACAAAAAAAACTGGGGCTGTGAACGAAAAAGGGGGCTAGGCTATTGGGGAAGTCCGCCTTGGACACTCTTAGTTCATTTTACCTTTCAGCCGAGAGTTCAAATTTTTGAAAACCTAAATTCTAAAGAATACCACTTAAAATTTTATACATATGGTCAAAGTTCACTTGTCATAAAATTAAATCGATGAATCATTTGCCTTTGAATAGAAATGTCAACTAATTATAACAAGTAACAACGCTCTTTTTGGGCGAATCAATACATACACAAACAAATCGATTGGTAGATATAGTAGTACGTACTATCGAAAATTGAGACTGCATGTAATGAATAAATATAATTATATGGGTGGAGTTTAATAATGGGATTATGACCAATCTCTTATTTCCTGTATGTAACTTAGGTTGGTTAATTTTCCATTAATTAGCAATAGTGCCTCAAATATAGGTACTGCCATATAGTGTAGCTACAGTTGTAGACATGTAGAATATATAGTCGAATTATTCACATTACTTTCCTGCTAGAAATATGTCATATTTCCCTTTTTGTTTGTCTCATAGAAATAGTCCATATCCATTTATGGTAACTTTTTTCTTCTTCTCTTTTACTTTATCATTTATGGTCCCATCACCCACTACACAATCTTACTTTACCAATTACACATTAAAATCTGTATCAACTCTAAAAGACATATTTCTATGGGACTACACAATCTTACTTTATCAATTACACATTAAAATTCGTATCAACCCTATGAGGCCTATTTCTATGAGATGAGGGAGTATATTATTTGTACCATCATTATTTGATTTTTGAGCGCACATGTAGTATTCTTTAAAGATATTATACAAATTAGAAGGACTGAATTATTTTTATAAAACTAATACTGCAGTAGTCTAGTTGATGAGCTGTTGAGGAGGTATATATAGATTTCCATATTCGTGCATATTGGTCACTGTTGTTTTACCCTCTGTGGATCCATTAATTATAGTATATGATCTCTTTCCTGAAATCACTCGCTGGAGATGCATCACCACCAAGAAACACTTTCTAGGAATTTGTTAACTAATCAGTCTTGTTAATTGTTTAATTAGTTATAAGTCGGACTATTGCGTTACGGAAGAAGATAATCTACCTTTTTTGTACTATTAATCTTTTGCTGTATGCCAACGTTTAATTATGCACATTATTGTAATTTATTCTTGTTACAGAAAATGTCATTTATTATTCAGCGTATGTAATGTAAACTGCATAAAATGTTGATAGTAATTAATTTTCTATTGCTAGAGTAGGAAATGTAATCAAATACAAACTCTAAACTATTATCTGGACCGTTAATAAATATCAATATATTACAAAATAATAGCAACAGAAAATATCAATATAGTGTCAACGGTTGACACCGTGCTGACATTGTGTTGATATTGTATTGACATTGTATTGACATTGTGTTGACATCAAAATCTTAAAATTTTACATTGTACTGACATTGGGTTGACATTGAAATCTTGAAATTTTACACTATGTTGACATTGTGTTGAAGTTGTGTTGACACTATGTTGAAAAGTTTGGAGTTTGTATAATATATGAGTTTGCATTTTAATACTATCCGCTAGTAGTATATGTAAATATTTAATTTTAATTGATTATTTAGATATGGCAAGAATGCTACTTATTCTGCCAAAATGGTAGTTCTAAGCAATTTCAGCTGAGCTCGAATAGATATATATTCTAGAAATGGTAAATATTATGCACAATCATGCCCCCATTCTTTAAATCTGTATTAAGTATAAAAGTTATGTTTTTTGTTGGAGTAACTTTTTTCAATTAAATTTATGTAGATGTGTCTGAGCTTTATTATAATTTTTTTAAAATGAGTGCAGAAAACGAAATTGACTCTACTACAGTGAAACGAAGAGGGTACAAATTTTGTCAATTTTTTTTAATATATACATACATACAAATATACTATGGATGCGTGAGTAAGAGTTCAATGCAAAAATTGTCAAGACTGTAGAATCTTTAATAAATTGTTGCCCTAATATATAAATTTGTTTTGAATGAGCAACACTCGAGTCTCGAGCTCAGCTGAAAATGGCAAGCTAGGTTTTCATTCTTGTGTATCCTTTTATAATTTGGTACTATAAATTAAAAGTGTCCTTGCATAATAAATAGCATTAATGTGTAGAATTAAAGGCTATCATACACATAAGGCAGAAATGGATTAATACAATTAAAGATGGATTATTTTCTTCCAACTCATAATTAATGCTAGCTCATGCCTAGATATACAGATGGAAAACATAGATCATTTGATGTGTCTGGCTAATTTAAAGTAGTTCCATACATAAATTTTATCAACTTATTCGGTGTGCATATCAAATATAAAAATAATTACAATCGAAAATATACTGTTCTTTGAAAAATTGTACTCCCTGAGAAGCTGTGTATAATTAAAGCTTTATACGTATGCATGTGTATGTCAATGTATATATACCTGCTATTGTGTGTGTATATAGAGAGAGCTAGAAATGATATGTTAATTTTCCAATTTGAGATTTTTCTTTAATTTTGAAGACTGTATTTAGATTCCAAAGCATAACCTGCAGTACTATTAATAGGTACGTTATTAGTATAATATATTATATGCAAAAAAATATTGTCTGCCAATAATACTATTCTCTTTTGGTGAAAGAGGCAAAGTATACTGAAAACCCTAAAAATTGTTGCTAATTAAATGAAAATTTTGATATGCATGTTTAATTTATCATTTGTTGATTACATAACTGATCTTAATATAAAGCTTAGCAAAACAATGCTTAGAATCGTAGAATGTAGTATGATCACCGAAACTGAACAAAAAACTATTCTCTCAAAATGAAATAAATGTTACTAGTACAATATGAAGTCTTCAATAAATGTTTATACGCAATGAATATGGATAGTTTTTCGGACTGGATTTCCACAGTTTCCTAGTTTTTCTTCTTCTCGGTGGGTACTTATATTCCTAGCTGTTTGATTCTTGGTATTTTCTCTTTGGACATTATTGTGAAATGGAATCATTTCCCTTCTAATGAGAGAGAGAGAGAGATGTACATGTCTCTTAGGGTTTACACACTGGATCAAAGAAAGGAGTCAAAGGACGAAAATGACAATGATCATGCTAATAAGATAATCTTAAATGGAAATCACAAGTTTAACAATCCATCATACCAAATCTTGATAATACATATAAATATATAGAATGTTACTATTTCAATAATTAATTATATACATAGGTATACCACGTTAAGTCAATAGCTTAACATGCATCATATATATAATGTTGGTAATTATAGAAACAACTCATATAAAAATAATGGCTTAGTTATAGATTGGAAGGAGAAGGGAGATAGGGCCAATAATATGCTAGTTGTCGGTAAAATTGAAGAATTTCATGTTTAAAGAAACATTTTCTTTAAACATGTTAGAAAAAGAAAAACTGTCAGCAAGAATGTGATCCTTTACTTTCAGAATTTTGGATACAACAACCATATAGTTTTCCCTTCAAGTTTTTGAAACAAATAAAAAAGTTTCCAATTTCAAACATTTATACAACCAATTATTTTGAAAACTATTTAGGTTAGTTTTCCTTTCTGTCTGCCAATTTGATCAATTCTGCCACTGAAATGACAGCACTACACTCAGTTATGGGACCAATTAATTTGAGTTTACACAGATTGATTAATTCACTTCCACACGAACTATCAGTCCAATAATCTCCCAAATTCAAAGAAAAATCTGATTTCTTTGATCAGAGACAGTAAAGCTGCTGATTTAACACACACAATAAAACCCATGAAAAGTAAGCAAGAGAGCAAAAAACTAGTCATGCAAAAGACAAAAGCACTCATCCATTAATTCATTCAAAGCTGAAACTGCTGTTAACACTCACAAAATACTCAGCACATATTTCAAAACAAAATCATAATAATAATAATATAACAATTATTTTGCTAGCGTTACTACTAGAGTACAACACAGTAGATCAAATCTAACCCTAAAAATTTAAAGGTTGATAATTAATTAATCATTAAAGATTAATCTCAGATAGTAGAAACAAATACATGACTTAACCTTCACCGGGAGGCGGCGGCGATGCGGCGGAGGGCTGCTGCTGCGGGGGGCGCTTCCGCTTCTTCTTCTCGTAACTGATCCCCCTCGCCTTGGACTGCAGATCGCGGACGTCGCGGAGGTAGAGGCGGACGGCGCGGGCGCCGAAGGGGTTCGTCTCCGGCTTGCCTCCATTCTCCTCGTAGGCGGCGCGGAGGCGGCCGATCAGCGCGTCGAGGCTGCCCCAGGCCTGCCGGAGCGGGCAGGGGCAGGGGGCGGGGGGGTTCGGGTGGCCGTAAAACGGGCAGATTGGGGTGTGGACTTTAGTCTTCCCGAATTGATCTAGGTATCGGAGGAATTCCAGCACGTGCGCGCCGCTGCACCGGCTGAGCGACAGCGGCGGCCGGTGGTTCTTCAGGTACTGCCCGAACGTGTTCCAGTCGCGCCGCTTCTGGTTCTCGTAGCGGCTGAGTGTGGCGGATCCGGAAGACGGCGCGGCGGAGGAGGAGGCGGTGGCACCGCCGGTGTTGACGCTGCTGTTCTCCGAGTTCGAGCTCTCCACCTCCGGGAACGGCGACGAATCCATGGAATTCGGAATTCGGAATACCTAATTTGAGATTTGATGTATCAAATTAAAGAGGGGGATTCATGTGTCTAGGGTTTGAGTGTTTGAAAAGAGGGGAAGAGTGTGTGATGAATTTATAGAAAGGGGGTTTTGAGTGAATTGAAACAGTGGAGCAATCAAACTTACAATCATAAATATTAAACCAAGCTAAAAGGGGAATGGGAAAAGGAGGGGTTCGGTTGATTGATATATCAGAAGATTGCCATTTTAGAGAGAGGTTAAACCAAGCTTAGATTGATGGATGGATGGATAGATAGATGGATGCATGAGAGAGAAAGGAAATACTGCTATATTGATACTGTTGAATTTGAATCTTTTTATATATATATACTAGTATTAATGATCAAATGAAATACTACTGGGAAGAGATGTAGATTTGTTTTCCCAAAAATAGGGGAAACAACTGACTTTGTTGCTTGTTAATGGACTGTGGGAGAGAGAGAGAGAGTTAGGGCAATGGTGAAAATGGAAAGAGGCAGACAGTAGGTTGAGTCGTTGAGATGGAGACAGGAAAAAAGGTTGAAATTTAAGATGGGAGTAATGAAGATGACTGTTGTTAAATGTTAATAACATTTAATAAAGCAAAACCCTCAATTTTGACGCCGAGGCCGTACAATTATGGGTTTGGATCACTTCAATGGGAATTATTGTGTTATCAAAATAGTGCCTAACTATGATTTAATGTCGGTACTACAACAATTTATTCATAATAACAGTCCAAATTTATTGGGGGTTGAGAATTTTGAAGACTACGATTCAGACTTTAGTATAAATAATTTCACCAATTCAATCTTGGAAATATTACTACTTTTATTTTGGTACACAACTAATTTCGTATATGGAACTTAATGGATATTTTTTACTTGTTAGGAGTACCATTCTGTCTGAATGTTGAAAAGATCATAATTGATTTGCGAGCATTATCTTGTTTGTAGTCTGAAATACAATAACTGAGTTCTGAGATCCATTTTGAAGTTATATACATCAGTAGTCATCTAAAAAATTATTAAAATTTTTACTACCACTACTACATGTTTTCGTCCTAAATTCATATAGTATCGAACCCGCTTATAAGTTATGGAGCAATTAACAAATATTCTATAGTATATTGAATGATAAATTTATCATACAGATTAATATGCATCGCATGCACTCCTAGCTTATATACGAAAATAAGAAAATTAAACAAACAAGTACATTAAAAAATTGTAGAACTGCGATTAATAAATCAAACTTCAACCTCTCCATGTACTAAAAAAGTTTTAATACATGTGAAATTAATATGCAATTAATTAACATATAGACACGAGAAGAAACGTGGTCTAATTGACTAAATGTGAGACAGTACGTAGTTGATAACATGTATTGCAATCAATGGAGATAAATGGTATTGCATCAATGCCGGATTCAGGTGGGGTCGGTGGAGATCTCCACTAAATTCAAATACAAGGTTAAGGTTTATTTTCATTCTTTGTCTACCATCCATTGTTGGTGACGACCACCGCACATTGCTTCTGCATTTCAACACTGCTGACAATCTAATTAAATCCCACGAGTTCTGTTTCATGGATCTGATTCCGATTGCAATAACATAATTTGACGAAAGATGTGTATATATAAGAGGTAAAAGAGCATTGTGATGGGTGCCTAACAACGTAAGACACATTGATGGCTGAGAAATGGTAATACTAAAAAAACACTGTGGTGAGTGTTGGTCGCAGACTTGAAAACAGTTTGAATTTCTAACAAGAGCATCGCCTCTATTCCTGCACGAATCATGTTCTACCATTATAGGAACCTCCCCACTGTCACTTCCAAATCCAAATCTATTTCCAATCCTTAACTTTTAGTGCATCACTTTTATGCCATCTCATACTATATACGTACTATTAAATGCAATATTTTACCCTTAATAAAGTTATAATAAAAATTACAAAAATTCATGTTCATGCAAATTTTTTTAAGATAAGAAAATTAAGCAGCAAACACAAAATTCATGTGCATCATCGGTGATGTTTATATTTTTAATTTGTTGGCATGGATTGTAATAGGTGTTGTGGAGCAATATTGGTTGTGTATAGAAAATTAAAATTAATACGTTTTAATTAATTGTTTGATAATTATCATTACACCTTATGAATTATGATTATATTGTAAGGTTTTCATTGTCATGTTCACATTAAGTGGACGAAGTAGTATCTTATACGTGGCATAAGAGCATCCACAACCGTGCTCTTGCCAGCGGCACGGTTGTGGGCCCGGGCGGTACTATTCATGCCTGCTCTCTGGCAAGAGCACAACACCCACAACTGTGCTCTTCCGCAAGGACGAGCACAATTAATATAAAATTCAATTACACAACAACATTTTCATAATACTAAAATTCATTAAAAAAACCACAATAAAAATTACAAATTACAAATAAAATAAAAAGACATAATTAAAATCCTAAAAATTAAAAATTACATAATTAAAATACTAAAAATTAAAAATTACATAATTAAACTCCTAAAAATTAAAAATTACATAATTATTGGCTAATATAACCCGAGGAAGACTACGCATCCGGCGGCACCAACCCCAATTGTTTTTGGAGACCCAATATCATGGACTCGTGCGTTTGAAGTTGCGTGGGGGTCATAGTTGACCTATCGGCCATATTGAGTTGGGCCAAAAGGGCCCACAACGAGTTGTTCGGGGGTGGAGGTGGAACATAGGGTGCGGGTTCGGGAGCAGGGGCAGATGGAGTCGCGGCGCGACGTCGTTCGGCCGCCGCCTTCTTCCTACCTTGCGGTCGGCGTCGGGAACCGCTTGGTCCGGCATCGGGGCTACCCAAGTTAGCTCCGGCGAGTTGGCTAGCCACTTCTTCCGAGCCGGAGTCGGATAGTGCTACCGACCGTGAGCGTTTGGAGGAGCCGCTAGAGGAGGATGTTATGCCTCCCTTATACTTCGGGTGCGTCCGCGTCTCCTGCCAAACGTTAAGATATTTGAACGACTTACCGTTCATGGATTGGTAGGTGCTCAGCGAGGCGGTGATGATGTCGACCTCGCTTTGGCCGCTCCCGGCATTCCGGGACTCCTGGATGAAATAGCCGTTGAACTTGCCAATTTCTTCGTTGGCTCGGCCGATGCAGTTGCGCACCATACTCTCGTTGCGCTCGATCGTTCCCGGCGGCCCATTGTACCGGCTAGAGACGCGCCACCAAAAGTGATCGCCGGATTGGTTCGTTCCAACCACCGCATCTTCGGAGATTTCCAAGTACGCCTTGAACAATCTTTCCATCTCCGCCGGTGAGTACGGTGTGCGGACACCGGCGCGAGATGGAGGATTCGGCATTTGGGAAGGGGCGCGAGGCCTAGGCTCCGGTGTCCACCCGTAGCGCCCATCGGAGGCACCTTGATCGTCGATTGGGTATGGCCGGTAGCCACTCGGAACGCCCGAATCTTGGGTGAGAGGAGGGGCCGAATATTCCGTTTCCGGACTAGGAAACGGTTGCGAACCGAACCATTCGGGGTTCCAACCGTGAGAGCCGCTTGGGTTGTCGTCGTTACTGGACATAGTGGTGTTGTAGGGTGTGAGAGGAAGATGAAAATGGATATGAGAGATTGAAGATGAGAATGGAGATGAGAGAATGATGATGAGAATTGTGTAGTGAAAGTGTGAATTTTTGGGAGTGAAATTGGGGGTATTTATAGATGAAAGTGTGTATTTTTGGGGTAAAAAAAATAAAAAAAAAATTAAAAAGTGGGGAAAAACGGTTATAAACGGATATAATTTTTTGGGGAAGTGAAAATTTTTTTTTTTTTTTTATCGGTTTTTTTAATAAAAACCGATTTTTAAAAAAAAAATAAAAAATTGTTTGAAACCAACGGCTATGCCGTTGGCGAATGGGAGAGTGACACGTGTGCGTCCGCTGGCACGGACGTGCTCGATACATCGAGCAGCGCCGTGCCAGCGGCGCGGTTGCAGCGGCGGCGGTTCTTCGCCTTGCCGCTGGCACGGACGGCGGTGGCGCCAACCGCCACCGCTGCGGATGCTCTAAATCTCACCTACAAATGAGAACGAAATAATAGACGACAAAACCCCAAAAAAGTAGAGACATTGAGATTAGATTTTACGTATAATTTTACTATACAGACGTCTCTACGACTGTACAGCTTCTCCTAAAGAAAGAGACCGGCGAATTAAATATCGAGTTATAAATATCATTCAAGAAGCTTTTTCAGCCAATGATTTTAAAATCGTTGGAGATATGATTAAATGATATATTTAAGCTAGTAAGACATTTATCCTTCAATAAATTAGATAAATTAAATGTTCAAGTTAACAAGAAAACTAGAAAATGAAATAGAGCTAGCAACATGTAATTTAATTCAATTCAAAATAGATTAAATTCAAAATTATCGTCGATAGCAGTAAATTTTTTTGCTAACGAAGCTCAATTTTGAATTAATGTGGCTCTCGTATTCAAATAGATTACTGCAATAACGGGCAGATTACGTAAAAACGACGATGTTTCAGTAAGTGGCGTCGTCTACCGATTTGGCCAAGTTTTATTATCAGCGAGCCATGTCGACATAAAATTGGATGGAGATCCAACTCGTTAGCAAAATCAGATGAAGATAAAAGCTTATAAGTAATTATTGGGGGGTTCTTAAGTTGGTGTACATAAAGTTTCATCAAAATTCAATAATTGAGCATAGATCCTGTACATTGCTATTGATTGGGGAGAAAAATCCTGAAATTATATTACAAGGACAAATCGAATTAAATTATGTTAAAGTGTTTTTTTTACCAGAAGTTATGTGGATAAGTAGGACAAGTAATGAAAGTCGAAAATTTGAAATATTAGGTGAAGTGAGTTGTCTGGAATTTGGGATGAAAGCATCGTGGGGGGCTCTTAATTGTTAGGTAAAATAGAAAAGCGAAAAAAGGTGCATATTAGCATGTCCCTGTTTTAAGCTACCAAACCATGATGTCTTGTTTGATGCTACTAATACAAGATAATCATACAAATTATTACTTCATTTGTTCCAAAAAATTACATAATTTGTCTTTCCATTTATAATATTCCCTATAATAAATATCTTAATATATCAACTTATTTATTTTTTTCTTTAAAGTATCTGCAATTATTGCCTTTTATTTCTTTCCAAATTCCAACGGAATGAAACGCATAAGGAATACATTGTGGGTGTGTCATAGCGCGGAGAGCGAGGGAGGGGTGAGGTAGGTATCGCCACACGCCCAACCCCCCTCAGCCAATAGAGACATTGTATGAAACCACTCGTGGGCCTGCGAGTGGCTTCTTTTTCAAAATATTTAATTAATTATTAAAAGAAATCAAAATTTTACCGCACTATTCAAATATAGTACTCCTTCATGTGTCTCATGTTACTCGCACTTTTCTATTTCAGCCCATCTCAAACTACTTACATTATTTCAATTTTAAGTAAGAATTAGAGTACTTAAGAGTTAATTAAGTGTTTCTTTATTAAGTGATTCTCATTATACTTAAAGATACTAATTTAATTATACTAAAAAAATTAATCCTAAATTTACCACCTAAAATAAAAAATACAAGTAATATGAGAAGGAAGGAGGAAGTATCTATTAGCCAATAGATTTCCATCAATTTTTATTTTTTTCCATCCTTATAGTACCTTTTTCACTCATCTATAAATATCAAATTCTAACTGGTAACTTTATTTAAATTAAAAAATGATCTTCTACCCTCAATTTTCTCTACAAATTTTGGCACTATTTTGGGGGTGATGATCAATGGGCAGTGGATCAACGAGGAGGGCAAGTGAATCAAGTTAAACGGATATCATGAGAATTACGCTCAAAATCTCTATGAAACCGACAACAAGGAGCCTTTTAAGTAGGTGTTGAACTAGGAAAAGGTTTAATTGTGACATTGACAAGTGAGCATGAGGAATAGAGTGGAGTTCATGCTCAGACCCGATGAGATGAACCAATAATCGACAAGCGGCGGCATGGTACATTTATGAGTGAAAGTTAGGACAGCAGCACCACCATTCGATTGGAATGAAGGCGTCGGAGGGATAGGGATAGGGCAAGTGAAGAGGCATCGGTTTTATCAAGCACGTACAAGTGTTTTATTTGGCTATTTGTATAAAACTTATAATACTAACACAATCAACAATACTTTGCCATTACTGGAATCGCAGTGGAAGATGATTGCGACACTCGAAAAGGAGTTGAGCCTCTAGTTAAATTTTGTTGGGATTTTTTAGGATTTATAATTTTTTTTTGAATATTTTATTAATTATATATTTTAATACTTTAATTTTTACGTAATTATGTATTTCAATAAGATTTCATAATGAATAAATAAAAATAATAAAATTTAAAAATATAAAAGGTGAGATCCATGAATAGTTAAGTGGAGTTTCTTAAAAAGGAAATGAGGTTAAAATGATGTGAGACTTATGAATAATATAGTAAAACAATGCTCAGGTTGACCTTTAAACATTCACAACTCTTTGTTTTCCATTACAAATAATGTACCCGATGCTTTTAAGGTGTGACTAATTTTCCATTTGCAGTATTACAACTATCTTTTACTCCCTTCGTCCCCAAAGAATATGCATTTTGGGGTCGCGCGGGTTTTAATGTAAAATTAGTGAAGTAAAAGCGGGGTAGAGAGAAAAAGTAAATAAAGTATTATTAGTGGAGAATGAGTCTCACCTCATTAGAGAGAAAAGACTTTTCAAAATTAGAAAATACATATTATTGTGGGACCGACTAAAAAGGAAAGAGTGCATATTCTTAAGGGACAGAGAGAGTATTAAGAACTGTGTCACCTCAATTGTGTTAACTACTCTCTTCGTCCTTTGAAAGTAGAGAATTCATAAATAATAGAATAGAGATAGAAAAAAAATGATTAAAGTTCTAATGCAAACTTAGTAAAATAGAATAGAGATAAAAAAAAATGATTAAAGTTTTGTTAGTAAAGAATGAGAACCACCTTAGAGCATCCACAGTGGGTCGGATGACGGACGATGCGTCGTCCGCGCCCTACGCTTAGTCCGCGGACGAAGCGCGGACTATAGGGCATCGTCCGCGCCATCGTCCGTCCACTGTGGGCGCCGCGAACGATGCAACGCGCTTTTATTTTTTTCTATTTTTAAAATTTGAAATTTGTCTATTTAAACCTCGATTGTCATTCTATTTTTCATACGAACATTTCTCGCATCTCTCATTTCTCTCATCTCTCACGTTTCTCCATCTCTCACAAACCAAAATGAACCACGACGACGCCGTCGATGAGTTTGCGTTTTTTTAATTCGCATTGTAATGTATTAATTTTACAAATGAAATGAAGGTTTTCCCCAATTTTTGTAGTTATTTAAGTATTCAAATAGAAGAAAATGCTTAGGGGCGCGCCTTAGGGCGCCCCACTACAGATGGAAGGGTAGGAGGATAAAATGCTGACGTGGCGGTGCATAGGGCGGGCTTTAGGGCGCCCACTGTGGATGCTCTTATTAAAAACAAAAAAACTTACCAAAAATGAAAGTAACAAATTTTAAAAGACAAACCAAAATGGCAAAAGTGGTCTATATTTTAGGGCTGAAGAGAGCATTTAGGTTTTTCGCTTATTCAAGAATCTTAATTTAACTGAGAAAATAGATTATTTCTTGGAATGAGCATTTCCTTGTTGCAACTATACAAGCTAAATGGAGTGGAGTGCAATGCGTGACATTTCTATGCCAAAACACGTTCATAAATTTTCATATATTCCCTTTCCTAATTAAGAATTAATCAAGCTAGCCTAGCCTACCATGATTCAAACGCAAAAATCGCATCTTTGATCACACTAAGGCACTGCAAACAAAAATCATCTGGCATTGTATAAGCATCAAAGCTCTAACTGGTCTCATGTTTTGATCTCAATGGATATTGGATCCAAATTCAGTTTGGCCAAGCTAATCTAACTCGAGAAAATAAACACACTCGACCAAGCTGATGCAGCAGAATCAGAGCAAGAGAATCAACAAAACTTCTTCAAAAGAGATTAAGCAAATATATATACAAAAACTACTGTACAGACTAGGAACGAATTTCAGCGATGGACACAGGAAAAAAAAATCAAATCAAATCAAAACCTCCAGGTGAAGCAACAGCCATTTATGGAGCAATAAAATGAAAACGTCTCAAGAGCTCACGACCGCGAGTCTGTAAAATAAAGAAATTGACCTACAATAGTCCACCAGAGGAGTGGCTCTTTCCCCCCTTTTCACGATCTCCCTCTTGCTGCAGAGCTCTCACGCTGATTGCGGAAGTGACTCAGAAGCTGTTGAGCCTGGTTCGAATGAGAGAAGACAAATAGTGTTATTGCATTCAAGCAATGTAGTAGAATGTCATAACAGACCGGGGGCAGGGAGAATTTGCGGTGTTTAGTCTCAAAATAAGAGCACGAAATACGGTTATTGTATTGAAAAATCTAAACTATGTACCTTTTCCTTAGCTCTAGGAGTGCCGGACTGAGATAATGCCACAAGAGGCGGAACCGCTCCTTCTTGCAAAATGCTCCGACAATATTTAGGACTATTGATGCATAGCTGCAACAGTATCGAAGCTGCATTTTCCTTTCCTCTTTGGGACCCTGTATCGACTATCTCGACAAGTAATGGAATGCCCTCTTCTCGAGCAATTGCTGAGCATCCTTCAGCGATGGTTGACAAATTTGAAAGTAGAGCCACAGCTTTATCGATCATCTCTGATTCGGGATCCAACAAGGTCACCAAAGGCTTCACTGCTCCAGCTTGTACTATACGAGCCTTATTCTCGTGAAAGATAGATAGGTTAAATAACGCGGTTGCAGCATCTTTCTTTCCTCTGATAGTACCTGTTCTTAAAAGATCAACCAAGGGTTTGATTGCCCCAGATCGACCAATCTTTATCCTGTACTCATCTAAACGTGAGATACTAAAAAGAGCAGCAGCAGCATTCTCTTTGGCTCCTTCATTTCCAGTTTTAAGAACATGAATTAGTGGTTCTAGAGCACCTTCTTCCGCAATCCTGGCCTTGATGTTTTCGTTTATAGATAAATTCAAAAGAGCAGTGACAGCATGTTCCTGTGTTTCCTTGACATCTGAGTGTAAAAGTCCAATCAACGGGGCAATAGCCCCACATTCACCAATAATGATGCGGTTTTCCATATTAGACCTCACAAGAAGCCGCAATTCTCTGGCGGCTCCAGTTTGTAGTTCATTTGAAACACTCTTCAGGTTGTTGACGAGTTTTTCCACATGGGAAGTAGAAGTCAATACATCATACCGGGACTCAGATTGAAGCGACACAGCTCTAGATGGAGTGTGTTTTCCATTGGCAACCATTTCACCCATTGTTTTGGCACTGTGCTGCCTTCCATGTGAAGAATGAGAAGCCCCACCAGCTTTATTAACAAGAGAAGTGGAACAGGCAGACTTTGTATCATCTAACTTATCAATCGGATTTTCCTGCTTACTTGATTTACTTGCATTTTCAGTTTCTGCTGTTGCAACAGAATCTATGCTGGACACAGCACTGGACTCTGACTCACTCCGGCTATGTACATATGAATGCTCTGGAGAAGACTCATCAAGTTTCTCGTTCACCCCTCTGGAACCGCGATTCTGAGTCTCCATACCGTGTCCAAACGAGGATCCAGATGCAGAATTACCACTTTGCGGAGGACATTGGCTATCATCTTCATTACCGGCATGCTCAGAAGGGGGACAGACTCTTTCTATAACAGATTTTTCACACTTGCTACCAAGTTCTAGATTGTTTTCATTGCACCAATTTGTTATGAGAGCTTTAACGGTGTTGTTGGGGATAAGATTCTTATGGGAAAGCTTGTAACCGGTTTTGGGGCATATCCCAAGTCTGTTATCCAACCATTTCTGAATAGCAGCACGCTCATAAGTTTGGCCCGAAGCAACAATCACAGGATCTAACATCAGTTCCAAAGACAATGGGCAGAGGAAATGTGAAGGAATCTGAATGCCACCTATGGCTTTAAATTTCTCGAGATTAACAACATAATCACGAACGTGAGACAAAAGATCAACAATATTGGAAATGTGATCTAAATCCCCTTTTATGTCGCTGCCTTCAGCTCTTTGTTTCTCCTTCTCAAGTGCAATATACTCATTCAAAATTTCATCACTAGATGTCAGGTGGAAGGTCTCAATTATGTTGATAAGCTGCTGAACACCAGGAACTTTTCCGTCTTTTTTGCTTTTCAGAATCTCTTCTATCTCGTCAGCTAGTTTCCCTAGCTTCAGATTCTGACACTCTTGCACAGAAAGCTGAACATGATACATAAGTTAAGTATTCTCTTGTCATTAACTGCATTGTATCATAAAGGTAGAAATACACTCCCTCCACACACAAAAGAAGCAAACTTAAAAACAAAGAAAAATAGAATGAAAAAGTGGGGGGGGGGGGAGATAAAGGTCAGGAATCAATATTGCAAAATCTATCAAATGAGTATATAATTGAAAAGGGGCGATGGAGCAAGTCTCTGTAATAACTTCTTACCTGCACATGTGCTAGGGTTGAAGGAGTTGGTAATGATTCATATATTTTGCAAAGAATGCAAGATAACTTGACTGAGGCAATCTGGATGCTCAAGAGCAATGGCTTACTTTGCAGTACCTGAAAACACAGATTATCAGTATATTTTAGAACTGTAGTAATTCTCGGTAGAAACAGTCTATCATTACTGATTTCCCATGATTATCGAATTGATATGTGATTATTGGAGAATCAGATCATGTGTAATCAGAAGGTACTAACACACAGTAACGTGCTCGTTCTTGGGGACCATTTCTCAAGGAACTCTCTGGTCTCATTCACAGCTATATCCAACTCTTCACATTCTTTAAACAATGCCTCATCCATTGGTGCTTTGTGATCGGAAACATCATCAAGTACTGGTTTCAAATGCTTTAACATAGAAACCAAATTCTGATAATCATTCTCAGCTGGCATCGTACTCGATACGCGGCATGTTACCAGATGAATGAATCGAGAAATACTGTTAATAAGACATCTTAATGGTGTCAAGTCCATCCTGTTTGAATGAGGAAAGATAATCAGAACCATAGAGGGATAACTTTTCTCAAGCTAAATAGATTAATAATTAAGGAAATGATTGGGCAACATGATTCAAGGCATTTTATTTCTCAACTAAATAAAGATTTCACACACTTAATTCGTTTATATATTTACGAAAAGGTTCTTGACACAAGTTATACAGGAAATAGGAAATTACCAGTAATATAAATGAAAAAATACTATGGCTCTGGAGAAAAATGATCAGCCACCAAGGCATCAAGCAACCACAACGACCTAGAGTTAAAAGGTTGCACTTTGAGGCCACCTGTTGCTCAATTAAGGTAGTTAATTGTGATGGGAGCCCTCGGAGCCAATCAACCCCTCCTAGATAAATACAACAGATAAAATGAAATTGTTGTCAGTAAAAGATTCACGCTAACAGAAAGTATAACTCCAGATTAATCTATCTGTAGGCATGAATTCATGCACATTAGAGATAAGTAAGATAGCACAGATTCATCTTCTCCAAGCTTAAACTTAATAGACAACGATGCCACTCCGTATTTTTCTAGAAATACTAATATATCGAACAACACCTTTACAATTGAAGTTATAGGTGGATACTGGATAGACACATAAAGAAGACCTCTTCCAGATACATGAAAAAAAACAGAGGAAATAACAACTTTTATAGACAATTAACTGTACATAACCCCAAAAACCAGCTATTGTGTGAACTCATATATATAGATGACATATGCAAAATTTTCAATCATAGAAAATGACCTTTTCTGCAGAAGATAAATTACCTAAGAAGTCAACTAGTAGAGAATCCTACAACATGAAATGGAAATAACAGCAACACACAATAATTTATTGCCTCCTAAATGAACTAGAGAAAAAGGAATATTCATGTCAGCTGCCATTTAAAAGGTTAAGCAGTTTCAACAATTATTCACAACAAGCCTCCTAAAATACAAGTCTAATTCATTCTTCAAGCATATCAATTTTCAATGTTCCACGCCAGAAATAACTACTCTTTACTTCGTTTTTCACACACCTAAATAACGGCAAAATCGTCAACAAACAAAAGCATTTCAAATTGCTGACGTTTCAGGAAGCACAATGATAAGAACAAAACAAGAGATATTGAAATCTCCATAGCTTTCTTATGCCAATGTAACTAAACTCACACTATATTCCGACAATCGTAATATGTTCGACCAAAAGCTCAACAGAACATGCAACAATTCAGGACTCCATTAAAACGCAATATTGCTGAATTCGAGAAAAGAACTAGAGTAAATCCCCCTGAATTGGAATTTCACCTTTGTAAGAAGAGTGTAGAAGAAATTATATACAAAAAAACTAGATCTTGATGAGGTCCAGAAGCAAATTCCGGAAATCCCATAATTCTTGATCTCTTAGCCGTCAAGAATCAACTGCGGGATTCCACAAAAAAACAAAATAAAAAACTAATTTTTCGCTCGTTTTACAAGAAATCTTGCCACCCCTCTTCGCTCTGCTTCATTTCTGGAGCTGGAAAAATCGAGAAAAATACTAATATTGAAGGGATCCGGAAAAATTAAGAGAGAGGAGGAGGAATCTGTGGGCCCCGGTTTATACCTGCAAATTTGTACTTGGTGGGGGAGAATAATTTAATGAGGTAATTATGAATTGGTTGTCATTATTAATTAATTAGGATAAGGATTAAGAATTACTATGACGAATCTGTCAATCATGATTATAAGATGGAAATGAAAAAGTTTGGACCTTTTCTATAAAAATGATACTCCATCCAATAAGATCTTTCTACAAGCAAAGCATCATTTGTGTCATGGAATTTTTAAATATATTTTTTGTTGTTTTACATCATTTTGTTGTCTCAATTATTTGTTGTACTTTATTTAAGTATGGTAATAGTATAATTTTTGTTACTTGCCTTTCTTTATTACAAGGGTGTGAATAGGGTTCTAGCTAACGCACCAATTCAAGTACCTCGTAGCCGCGTGTGTATATATATATATATATATATATATATATATATATATATATATATATATATATATATATATATATATATATACGGATTGTGATCAAGATAGAACCATTCTTAAACGTAGAACAAATGTCAAACGGAGGTCGTTAGATCTTTTAATCCAATGGTGTTGATTTGCACAACAACTTCCCATTACAACCAAAACTATTATTAATGGGTGAATGCAGAGAAGTGAAAAAATAAAGCATGCATGGACTCTTCTTCGTTTCATTCATTCTTCCATCAACATGTGAGTTTTTTCACATGTTGAGTCCGGAATGTCGTGAAAACATAGTCTAATATGTATGATTTTTAATCTTGATCGTCATTTTTTCCTCATCCAATGAATAAAATATGTAGAGTTCTAGGTTCTACACTTAAGAATGGTTCTATCTTTAACGCAACCCTATATATATACTCCTATGTAATTTAATCGATTGTGAATTACACAGATGTTTTGTACACATCTGGGCAATCTTCTATAAATTATTATATTAGTGATCTTGATTATAATGTGAATTAATTAATGTTTCGTTGTATGATAATTTACAAGCAGAAAGATTAATAATAATAAATTTATTCTAGGGTTATAATAAATGTGAGAGGTGATCTTAGGTGCCCTTTTATTTTATTTTTTTCAATTATATACTTACTTAACTAACTAATGAGTAGTATATTTTAACCGTAACCCAAGAAATTATACTCTTACTGTCTATAAATAAATGTTTCGTTTTAATTCGATATAAATTTTAAAAAGTATAAGTAAAATAAAGTGAGTGTATAAAAGTACATAAAATTAGATATTTTATTTGACATCTCAAAATTGCACTATGAGATTAATGACGGGTGAACGGATAATATATAGTATTAAATTTAGATAAAAAAAATGTATTTATTGCATTCATTATTTTTTACATGTATACAACTTTTTGACGAAATGTGAATATTTTAAATAGTCGGTGTCGGCTACTTTTTATTCAAGTTCGTTTTTATTCCATAAATTAATAAAATAAATAAATAATCAGTAAAAGTTAAGCCGGCAGCCATAATGTCGAAAAATTAAAAATTGTACGATTGAGAACAGATAATGATAAAATATTGAGGTGGAAAATGAATTCCACCCTAACAACCGGCAGCCAAAAATATCGAATCTGTCACATACTAATATGAGTATAATATATTTACACACCTAAATATTTTTATCCTTATCGTATATATTTAAAAATAAAAGTTCAAAATGATGGTTATTATACATTACATATTATGAAGTCATTAACCATCAGTACTATACATTGAACAATGTTATAAATATTGTTAAAAAAAATTACTAAGTTAAACTTAAACATGAGTTATTGAATTAGAACACAAGTACGAATCTGTAATGGTTATCTGATCAATGTATCCCCAATTTATTCAATACAATAAAGTTAACTGTGATCATGATATAGGAGAAATAATTTATAATAGTGGTTCCAAAAGAAATAAAAAGTGGCTATCGTGATATATAATGTCAACATCGAGCCAACTATATAAAATTGGTGTGTGGAGTTGTTGTAACCATTTTTTCCTTAATCTTAATATTACTAATTAGGTGCACAAAGCTTGACAGCTAATCAAATAAATTGCTCCTCAATTTGTGACATTATTTATTTTATTTATGCATGGTGATGAATATATAAATTTTTGGACTTGGAAATGTGGCAGCTAGGATAATAGCGACAGATAATACTATGCAAATAAAGTTGATATTTCATCATTAAGTTGGTCACTAGGTGACAAACCCACCTTCAACATTTGATTTGATATTTGATGGCCATTCTGTTGAATATTATTCGTGCATTTCTAAAATTGAATATTTTCGATTATTAAGAGAATCTCCAATGGTCGGCGTCACCACCGGAGCGCCGATTTTTCGCCCACGCCGGTTTGACGCCGAACCATTGGAACCGGCGTGGGCGAAATCGGCGTCAAAATCGGCGTCGCCATGCCGATTCCCGCGCTGACGCCGGTTCCCACGCCGATCCTCACGGGCGCCATTGTGGCTCCCGGATCGGCGCCAAACCGGCGTCGGATTTAAATATATTTTTTTTTTTTTTCGCAAAACACAATATATACGCGCGTTGAACCTCATTTTCATTCGCACCACTTGTTTTAACGAGTACTCTCTCTCTACCTTACTTTCTGTACAAGATCAATAACGAGCAATGGAGAACAACTACGAAGGTACTCCAGTTAATCCCGGGGGATGGTCTCAGACTCCCCCGGCTCCCGGTGTAGGGTCTCAGACGCCCCCGACTCCCGGGGCAGGGTCCCATACTTCCCCGGCTCCTGGGGGAGGTGGTTGGCCTCCAATGAGCGGGTACTACAACGTGTACCCGTGGCAGCAGATGATTCCGGGGTGGGCACCCGGCATGCAGCCCCCTATGCAGATGATGCCGGGGTGGGCACCCGGCATGCAGCCACCGGCGCAGCAGATGATGCCACCGGCGCAACATATGATTCCACAGTCGCAGGCGACGCACGGGGGGGACAACGCCTATCGGCCGACTTTTGATTTTTCCACCGGTTCTTCGCACACATCGACCCCAACGGATGCACAGTATTCGGAGACCTTCTCCTTAGCGGACTTGGGTTTTGATATTAACGACGTTTCTGAAACTCTCATTCAAAGCCAGGGAGTAGGGCGGGGTAAGAAGAAGGGCAAGGCGAAGAAGGTCGGCGAGTCGTCGCAGCCCCGCGCCGAAATCCGGGGCCGGAGGAAGTGGACGGACGCGGAGAACGTTGCGGTTGCCAAGGCGTGGGTGAGTGTTTGCGACGATCCTCTCGTTTCAAACAACCAGAGGATCGTCAACTTGTGGGCGAAGATAGCTGCAGCCTACAGGGCATTTTGCCCTGAAGGGAGACCGTGCACCGGGGAGGAGGTCCGGAAGTGCTGGGACCGAATCAGGGCTGGCGTCTCTCGATTTTCGGGTTTGTACGCCAACGCCCTCCGCATGCAGACCAGTGGCCAAACAGAGGAAGACTGCAGGAGGATTGCGGAAAGAGCCTACCCCGATCCGGATAAGAAGTACTATGAGTTCACCTACTGGAACTGCTACGTTGTGCTCAACGAGTCGGAGAAATTCCGGGCAGGCGTCGACGCTGGCTGGCCGAAGAGGCAGAGACTGAACTATACCGGAGATTATAGCGGCAGCAGCGGTGGTTCGTCAGACCTCCCCGAGACGGCCCAGGAGGTCCCGACTCCTCGGTCGTTCGGTCGCCGACCTCGCCCGGTTGGGCAAAGGCGGGCGCAGCAGGTTGCGACGGAGGCGGCGGCGACGGCAGTGAAGAAGCGTTGGGCGACGACGGAGACGAGGACGGCGGCGATGAGTGATTTTGTTTTACTTTTTTAAATTAATGTACTTTTTACTTTTTGTAATTTTTTTAAATTGTTGTACTTTTTTTTAAAAGTAATGTACTTTTTAAATTTTAATATTATTATTCGAATTTTCCGTATTTGTCTCGTAAATTAAATTATGTATGTTGATACAATTGTAAATTAAATTATATAATTGTTATTAGTGATGTGGATAGGTAGTGTGAAGGCTATTTGATGGCTATTTGATGTCCAGTTGATGTGGCAAGCTGATGTGGCAGGAGAATTGTAGTGCTGATGATGTGGCAGTGTGAAGGCTATTTGACGGCTATTTGACGTCCGCCAGCATTGGAGATGCTCTAAGAAGTCCAAACTAGCCTAGAATATTACATGTATGATTGACTTGGACCTAAGAAGTTCAAAGAAGCCTAGAGAGTATACTAATTAAATATGATTGACTTGCACCTAAATAGATGTTGACATTTAAACTTAGAAAAAATTATTTATTGATCAACTAATTATAAATAAATAAATGAGTTATGTGTCCCCCTCATAGTGTAGCACAGGAGATCACTTCAATATATATTTTAACGAGGTATTCTGGTTAATTAATTTTGCTTTAATTTTTTTAAATAATGGGAGATATATTGTCTCTTTAAATCGCTCATTCTGCTTATTTGAAATATAAGTATTGGGCTTTAGACATTAATATTGGCCACGGGAAGTATTTTCGTACATATTTTAGGGTTAGAAAGTGATACCGTACATTTATCTTTATTCTTTATAGCTTAGAAGCTTATTTTTCCAAAACTTTTACAAGTGCTTATAAATTGTTTAAAAGAAATTATAAGATGTTTTAAAACTTATATATAAGCTATATGACATTTCTAACTTAGTATCGTTTTATAGTTGCTTCATCGTAAAAAGGGAATTTTTCAGACACTTTGTATCGTTTTCTTACTTAAGAGTTGAAAACGAGGGAAAATTACACTTTACTACTAGTAGCATATCCTAAGTTCCTAGCCATCCTTGACAATTAGGATAAAATATAAAAATATATGAATACTAACAAAAATACCTCAAATTATAAATAATTGTATTGAAATATACACCCCTTGCTGTCCGTCTCCTATTATGTGTCTACTTTTTGACATTCCAAATTAAATACATAAGCATCATAATATTAACAACTCGGATCTTAAAAGTTAGACTAAAATACATAAATATATAATACTAATAAAATACCTCAAATTATGAATAATTATATTATAATATACCCTACATCCTGTATTATGTGTCCATCTGGACGTCAACTATTAAATGTTTCTTTTATAATTTTTTATAAATGAATCACATATTCTATTAACTCATTTAATATATATTGTATTCCTTTCATTCGCGAATAAGAGTTTCATTTCTCTTCGGCATGAGTTTCAAGAAATGTTAAGATAAGTGGATGAAAGAAAGTTAGTGGATTTGAGTCCCACTTATATATACTAGTTTTAAATGATATATGAGTGAAATGAGTAAGTGGAATGTGAAGCCTTTTTACCATTTATAATAATTATGAACCGGGACTCCTATTTGCTAACGGATCAAAATAGAAAAACGGGATTCTTATTCGCAAGCGGAGGAGGGAGTACAAATTTTTTATTATTAAAATTTCATTTAAATGGTTGAGTCATGATACATCAGAAAATTAAGAGAACCTATGATACGACAATCAATTGTCTAGTCATATATAATACTCCCTCTGTTCCATTGCACTAGAAACATTTTTTTCGCCACGAAAATTAAAAAAATTGTGTTAAATAAGTTAAGTAAATAAAAAATAAAATATGAAATGGAAAAGGTAGAGAGATAAAATATAGAATAAAGTAAGACATGGTAAAGAAAGTAAGAAGATGTATTGACTTTTAGGAAATAACACCGCTACTATGGAACGTACCAAAATGACAAAATGATCCTACTACTATGGAACGGAGGGATTATGGAAACTATAAAATATGGAAATTTTACTCTATGTTTTAGCTTTTATTATTTCTTTTATTGAAAATTTTGATGCATATAAATTTTATATTTGATGTATATAAAATTAAATACCAAATTAAGTGTAATTGAATTGAGAACATGGAAATTATACTAATATTAATATATCTCACTTTAATTGTCATTTATGGAAATAATTATGTTAAATGTAATTGAAAATAAAAAACTGTCGCTTGGTTTTAGCGGAAAAATAGGCTTTCGTGGGTAGAGAAGTAGATTAAGATTTGATGTACGTATATGCCCACAAAATAGCAATTTCCATCTGAAGAAGATTCAAACATATCCATGGATTTGGAATGGATTTCATGAATATGTCCACAATATGTTTCCTATTTGAAATCGTTTCCGCAATTTTTTATATAAATCGTTTCAAAACCACTGTCTCGTCTCTCTTAACTTTTTGATTTTTCTCCTCTGTATTGAAACCCTAATTGCAGCTGATTTTGATCCTACGTTCTGCTTGTATTTATAGGCATTGCTGTTTCTGTGCATGCATAATCGAAGACTGTGTGATTAGTTATACATAGGATTAGTTGGTGTGTGTGTTTGCTGCATAATGGAGTCTGTTCCGCCGCCGACCGCGATCATGGATAGAGTGCGGCAATGGAAGGATGTGGGCGAGAGTGTGGTTAAGGGTTTAGTGGATTGCTTCTCGAATATTGAATCTCGCGAGGAGAATTTGAGGGCGGTGTTGGCGGATTTGAATGCGAAGGAGAGGGCGTTGAAGTTGAGGGAGGATGAGTTGAGATTGGGGAAAGAAGAGTTGGATGGGAAGCAGAGGTTGGTTGATGTACATATCTTGGAACTGGAGGCGTCTCGGTGTGAGGTTGATGCTCTGCGGGTGAAGGAGTCTGAGGGGTTGAAGGAGATTGAGGAGAGGGGAAGGGAATTGGAGAAGAGATCAGGGGAGTTTGAGGAGAAGGAAGGGGAATTGGTGAGGCGATTGGGGGATTTTGAGAGGAGGGAGAAGGAATATTATGCGTATTGTGATAGAAAATTGAAAGAGTTAGCTTCGAAAGAGGAGGTTTTTCGGAAGGAGAAGGCGAAGTTGATTGAGAAGCTTAGGTTAGCAAGTGAGAAGCTCGAGGAGAAACGGAAGTTGGAGCATGGGCTTATTCAGAGGTTGGAGATGACAGTTGAAACGCTAGGCGGAGTTAAGGTGGTTATGGATGATAAGTTTAAGGAGATTGAATCAAGGGAGGAGGAGGCCCATGCATCTCTGACCGCAAGGTTAAACGAGGCTGACTTAATTGGAGAATCGTTGGAGAAAAGGTTCAAAGAGCTTGAGCGTGTTGAGAGAGAGCTTAATTTGTCTCAAGAAGATAGACCAAAAGAGTTGGAGTCAGCAGAGGGAGAAGCGACTAAGCAGCAGACCTCGGAGCTTCAAAATAAGCCTGAAGAAACGCGACAAGAGCTTGATTTGATTTCTTGTAAAAAGGAAAATGACAGCAAAGAGCAATGTTTGAGTTGTGTAAGAGAATCTGCACAAACTTGTACAGAGGAAAATCTTGCATTAAGCGAGCTAGTTGCAGATAAAGGGGTTCAGTCTGAACAACTAATGGTAACTGATACCACTGATGCTTGTTTAACAGCTAAACAAGATGAATCTGTAGACTCAAAACATGCATTGCACAAGAAGGTTTTGGTAACCATTATTAGTTGTAATGGGGAAGACTTGGAACTCATGAATCCAAACATTCATAGAGTCCTTTCACTATCTTCTGATCCAGCAAAGCTAGTTTTAGAAGCACTGGAAGGGATTGATGATACCAGTTTGGGGATACTTGATACGGACAGGAGAGCCACAATTATTCTGTTGGATGGATTAACCAAACTGTCACCTAAGATTCAGATCTGTGATAGTGTTATTCACGCAGCAATTAAACTCGCACTCACACTTTTATGGAAGTTGAAAACAAGTATAAGTGCTGAAAGTTCGACAGAGGCATTGGCATTCTTGCATCTCTTGACGGCATATGGTATATCCGATTTTTTTGACAGAAATGAGTTATTCAGTTTTCTAAAGTTGGCTGATAAACATAAACATACGCCAGACTTGTGTCGAACCTTCGGTTTCGCAGAGAAAATTCCTGGTATTCTTTTTCTCTTGTTCCTCTGTAGCTCCCTTTACAATGTTTACATAAATATTTCTTCCTTCAAGATAGTAGTAGTATTAGTTTGTACGTCTTGTTGCATTATAATATCATTTGTTTGCTGAGAAGCATTATTTTCCTCTCGTAGATTATATCAAGGAATTAATAGATGAGAAGCGGTTTCTTCTTGCGAGCACCTACATTCATGAGTATCAGCTTCAGAAAATGTTCCCACAAGCAGCTGTCCTCAATTCTTATGCAACACATTTCAAGTTAGCAGCAAAGACACAATGTAAAAAGGAACACAACACTTCTGCAGCAAAGGTACCTTACTACCCCATAAACCTTGTATTGTCTCTAATAATAGCTAGACGAAGCTCATAGATTCCGATGCATTTGATATTAGGAGAAGGGGAAGGAAACTGAGATTGCTGCTCTACGACTTGCAATCGAGCATATTGTCAAGTACGGGCTTGAATCTGACTACTCCCCGAAGGCCCTCACAGCAAGAATAAAGCAATTGGAAGCACCTCATGCCGCCTCTAAAAGTGGAAAGGGAAATCCACCACCACCAGCTAATATAAAAAAAGAGGGTATATGCTATGGACCCCAACAGCTAAGTAGGAAGGCACGACGAAAACGTCGTCGGGAGGCTGAAAAAGCTGCTGCTGAAAAAACTGCTGGCGAAACATCTGCTGCTGAAAAAACTGCTGCGGAAACATCTGCTGCCGGCCCCCTAAATCCTCAAATGGCGCCTTGCCCTGGTTCAAATAATGGGCCATCCCCTGTCTGCATACAGCCCCCTCAAGTCGATAAATCTGCTGCAGGCCCCCTAAATCCTCAAATGGCGCCTTGCCGTGGTTCAAACAATGGGCCATCCACTGTCTGCAGGCAGCCTCCTCAAGCCAAAAAATCTGCTGCCGGACCCCTAAATCCTCAAATGGCGCCTTGCCGTCGTTCAAATAATCGGCCATCCCCTGTCTACAGACAGCCTCCTCAACATCAGTCGATCTATACGAGAATATATCCAGCTGTTCCTGTGTATCCCTGGGGTCCTGTAAATTTGGTTCCGATGCGCCAATTCCCCGGTCCTCCTAACAAAAGACATCGGGCGAACACCTGGGGTGAAGAGGGTGGATCACATGTAGGGCAGTTTTCTAACCAATATTGATGGATGAGTTTACTACCTCCTTCAATCAATCCTTCTTCTAACTTATTGGAACTTGTAAATGAGTTGCTCTCTCCAATATCTTCCTAGTCTCACTTTCCTAGCACATGTTTTTCTCAATGCTAACTTTGTTATTTTAATGAAGGGAAAGTAACTAAGTCAATTCGGAACTGTCGAATATTACACTTTCAATGGTTACGGATTTTGATTTTTCTTGGTGAATTCCAACATTGTATAATACTCCAGTATATATATATATATATATATATATATATATATATATATATATATATATATATATATATATATATATATATAGGGTCTTAATCTATCAAAATACGCCCTTAAGTACAAAAATACAGACCAAATCTGGAACGAAGGATCTGATTATGAACGATCACGATTTAGTCTTGTCAACCATTTTGTTAGGTCATAATAATAACGAATTGAGGCATAAAAGGGTAATATGGAAACTAAAAAAAATATAAACTGACGTTCCGTTTTTTCTTCGCGGAAATCATGGGATCATTACTCAAAAATATAAACTGACGTTCCGTTTTTACTCATGGCATAACCATACTAAAAACGCCTTTACAATTCAAGCACGACAAAAAAAAATTACCCAAAAATATAGACATATCTTTGGGTCATACTAATTTATGTTATGTGTCATAATAAAAAATATGGTAAAATAGGGTCAAAATATAATTACATTCAAGTCATAACACAGGGATTATATGGCATAGCCATACTAAAAATGCCTTTACAATTCAAGCACGACAAAAAAAATTACCCAAAAATATAGACATATCTTTGGGTCATACTAATTAATGTTATGTGTCATAATAAAAAACATGGCAAAATAGGGTCAAAATATAATTACATTCAAGTCATAACACATGGATTATGTTTTATACCACAAAAATTTAATTTATTCTAATATGTCATAATAGATGAAAATATAGGTCATGATCATATAAAAGGAACATTAGATGACGGAGCAAAATTATAGGAAATACTATAACTAACGACATAATGCAATTTACATAATTAACCTTTTAAGATTATAAGTAATTAAAATATTAATATCTACCCAATAAATCTAGCCGTTAATTAATGTAATCTTAAGATTAGATTGGCTAATCTAATGGACAGAAAACCATCTGCATTTCTTGGTTTAAGCCAATACTTGTTTTGATCAAATACCTATATATATATATATATATATATATATATATATATATATATATATATATATATAGGGAGATGATCAAAATAAGTATGTGTTTAAATCCAGAAATGCAGACCAAATCTCAGCCCTAGGATTAGATGATCTAATGGTCAATAATTAACCAAAAACACGGAAGGTCATAATTAAGCAATTTTAGGTCATATTATAATATTTGGATTTAATGTCATACTAAGATCGTTTTAGGTCATGCTTTGTTAGCATGACCTACAAATTACCTAATTATGACCTAAAAGTGCCCTAATTATGATATTGTTCTGCGTTTCTGTATTTAAATCCAGTTTTGCATATATCAAAACCAGGGTTTTGATATATGCAAAACTGGATTTAAATACAGAAACGCAGAACAATATCATAATTAGGGCACTTTTAGGTCATAATTAGGTAATTTGTAGGTCATGCTAACAAAGCATGACCTAAAACGATCTTAGTATGACATTAAATCCAAATATTATAATATGACCTAAAATTGCTTAATTATGACCTTCCGTGTTTTTGGTTAATTATTGACCATTAGATCATCTAATCCTAGGGCTGAGATTTGGTCTGCATTTCTGAATTTAAACACATACTTATTTTGATCATCTCCCTATATATATATATATATATATATATATATAGGGTCATGTTAAAGTCCTTTGCTATGCTTAGATTTAAGTTCCAATTTGATTTGGATGGTTGGATCTGATAGATGAACGACGCTGATTTAAGCAATTCTTAACCATTCCGTAGTTCATTATTTCGTTTAATTCGTTCATTACGAGGGTGAAATAGTAATTTTAAGTTCTAAAATCTGCAAAAAATGAGGAGCCGCGATTTTAGCGGGATACCCCCACTACTTTCCATCTACCGCCTCATTCATCAGAACCCGTATTTACTCCCGCTTCTCTCTCCAAAGCGTCTTCTCAAATTCTCTCAAATTCAATTCAACTAGCAAACCCTAGCCGCCTACGCCATTGTATTCGACGGTAAACTGAAATTCAAGCCGTTTTACAGTCGATTTGCAGGCTTCGGTTCTGAGTTTTAAGGAGAGGTAGGGTTTTCCGATTGTTAATTTCGTTTTTCAATAACCCTTTCTTCAAGATTCGCCAGTAACCCAACACCCACACCACCATTCAGCCAATTACCACCAATCCGACGTATTTGTTACTGAAATCAATCTCCGTTGTTGTGTGGTTGGATTCTTTCGCAGATCTTAAAATGACGAAAAGAGGACGTCCAACTAATTCACAGCAATTCCAGCAAGAGGGTGAGCTTTTGTCCGTAGGTTCAATTCGAATTGCTTTGTATGTTTGGTTTGTAAACCCACATGGGTTAACATAATTTGTACATTATTTGCATAATTGTGTGAATTAAATTAACTACTGTATCCATTAGTCGTAAATTCAGAATCTGGTTGTTCGTTGTAGGTGGGGTTTTAGATTGGGAAAGAGTAGATTGTCAATCTGTTTGTTCATTACTTGGTATAATATCTTCATTATTTGATTATGTGATTGCATTATTTGGATGGTTAAGTGGTTACATGTATATATATCATGTATGCTGCAGCATGCTTGTGTTATGATTGCATTATTCCACTATGTGATTGCATTATTTGCTGATGTGATTGCATTATTTGAAAATGTGATTGCATTATGTTGGATCCTGTTGTAAATCTGTTTGTTCATTACTTGGTATAATATCTTCATTATTTGATTATGTGATTGCATTATTTGGATGGTTAAGTGGTTACATGTATATATATCTTGTATGCTGCAACATGCTTGTGTTATGATTGCATTATTTCACTATGTGATTGCATTATTTCACTATGTGATTGCATTATTTGCTGATGTGATTGCATTATTTGAAAATGTGATTGCATTATGTAGGATCCTGTTTTAAATTGTCAAACATTAACTGGAATATGTGTTTGTAAATTACACTATATAGTCGGTGCAGTATGTGTACATGTTGAAGCATGATTTTATTTTACGCATGAATTAATGTTCGTTTGGCAGATTTGTTTCTACTATATACCTCTGTTTGTTATTCTATGTATTGCACGTTTAATGATGCAAGTTGGTGCTGCTCGACAGGGACAAAGCAGTTGAGGAGCAACATAGAAGATGCAGTGGATGATCTACTGCCAGTTGGAATAGCCCAGAAATTCCGCGAACGAATTACGGAAGCTTCAACCAGCTCTGCCCAAAATGACTGTGAAGACAAGAAGAACAAAGGCCGGAGGGAGGACTATTTGTACTGTCGTCGAACACCTGCAGAGTTCTTGTCCTGCTTGAAGAATTTTACGCCGCAGCAAAAGGAATCTGTTGCCGAACTAGGATTTCAATCTATCATGTGTTTCGATGCCAGGAAGCCGTCACGGAACTTGTACATGAGTCTAAGAGTTAATGCAATATTTGTACATTATTTAGCTATATCTATGCATTATTTATCCTGTTTTATGCATCATTAGACTGATGTTGTACATGAGTCTAAGAATGAATGCAATATTTGTATGTTCATTACTTGAGTGATTCTGTACATTATTTGGCTATTTGAATGCATTATTTATTCTGTTTTAAGCATCACGTGGTTGTTGTTGTACATACTACATCCTAGCTCCTAGGCTTGTTAAACCCTTAGGGAAAACAAGAAACGTGCGCTAAACATCGAAACACAGTACAACTTAAATGAAACGGGGCAAGATTAAGGTTCATTACATATCACAAATAATGCATTACAGAAGCTAAAACTACGCATTACATTACATAATATGTACATTATGTATATCTGTTTTAAAAAATGCCTACGCGCTATGCACGTGCAACCCAGACGAATTACTGCAGCTCGTGTATTCGGACAACGTTTTTTAGATTTAGAACATACCACACCCTAGCCCCTAGGCTTGTTAAACCCTTAGGGAAAACAAGAAACTTGCGCCAAACATCGAACCACGGTACAACTTAAATGAAACGGGGCAAGATAAAGGTTCATTACGTATCACAAATAATGCATTACAGAAGCTAAAACTACGCATTACATTACATAATATGTACATTATGTATATCAGTTATGCATTATTTGTTTTACTTTATTCATTATTTTCTATTTTCATGCATTATTTCGTGTACATCATATGATTAAATATGTACATTATTGGCCATTCTTAGTGCATTATGTTTACCGTTTTGGAAAATAATATACTTTACTGGAAATATGATTTGCTTAATAATTAACAACCATGCAGTACACCTACACGCAAGGTACGAGATTCAATACAAACCAAGCACAGTAACAATGTTTTGCAATCATCGCGCGTGATTCGGTTCTGCATTATTTGTTTTACTGTGTTCATTATTTTCCATTTGTCATGCATTATGTCGTGTACAACATTTGATTAAATATGTACAGTATTGGATCTACTGTCTGTTGGACTTGCCCATAAACATGAAACTTGCATCATATTTCTGATGAAACAGTAAAGAGTCAGTACAACATGAAAAACGATTTTGCTGATCTACACAGATTATGTAATGCGACTGAGAACAGACGCACACCAACATGAAAAACGATCTCGATGCTCTACACTGATTATGTATGACGACTGATATTCAATTACAAAATGAAATCGTCGAAACCACTAAACATGAGCGAGAAGTGGGTGAATAACCTTCTTCCATTGATTATCGAGCAATCGTGCACAATCTACATTTGTCTGCGTTTGATTCACAAAGCACCGGCGTGAACAATCTACAATCTATAATCGTGAACTGCCAATTGCTCGAACTGAAATTATCAAAATTAAAAGCGGTGTGCTGGAGAAAGAAATCAGCGAGAAATTGGGAAGAAATCATTTGTTGAAACTGCATACGGCCTAAAAGGAGTAATTCATGGATAATTCCATAACTAACAAATTTGGTTAATCCCTATTTCACCCTCAAGCGTTGAAAATTAATTTTTTTTGATAATTTCAGTTTAAAATTTAAGCCATTAGATGCATTGAAATCCATGGATGAGATTAAGAAGGAGATTGGATTTAATAGGTGAAAAGGATTTGAGCACAATCCTATATATATATATATATATATATATATATATATATATATATATATATATATATATATAAAAGGAATTGACATCGAAACAACGGAATTTTAAAGCAAAAAAGTAAATTTAAAACTTGAAACAATCCACAGAGATCTTATTTTTGCAATAAAAATAATGTTTTAATGCCAGTTCATTTTACTGTGGAAATGGGAGTTCAACTTCTTATGCTCAAGAATATATTTTCCTTTTTAATGATGACAATTTGTAAAATAAATTTGTAATAACCTAATACTGCGAGGTATCAATTCATTTTGAGAAGTATTAAAACAACTAACAACCCAGTTAACAAAAAATCCTAACAATAATTACACTGATCCACCACTCAGCAGCTCAATCAGTTCACTCTTTTTCAACTTGGAGAATCCTTTCATGCCGCGAGACTTCGCAAGGGCTCTCAGTTCAGTCAGCTTCATTCCGTGCAAATTGCTGGCTTCATCCACATCATCTTCTTTTGCTACATCTTTATGCTCCATTTCAACAATGCCCGATATTTCATCAAAAGCATCCAATTCTGAAGTGAGAGGCTCGTCGTCAGATTCTGAATCGTATTCTACATCCTGGATATCGTCATGAGCTTCTGGTTCCACATGACTCCACTTTCTTTCACTGTCCACATTGTCCTCCGAGACAGAACTAGCAGAGTCTTCAGTATAAGAAGCTTGAAATTTGATTTCAGGGACTGGAGATCTTTTACGGAAGTTTGACTTTGGTCGGCTGAGACGTGGGACTGGGGTATCTTGCGCCTCATGCTTCACGCTACTAGTGGAGTTTGAGTCTGAGATGCTTGTGCTTCTTTCCACTCTCAACTGACCAGTCTGTTCGTCCTGATCCAGGATGAAGTCCCTGCTGTTAGCGGTGGTGTTGCTCTTCTTCCCTTGTTGAACTGAGTGTTTCCTCAAAAGCTTGAGTAGAGAATCAACAGTCTCACTCTCTTTGGTTTTTGCTTGAGACTCTTCAATTTTCTTTCCTTCCTTCATTGCTGCTCTTTCACGTAGTTGAGCCTGCACCTTACGGAATAATTCAACAATTTCCTTTTCTCTAGGACCAGTAGTCACAGTTGCCTGATATTTATGGTTGGAGACAGAAAGAGGCAGTCCATTTTTGGAGGAGAGAGTCTCAGATTCTTCGTGGTCTTCATATTCTTCTCTCGTTTCATTGTGCCTATTCCGATTGCGGGAGTATCCATGCCTTTTTTGGTTATTGGGGAAATCCGGGTTTCTCCTATAGTTGCTAGAACTTGCATTGCACACAGAAGATGTGTACCTAGAAACACATTTCAAAGGTAAAAACTTGATATCAGAAACGAGCTTGTGTTCACGACAAGATCTAGGTGATAAGCACAGTGCTTTTCCAGAAATTCCAGAGCAGGGAAGATGACTGCCTTCAGATGGCCCATATCCTGCAATGAAATCAGTGAAGGATGTCAAAACATCTTTAGTTCCCGACTAATAATACACTGGCAGCATATGATAAATTTCCCAAAATCGATTTGGGCATTGATACTAGCAAGTCCCAATATTAAGAAGTGGGAACTTATTAAAAGTAATGAGGCAGAATTAGTAAAAAACAATAACAGTCATTCTGATGGGTGGAAAGAATTTGGAGCAATAAATTGGCAATGTTAATTATATAGACTTGAACTTAAAAGTAGAAGTTTATTTGAAGGCATGGCACATAATTAAGCCAGTCATCACATCTCATGCATCTTATCAGACTTTGGTGGTGGATGGTCATTAGGAATCAATCATTAAGTGTTTTGCCAGTTTTAAACAGTACCTCCTACAACATAAGCTCAATAAAAATGACTCACTCAAAGAATCACCGGAGCACACAAGATATATAACCCATTCTTGCCCACGAGACTAAGGTGAAAAAAATAAAGTGAGAAGCTATATTTTAAACAGATAAGTTTAAAAATAATAACCCAAGGAGATCAAAACAGTGCCTGTTTCCTTTTATTAGCAACTAAAATGAAACCTTTACTGGAATTGGAAATACCTGTTTCCTTTTTAGAACAAAGGCTCGCAAGCGGACAAGAAATGAGAAAATTTACCCAGTAGGTAAATTGGGAATGGGTTTAGATGTTTACATAATGAGAATAATAGAGTTGAGAGTTTACAATTGGATAAATTCTCATAATGGGTGTATTCATATGGCAGTTGGAAGAAATTACGAAGTGAAGGACTGTTGAGGAGGGAGAAATTTTGGCTATCAAAAAGGGCCCAGAATTGCAGGAACAAACAACTTCCAAAAGGAAAACTATTAAAGTTGAACTATAGCATATATAAGTTAGCAAATGCAGCCACTGACTGGGTGGCTTTAATTATTAGTAATACTTTTTCATCCCCTCTGTTTTAGGAGAAAGATTACATGACCTTGCTGCAATAGATAATAACTCAGATATCTCATCTTGATTTTATTAAGGAAACATCTGTTATTTTCGAAGACAAGTTTACATCACGAGCTAAGCAGAGGATGTGGTATAAACAACAGAAACTTGTACTGAATAAAAGCTTCCTAATCTTCGAGCACGATTGTTTATATTCATTTGTTATTTTACTTGGAAATACAACGGGATTAAGTAACGAGTAGACAATTGCAGCTCATAACAAGATATGGTTCTTCTAGTATCACTAATAGTACATAATCACCAACCACTCAGAAACTTCACTCTGCAAAATCCACAATAAAATCCCAAATTCAACTTAAACTACTTTCCAGATTTCTAGTCCAAATGGCATACAGATAATAACAACCCCAATAGAGTGGGTATAGTCTAAAGCAACAACTTTAAAAAATAGTCAGCTGATAGCAAGTCACAAAGTGCTATACCCAAAAAAAAAGTGTGCAAGCTCTAAGACACTAAACAGATAAACTCTGCTCAACTCTGAACAAACATAGAACCAAAATAAATAAATTATATAACAGCGCATTTCATCAAACAGATGGTGCGCGCATTTCAAACAAGCATAAAACGCAACATTATCCGCAAGCAATAACAAATTTAAGCAATAAATTAACTCTTTCATCGACTTACGGTGCAAGACACCCTCGAAAATTCAGCAAAGCCTTCGTGCAAGAATGTTAAGAGTGCGTCATATGCAAAAAAAAATACTTACCAGGAACGGTTTTGGAGATAAAATGCATAGAGTGTGACATTGTTGAAAAAGCTTCAATGCAAGTTGTTGAATTGAATTGAATTGAATTGAATTAGGGTTTTAAGCATATTCGACGACGGTGAAGATGAAAGGATATTTGGGCCTATTGGAATTCACCTTCGATCAAAAGCCCATTAGAATTTTTCTTAAAAGCCCATTATTTCTAAATAGTCGATTTTAACGAAATTTATACAGTACTGTTTATTTCTTTCCTAGTTGCAATTAATAGTATATTCATTTCCATTAGTCTTACAAAAAATTTTATATTTTATTTTTATTATTTTTAATAGTGGACTACATATTATACTAACTCGTTCTCATTCATATATCATTTTAAAATAATAGAGTATAAAAATATGACTCACATTTCACTAACTTTTACAACTCACTTTTTATTACTTTTTAAAAAAATTTACTGGATCAAAATGTGACAAATTTTGCGGAATGGATGGATGGAGCACTATAATTTTCATGTTTAAATTAACAACATCAAAATCATTGTAGTACACATTTGCATCTCAATTGAATCTGATCTAATCTAATTTATTCATCTTTTTTACTTTCAAATTGTTATCATTACTCTATCATATTTGTATTTTATCTTTTTTATGACAATATATCATATAGTGTCATCATTTTCAAATCACATAATGAGTAATGTATGGTTTGTGATGAATATAGAGGATTAATAATCATGGATTAAATCATTAAGACGGTTTGAGTATGGTTCAAAATTAAGTCTAATATAAAAATGGAAAACCATAGTAAGTGCTTGCACTTGATAAATCACATCCACTTGTATTTCACAAAAAAAATCACATCCACTTGTATTTCACAAAAAAACCTCATTCCCATTTCAATTAAATATGGTGATTGGTGGCTACTTAAATCTTGAAACTCATAGAAAGAAAAAAAAAACAAAAAAAAGCTCTAGTTTTTGTCGTACATTTGTAATTATTTAAATATACTAGGATTTTGGTAGCGTGGACTGGTGCAATTAATTGAATTTTAACCATATAAAAATATCAGTAAAGCCTTTATCGCCAACGACGCGTATCTCACAACATCAATCAATTCAATTCAACGCCGCCGATTTCCTCCTCCGCCGTGATCCATGGAGAAACTTGATTTATCCAAACTGAAGCTGGCCTCTTCCTCCCTCGGCGAGCGCATAAAGACCAGCAGCGCGCAGATGGGCCGCACCATCAGTTCCAAGATGAAGGAAATCCTCCAAACCCCCACGCCGGAGTCCAAGGCCGTCGACGAGGCCACCGCCGAGACTCTTCCGGAGCCTAATTGGGGCCTAAACCTCCGCATTTGCGCCATGATCAGCCGTACCGAGTATGACGGCACCGAGATCGTCAGGGCCATTAAGAAGAAGCTCGCCGCCGCCCGCAGCCCTCCCACGCAGCTGCTCAGCCTCGACCTGCTCGAGACCTGCGCCTCCAATTGCGAGAAGGTCTTCTCCGAGGTGGCGTCGGAGAAGGTGCTCGATGATATGGTCAGGCTAATTGAGGATCCAAGGACGGACCACGGCGTTAGGGTGAGGGCGCTGCAGCTGATTAGGGGCTGGGGCGAGTCCAACGATCTCGATTACTTGCCCGTCTTCCGTCAGACATATATGGTCAGCTTAACTATCTCTCTGTCTCTTTCTAGTTTGGGTTTGTTTTTCAATTTATTGGGGAAAGATGAAAATGAGAGGTTAGGTTTTCCCAAATTATTATATTTAGTTATTATTCATTTCAGTCGGATTATTGATTTGTTGCTTAGTTCCTTACATTCGATCATTATTGTTTATGATGCGTGGATGATTATTGCCTCTTGGAGTTGCATTACTTTGGAAAACATTTGTTCATGTGCTTGTGTTGTGTTAACTGTTTGAGAGGCTAAGATGCACATTGCTTGTTTGTATTGGAAATCCTATCTGTGTTAAATGTTGGTTTGAGTTTTATGCCTGGATCAAGCTCAAGTGAGATTGATGTTTTTTTCTTGTTTGGATTTAGACAGTATGCGAATTCAGCGCTCATTGCAATTATAAGATAATAAGCTGTAGGATTCAAGCTCGTAGAGTATTCAGAGCAAGAGCTCGAATTCAGTCTGCTACATTTTGAATTTGCTGTTCTTTGGAACCAGAGAATAAACTGAACTTCATCTTTGGTGCGGCGGAAGTTGTTTTTTTTATAAAACTAATGAATCGGTCATGTAGTGACAACCACATATCTAGTGCTCTGACATAACAGGCATAGAAATCTCTGCATTCTTACTATCAGGAAAGAAAACAATTCCTGCAACAAACCGAAAAGCTGAAGAAGTGGGTGTGCTTCTCTTAGAAGGCAATAAGTCCCTTGAGCAGCGAAGCTACTTTTCAGTCACGTGAGAAAGGCAGAACATCATGTAGTGCTTGAATCAAAGTGAGGCTGCCTTAGGGTTGTTGTTGGGTAGTGTTAAGAAACTGGAGGAACTAGGTGTACGCGCCTGGTTGTGGGCTTTTAGAATAAAGCATTAATCATGGATAACTTGGTAGTTCTTTGTTCATCTTCTCTTCAAAGATTCCACATCCTTCTATGATTGTATGAATTTTTATTGGGTTCTGTATGCATATATGATCTTCTGTCTTTCTTTAATTTTTTGTTCACATATTTTAGTACTTCGGTAATTGTGTAAGAAATTTAGAAGAGCAGGTGGCCTTGACTTGAGGTGCTTTTTTCGTGTTTTATTCATAGGTAGATTCATGCTTAGTTTGTTTGAAATGCTTACGTTTTCTCAAGATCTAATTTACTTCATTTTTTCAGAACTTGAAATCCAGAGAATTTCCTCCCCCGGCACAGGAAAAAAGTTTTCCCTCCGACCAACGCAACTTGGAGTCGTATCTTGGTGAACAGCAACTAGCATCTTCTGAGAGACAATCCATTCCCAACTCAGGTGCAGCAAATGAAGAAGTTCCCAGTTTCATTACTTATGGTTTCCAGTCCAAGGAAGAGAAAAAAGAGCATCTTCTTGTGGCTCGGAACAGTCTTGATATTCTCTCCAGCATTTTGAACTCTGACACCGAACCAAAACCCGTTAAGGTTATTTTTTTTTCTTTTTTAGAGGAATGTTGTTTATGTTCTATAACTTATAAACTTGATATTTCTGCTTTTGGTTTGCGTATGTGATTGAGTGCTAATTAGATAGCCTATCAAGCCAATACATATCTCTTCTTAAATTTTAATTTACAGCTTAACATTGTGGTAACATCTCTCTGATGATCAGTACGTTGTTCCACGCAGGATGATCTAACAATTAGTATGTTGGAGAATTGCAAGCAGTCTCTTCCCATTGTTCAGAGAGTCATAGAGAGCACATCTGATGATGAAGTGATGCTTTTCGATGCTCTCAACCTCCACGAGGAGCTTCAAAATGTTGTTTCCAGACATAGTGAGCTCGTAACAGCCTTGGAATCTGGAGAGGCAAAGGACCAGAGTACAGAAGATCTTTCTGGTGACTCCAATACTACTAAATCCACATTGGGACCTCACGACACGAATGAAACTGCAGATAACTCCATAGCAGGCAATACAAATGAAACTACAGATAACTCCATAGCCAGCAGCACGAATGAAACTACAGATAACTCCATAGCAGGCAGCACCCGGTCCAACAAGTCAGGTCATCAGGAAGAGAGTGCTGAAAAGAGCAGCAAAGAATGATCCAGCTAGCACTCTGTCCTTGTAGGCTAGACACCGTCCCTATCCACATGAGCGACATGGGTTATAACGAAGTGGGCTGTGTTGTAAATAAATGAAAAGGTTAAGTTGCGTTGCCTTAGGATTTGTGATGTATTATGTGTGGGTTTGGCCGCAGTCATGCAGCTTATGTACTATGCTTACACCGCTCCTGGTTCTCATTTACCTTCTAAACCAGAGCTTCATTTGGATATTTGATTCTTGCTGGTATTTAATTATTTTAATTTTACTTCATATTTGTCTTTGTTACAGATATCACTTACCCTCCCAAAGCAAAATGAACTTGCATGCACACCGGAATACTCTCCGTCCCATAGAAATAGACTATATTTTTTTTCTCTTTCTTTTTTACTTTATTATTTATATATCCATCATTCATGATACAATTTCAACAACTACTTTTCATCTTCTTTCTTACTACTTATCAATTATGCATTAAAACTCGTGTCAACCTTAAATAGTCTATTTGGACGGACTACTTTTCATTTTCTTTTTTACTAATTATCAATTATGCATTAAAACTGGTGTCTAACCCTAAATAGTCTATTTGGAAGGAGGGGGGGGATCATTTTTGAACCGTAATAGATACTAATAAGTTAGTGGAGTAATAATTTTATGATGAGTAACTGAAATTCGTAATCATTAGTAATAAAGGGTGGAAACACAATATATGTATATATAAATTCAAAAAATTAGAAAATAATAAAAAATTGTAATATATCAAGTTATCAACTATTAAAAATAGAAGCATGCTTTTTAATTACTATATCTACTGTAATTACTAAATTTATAAAAATAGAAGTATGATAAAAATCTGCACAGCTACACCTTAATTAAAAATGTGATCCTAATTAAAAATCTGCACAGCTACACCTTAATTAAAAATGTGACCCTAATTAAAAAAATCTGATCCTAATTAAAAATCTGACCCTAATTCCTAATTAAAATGGCATGCAAATTAGAAAATCTGGTACAATTTCGGTTACCTTAAAAATCTGGGTAGTGGGTTGCTCTAGACGGACTGGCGGCGACGTGACTAGGGCAGTGGGACTGGGGGCGCAGCAGGTTGGGTTTGTTTGAGAGGGAAAGAGATACTATGAAAAAAACCCTAGATTTGGACTTAATTGGCATTTTATTTCATTATTTAGGCCGGGTTTGGGCCGGGTTAAGGGTTAAAAATCATTTGAGCCGTGTTATTTGGTAATTGGGCTGAGGTTTGGGGCAGCCCAACCAAAAGTGACGCCATAACTGCCATGGCACCGCCATGGCGCCTCACTCATGGCGGCAAATGGCGGTCGCCATAAAAAAGTTTTGTGGCAGCTCGTGGCGATGGCGTTTTTTCCGAAACCCGCCACGCAATGGCGCCACGGCGGCGCCATGGCCGCTTTTTAATAACATTGTTTATTGTACGATAATGATTACAGCATTCATTCCCCCTCACCTTGCAAATCAAGCAGAGGGAAAACAAGCTTCGGATTCCAATGTCTGTACACTTTCTTTATTTACAAGAAAGAATTTTGAGATTTTGGATTCAAGGTAAGCTCTAACATGTCCCAATTGTTTCAAACCAAAGAGACCTAATCACCCTGCTCCAGAATCTTCTGACGGGTCCTTATATATGTCGACAAACGGAAGACTGAAATTCCCTCCATCTAAATCGTCCATGACGAACGTCCTCGACAGCCCCCTCGAATTTCCCAACTCCAGCTGATGTTCCTCGTCACTTTTCTCGTCTGAGTAATTGTCGAGGTTATCACGGGAAGCTTCTTGGAAGAAGTTCGGAGGCTCAAGAAAGCTCGTCTCCTGACCTGGGCCCTGGGGCTGCATCCTGGCCCACCAGTGGCTCCTGCCAGGGTGTTGCATGTCGTTGGACTCATGCTGCTGCTGCTGCACACTTTCTTGGAAGAGGGGAGCCGATGTGGAAGCTTCGTGGAAGAAGTTTGGAGGCTCAAAAAAGCTCGTCTCCTGACCCGGGCCCTGTGGCCGTGTCCTGGCCCACCAATGGCTCCTGCCAGGGTGCTGCATGTCGTTGGACTCATGATGCTGCTGCCGCAGCAAACTTTCTTGAAAGAGGGGGACCGATGTGGAAGCTTCTAGATGGCTCTGTGTGCGATCCTCAAACAGGCTGTCATCCCAGTTTTCGTCATTGTATTTGGGAGTGTTGTTGGTCAAGTGGGGCGGCATCCATCGAGCAGGCGGGTTCTCCACATCGTGGACGTAGCTTCTCGGCGGTCTCTCTCTCTCGTTATCTGCGCCTCTGTCATGATTGTGCGAGGTGTAATACCACTCCAGAATGTAGGGAAAATTCTTCTGCTCAGCATCTATCAGCCACATCGAGTCTAACTGATGGAAGTTCCCCATATTGTTGAAAGGCATTTCCCTGGATAGCATGGCGTTCCTTTCACCCGCACCAAAGCCTCTGAATTTTGGATTCTGGTGCGCCATTCTGGATGTTGTCTGCGAGATTGCTGTCCCTTGACCTCTCAGCTTTTGATCTCTGAATGTTTTCAACGACATGAGGAACTGCTTCCCATCATCATTAGGATCCCATGACGGATACGCGATCTGAAAGCTGCAAACAGAACTTGACACGTTGACGTGCAAAGCAAAGATGTATACATGTGGTACAGATAGTAGTGATACCTCAAGAATGACTTTTCCATTTTTCCCTGGGAACTCCTCTGATCACGAGATGAGTCAAATGGCGAACCATATCTTTTGTTTCCATGATTTCTAAAATCGAAGAGGCTAAATCTGCAACCAAATATGGCATGCTAATGAGTTCTTGTCCGCCAACAAAGCAAAAACAACATCCGGATAAGCAGTAATGAAGCTTTTGTTGCTTATCAAGATAAATTGCAATGAGCCAACACTTACCTACAAATGTGGCCCACGCCTTCAACGTCCACAGTGAAATCCTTGATGAACTTTAAGATATCATCCACCCGCTGCAAAATCAAACAAATGGTATTTTGAGGAATACCATTTGAAACCGAAATAGGTGGATGAGAACATGGCGAATTACGTACCTTAGGGACAACAAACATAAGTAGATACGGTGTTAGAAAGATTGAGGCCATCTCCTCCAACAGCATCATTCCTGTGTACTGTACCAAGAAAACTCATTCGATCAGCCTACACCGTAGATTAAGACATAAGTGTGCCTTGTTTCTATAATGAACCCTTCAACAGCCAATTAATTTGGGCACAGAATCTATCCAACAAAATTCTCAATGAGGATAGAAGATTACGGATGTCTTCTAGTTACTATAGTTGTTTATCTGTTAAAAGGATGATAGCATTATGTGGTGGTGGTAGGGATTTCTCATAGAAAAGGTTTATAGAAAGTAGAAACATCTATACACCAGATAAATGATTGGCAAGGTCATTTAGATTCTTGTCCAAATTAGTTCAACTCATCTAAGAATTAATTTTTTTAAAGCATCTAACTCCATACATTTGACATTCTGAATCCCAGGAAAACCTTTAACAAAGTATCCTTGCAAAGCACACTGCAGTCGCATCAACATGCATAACATATGATACCTGAAAAAGAGTCTCAAACTCGAGCCGCACTGTCTCGGTGTTCTCTTTCACTCGCCATCTTTTTGGCATATAATGCGTGTGTTGGACAACCAGGGACATTGCCCCATGTGGATCAAGGACAAGAAGCTCATCCATCATTGCAGCACGGCTTATAGCAGTTATAGTTCCAAAAACTGCAGCATACCAGAATAAGTTTCGCCCAAATATCTGCAAGATTAAATCAGAGGCTATTACTAAAAGAGAAGTTCAAGAATCTTGTCGATCTAGCCTTAGTGTAAAGGTTGAAAGCATTACATGGCCTTCCAGTAGAGATTCCTCTAAGAACGCAATTATTATGAGCACAGCAGCAAAGCCACCAGAAACAAATGATATGAATTTTGCCACAATAGTCAAGATAGGTGAAGGACATTGTTTCAGGTAATCAGAAGCATGCACAATGCTGCTGTTTATCCGGTGCTTAAACAAATGATCAACCTGAAAATGAAAGATGATAACCCAAGTTAGTGCCTTCAACGGAGAAGGCATGGCAATAAAAACAAACTGAAGATGGAATACAGTTTTAAAAGTAAATGCTTAAAATTCATTATCATGCATCTTCAAATAAGATTATATTCGCACAATGTATTGGACCACAACTAGACATAATTCTGAAGACAAAATTCAGGATCAAGTTTACGTAAATACCTCGTTGAATTCCCTGAATATCCACTTAGAGAGATTTGACCATCTCCTCGACGATGCTGTACTCGGATGATTGTAAAACTGTTCAGCATGCCTCAAGAAGAGATATACGAGCATGAAAATAACAAGGAAAGGGGATAGAAGAAGCAGAGCAAAGCCAACTATCATAAGCCTTTTCCTCAATGTATTTGGATCAGAGACAAAGTCACTTCTAACACGGTAGTTCCTGCGGTGAAAAAAAGCATACGAATGAGCATGTTTAAATCAGATGAGAGCAAAGCCTACCAATACAAAAGTCTAGCTTCAAAAGGAATAGAAGGACAAGCATATTTCAATCTTTTAGGATCATGGAAAGGAAATCACAAACAAAAGTTTCAGTTGAAAACAGAGAAAGACAGGAAGTAAGTCATCACAGAAGGGGGACAACGGAAAATTTCACAATTACTTTTTGACCAGGAGAACCCATGAAAGCAACATTGGATAAATATGAGAAAATCATTAATGGTATGTAAAACTTCAGGAGTGAGCCTTTTGGTATCTGTTTTGTCCAACTGGTGCAGGATGGAGAGGACGGCCAAATTATCACTCGTATTCTTGCAATAGGCTGTTTTCTCACAATAGTAAGCATTGAATTACCTGTCAAACATGCTCTGAAGAATGCACCAATTTAAGGTCCATTCAAGAGTCTTTGGCAGTACTAGACGAAGTTGGACATCATCTGTACCAACAGTTCCAGTTGCGCAAGAGCCAGGGACCCACTGTGATTTAGGAAAAGCAAGCACTCCTTTATTAAGCATGCCAATTAAATAATTTTCCTTCCTCATCAATCTCATCACCACATCATGCATAGAAAGATCCTTGACCACACATAGCTGCTGTGTCCGCTGTACTTGAACAACCTTTTCAAGAATCAATGACCATGGCATTGTCTGTATTTCATTGTCCGTCACATGGAGGCTGCAAAGACATTAATTAAGCACCCAATACAACATCCTCATTTCAAGAATTTCAGTAATACTTTTATCAGTTTGAATAAGTTAGAAGTAAGCTACATAGTATTAAGAGTTTACATAGCTTTTAACCTTACAAGGTACACGTGATTCATAATTACCTATTGTAGTAAAACCAACGGATCTTAAGAGTCTCCTTCAACTGCGCAAAGAACCTCAAAAAGCAGAATATACAGTAGATGGAAAATATCCCCAAATATCCTACAATTATAGCTTTGGAAAGAGTGAAAGGAGTCAATGGGTACTTATGTAAAGCTTCCTCATAGAGGTCGCAAGGTTTGATACCAGATTCCACTGCATCCATGCCACATTTTGCATTGCGGAGGCCATTCCAATCAACATATAGCAGAAAGAAACCAGAAAAGCATATAGTGAAGGCCAAGCTAAGAAGCTCAACCATCCACTTGGTAATAATGCACCAAAGGCCTTTCTCACGGTAATAGGTGTAAATCCTCTCAAAGAACAGATCCAGATCATCAATTGGCTCGGCATTCAAGGTCTCCCCATTGAGAAGCCCAGATGGGCTCTCACTACCAGGGCTCGGTGCTCTATGATAATCAGACAACTCGATTTCATGTGGTACATCATCAAGCAACCCAGCAGTCAGTAACGATGCACTAGCCTGTCTCCACTTGAATATATTGAGAGCATGAAATCCTTTTTGCCCACTGAACATCACTCACACACACACACACTGAATGCATGCAAAAACAGTGTGCCTTAATCAGATCATTATGCTGAAAGACCAAAAGAGAACTGAATTATTCCAGCAGGCAACATGTCAGACATTAATGAAGCATATTCTAAGACAGCTGGACAGGAAAAGCCTATCACATATAACACAAACTACGGACTAATAAGGAAGGTATACATTTCTAAATACACTATTTAGAAGGTCAAGAGATCGTGCATTGGATAATAGGATCAACACTAAGTCACTAACAGCAGTTGGAGCATGGTTCAGAAATCCAGTGTTTTACATCCATGTAGACAGTAAGCCATAATATCTCAAGAAAATACCATGCCCACCCCTCCATCTAATAACAAATGAGAAAAATGCAATTTAAAGAGAGAAAGTAACTTTAGTGATAATGATCTAAAGCAAAAGGGTATTGGTCCAATATAAAGAATTGTATTCAGATTGACCACATTTGGCTCTATTGCACACAATCAATAACTTCCATACCAAGATATCATTTTATCATACCACCTCAAGTCAACGACAAGAACGGTTAAATTCTCAGATTGTGAAGTGACAAATATGTACCAGCAATATATACATATATTCACTAATAATAACAATAATACACTAGGCTTTTTTTGTGACGTCGTTAAAGAATATAGAGAGAATACACAATAACGTATAAGTAACAGATATGCCACCTTGAAAATAATTAACTTGACTGCATTGGAAACCAGTTGATATAATTGTTTACACTGGAAGGAATTTAAGATTTGAGAGTAGAAACTCGCAGCTTCTTGTGATGATCCTGAGATTTAACAAAAGAAACAATAACTATGTTAAGAGATTCAGAATACAAATTACCACCTGTTGCAAAATTCTTGACTGGATAAGTAACTGAGTACAAAATAAGAAATACACTAATCTACAAGGAACTCTAATTTGCAAAGAAGGGGGAGCAATTCAAGTTTCAGAAGTGATACGGTCTAACACACTTGAAACAAAAAAGTTCATATCTTCTTTCAGAAATTTTTTCATTTATCTTAATTCTAAAGAAACTTTTATGTGAAATATTCTTCTAGCAAAGTTCTATCAAATCAACAATTCAACATTTATTATGCAATTGAACCTGCAGAATCACGTCGAGCATAATCAAATGAAAAAACAAGGGCAATACTGAAATAAGTAAAAATTGAAGCTGCAGAACGTGCTGATACTCCCCTGTACCAATCACCAGCCCCTAAATTCAGCAAGACAGTAACAATCGTTCAACATAACAGAATAATATCTAGGGTTCCTCATGTCCAGCAAGAAACTAATTGCAGCTAGATATCCAATGAAACATGAACTAAAGCTAAGAGAAAATAAACTGTTACAGGAATCATCATAAACACAAAAGGTCAAACCTTTAGCACCAAATAGTAATGCAAATACGCCAACCAAGAAATCCTGAACACAATTTAATTCCTTTAAGTTTATTCGTCTAGTTTCTCACGCAAAAGGACAGCTAAAAGTACACGAAACTCCCAAGAAAACCCAGAATCCAAAGAGAAATTATCCGATACCGGAAAATTAAATGCTACAGTAATCATAAACAAGTTAAACAAGGCATAATTCTGCGGAATTCTTCAAAGTCCAGATAAATAACTAAGTAGAAAATCGAGTTTTTACCTCCAAACAGCCAAAATATAGGGTTGATGATAGGCGAATATCACCTGAAGCAAATAAATATCTGAAGAAGTTCAGTTTTCTTCAACAGCGGATATCAAGCAATCGGTTCAGCTCCAAAGAATAATAAATTAAAATATATAAATACATTATTGAATTTTCCCCCTAATTTGGGTACAAGTGTGGAAGAAGGATATCTATTGGAGAAGAGGGGTGGTGATTGCGTGGAATCGGTGTATAATTAATCTTTCAACATATTTTAGTTATTTGATCAATGTTTTCGAAGTGAATTCCATATTTGTTTGTTCATTACTCTCTCTTATGAGAAACACCTATATCTTCATGATTTTTAGTTAAACAATCTTTATCCCTGACCAAAAAATTAATCAAATTATTATAAAAAGTTAAATAATTTTATCTCTGACAAAAATGTAATCAGTTTTTTTTAAAAAAATAAATCGATGAGATTGGACAAATTTTGAAAAACGTACGTCATTTTAAGGGCATTTTGTTCCAGTTTAAAATAAATTGTTATTTATGATAGTTATAGTTCAGTACTTCAGTTTAATAAATCATAAATGAATTAAAACGACCATAAAATGAATTCCTTGTTTTTAAAATTGGAATTTTTTAATAAATTAAAACTATCTAAAGATGGCATTCATGTATCTAAAAATGGCATTCATATTTTTAAAATCTAAATTTTGTAAAATGAACTAAAATGCATTAATCTACAATGGTGGTGGCTCTATATAACACCACATCTATCTCAATGTTTTACTAAATTATTTTCAAATCCATGTAAAATATCAAGTTCACATCTAATCTTCTAAATTTTTATCACATTCAGTTTCTGGCATCATATTGTTTACATAGCAATAGCATGTCAGAGACTTGCGTTTATATTTTTCATGTGTCATTTTCAAAGATAAAAACATACTCCATTTACCTCTATTTTAGAAGTAGGAATAAATTTGATAATATCGTACATAAGATTGGGACATAAAGTTTTAATTAAACTCTTTGTTTTCTTTAGATGAACCACAGATTGTAGCCATCTTTCTCTAGCAAATATCTCTCTTATATCAATATCATATCTTTTGAATAGTATATTAGTGAAACTCAAAAAATTACTAAGGGAGTCCAAGAAAAAAGCTTTCCATGTGCTGTTTCAATCTTGTTTCACTCACTCTTAATTTTTATTGAATAGTAAATTAATGATAATACAAGGATATATGATTTCAAATGAATATTTAGGTGAAATTAAGATATTCAGAAAGAAAACTGAATAAGAATCATGCTTTATTTCTTTTAGTTCGAATCTTATAGTACTTCTCATATTCTTTAAAACATTATCCTATATGACAGTTATAGGTAAATTGAAATTAACACAAAAATCCAACATTAAATAATGTAAATCAAACAAAAGCTCTTCTAAAAATTGTACTCGGAGGGCAAAGTGAACAAATGATACACGTACAGATATGTAAACTACAAAATTAAAGTCAAGGTAAAAAATCATGATGTGATCACAATTTAACCTATAACTTCGTGATAACTCAAGAAACCTCCATGTCTGTTGTCTATTCCTTTACAGAGGGAAAAAATGACAAATGTAAATATGCAGCTTTGATAGCAGCCACCACCTCATCTTATAACACAAACACATCCAAAGTGGGCAGAAGAAGATGCTCTGCACATTTGCAAAACTGTTGTGGCGGTGAATTTTGATCGCAGCTCGATTGTTGCTGGGATCTCTTGTTCTATATGATGCATGCAACAGCGATCCAATTTCATGCCTAGCCCATCCATAGCTTCAGAACCTTATCCTTACCACCAGATGCTACTTTCTCACCATCTGGACTCCAGTCAACTGCAAACACCTGCAATCAAAAGGGTTAGCTGAAGATCCCACGAAAAGATTCAACACAGAGGGCGGCAGACAAGAGAGCTTACTTCATCTGCATGTCCTGGAAGATCTTGTTTCAGCTTCTGTGTACGAATATCCCAAACCTGATTACAGGTTTTCATGTCAATAATCGAATGCACAACCCAATTGTTGGTGGCAGCAAACACTATTTACAGAGGAGGGACTATTTATCACAAATAGAATCAAGGTAGACATGAAAATACACATCACATCTTCCAAACTAGTTCTCTACCTATATACACCTTTATGACACCATTCAACACATATAGCCTGAACATACATTATCTTGCAACCCAGCATGAGCACATTCGCTTACAAAATCAAAATTATTTCAGAGTAGATTTATTTATTGAAAGGCATAGTTACCTTAAGAGTTGAGTCTTTGCTTCCACTCAGAAGCAGTCTACTATCAGCTGACCAGCTGCACGAAAACGTTTTGAGTACAAATATCTACAGGCTAGATGCATCTATTTAAAAAAAATTCAAAATTCCAACCTTATTTGGTAAACAGGCCCAACATGACCACGGAAGGCAGCCACAAAACTTCCAGTTACTCCATTCCATAATTTGACTGATTTATCAAAGGAGGCACTAGCGATCCATTGCCCATCGGGAGAAAAGTAAACATGATTTACAAGCTACAGGAGATCAAATTATAATACGAGGTCGGCGAACTCTAATTCAATTAAATTAATGAACTTGCCAGTGAAAATAAATAAGTGGATAAAGATGAAGCATATAGTGAGAATGCAAATAGCGGAGAGGGAGAGAAAGTGAACTACAGACTACAGAGAGGAGGTAAGGCAAGCAAATAAACTGATGGATATGCATAATCACAATCATTTCTGCGAACTAAACAAACTACATGAACCAGATTTACAAATTCAGCACCAATATACAGCTGCATACAATACAGTGGAAATATAGGCAATGTGATTCAACAAAGGAACTCTAAACGTATGTGTATTCTTTGTAGATTTATGGGGTCAGCATTGATCATTAATAAGGTTAAAGGGTCTGGACATATACAGAGAAGATAAACCACAGTTTAAGTAAAGTTGCTGTTTTCTATGCACCAGCTTTGTTAGATGAGCATATTGGAATACAAGGAGTTGACATAAAGGCAATACTTCACAAGATGTTTGATTTTGGGGTTTGATTAAACTCGAGAATGCATGTAGAAGTTTGCTGCAGACAGTAATTATATATTTATATGTAAAGAAAATGGTAGTAACAAATTATTTCCAATGTCATCATTAGATAGTTTCTTTTCATGGTTATCATTTGCACATGCATTGACTCTTCAATTGACTTAGTAAAAACAATATTAACATTTGTTTGGAAGATATTAAGCAATTAATCCAGAAGAAATCATCTGAACTGAGGTTTGATTTTATCCAAATATAGAGCTAACATAGGGGAAAAAATTGAACAAAGTGGGACAATCACAATTTAGTACCTGTTGATGACCAGTCATGCGATTTTTGGGGTGTTTACTGGCAGCAGGTTCCCATAGAAACATGGTAAAGTCATCTGAACCTGACACCAATCTTTCAGGAGCAGCGCCCCTCATCTTATTATATCTTTCCAAAGCAACCTAGTAAACAATTTAAGTAGCCTTTGGTTTCAAATACAGTAGAAATGTAAACCTCACACATACTATTACACAAAGGGATGCAGAATCTGCAAGTTCACTCATTACGATGTGCATACTGTTTAGATAGCATTCATTACTCTGAAGGAAAACTCAGACATATTACATTAGTCCAATTATTAACTCCCTCACTCTCACAGCCTAAAAAGGTCTAAATACCACCTTAGTTCAGCTGTAAGTCGTTCCAACTAAAAATCCAAAATATGAAATCATAAAAAATAAAAAAAATCAAGCATGTGGCAAGGGTAAGAGAAACTGAATAGTAGATCTAAAATCCACAGCTTCATTTTATCATTAAATCACTTTGATGAATCAACAAGAATCCGTATCGACAAAAAGGAGCATAATCTACAATCAGTAATTATGAAGGGAAAAAACTGGAAGGAGATAGAGAACTGTAAAAGACTAATCAAACCACCTGCTTCATTTCCTCTGGAGATGAATAATGTTTACCAGTGTGATCAAAGGCACCAGTTCGGAGAACATACTCAGTACTCAATGCCAATGAATTCACCCAATGCCCATGGCCCTGCAAAACATGGGAGACATGAGCAACTTGAGTACAGGAAAACAAAGAATGCAATGAGTTGAAAGAAGTAGCACAAAATTCTCCCAAGCACCTTGCAGTCTAAAAATAACACATTTTGGGATGGCACGGATTTTCATGCACAATTGGTAAAGTAGGAGAGGGATAGAAAATAGAGTATTGTCAGTTGAGAATGAGGCCCACCTCATTAGAGAGAGAGAAAAAAGTTACCAAAAATAGAAGTGTCTTCTTTTACTGGGATGGACGAAAATGGCAAAAGTAATCTATTTTTATGGGATGGAGGAACATTTTACAGAAAAACCTCCTAAAAATGATCCTGGAAGAGAACAGTTCTGCACAACTTTCTATTGACAGTTGGCACAATGTTTTGAAGAAGAATACAATTGGATTTAAGAATAAATAGAAGCATATTAGTAACCACAAAGGTAAAATATTATCAAATTGACTAAGACAACATAATCTTATCTTTCACGTCACCTAACACAACGTTAGCATATACTACATATATGACAAGCCGCCGGCGTATATGAACAGTTGAGAATATCAGACGGGGAAAAGACACTGCTTAGCAGATGTGAAATGGATGCACTAATAAAAATAGGATGGGATCATGGGGGTCAGACGAAGAAAAGACTGCTGATCCATATAGGATAAATACCTTCAATTCCCGAATTAGCTTTCCTTGTGTAGTCTCCCAGATTTTAATTGTGCAATCCTGAGATCTGCAACGAATGTGAAAAAGAAATCAACTTTTTTTTACCTTCCATAATTTACATTGCCAATAAATTTAGAGTACCTACCCTAATCCCTATCAAGTATACTCCCTATAAAAATTACAGATAATTTGGATTTGGAAGTCAAAAAAACACTTCCAAGTTCCTGAAAGTTTGTCTGAAATGAAACTGTAGCAAGAAAGCAAAGCTTGTTGAGCCATTTTGAGTTTGTCACTTGCAGAAAAAAGGTTCTTTATGCACGATATTTCAATTGAGCAAATGGCCATTTCATTACCAAAAAAATAAAGAGAACACAGTAGCCTCACATTTGGTAGCAAATAACTATATGTCCAGAGCATTTGCTACCCAAATTCCAACATATGATATAGCCAAACGAGTTGCTTCGAAATTTCCAAGAAAAATAATAGTTGAACCATATTTTACAAATTTTTGTTTTGGAGGATTAGATTCAGAGTAGAAAATGAAACATACCCTGTATATATGAATCCATCGCCTCCCCATTTCACACAGGTTATGGCCAGTGTATGTCCAGTCAGACATATAATACATTTTTTCAAAGCAACATCCCATATCCTTGCATCACCATCTTTACTAGCACTGACAAAGCGGCGGCATGGAGCACTAAGATGCACTGGCTCCCATGAAATTCCAGTTATCCATTTCTTGTGCCCCTAAGACATGATCAATGTCATTTAAGTACATTACAATTTTTTTCAAGAAAAGCAATAACATGACAAGTGTCAATGTCTAATGTCTTTTTGGTATATCCAGAAAAAGATCTTGCAATATGTCTAGTCAGTCCCATGAAAATAACAACAGCATTGTGATACATATACCATCAAGTACAGAGTCTGCTTCAGAGAAAAAATGTGAACATGCGTAATCAAGAGATTCCAAAAATAACTAATAGCGATGCTAAAAGATGATACTTATTATACATATCAATGATATTAGGAGATGACTATACAGGATGGGGAAACACAATGTTGATTGTTGAGTATGCATGTATTACCTTTCATAAAAAATGTATTGTCATATAATGAGAGTGCCACTAGGCTATGCCAATCATAATACATACATAAACATAGACCGGGCATGACATGTTAATGGGTTAATACTTATTAAATGTATTATAGTATGCTATTTTCCTATAGAGCACCTGCAAAGATCAAAACAGATCACAATCTGTGCAGTCAACATGCTCTACAGTACGTTCAGCTCTAAGATGGATGGATGGATGGATGGATGGATGGATGGATGGATGGATGGATGGATGGATGGATGGATGGATGGATGGATGGATGGATGGATGGATGGATGGATGGATGGATGGATGGATGGATGGATGGATGGATGGATGGATGGATGGATGGATGGATGGATGGATGGATGGATGGATGGATGGATGGATGGATGGATGGATGGATGGATGGATGGATGGATGGATGGATGGATGGATGGATGGATGGATGGATGGATGGATGGATGAATGGATGGATGGATGAATGAATGAAGGCAATATATTCCTGAGTTAATCCAGAAAAATAATCAGATCAACAAGGAAGGAACTCAATCATGATAGACCCTAGTTGTTACACTTACCATAAGTGGATTTCCCAATGATTTGCCAGTCTGTGGGTCCCAGCATATCAGTTCTCCAGCCTTGCTTCCACTTACAAGATACTTACCATCTGGTGACCATGCAATACAAAGAACCCAGTTCTTGTGTCCTGAAGGGGGAAGAAAGAGAAAGTACTTTATCATAATATATCACCACTTAATTATAGCAAAAGATCAAATGAAAAATAAAATAGGAGAAATTACTTGTGACATCATAAACACAAAATAGCTCAATAAAATGAAATTAACCTTATAGAAGCACAACCATTTGGTAATAACATAGAGTTTAGTTCCATATTTTTTACTGGAAGATCTTACATAACAATCAAGCAAAGGAGCTCATTCAAAGATCATCATAGTTCAAAAATGAGTGCACTTGTTAAGACCATATTATGCAATGAAAGATATAGACAATCAGAGTTACTAAAAAGGATTCTAGCTTTCTGATATTGTAAATATAGTTAGAATCTTTTATATGCCTCCCATACAAGTAAACTGAATACAAATAACCAACAGTCCAGGTATTTCTTTCTTGGGTGATTTCAACACCTATAACCAAATTAGTCACACAAGCATAATGGCAAAGCATAAAGCAGAGATAAAAGTTTCAAAACTTATGAATTATAATAATCTCATTCAACCATCAGAAACATGCAGCTCAAACATTAAAAAAAGATTCTAACCTTTACATGTAAATAATGGTGTCTGTGTATTCAAATCCCACATACGAACAGTCGTATCACCTGATCCACTAGCCAAATGGCATCCATCCGGGCTAAAGGAAACAGAAAGCACCGCTTCAGTATGACCTAAAATAAATCAACCAGAGTTAGACAAAAAAATTCCATCTGAATCAAAGCAAACTTCATCCCAATCAAGTTGAGATCAAATTAAAATGCTCAGTTAATCGAGGTCAAGTAGTGCAGAGAAGATTCTCAATTATAAGAGAAGAAAAAAACTCTAACAATCAGCGAACTGAACAGTTTTGAAATTATATACATTCACCAATAATAATTTAATGTCAAAAGACACCTGAGGCCTTTGCTCTGGCCAAGAACAATCAGAACAAAATGATATCAAACCCACCTTATACATAATATATGTATATATCGAACACAAAAATCTAGAATAAGAAAATGCCTTTGAGCTAGTTTTGGCCTTTGGTGGAGGGATTCCTTAACCAGTTAAACAACAGGTACAACACTAGGTAATATGACAATTAGGAGAAGTGTTTATTATTGTACTTGTCATTATCCGTGTATTGAAAAATGGGACCACTTGATTAGATCTCCTAATATATAAGTTGCTGGTGTTGGCTAAAGTTAATAAGGTCAAAAATATAATGACTGTCGACTTATTCATGTTTCATCTACAGAACAATAATGCATTAATAAAGCCCAAAGGTATATCAATACCAATAGAGAATAGAGAAGCTTTATGGAAGAAAGCAGTATTCATTTGTGATAGAGTCACGATATTGCAAAAAGTAGTATATTTTATATACTTCAAGAAGTGCTTCTGGAAATTCTAGAGGTATAGGAAGAAAAAATAGAGTGTAGAATAAGCTGGGCAGTGATCATGATTCATGAGTATGATTATAACCCAAGTATGCTATTTTTGAATAAATCCTAACCGTATCATTGACAAGCATGCAAATAAGAACGAAACAAATTGCACTTTTAATTGGCATCAGCACATGAAGGGATTAAAACAACTTTCATACCAGCAATAGTTGAAGAACATCGAGTCACTGGACGTATTCGAAATACTGCCTGGGGCTGGTAAACTATTGTAATGACCTTCTCCACAGAAACTGCACCATTATTCACTCGACATCTCAGCATTTGTGTTTGATATAGGAGTAAAAAGAAAAATCAAAAGCAATAAACTGATTAATAGAATTAGTAAATTGCCTTTATTCTTTTGAAGGTATGATCCAAGCTGCACTGCAAGCTCATGGTCTGACACATAAAAGGCATAAGGCAATTTTTCCTCCTGAGAGAACCAAACATTTCCTCATCAAATAGGATCCTACCAACTGGTGTAGGTCCATAATGTGTGTACATAATTTTAGCATGTAGTACTACAATAACATTTACTATAGTTTGAACCAATATTATAACTGTACTGGTACACGTAAGGCACATGAATTTTTCTCCCCCTCCCCCACAAAAAGAAATGCAGGGAACTCTTGTGCCAAGACATGATTTTTTTAATTATTATTGACTTAAATTTGAGTTTGCCATTATTCTGAACATCATTCATAATATGTTTGCCTGCAAAACTAACAGGAAACACTGGAGTCAGCATCAGCACTCCCCAAAAAAATACTATGTGTTAGCTTGTTCAGTAAAAAAGAAAATGAACGGTGAACATGTGTAGTCGGAATCCTAAATCCTAATAGGCAACTATAGTTCATTTCTAGATTTTTCAATGAATATTGTAGGAATGAGCTTCAAAACGGCAACCACCAACACTATAGCATCATCACTATATGAGACAAAAACAGATTATCTTGTGCGACCGCAGTATGTTCCAAATTATATTTGTGTCAACCCGTTTCCTGAAAAATTACAGAAGCCTAAAGAATCTGACCTAGCCTAGACGTATTCACACCGCAAAATCAAAAGTAGCCAACCAAGACACATGTTATGATAATTGCCAGAACTAAAATATGAAAAAGAAAACGGGGTATGATGTACTTTCTAAGTCCAAATTTTCTTTAGTTACTAACGACGATAGTCCAAAAGTGAATTCCTAAGTGTACTTACAATTGAGCACAAACACTGAACCACCAACACTAAGTTGACAGTAATTCATATAACAATAAAACAAGATGCAAAATTGAACTCAATCAGAAGAGCACCAGCTTCCTACAGTCGGCCCAAGATAGTTCTCACTAAACCAGTTCACAATTCACAAGCATCCAAAACAAAATCGAAACATAGATTCTTCAATTAGAGAGTTAAAAGATGAAAAATATACGTTGTTGAGGAGTTGATTGACGAGCTGCTGGAGTTCCTTAGGGCCAGCAGTTTCCGGAAGGAAAATTGGCGACCCGAGCGGCGTTCCTTCCGGGTCCGTGAGCTGGCATATGACGCGGTGGCTCTCCTCTGTCTCTTCAGCTGCAACCACTTGTGCTGCTGCAACAGCTTCAACTTCCATCTTCTCGTCTTCTCCTTTTCCGGTTTGTGTTGTCATGAAGAGATGTATTCTTACGTAGGTCTTGCTAGGGTTTAGTGATTCGATTTTACAGTAATCGGGTAGGGTCCACTTTTAGGATCCATGGACTTGAAGTCTTGAACGAGCCGGGCCAGGGCCTCACCGTAACTGGGCCAGGGCTACACCAAGATTATAGAAGTAATACTAATTTTTTTAGGGGTGTTCAGTTTGCAAGATTGTATCCGGGATTAAATTTGTAGTGTGTTTAGTTCATAAGATTCAATCGCACAAATCAATCTATGGATAATCATATGATAATTAGTCATAGTTAACCCCCTACTACTAAAATAATCTCACAACTCAATCCTAGATTGTATCTAAGTATTATTTTATCTTGGAAACCGAACCCCACCTTAAAGTATTAAAAGTTTAAGGTTAAGCTGATTCTAGTAATTTTTGTATACGATTATACATATTTTAATTTATTGTGAAAGCCACTTAAATTATTCTGTATCGGAGGCGGTTTAGGAGACGAGCCTTTAATAATTAACTGCAATAAACAAAATAATTGCGGACTTTATTGACCAAAGAGTCTTGTACATAAGTCAATAGCGATCTCCTAAATGTGATTCGTATTGTTTTGAAAAATGGATAATAGTAATAAATTAATAAGTCTCTAGTCAAGTAGTCATACACGTGCAAGAATAAGAATTAGTATAAAGAATAAAGATAGTAGCTAGGAAGTGAAGCAATATTTTAAAAATCAAAGAGAAGTTGTTATACAAACAATATCATGTGAAAATATTAGTATTACATAATTGCATTTATAGAATGAAGTAAATAAGCAAGTGACGATCAGATCTTGTAATGAGGCAAAGCCGAGGAAACATCTTGGCCTTTAATCTTGTAATACTGGCAGTAGTCTCTGAACATAAACTTCCTGTATATAGCAGGCTTCTCATCAGACAATAGCTCCTTGATCGGACCAAATGGCTTCGCCGCCGCACTCATGCTCGGCGTGAAGAAACACGCCACCGATATCCTCGGCCCCACCGGCTGTGCCACCACTCTGTGCTCCACGCTTATGAACTTGTCATTGCTAATAATCTACAAAATTCAACATTAATTAATCAATCACATTAACCCATTAACCCATGATAATAAATAGTTAAAGTAGGAAAATGGTAAAGTAAGAGAGAGAATAATAGTTAATGAGTACCTGCATTAGGTCACCAATATTGGCAATGAGAGCCCCGGGCACGGGCGGCACGTTGACCCATTGACCGCCGTGGAGAATCTGGAGGCCGCCGATGGTGTCTTGCATAAGCAAGGTGAGGAACGTGGTGTCGGAATGCTTGGGCGTCCCTAGGGTTTTCTGGGGCTCGGGGCACACCGGATAATACAGACACGCCATTGCCTCACTCTTCATACACTCTATCTCCGACAAATAGTTGCTCGGAAGCCCCAGCGCCTCCGACATCACCTCCGCCATGGTCTCCCTGAGCTCGATCATCCGCCCCACATACTCCAGCACCTCCTCCCTACACGCCTCCGGGATAAGCTCCCGATCGATCTCATCATCGTTGAAAACACACGTCAGAATATCCCTCCACGAGGCGGCGTCGTTCTCCCTTATCGCGCTGTTGCTGTTGAACCTCACCCGCCTCCGGCTGTCGTCGGAGTAGAGCGGCGCCTTCACCTCCGCCGGCTGCTCGTGGAAGCGCCGCACGGCGTCAAGCATGGCGTCCATCGTCTGGCGAGGGACGCCGTGGTTGACGATGCGGAAGAAGCCCCACTCCTCCGACGCCCTGCGGACCGCCTCCACCACCTCGCGCCGACGGCCCTGCCGCAACCCGGCGAAATCGATGGTGGGGAGCTCCGGCTGCAGGGCCGGGTCGGTGGGGTTGTTGAGGAGATGCTCCGCCGGGTGCACGAAGAGGCGGGGGAGCTCCGTCACGCCGGCGTCGACTAGGCCCTTCACGCCGGATTTCGCCTCGTCGAATTCCTTCACTGCTTTAGCCCAGTCGTAGGCATCGCCGCCGTTGCAAGAAAGCACCATTTTTCCTTTCGCTATGAGGTTATGCAAATTAGTAGTTGATCAGCTAGCTAGTGTGTTTGTTGGAGTAGTGGATGAAATTTGTGAACAATTATGCATCTATATATAGCCACACATTTTCTATAGAATATCTTACAAATAAGAGGTTAGTGTTTTATGGTATTTTAATTTCATAGAGAAATTCTATTCCATTGACTTGCAACAGTTAACTTATTACCATGGAACACGGTTTTTGCCTTTTGCTTTATACTTCTACTATTTAAATAGTCCATCATGTCCCTAAAGAATATGCACTTTGGGTCGGCGCAGATTTTAATATAAAATTGGTAAAATAAGATAGAGGTAGAGAGAAAAAATAAATAAAATATTATTAGTGGAAAATGAGTCTCACTTCATTCGAGAGAAAAGACTTTCCAAAATTAGAAAATGCATATTCTTGTGGGACGGACTAAAAAGAAAGAGTGCATAATCTTGAGGGACAGAAGGAGGGACAGAGGGAGTAAATGATAACTTCGAATTTGTAGGAATAGGGATATGCAAAACACAAAACACTTGTCAGTTTATTACATTTTGTGATCTTACGGTTAGATTAATGTCACGTATCATCTAATAATGTAGCTAGACTATTAATGTTTAGTCTAATAATGTAAATTTTCAATCTAATAATATTGTTCAGTTATTATTATTACAACCATCCAATCCAAGGATCCAAAAATTGTGATTTATATTGTATTTTACAAAAATATATATATATATATATAAGAACACCTAATAGACTCCTATATAATGGGATATAAAAGTGACAAACTCATAATTTAGGATGGTGTTGTGGGTAATGAGATGGTGATTTTGATGATTTAAGGTGTTTAATTTAGGTTTTTATCCACACATACACTAATTAGTGTTTTGACGAGTTTTTCGAGTGTTTGGAGCTAAAACAGGTGAAAATGACTTGAAAACGAGCTTGAAGGAAGAATCGCCCACTATATTATTCAAGTCATCCGCGCTTCAATGCGCGACTTTCGTATAATAGCCATAACTCTCTCATCCGGACTCCGATGGGGGCGTGCAAGATACTCACGCGAAGCCCTTTCGAAGACGAAGACAATGCTTTTGGAGGATTTCAGAGGAAACGCCCGACCGGGCGTTTTAGTCGCGAACTCCAGAAAATTTGCCCGACCGGGCATTTTGGCGACTTAAAATCGCCCGACCGGGCGATGTGTTCTGCGAGGCTTTACGTCTGTATTTCCGCCCCGAGTATAAAAGAGACCGAGGGTTTTCGTCTCCCACATCTCAGAGCCCCAATCCTCCTCCCTCTACACATTCTTCTACTCCATCTCTCACACATAACTCATCCATCTTCCATTGGAGCGGAGCTCTGCAGATCCAGGCAAGAAACGATTGAAGATTGAAGATTCAACCTTGGGTTCTATCGATTTCTTTCATATCTAGTGCTATTATTCTTGTTTTTACTACTTGTCTATGAGTAGTTAAACATCATATGTAGATTTTTTGGTGAAGACTATTATGAATATGTTTTGATGTATTAAATTGAACCTTTTCCTAGTTCTTGTGATTATTTTGCTTGTTCTTGTGCTTTTATTGTTCTTTTGTCTGGCTAACTTGAGAACTATGTTCGTTTAACTAGATTAATCGAGAGATAACTAGTTTTACGTGGTAAAAGGAACGAGTACAACACATAGGTTTATCTGCACTCGAGAGAGGGGACCCTTTGTGAGGACTTAAGTCTTAGGAACTTAAGGAGTTAGAATCTAATATATTGGAAGGAGACTTTGATAGTTAGAGTCTAATCTACTGGATAGGTGCACTCGAGAGAGGGCTTGTCCTAGAATCGCGACTTTCCTAATAATCCTAGAGACACATAAAGGTAAAGGTTCTGTGAGATTAATCATCACTAGGTCGTAGTAGTTGGATCCTAAAACTCTACTTTCTTTAGCCTGCTTTGTATTATTTTGCTTTTATATTTGTTTATATTTATGTCTTAGTTTATAAAACCAAAACCAAAAAAAGCTCCGTGTCTCTAGATAGTATATGACGCTTAGTATATGATAGCCAGTTGCAATCTTATTCCATGTGTTCGATATCCCGGTACTGACCTTTAGCTATACTAGATCTACCCTGTATGCTTGCAGGTATTTTTAGTGCTAATAAATAGTGCATCAAGTTTTTGGCGCCGTTGCCGGGGAATATTATTGCTTTAAGCTGATATTGTAGAACGGTTGATAATACTAATTTAGAGTTTAATATCTTGTATAGTTTTATTGTGATTTTTTTTTCTCTTTATCTGTTTTTATAAGGGTTGCTATTTGAGGAGAGCACGGAGCACAATAATGGATTACCCTCCGCTCCTGTACAAAAGGCATCCTAAAGGAAATCCCGAGAATGGGGGTTAACTTTTGAGCTTCAAAGAACGTCAAGCTAAAGACGTTAACCAAGCGCTTGTTGGGAGGCAACCCAACATCGGTATCATTTTTCTCTTTTTTGTTTTAGTTTAATGTGTTTTCTTAGTTTACTCATGTCCATACCGACTTTACAAACTTATTCTTAATTTAATTTTGAATAAGTTTGGGGGAATGAAGTGGTGGACCTTGAGTTTAGTTGTTTTTGCTTGTTTTTGTTAATTTTTTTTAATAATCCCGGGGTGAATCTTGTCATGAGCATAACAAAGAAAATTTAGAAATACTCATGTTTAGGAACATCAGACCGAGTTGCCTACGATTAAATGTTTGTGTTGATTGAGTTGACTTGATGCATTGATTTGAAGGTTTAGTGAAAATGTGCATAAATAATGAATTGCTTGTTTGCCTTGAATCTTGCATAAACCTTGTGAGACTTGAGCCATAGATTTCTTCCTTGTGTGATTTATCTGTATTCATGTATTTGTTTCTAGAACTTGCTCCTAGTCTGCTTAAGTCTGCAAAGTGTTTAAATGATAAAAGAGGACGTTAGGCCATCCTTCTTAGCTACTTTATATATCCAAATTATTGACCTTACTCAAAATATTTTTCCTAGCTAACCATTTTGAGCCTTTAAAGCCTTTTTCTTTGAAAGCTAAATAAAGGGGAATATTCATACACTCTTGAAGAAAGTTAGTTCATATCTAGTGAAAAGAGTCGGAGAGATAAGGTAGAAAGAAAAGTAGTGTGCTTACTTGTGAAAAGTGCATAGACATCTGTGGTTTGAATAAGATAATTGGTCGTGCACAAGAAAAAAAAAGAGAGGATGTGCAAAAGAAAAAAAAAAGGGAAAATAAAAAAAAATCAAAGGAATTTGGGAAGTGAGAAGAAATTTAGACTAAGTCTAGAATTTACTGAGATATGAATTGTTGGTGGGGTGCTAAGTTTGATGTAGTAGAAATTGATCACTTTTGTTATGTTTGGGTTTAGTCACTTTTTAGCCATATTTCCTCACCTTACCAAAAAGCCTACATTATAACCTTAAATAAAGACCTTTCGGATTTTTGATTTTAATCACATAAAGTAGAGGAGAGATTAGACTTCGAGCAAGCCTATGGTAAACTTTGCATGTTGCATGATCTGAGAGCATATACTTTTTCCAATATACACTTTGTGAGTGAGTGATAAACACACTTCTAAACACTTGTGAGCGCATGTACTTCAAGGTGATCAACGAGCTAGTAATGAAAATGCACTAATAAGCTTTGCTTGATTTGATTTGTATTCTTGTCAAACTCTTTATTTCTTGTTACAATTTTTGAGGCAACTATGAAGTCTAGTTCTTAGCATCCGTGTTTCTTTATTAGTTTTTCTCTTGTTTTGTTTGAGGACAAACAAATATGCAAGTTTGGGGGAGTTGACAAACTCATAATTTAGGATGGTGTTGTGGGTAATGAGATGGTGATTTTGATGATTTAAGGTGTTTAATTTAGGTTTTTATCCACACATACACTAATTAGTGTTTTGACGAGTTTGTCGAGTGTTTGGAGCTAAAACAGGTGAAAATGACTTGAAAACGAGCTTGAAGGAAGAATCGCCCACTATATTATTCAAGTCATCCGCGCTTCAATGCGCGACTTTCGTATAATAGCCATAACTCTCTCATCCGGACTCCGATGGGGGCGTGCAAGATACTCACGCGAAGCCCTTTCGAAGACGAATACAATGCTTTTGGAGGATTTCAGAGGAAACGCCCGACCGGGCGATTTTTATGGGGAAAACGCCCGACCGGGCGTTTTAGTCGCGAACTCCAGAAAATTTGCCCGACCGGGCATTTTGGCGACTTAAAATCGCCCGACCGGGCGATGTGTTCTGCGAGGCTTTACGTCTGTATTTCCGCCCCGGGTATAAAAGAGACCGAGGGTTTTCGTCTCCCACATCTCAGAGCCTCAATCCTCCTCCCTCTACACATTCTTCTACTCCATCTCTCACACATAACTCATCCATCTTCCATTGGAGCGGAGCTCTGCAGATCCAGGCAAGAAACGATTGAAGATTGAAGATTCAACCTTGGGTTCTATCGATTTCTTTCATATCTAGTGCTATTATTCTTGTTTTTACTACTTGTCTATGAGTAGTTAAACATCATATGTAGATTTTTTGGTGAAGACTATTATGAATATGTTTTGATGTATTAAATTGAACCTTTTCCTAGTTCTTGTGATTATTTTGCTTGTTCTTGTGCTTTTATTGTTCTTTTGTCTGGCTAACTTGAGAACTATGTTCGTTTAACTAGATTAATCGAGAGATAACTAGTTTTACGTGGTAAAAGGAACGAGTACAACACATAGGTTTATCTGCACTCGAGAGAGGGGACCCTTTGTGAGGACTTAAGTCTTAGGAACTTAAGGAGTTAGAATCTAATATATTGGAAGGAGACTTTGATAGTTAGAGTCTAATCTACTGGATAGGTGCACTCGAGAGAGGGCTTGTCCTAGAATCGCGACTTTCCTAATAATCCTAGAGACACATAAAGGTAAAGGTTCTGTGAGATTAATCATCACTAGGTCGTAGTAGTTGGATCCTAAAACTCTACTTTCTTTAGCCTGCTTTGTATTATTTTGCTTTTATATTTGTTTATATTTATGTCTTAGTTTATAAAACCAAAACCAAAAAAAGCTCCGTGTCTCTAGATAGTATATGACGCTTAGTATATGATAGCCAGTTGCAATCTTATTCCCTGTGTTCGATATCCCGGTACTGACCTTTAGCTATACTAGATCTACCCTGTATGCTTGCAGGTATTTTTAGTGCTAATAAATAGTGCATCAAAAAGTGAGCAAGTGCCATATACATACTTTGAATAATCTATTTTTCTTAACTACCTACCTATGTTTCTCATGTGAGAAACTGGGCTAGTATCAATTTTACAATATTGGAAGTCTACGCTACTTCAAGCTTAAAACAACAAATTATACTTAGTTTTACAAACAAATATTTGGAATATTAATAGATACTCCATTCGTTTCTTAAAAATATAATTTTGGAAGGAATGTGAGTTTGATAATTAATAAGGTAATAGTGAGATAAAAATAAAAAATTGATTGATGTATTATTAGAGCACCTCCAAGGAGAGAAGGTATTACAAAAAAAATATATTATATATTTACCTTCTTAAAAAGTGAAATATATTCTTTTAAAAAGTAACATATTCCAAAGGAAAAAGATATATAGAAAGGTAAATTATTTTTTAAAAATAAAATAATAGTACAAAATGTATTAAAAAACACAAAGTGTAATACCTTCTCAAATACCTTTCCCCTTGGAGAATGGTTTTTTCATGAAAAGAAGACAAATATGGTAGTTATAAGATTTTACCTCTCTACTGATGGGGAGGTAAAGATATCTCTTCAAAATAGGAAAAGGTATAATACATTCTCAAATACCTGTCCCCTTGGATAATGATTTTCCATAAAAAAAGGTAAATATGGTAGTTATATTAGTTTACATCTCTATTTCCCCTTGGAGATGCTCTTAGTGGTAGGAAAAAAATCAAAATCGAAAGTAAATATTTCATGAATTTCATAATACTTTTGATAAAATGGGCATTAATTTGGTATTTAAAAATGATTTCGTCACTTTTTCTAGATGAATTGTAAGCTGTGTCAAACAACTACTCCACTAATCAAAATTTGCTATTGATTAACAATAAATTTTCATGTATAATAATAGTACCATACTCCCATGACATCAAATTCAAAATAATAGGGCATTAATTTATACTTTGTTTTATACAAAGCCGCAAAACTTCTTGGAAATTGTTAAATTTTGAAAGTTCCATCGCATTACGGCGTCTAAAATCAGAACATATTTTTAATAATAGTTGGACTCATGGAGTTGCTTAATTTGAAACCACCACTGGCTACATAATGATTTTTTATTTGAAACCACCCTCTAATAATCCAACACACAGCACGCCACACCACCCCAATTATTTCATTTTTGTATGTTCTTCTCGAAGCTTTAATACATTATGTTAAATTAAAGCTATTTAATACACTTCTGAATATTATAATATCCGTTACTATATCCTACAAATTCAAAAATCTTTAAAAAAAATACTACTCCATAAAACTATAATATCCTATATACCAAAACATTATTATTTCGTTCACGTTTTCCTTGTCATGTCATGCTCATGCATAATTAATTCTTCTTTTTCAAGTGCATTAATATTCTCTAGCACTATTTTATTTATTCATTATTAATATTCCCTCCGTTCCATATATAATAGCGGAATCATTTTGTCATTTTAGTTCGTTCCATTTAATGGAGTCATTTTCATTTTTAGTAAAAGTCAACACATTTCTTCTCACTTACTTTACTCTCTCTTATTTTATTCTCTTTTCAGCTCTCTACCTTTTTTACATTTTCTATTTTATTCTTCTCTTAATTAACTCACTTAACACAATATTTTTTAAATCGCATGCCAAAAAGAAACGACTCCACCAGTGGCAGACGCATGATTTTGATGTTGGGGTGTCCAATATATTGGTAACAATTGTAGGGTATTTTTTTATGTCACCGCAGCCAAAAGTTGCGATAAAGATGCGCATGAGATGAGTAATGAGATAGAAATAATTAAATGAAATAAAAACTCAATATTATTAATTACAAATTAATTTTGAAATAATTAAGTAATGTATATAACGTGAAAATTTTTATTTATATAGTTGAAGAAAAAAAATTCTATCACAAAAAAATAGCATACAAATAATATTATCAATTATGAATAATTGAGATAAGTTAATTAATGAATTACTATAAAAATATAAAATATTTTATGAATAATAACTGTAAGAAAAATAAAAGACATCACAAAATATTATAGAAAGACAAATTTAAATGAAAAATACAAAGCAAGCTTAATGTGATTATGATACGATTCTTCACTTAATTAGTTTAGATTTATTAAGATTTTGCATATCTTTACGTATATTTATTTCTTGTTCGATAAGTTAGGATTTAGTATTATAAATAGGGAAGAATGTGATCATTTGAAGCAATCAAGGAAATACAATATTAATCTTTTGCCCAACGACGAGTTGAGAATTATCTTTTACTAAGATCTCGCGCTGCCCGACGGAGAGGAATTCCCGCGCACAGCCGGTTCTTGCTACCGCCGATCCTTCGTTAGGACGCCGGTAAAACGGGATACGACGTAGGGTCGTATCAGATTACACTGGCTGTGAGGTTGGTAGTCCCAGCGGATCACCACTTGCGCAACTAAGTGTGAACATGATTTTAATGAATGTATAATATATAGAGGCATTTACATGATTTTAATGAATCTATAATATATAGAGGCATTTGAAATTATTGAGGGTTCCATGGAACCCCAAGACCCTTAGTAGGTCCACCTCTAAACTCCACTAAGATGAAACGGAGGGACTAATATACTCCTTTTTTTCACAATTTCATAGTAGTATCATCTACAAATAAGTCCGTAGTCACCATGAAAGTCTATTGGAAATTAATATAATTCACCTTCTTCTCATATTTTATACTCCTTCGGTCTTTAATAAAATTCTCATTTTACCATTATTTTCGTCCATCAACCAATAAATTTCTCATTTATTTTTAATTATTTATGGTAATAGACCACGCATTTCACTAACTTTAACTCACTTATATTCTATTATAAAAAATATAAAAGTATGACTCACTTTCCATTAATTTTTTCAACTCATTTTTTATTATATTTTTTAAAATATATTTGTCTGATCAAATGTGTTCTTTTATTTAAACCAAATCCAGTTAGAGCATTCACATCCGTGCTCTTTGGCAAGAGCACAGATGTGGGTCCGGACCCACTTTTATTAATTTTTTACTCCCTGCTCTTCCCCAAGAGCACAACACCCACATCCATGCTCTTTCGCAAGGACATGATCAATGGTCTCACCATTCCATTATTTAATTTAAATACTTCAATTACTAAAAACATTTCCACAATATTAAAATGCATTAAAAATATCACATACCATTACAAATTACTAAAAAATTAAAAATTATATAATTTAAATCCTAAAAATTAAAAATTACATAATTAAATTCATAAAATTAAAAAATCCACTACTCGTGGCCGAATTTTGCCCAAATGTGTTTGATTAGGTCTTCTTGTAGCTCAATGTGGGTTCTGGTATCGCGCATTGTGTGTATTATTTCGATCCTCTCGCACACCGTCGTATGCACACCTCGACGTGGGAGAGACCTCGCGGTTGATCTTCCGGCTTCACCCTCGTCGTAAAAGTTAGCCGTCATCGGTCCTTCGTCAGCTATAATCATGTTGTGCAAGATAATACACGTGTACATGATGTCGGCGATATTCTTAACATACCACATCCGAGACGTGGCCTTCACAATGTTGAATCGGGCTTGAAGGACCCCAAAAGCTCTTTCGACGTCTTTCCGAGCAGACTCTTGACGCTGCGCAAAAAAAACCAGTCTTGGGTCTTGCGGATTGCTGAACGTCTTCACGAAAGTCGATCACCTTGGGTAGATACCATCGGCGAGGTAGTAGCCCATGTGGTATGCATTTCCGTTGACGGTGAAGTCTATCGCCGGTGCTATACCATTCAAAACATCATTGAAGAGTGGTGAATAATAGAGCACGTTCAAGTCGTTGTTGGATCGGCAACACCGAAATATGCATGCCAAATCCATAGGCAGTAGTCGGCGACCGCTTCAAGGATAAGCGTTGGGCCGCCGCCTTTGTGGCCGCTTAAGTATTGCCCCCTCCAAGCAGTCGGGCAATTCTTCCACTTCTAATGCATGCAGTCAATGCTGCCAAGCATACCGGGAAAACCGTGGACTGTTTCGTGAGGAGAAGCAGTCGTTGACAATCTTCGGTGGTGGGTGCCCGAAGGAATTCCTCACCGAAAGCAGAACGAATGTCGTCGCAGAAATTTTTGAGGCATAGGATTCCAGTTGACTCACCCACATGCAAATACTCGTCGAAGAGGTCAGTCGTTTGCCCAGTAGCAAGTTGTCGGATGGCACAAGTACACTTCTGCAACGCCGAGAGACTTTGCCGACCGGTTGCGTCTCTACATGATATGAAAGTATTCAACACGGGCGGATAATGTGTTGACAATACGCATAAACAACCGTTTTGACATGCGAAAAGGGTGCCGGAAGTAATCTTCCGGAAACCGCGGCTGGTTGGAAAAATAGTCGGCAACGAGCCTTTCGTTGGCTCCCTCCTGGTCACGAGGTATGTAGCGGCGAATTGATCTAGTTGGTCGAGGAGGAGGGGTGGGAGTGGTGGCGGCGACATAGGCTTCATAGGCGGCACAATATTGTTCATAGTATTCTTGTTCTTCGCACTCTGATTTAGCCATGATATTGGTGAAATCCATTTTTAGAGAGGGTTTGACTAAGAGAGGAAGATGTAGATGAGTTGTATGAAAAAATATGAATGAGAGATAATTTGATGTAAAAAATGGATGATGAATGTGTGTATTTATAGATGATTTTGAGATTTTAAAAAATTCTAAAAAAAATAAAAAAAATTCTAAAAAATGGTAATAAAACAACTATATTTTTGGGAATCTGATTTTTTTTAAAATTTTTGGTATTATTTTCGATTTTAAAAAAATCCAACGGATAATCCATTGGCGAATAGAAACGCGCCACGTCGCCTGCTCAGCGGCACATACGAACTCGATGCATCGAGTAGCGCCGTGTCAGTGGCGAGAGCGCAGTGGCGGACAGCGTGTTGCCGCGCCAGCGGCACGGACGCCATCCGTCCCAGCGAGCACCGCTGCGGATACTCTTAGTGGATAGAGGGAGTATTATGTAAATCCTGTAGCTGTTGACATGTTAGTCATAGATATTCGAGCCAGTGAATGTATTCACAATGACGATAATATAAAGCCCATAAAGGGAAGCTGAAATATATAGTGTTAGTTTAATCACCACGGCAGCGTTCACAATTTCACACATGTAAATTAACTGTGTTTAAATAGGTGGTTAATTAATTGTATTCTTACAGTCTTACTATATAGTGAGGTTCGACGAAGTTACGATACATGAATATTTATTATATTCCTATGTCCATAAAAATAATCTCATTTATGAATTTTACAAATTTTAATACTATAAAATTGATAAAAATTGAGAAAAAATGGATATAATAGAAAAAATAAAAATAAATTGTGAATAAATTAAATTAGGATGATACAGATAAATTGAAAGTAATTTTTCATTTTTAGTATGGAGCGTTAATTAATTTGGTGGATGGAAAAAATAGACTAAATTATGTGGATTAAGAGTATATTTAGGACTATTTGTTAGTAGACTACAAATTTTGGACGAATATTTAATTTTATCACAAACTTAAAACTTCATCTTAAAACTGAGATTTAAGCATCAAAAGGGGAAATATCAGTGGGCCAGTGGCCAACATATATAGCACGAATGAAACTGAAATGCTAGTACGTATAAAATTAACGTTTAACGAAACTAATTGGTCTTTAAATTGCTAAACCCAAAACAATAAATATATTCCATTGAGACTAAAAGGCACGTAACCTCAAGAAATTAATGAAGAATAAAAAATACAAACTTGAATTCCTAAATCTACTAAGTTCTTACAAACTATGGCCTAATTTTGATTTATCTCACAAATTTTAAAATCGGTCTATCACAAACCTTATACTACTTGTGTATGTTATTTCTCAAAATTGACCCAAAATGGCATACGTTCAATTTGTATAGCGACAAGAAAAATGTACTCTTGTTGTCCACAATTTAAATCCTCGCTTTGACTTAGTACACATTTTATGAAATAGTATTAAAGAAAATGAGTGAAAAAAATTAATAGAAGGTAAGTTTTACTTTCATGTATATTAATTTTATAATGAAATATGAGTCTAATATATTTAAATGGAGTGTGAAGTCCACTTATTCGGAAAATATAATGTCTAGCTATTATTTTTTTAACAATTCAATGTATGTACTTACTTCAAATAATAATTTTATTTGTTACAAAATTGATTTTATTCTTTACATTTTATTGTAATTTGTAAGTAGGATTGATCCCCTGAGGAAAAAATTATAACAACGTCATCGGTTCTAAATCTTTATCATTCAAACAATATTGCACCATTTGATATCTTCCAAGACATGTATCTTTATAAGCCCAACTGCCCAAATATATGAAGCTTAGTTTAGTGGGCCTAAATATATCCAGTTACAACAATATAGGCTATAAATAATCTTAAAGGCTTAAACTCCAAATTAGTACTTCCTCTGTCCCAAGATAAGCGACTCACTGCGCCATTTCCTTTTTTGGCATTCTCTCTCTTACTTTTTTTTCTCTCTACTTTATTCACTTTCCACTTACTAACAAAATCACATTTTCTTAAATTCCGTGCCGAAAAGTTTTGCATCACTTATCTTGGGACGAAGGGAGTATCTATTTAGTAGTAATGAATATTTAAATTATAAGAAATATTTATTTAAATTTCAAACTGCTGAGTAATTTTATTTTTAAGCATATCATATATCAAAAGACCACTTCCTTTTGTCCCTAATATTTGAATTATATCGATTAAATAAAACAATACAAAAACCGTTGATGTAATTAGGAATTACTCTTTGCACAGAAAGAAAACCGAACAGCTGAGGCAAAAGCAACCCTTTTATCATAAATCAACTTCTTCTTTCAATCCAAACAAACAACAAATAGTGAAGAAAGAAGAAAAGGATATACAATTTTTTCACAAATTAATCATTACAAACCAACGAATCAATGAATTTAACATACCTTAATCAATTAATATTGTCGAGTTTGTAATTTGCAAGGGCAGAATGGCCACCTCGTGAGCTTCTCTTTTGGTAGTGTGTGACAAAATCTATGTAATTAACATGTTTATAGTCATAGGTGGATTATTTGGAGAGATGACTTGTTTAAATAGGTGCATAAATGTTGGCCATTTCTTGACCACGAGGGAAGAAGCAAGCAAGCAACAGAAACTCGACTCGGCTCACTTTGGACCTACTCAACACTCTATGCTCCACGCTCTTGAATTTGTCATTACTCAGCTGCACATGAGTTATGCTCCACGCTCTTGAATTTGTCATTACTCAGCTGCACATGAGTGTGTGTGTGTTGGTCGAGTGATATAGGTTTTATTCAAGTTCCAATCCTTCCTTTCAGGGTTTCTAAAATTTAAATTATCCAATCTAATAAGATCGGTAAGAAGACATGCATGCACATATTTAAAACGATATGATAAAAAAAATATATATTTAATTGTTGTATTGAGAGAAATTTATATTTTAGTGTTACCTTTAATTACTCGGGAATTTAGTTTAGTTCTATCTTTTTTATGTATGAAAATAAATACTACTCGTATGGGGAGTGTTATATTGCTAACTCAATACGTAATTGCTAAATTACAATTAAATAATAGCCCTTAGATATTTAAATCAAAGGCCTAGATCATCAATATCAATAACATCAACAAAAAAAGTCAATAAGGATATTAAGGTCAATTTACAACAAATTAGTTGTAACTAACTTTTGAAAAATATCACATAACTTTAAAACGCATATAACTTTATCGATTTAAATTATTTTTTCGCACAACATATATAAAATTAAAGATAATTTCATAAGGATTCTAACGAGATCTCACTAGCATATGTTCCGATGTCACAATTTGAATTTTTTTTTGAAAATTTTTAATTTTTTTCGTACAACAACAAATGTCAATATAGTATATAAAATATGTCAATATAATACACGTAGAATGTCATTCTTAAAGCAATGTGTTGACATTCTCAAAGCATTGTGTTGATATTTTCAAAACACTATATTGACATTTCCATCCAAAACCTTAATTTTGTAGTTTTTTTTATCTATTTTAATTTAATTAATAAAAACGAAAATTACGCGTGGCAAATTTTAGACCATTAGATTTTTAAAATCCTATGGTCTTAAATTAGTTGTAGTTAGCAACTAGGGAGTGAGTTAACAATTGATCACCTCCTACTCGTATATATTAAAAATATACTTAAAATTGACAACACTAAGTCACCAAGCATCTATCTCCAAATTTATGCTTGCAAGTTTAATTTTGTTTGGTTCAATTCACAACTTAAAAAGAAATTTTAATTGTTCAAGGAATCGTGGAATCTATTCAATTAATACTCCATCTTTATTCTTCGACCAATAGCCATCAAAACTAAATCTACTCATCTCAAACAATTCAATTCTTTAACGAATCTGCAATTTAATGATCCAAAACACTTAGATATAAACTATCCAACACATATAAAATTAAATTCTCCAATCAATTTCCAAATCTAAAACAATACCTATTTGCCAAGACTCCAAGAGGATATACAAGATCTATTCCTACATTACATATTGTTTCGACAAAAACACTCTAATTACGCCTAATAAATGGCTTATGAGCTTCAAATACAACGAATTAATTTATTACTCCCTAATGTAAGTCAACCCATATAATTCCAATTTTTATATACTACCCTTGCCCCATTCATTAATTAAACTACTTACGGGAATTTCAATCAATTAACACATTAACTATATCCAAACTACCATACACTACTCCAATCAAATCTATAAATCGAAGCTCCATGCCTGGAGGAAATCACCAATGTTGACTATGAGAGCCCCTGGCATGGGCGGCACGTCGATCCAACATCCATCGTGTTTTATCTGCAGGCCGCCAGTGTCGTCCTTCAGTAAAACCGTGAGCACTGTTGGATCAGAGTGCGTGACCGTGGCCAAACTCTTATTCGGCTCTGGCGAGGCCGGATAATAGAGGCACGTGAGATACTCGCTCCCCATGCACTGCATCTCTTTAAAAAAAAACTCCTATATAAGGAAGGAAATTACAAATAAACTCTTATACTATAGATAGGAGGAAATTACAACTGATGTCAAGAGGGCTCAAACTCGGCACCTTATGCAATAATGTTTAAGCTCCTTGCCGCTAGGACAAAGGCTCTGGACTCCATGCACTGCATCACCCCCAACAACTCCTTGCTCGCCCCCAACGTCCGACAACACAACAATTACGGACAATTTTCCTACAAGCCCTAATTTAATAAATTGGGTAAAACTAACAAATGAAAGCAAAATAAACATGAATAATGATGAATGTAGCTAAATTGAAGAACAATTACCGGATCTTATGGAGAAATAGCCAGAAATCGCCTACACCCGAGAGAAGAATTGAAAGTGTATTCTGTGCGCTGCTTCTGCCTTCTGCGTTCTGTTAAAACCTGACTGAAAGACGCATAAGGGTTATGCGTCATTACACTAAGACACATAAGGGTTATGCGTCTTTAACGACGCATAATGGTTGTGCGTTACTAACCGAAGACGCATAAGAGTTGTGCGTTTCATTAATAAAGACGCATAACAGTTATGCGTCACTCCCTAAATCGGAATAAAACTACACTCTTTTATTAAAATAAAATTCTATTAGTAGCCTAGAACAAAAATAGAAAGAACTTTCATATGTTTCATGTACTCCATTATCTCATCCCTGCATCATCACACAATAAATCATAAACCCAAATTCCAAAAAAACACACTCTCATTCATTAAGAGCGTAGTTTAGTTGGTAAGACACCTGCTGACTGGTGGGATGACCTCCTGGTCGATCTTGTCGTCAGTGAACTTGCAAGTGAACGCGTCCCTCTAGCTCGCAGCGTCGCCCTCCTCGAGCCGCCCGTTTATCGCGTATAACCTCACGTCGGGCGCGCCGTCCGAGGTGTAAAGCTCTTGCTTTGCCTCCTTGGTTGCTCGGGCAGGGCCCGCGTCCCACGGAGCATGGCGTCCGTCACAGAAGTGGGGACTCCGTGGTTGACTACCTGGAAGAATCCCCACTTCCGTGACGCGGTTCGAATTTCACCACCTGCTTTATGATCAAGCCCTCCCCGGACGCCCTCCAAATCTATGATCGGGATCAGGGCGTCCAGGTGGGCATGGGCCCCAGGATTTGCATCGTCAGGCTCGGGCGGGCTGATGAAGAACCTCAGGACTTGGGTAATCCCGGAGTCAACGAGGCCCTTCACGCCGCCTTTGGATTTCTCGAACTCCTCCACTTCTTTATCTCAATCATAATAATCATTGTTGTCATCGGTCTTCTCCATAGAATTTCCGATGCTTCTTCTAATTTTGATGGTGGGAGAAGTAGTTGAATTAATGTAAGAAAAATTGATTATAAGAATTCGGAAATTTATAGGTTAAGCAAACATGTGGGGAACATTGTGGACAGCTTGCTACTTAGTTGACTTTAGCTACTTTATGTATACTATTAATATTTATGCAATCAATCATCCGTTTCTTAGAGTGTCCACAATGGGGGAGCCGCGGCCCGCGGCTCGGTGCTCGGCCCCCCATTGCAGAGAGCCGAGAGGCGAGGGCGAGCCGCGGCCGCGGCCTTCACGCGGCTGAGCCGTGTGAGCCGCGGCCCTCCACTGCAGCGGGCCGCGTTTCGCGGCTGGGCCGCCGAATTATTATTCTTTTTTTTTTGAAATTTTTTTATAAATATGAACTTCTATTTCCATTTTTTTCACTTCTTTCTATACCTCCAATCCCTTCATTACACTTCCAATCCCTACAAAAAATGCAAGGTGGAGATGTTGTGTTTTTTAAAAATTTTCTTTGTAGAATTTTCCCCTATCAATAGTACGACGAAAATTTGACTCTAATTCGTAACTTTATTAAATTATGTTTATTTCCCAAATTATTAGTCTACTAAAATTTAACATAATTAAATTAAAAATAACAATAAAAAAGAAAACAAAATTTTTTTTTATAGAGGGCCACATTTGGTTGCCCTTGTTAATTTTGTTAATTTTGTTACTTTACCATTGCGGAGGGCCACATGAGAGCCACGAATGGTGGCCGGGCCACATTTGGTGGCCTTCCAGGGCCACCATTGTGTGCCACGGATTGAGGTTGCAAAATTCTATATAAATCAAGATCATGCTAAATTCATGCCTTATTCTACTAGTTCACATACTACACAAAGATATGTGGAACATGCTTTCATTAATTACAATAATTTAGTTCCCCCACTAGTATAAATGTTGATGTAATCATAGCAAAATTTTCAACAATTCTAGATAACTATTTAGTCTAGCATAAATTGAGAGTTTTATCTATGAAAATTATATTAACTTGGAATAAGAGTAGAAGTTATGAGAAAAATGATGGTTACCTGATCAGTGGAAGAATAAATGCTGGTAAGGGGTGGTGTTATTATAGTATTAATAGATGAATTGGTAGAATTGAAATGAAACATTAAATGAAGAGTGGTGGATGGGAATATGTCATAAAAGAGAGAGTATTTAATAGATGAAGATTAAATAAATAAATACTGAGGACAAAAAAATATAGAAGAGTAATTGAAGAGCAGTTGGGAATTGGATTATTCTGAATAGGCCGGTAGGAAATTTATGTCATTATGTGCTACATTTCATACACTCTTGAGAAAAAGCATTTTATATAGAGAATTATAAATAGGGAATTTGAGCACATCTTTGAAAATTGAAATTGGTAATTCTCTTGGCGTCTCGAATTGGACTTCAAAGGTCATGAACAATGTTGATGGCTTATCTAATACATCACGATTATCTTTTATAATAGAAATATAATTTAAAAATCATATAGTGCGATAAAGTTGGAATAGTATATTAAAATATTCGAAAATCATGGTTTATGATTTCAATATTGGGCCTATAAAAGAGTGGATCCTTACCTCTTTATCCCTCTTATTAAAATAACGAAAGCCCATTTAAAGTTGGATCATACATGGGCAAACCGATACATAGCCACTTTTCATTCTCTATAACTCTATAGTCACTTAATTAAAAAATTAGCTAAGTTTTTTTTTGGAAATACCTACCTATGTATTCTTATAGCCGTCAAACTAAACTAGTTTTCGGAGGCAATCTATTTTGTAACCAAGTATATACATAGCCCATGTCGATCGAATTTAGATAATTACAATATGGTTTAAGGTTGAGAACTTGAGATTAACGGTCTCAACATTAAATATATTAATCATGTTCACTTTAGAGACAAATTATTGGTCTAATGATAATGGACGTAATTAGGTACTAATGCCTAGCTTAGTGATATAGATAATTATTGGCTATATGGACTAGCTATGTAGGTTGTAGTATCCAAGAAAAAGTTTAAAGTGCATCCATTTTTGGCTAATTATATCATTTTCAGAATGCAATAACAATAATATATTCCTATCTGAAGATCAAATCTAAGACTGCAGTTTTTGCTTTTTTTTAAGTTTTGGTAACATGTCGACTAAAAATCAGTACTAAAGCCAGAATTTTAAAGTTGGGAATGCCAACTTACTCTTCTTAGTTGTGAGATATTATTTTCTTTTGTCTTCGCCGAAAATTGATGCAACCTAAGGGGGACTTTGAGAAAGATGGATAATATGTGCGAAATAACTTTAAAATTGAAGTTACTAATAATATTTATAAGATACTTGTATGGATATCTTAGAATTCTATGGAACAAAAACTAAGGATAAAACGAAATAAAAGGAACTTTATAAAGCTAAAATAAACAAAATATATAAAAAACTGAACACTGTGACTTAAGGGATCCAAACACTAAATCTGATAGGAAAAAGGGCAGAGAGCACAATCAACCACCTGCGCTAGGCACCCACATTTGTATTACTTATATACAAATATATAATATAATAACTATTTAAAGAGGGAACATCTTTTTAGGTTCACGAACTTTGCCAAAGTATCATTTTAGGTCCGTGAACTTTGAAAATATTATTTTAGGTCCGTCAACTACAAATTAATATCATTTGAGACATTTTGAACTTTTTCCGGACGAAAATGCCCTCAAGGCCTTCAAGGGCAATTTGGACAATTCATTTGCCACTCATCTTGCGTCAAAGACCTAGAGTCCAACAATTTTTTTACTACTATTTAATTCAATTACCATCCAAATTGAATTTAAATATAATTAAAATTTGCCGTAAAAAACATGTGTTAATTTTTCAATTATTAGATGACCAATTATCTAGGAATAGTGAATTGAGACTTGATACTTTATTTTATTTTTTACATCTAAACTGCATTTTAAGAACTTACAATAAGTGATTTGTGAATTATATTTAATTTATTTATTTTGAAATTAGATAGCTATTAATTTGGATTGTCATTCAGAGTATTATTTATATGAATTTCAGAATAAAGATCAATTACCATCCAAATTGAATTTAAATAGTATAAAAATTTGGCGTTACAAATTGTTGGACCCTAGGTCTCTGACGCAAGATGAGTGGCGAAAGAATTTTCCAAATTGCCCTTTGAAGGCCTTGAGGGCATTTTCGTCCGGAAAAAGTTCAAAATACCTCAAATAATATTAACTTGTAGTTGACGGACCTAAAATAATATTTTCAAAGTTCACATACCTAAAATGATACTTTAGCAAAATTCGTGGATCAAAAAAGATGTTCCCTCATATATAAATTGATGGGAGACCATGGCCCCCCCTCCCTGTGGCTTTGCCACTGCTAAAAATGCACACAGTTTTCACATATATTACTATTAAATAGATAAATATTTATAAATACAATCGTACAACGAGATTCTTATTGTATACTGGTATACAATTAAATAAGACATATATACACACTAAATTAAAAAATTAACCTTACATTAAAATTAGCAAGGGTAAAGTACATTAAATTTTGCATGGTATATCTATATAACTTTACTTGTTTCAAGGAATGTATTTATACAAATGTACTCGGCGCAAGTGCTTCATTGTCATAATCCACTAATCAAACAATATAATTTTCTGATTAATCATGTAGTTCACAAATTTGATATGGGATTAATTTTCATATAACTTTTGCTTAGACATGGACCCATCCTAATACAACACCATTATATCTTGTCAGACAATATTAAATATGAATTATATGTAAAATAGAGTATACAATCGAAAAGTAAACACAATTTTATATGATGTTTTCACTTAATTAGTTGGGCCAACGGAAAGGCGAAACAGAAATTGGACATCGAAGCCCATTAAAAATAAAGTAAAAAGATAATATAATCCATTATTTAATTATGTCCACTGTTCAAGTCAAAAAATGTTTAAATGAAGAACCAAAAAGCTTTATTTAATGCCCCTAAAACAAAGAGTTCGACTAATAAAATGATTAACTGAGACAAAGTCATGTGGGTGGGGACTTACTTAGTCCTTTGTCTTTGTGTTTTTGTTTTTGGGAGTTTTCTAATAGAAATTCATGAAATTTCATTGTAAAATTAATTGGTGATTGAAGGAGAGATTTATGAAATTTATATAGTGATTTATATTCTTTCTTAATACTGATATATGTAATTATATTTTATTTTTAATTTCAATTGTCAATAATTTCCTCTGTAAAGTATGACAATATATTATGAGAGTAAGCTAGAATTTAGTACAACCAACTGTGGGTGCCTTTTACCTCCTAAAAGAGAAAAGAAAATGTGTGTTTCTTTAGATGATAATTTATTTTATCAATGATTATAACTAGCCTATTACAAGTTATGACTATTTTACAATATATTGTGAGAGTAAGGTAGAATATAGTACAAACCAAATGAGGGTGTACCTCCTAAAAGAGAAAAGAAAATATGTGTTCCTTTAGATGATAATTTATTTTTCAATGATTATAATTATCCTATTATAAGTTACTCCAACATAGTCAATATATATACCGCAGTGGCGGAGCCAGCTCATAATAAGGGGTACCATTGTACCCCAAAATCGAGCTAAATATCAGTATTATAGAGATTTTCTAACTAAGAAGTATGAGTGGCTGGATGGTTTTACACCCCACCTTTAACTCAAATGTTCCGACTTCGAAGGAAGGGCCCGTCTTATGCCGTCCAAGGAAGGGCCCATCTTTTTGGGGATAGAGGGAGTAATTTAAAGTGGTTAATAGTACACACTCGTAATCTCATAGGTGTTGTTTGGTTGACATGACTAATTATCATGTGATAATACATCTAGCCATGATTGAGTAGTGAGATTATTTTAGTTGGAGTGAGGTGGTTATGACTAATTATCACATAATTATTCATCTAGGATTAAGTTATGAGATTCAATATCATGAACCAAACAAAATATATATTTTAATCTCGAGATATAATCTTGCAAATTGAAAAAACTCCAATATCTACGACATTGTAACACTATATAGTCCACTTTGCTAATCAAACTTGGCAGCAAATGTCCTTATTTTATTTTAATTTTTCATATCAAATTCAGGTCATAATATTTGCATCGTTAATAAAATGCTGAAGGCGATTACATCGATGTTCAGTTATGTTGGAAATCAATTTTACTTAGAGACGATCAAGCTTCTAACACATTTGTTTTCCATTTTAAGTAACACACATATAAAGTCTTATTAAATCACTCTATTTTGATTCTTCTAAAGAGTGGTATGTGATGACATGAGTCTGAACTGAACAAATCAACGTGTTTTAGATTACACAAATTTAAAACTCAATAATTAATCTTAATAATGACGAACTAAAACATCGCTTTCCAAAGTAACTACCTCTTTACAACTTGAAATGACATACTCAATTAATTTGGTTCAATACTTAATTGTATAAGAAATGAATAATTAATATGATCAATCCCTATATTATGGTTTGGACTTTGAAGATTTGCCTCCCATTCAAAGTACATTTTGTTTTAATTAAAACACATCGATGCGTTTTTAGAGATGATTAATTATAACCAAACTATTGAATTAAAGTCTTGAAAATGAAGCTCCCAATATTTGTCTGCAAACTTAAGCAATGGGCTATTTTTAACCATACTTGTTGTCGGATCGAAAAATGCTGATTGAAAGTCTATAATCCCATTGTTCACGAGCCGTTAGTGGGGCCCAAATAATTATATATAGCAGATTAATTATCTGTTTCTTAGGAATTTGGATTTTGGACACACATTATTTTAATTTTGTCGATGTAATGTTCCATGTGGTCGTAATGTTTAAGCAAGCGTGTGATTCTATCCGAGAATGCCACTTAACTTCTAATCAATAACTAATTTAAAAAGGATTGTTAGCGTTAATATCATACAATTATACTATGAAATATTACTTTGTTTTCATGAATTTCAAACTTAATAATAATATCAAGAACTTATATAGGATTGTCAATTAGTTGACTAGAAACGGATTCCTTCTTAGTTTAGACAGTGAGACAATGAAGTAATGATTACGTGACATTTGAGTCAGTGTCCTAATCAATAAAAAAAATTATCACATAATCACCACTTCATTGTCACATAGGTAAAATTAAGATTTAAGACGGAATTTGTCACCAGTCAACTAAAATATTATTAATTTTTTTTACAAATTTCAAAATTGATAAATAATATCCTGAACTTACTTAGGGTTGCTAATTGGTAGACCGGTGATAGATTCCAATATAATCTCACTAGTGTGGCAATGAAGTGATTGAGTTAGTGCCCTAATTAAAAAAAATGATATGTAATCACCATTTCAATACCGCACAGTTTAAATTAAGACGAAACCCATCACCACTCTACTAATTGAAAATCCTAGATAAATTAATGATATTATTTACTAATTTTAAAGTCTGCAACAAATAGTAATATTTTGGATAATTACGTGATATTAAAAGCTAATAACCCATTGAAAAAGTCATTATCCAACTAATTGTGATGCACATATGATTGAGCAACATATTATCACATAGCCACTTTATACATTCAACGAATCCACAATCACATCCGAAGTTATATTTGATTGAATTCAAGATCAAATTTGCCACCACATTTGATGTTGTGATTGGTAAATTTTATACATCTTACAGGACAAAATAGTCATTATACTCCAAATTTTAAGCACGTCATTAGTCCTTAATCTATTGAAGCCTTAAAGGCAGTTTGGAAACAAGTTTGGTTAATTTGGTGAGTGTTTTTCATTTCTTTTTCTAATTCTCTACAAAAATAATGTTCCTTCTAGATTGAGTGAAGTATATAAATATATATTCCAAACCCTAGATACACTGCAATCATCCCACGCACGTGCGTCGGACCCACGTGCAAACTAATTGTCTGCTTGACCATTCACCAAATGTCTTCATCACTTTCCAACATCAATATTTTCTCCAAATATTATCTCAAATAATAAAACACAACCTTTGCTTCACTATATATACCCGTTCAAATTTTGTTTTCTTTTATTTTGGTGTAACAAACAATTAATTAATAATATTATGAGTTTGACCGGATTTTATACATTAATTTGGCCACTTTTTTTTATGGTTAAATAAACATAAATTTAAAGGTCGTGCCACGAAGGAATCGAATCTGAGACCTTTTACCTCGGGCATTGACCTCTCTAGCCATTTATTTGTACAACAAAGGAAGGGAAAAAGCTTATTGAATACTAGGAGTAGTAGTATATAATAGTATTAATAAAAGTGAATTCGAAAGATAAAAGTATTTTAATTGTGAAGTAATTAGAGAATAAATTAATTTGAGTTTTTGATAAAACTTTCTTTAATTTTTTTTTATTTTTGCTTAAAGTTAAGCGGGTTGTCACGTTTGCCCCCCACTTATATTTGATAATTTGTATTTATGCATATGGACAAGTATGATTTTGTGGAAGCAAAAGTGGTACAATGCATCTATTTAATTTTCATCGGCAATCTTCACCAAAATGTGTATCATATATGCATGGAACTTTCCTCCAACATTCTTAATTAACTGAAGCTATTCAATCATTTTCTAAATGTAAGCTCATGATTGCAAAAGAAAGTTATTTACAATGGAATTGTAAAATCAAGTTTCTGAATAGTTTGCAAGTTTCATTTAAGAAAGTTCTAATCATTCATTATCCTTGACTACATGTGATTATATATTTACATTACAGTAGCAAGGTTAGTAAAATAATTGAAATTAGTCTGAATTTGATTAAATTTTGAGTGAACTAAAAGTATTTAAATATAAATAATAGTAGCAGTAATTATTTTAACATAGACAATATTATAAACATGATTATGATCCCTAAGCACATATTAGTGGACAGCTATTGAGAGCCAGGAATGTATGTACATTGTCAAATGAATATTATAAAATTAATGTCGTTCCTAATATTCTTGATTAGCATTATTTTATAGTATATCCCGTACAATCATATTTCAAGAACTAGTTAACAAAGTATTTTTTATCTAGATCATTCCTTTTGTCAGATTTTCATGCTCCCAAAGGTGAAAAAGTGGGCTAACTAATGTTGCAGCTTTACTAATGGAAATGGAACTGAATATTCTCTTAAAGTGCTAACCATCGGCCACGTTTCGTCATTAAAATCAATTCTACGAGTTTGAGAATTTCAGAATCTTTTATTATTTCTTTTAAAACTATGTACCTATCTATAATTATTCATATTAATTTACGGGAGACATTAATTTATTCATATTGTGTGCTTAACCTTTTTATACTCCCTCCATCTATAAAAAAATAGCTTTAGTGAATGACACGAATTTTAATAAAAAAATCAGTAAAATAAAAGGAAAATGAGAAAAGGTGGATAAAGTGAAAAAGAAAGAGAGAAAAAGTGGATAAAATATGAGAGAGAGGGTAAAAAGTAAGTAAAGTATTTCCTCCGTCCTCCTTTAAGTGGAGCATTTCTATTCAGGAACGTGATTTTATATATGTATGTCTTTTTGTGAGTTAAGCAAGAGAAAAAAGTAAGAAAGAGGGAAAAAATAGAGAGAGTGATATTTCTATTTTTAGAAATGTGTCATTTAGAGTGTAACATACCAAAAATGAAAACGGTTCACTTAGAATGGGGCGAAAAGAGTACATGAGAGAAAAACTTTTCATTTTAAGAATAATATAATTTTTTGTGGACATCCCAAAATAAGACTATTCATGTACAAAAGGAGTATTGTTATTTGAAAAAAATGAACTCATATATAGTAAATAATTACTGAAAGTATGTATACAATGTAAAATCTAAAGAAGTGAGGCCATCAAAGATTTAACTAACCAATAGCATGACACTGATTGAAAAAAACCTCATCCATATTGTAGTGACTCATTTTTACAATGTAGTAGAGCAGGTCCAAAATCGACGTGGATCTCTTTATTTTTTTATAAGTAAAATGAACATAAAATTTTAAAAGCCGTATTATAGCAGACTCGAACCCGAGACTTTCTTTGGCCTCAGACATTATTTACTCTATTCTAAGCCAACACACATCGCAAGTCATTACGTATAGTATTTTATCTCTTTGTTGTGTGGGGAGAAGCCCAATGAATGTTCATTCTAACTCACACATGAAAATCCTCATTATTTCTTAATATACTTAATAATGTTCTTAATTATCTCAATGGACACCGTGCGAACGTGCAGATTAAGGCTAAGGGGTGAATAAGTATTCGATTTAAGAAGGTAAAAGCATTAATGAAACAGATAAGTATAGAGGCTTAAAAGATTAGTTGAACAAACATTCAACATTATTGCTCTAAAAGACGATTATTTAAAGGATCCACATTAATTAACACGCGTTCTTGTCTGCAACGATCATTCATCATTCTTTCTCTTTTCTCGATTCAAGTGGCCAACAAGTACACATGACTTAAAGAACATTAACGGATATATATATTAATTATATATTTATAGAGAGAGAGGATATATAATGACTGCTAGGAAAGCGACGCCATGCACAAATAGGCACACTGTTAATTTTACGTTTGAGTTTCCTCTTTTACCAAATTGATCTACACAAAACTAAGTATAACTATTGTCACACGCATAATAGTTATCCGTCTATATATGATGTGCGTGAGGAGAAGCTTTTGTTATTAGGACACTTCTCAAAAGCCTCATTCTAATAGAATTAGGGGTAGTTCTTATACTATATCACTTGCAACTTTACTTATTCTCCGATAGAAAACTACAAAATCAAGACCACATATGCAGCCTGAGGGGGGGCAAGTGGAGCGGCCGCCCTGGGCCCCCAAATTTGCAGGGCCCCTCCCTAGCCTCAGGTATATATATATATATATATATATATATATATATATATATATATATATATATATATATATATTATATATGTAAACCCATATATCCTTTTCTACCTTTCTCTCTCTACAATTCGCTCCTCAACTAATTTTATGCTTTGGAATATCTCTCGCTCAAGAGTCATGTCGCCATGTCGGTATGCAATTGAAATTCGATTTTTTCTTCATTCGATTCTCTTTTGATTTATTTGAGCTCGTTTGTGGAATTGTGGTCCTTTCCCCCGTTATTTGCACCGGTAAAACTCTTCTTTTTTGTTGTATTTTGATTTGTTTGATCGATCGCCTGGCTTTGGGGTATATTTTCACAGGATTGGGCGTAGTCGACTGTTTATTTCTTCGATTGTTTGTTTATAACTGTTTATTTGTTTTCTCTTGTTATTTGTGTCAGCTATCCAGATTCTCTGTTTTGATATTGCTACTCATCCACCGATCGTGATCGTGAGCCTTTATCAAGCAGCTAGAAACACAAGTCACCAAGCAGCAAGGATTAAGGAACACAAGAAGTCAAGAAGGTATGTAGACAGTAGACATGTAGTACTAGTACGTTCATGTCTTTTGGCTTCAACACCGATTGATTGATTAATTGATCTTGATCAGTTCTTTTTTTCTTCTAAATTTTAGCAAGATCATGTCAACAAGGAAGTATGCATCAGGTAGTGAAAAAAGGAAAAAGAGGAAGCGAGTAGATGAATTGATAGAATCGCAAAGAGGAGCTATGGACAGATTTTTTTCAAACAGAACAAGTACAAGCACGTCCAGAAACCCAGATGAGTTGGCGCTTATTGTTGTGGAGGAGCAAACTAATCCTAATTTAGAAGATGAGGTCCCGATGCAGGATAATGATGACAACTATGTAAGTGATCATGACCAGCCTGCTACAGAACCTGCTAGTAGTCATGAACAATTTGTTTATACCACGGATATTTATGATCCAAGAAATTGGAATAGTCTTGATAACAAAGCTAGAGACATATTAGTGGAGAAGGGTCCTATTAGAGAAGAAAATATTGTGTTCCCCAAGGATGGCAACGCAAGACATTTTTCATATGCCCACTACTCTAGGAAAATGAAAAATGGAGAGGTGCGTGACAGAAAATGGTTAGTTTATTCCAAGCATGTTGATAAAGTGTTCTGTTTTTGCTGTAAGATTTTCAACTCAAGAAGTTGCAAAAGTTCTTTGGCACATGATGGGTTTGGAGATTGGAAGCATATCATTGACAAACTGAAAGATCATGAAACTAGTGTGGAGCATATCACCAATATGAATACTTGGAATGAACTTAGAGCTAGAATGGGCAAAGATGAAACAATTGACAAAGAGATACAAAAAGAAATCAAGAGGGAGCAAGAACGCATAAGGCAAGTTTTATTAAGACTAGTTGCCATTGTGAAGTTTCTTGGTAAACGCAGCTTGGCTTTTAGAGGATCTAATGAGCAGCTTTATAATGATCAAAATGGTAATTTCTACGCTTGTGTTGAGATGATTGCAGAATTTGATCCTGTCATGCAGGACCACCTTAGACGTATTCAAAACAAAGAGACTCATTATCATTATTTGAGTCATAAAATTCAAGATGAGTTGATTTATCTTATGACTTCTAGCATTACGGACTCTATCATAAAGGTTGTTAAAGATGCCAAATATTTCTCTATTATCCTTGATTGTACCCCAGATGTGAGTCATCAAGAGCAAATGACTTTATTGGTTCGATGTGTTGAGATGTGTGATGACAAAATAAAAATTCAAGAGTACTTTTTGGGTTTCATGAAGGTGGATGACACATCTGGTTTAGGGCTGTTTAAAGTATTGGTTGATTCCATCAAGCTCTTTGGTCTTGATATTGATGATATTAGGGGTCAAGGATATGACAATGGCTCTAATATGAAAGGAAAACATCAGGGAGTACAAAGGAGATTGCTTGATATTAATCCAAGAGCTTTATACATGCCATGTGCTTGTCATAGTCTTAACCTTACACTTTGTGATATGGCTAAATCTTGTGCTAAAGCGACTAGCTTTTTTGGAATTGTGCAACGGATATATATACTATTTTCTGGTTCTACTAAAAGATGGAATGTTTTGCTTGATCATATTCTAGGTTTAACAGTGAATCATTATCCAATACTCGTTGGGAGAGCAGGATAAAAAGTGTTCAAGCAATTAGATATCAAGCACCTCAGCTCAGGTCAGCTTTGTCTCAGTTACAACAAGCTAGTGATATAGAACTAAGTGATAAGACTGATGCAAACAACTTATTGAAGGCTCTTGGTAGCTTTGAGTTTATACTTGGCATGGTTATATGGTATGACATTTTATTTGCTGTAAATACTGTAAGCAAGAGGTTGCAATCACCATCTATGTGCATTGATACTACCTTGCAGCAAATTGAAGACATGAGGAATTATTTCAACAATTACAGGAATGAAGGATTTGCTTCTAGTATGACCATTGCCAAAAGTATTGCATCTGAAATGGGTGTAGAGCCATCATTTTCAGTGAAGCGCAAGACTCAAAGGAAGAAACATTTTGATGAAATTGACACCAATGAAGAAATTCTACAAGCTGAGAAGGCTTTTGAGATCAATTACTTCTTGGTCGTGGTTGATATGGCAAACACCTCATTGAAAAGTAGATTTGAAGAACTACAAACATTTAAAAGTATATTTGGGTTTTTACTTAGCTCAACAACTTTGAAGTCACTAAATGATACTGAATTAGAAGATTGTTGCACCAAATTTGCGAAAACATTCTCTTCGCATGACACATCTGATGTGGAGGTAAATGATCTAATATCTGAGTTGAAGGTTTTGAAGCTAAGTTTGCCGGAAAGGCCAATGTCTTCTATGGACATTTTTGAGTATGTTAGAAAAATGGATTCTTATCCAAATATCTCAATTGCTTATCGCATATTATTTACTGTGCCTGTGACTGTGGCATCGGCAGAAAGAAGCTTTTCAAAGTTGAAACTGTTGAAGAATTATTTAAGATCTACGATGTCTCAACAACGGCTGAACGGGCTTGCCACTTTATGTATTGAGAAGAAATTATTAGACGAGGTTGACAGCAACACCATCATCAACGACTTCGCATCAAGAAATGTTAGAAGAAAATTTTGAAGGTAATATGTAATAATTATTTGAAGTGAATTTCTTTTGATATGCTATTAGTTTTTTGCTGGATGAAACTTATTATAAAATGGAAGGAAAAAATATATAAATAGGGCCTCAACTTTTAGTCTCGCCCCGGGTCTTTGGAACCTCAAGACCGGCGCTGCACATATGCCACCACAGGTCTTGATCAAGCTAACACAAGAACATCGGGAATGTGTAAACCAACCTTGAGGCACACAGGTTCGACTCAAAGTGAACAATATTATACTAATGTGAGGATTTGTTGATGTATACCCAACTCCATTAGTACGAGGCTTTATGGGATGATGTGGCCCATGAACAAAACCGTGAGTACTCTATTCAGAGGGTTCGTCGAGGTATACCGTATATCCCAACTCCATTATTAGGAGGCTTTATAGCATTAAGTGTCCCAAGATCAAATAGTAAGTACTATTATGCTAATGTGATTTCGGACGTGCATCTACGAACCCTCCTCATATATGTGTCACAATTTTATTTAGTGACATCTATTAAGTGTCACAATTCTTCAATAATTATGTCATTATTGAGACCTTTCGTGTTGTGTTGGAGCACAAAAAACTACCTCTCTCTGCAAAAATTCTTTGCTGATCATTATTAATCTTCTCCATTTACAAGTGAGAGAAGACAAAGAGTCATACATCTACAGTGTCCAAGAATTAACATGAAAGGATTATAGTCAAAAGAATTTTATTAATCTCGACGGCGTGAACTGTATGCATGATAACTACTTATACAACAGACTAAAATACCAGTCAAATATGAATTTTCTCTGTATTATTTATATAATTATTTGGCCATGATTTAAGTAAGCATATGCAAAAATAAATTCCCCATTTCATCCATCACCTTCACCGCCTTATTCATCTAGATGTGTGTGTGTCTCTATTAGCCTACTCATAGCCAGCTCAAGTCCTACTCTTCTCAAAATCAATGTGGATTAATTACTTCTATGTTTGATTTCATTCATATTTGTGTATGCAGTGGTGGAGCCTTAAAAAATTATTAGGCACTCCTTTATTTATTTATATTAGTGAGATAGTAGCAAAAATTTCCAAAAGACCCTATATAAATTTTGAATGTATTATTTCGATTAAAAAAAATATCCCACTTGGTCCCAAAATAAGTATCTTTATTGGAAATACAACTTGTTGGTATGGAATTCTTGGTATAATTTATAATGAAGAAAGTATGTTTGAAATGAAAAGATAAATGTTATCTTCTGTGTATCTCGATCATTGAGCAGAATAACTTTTACATTATGATTGAAGAAGACAAATCATAAGAATTTGTCTGGAGCTGAAAGGAACTGTTAATACACAGCCTAAAAGGCCACTAAAATGCATTACACGTGAAAATGTGTGTGTGGGGATTAATAAACACTTGATACATTCAAAAATGTTTCTAATCCATGATTGACTATGTCAGAAGAAAATATTCTGATTTCTGATAAAGGAGAATAAAAACAAAACGAATGAACAATGGTACTCTATAACCCAATGAGCAATCATCCTTTAAGGATTCTGAGTTGGAGCATAAAATCTGGACGAAGGGTCAAAGACTACCCATACATTCATAAAATAAAGTCACAATTTATTATTTTGGGACATCCATAATTTAAAATTTTATAAATATATTTCACACACCACTAAATCAGATGCATAGAATAATTAAATTGGATAAGTAATCAATGAAATTCTAGTTACTTGAAAATGAAACTGTTCCTATTAATCGAAATCTGACTTTAAAACAATGAAATCTACTACTTTCCTCCGTCTCACAATAATTGTCACTCTTTTCCATTTCGATCCGTCCCACAATAATTGTCACAGTTCATTTTTACCATGAATGGTAAGTAGGTCATACATTTCAGTAACTTTTCCAACTAACTATTCTTTACATTTCTTAAAGCCCGTGTCCACAAAAAGAGTGACAATTATTGTGAGACGGAGGGAGTACTATTTATAAGTGCTTAGGAAATCCTATGGACTCAAATGGAAATATAACGAAACTATATATAAAATTAAAGCTAAATTCGGAAAAACAGTTTATTACCTTTGTCGTCCTCTAAACAATGTCCATCATGTGAATTTCGCGCCATTCCGGTTCTGTATTCTGTTTTGGCAATTCTAATGCCAACGGAGTCGCCTATAGTCTTGAGCGTCATCAAAACCATTATACTCATATTCTATTAATTAACGTGGGATTTGAATTATGGAAAAGTATATTTTTTCACTAAATAAAAAAATAGTTATATGTTACCCAATAAGGCGACAAATTGTAATAAAATATAGATCATCCAACCTCTCTCCCTCCCCTCTGTTGTCCTTATAAACCATGGTGCAATCAACTCCTCATCACACCCAAATCATTCCCAACTACTATACTTAGCTACAAAAACATTCAATCAACACCAACACAACAACAAAAAATACAATCCATGAATATGACAGGAACAGGTTCCCCTTGTGGCGCCTGCAAATTCTTGAGAAGAAAATGCGTGAGGGGCTGCGTCTTCGCCCCCTATTTCTGCCACGAACAAGGCGCCGCTCATTTCTCAGCCATTCACAAGGTCTTCGGCGCTAGCAATGTCTCCAAGCTCCTCGCCCACCTCCCCATCTCCGACCGCTGCGAGGCCGCCGTCACCATCGCCTACGAAGCCCAAGCCAGGCTCCAAGATCCCATCTACGGCTGCGTTTCTCACATCTTTGCCCTTCAACAGCAGGTTTGCCTTTTCCTACTTTGAATTGATTTCCGATTACTTTTCTGTTTTGGATATTGTGTGCTTTGGGCCGAGCCTGCCAACACAAATTTGTTTCTGATGCCTCAAACTAATTGGGATTAGATAACACTGCTTTCCAACTTTCAACTTTCCTCACTCATCCGAGAAGTCAACATTTTCTTATATTGGATTAATTTGATGTTGATCAGGTTGTGAATCTGCAAGCTCAGCTGGCTTCTCTGAAGGAGCAAGCAGCTCATTCCATCGCAACTGCAGCAAACCCTAATGCTGATTTGCAGAGCTGGTATCAAAATCAGCCCCAATTGGGTGCGGATTTCAAGGGCTATTTCGGAGGTGGGGCGGAGATCAATCCCAACGCTTCTTCTGCTAATAATCAGTCCTTTGGGAGCTTCGATTCGGGGGAGATGGAGTCGGAGGAGAGGCAATGGCCGTTTCAAGATGATCTCGAGTCAGTTGCATTCAGATATATTCACCATTAATATTGGATTGAATGATTGATTTCTATATATTTAGGGCTTTATTGCCAGAATACATGATCATCCAATTTTTGTATTAGTGGCTTTTGTCTGCAAAATTGATGGTGAAATTGGAAACCCTAGAAATGCTTGTGCAGTCGGAAAATGTTCACCGCCGCCTATGATTGTTTTCTTAGATCATGTGTAAGTGTGACTTTGGAGTTTGGATAAATATAAATAATAGAAATAATTTAGTACTCCCTAGCTTACTTTTTATTCATACTTAGCTGCAGGTTTTGCTCATTTGCTATTAACACCTACATCTAAAACCTAATTAAGTCACTGTAATACTTTCCCCTTGCGGTATAAAACCTAAATTGCTAGATTCTGTTTCACTGACATTCTTGTACATTTTGTCCCTTTTTCCTAGGTTGTAAGTTGTAACTAACTCTTGTGATCGACCATGATATACTGATTGATACCCTGCAGAAAGTTCTAATTTCTATGATCTTGAAATTAATTGCTATACTTCTTTTAATTTAACAAAAATTGCTACTTATAATTAAGAAGGGGCACCTAAACTAATTATAGTATCCAATGTCTGTCCAAAATTCCTAATTCTGTTTCTTATTTTTCGTTCCATTATTACTAAGTTTTGTGGATAGTAAGTTCTGCTATTTTTCTAGCTAGTTGTATGTTATTGATTTTGTTGGTGATTCGAAGTCATTAATTAGTAGAAGTAACTATAGTTAGTTCATTTACAGTGTAAGTGATCTGATGCTAGCTTCAGATAAGTGCAGCAAAAACTCACGATTTAAGTGTAGATCAAGTGACTAAGTGAGAATATTTAGTGCTTGATAAACACATGTTATATATGTAGCTATGATCATTCTTGGTGTTTGATTCAATTATTTGATGTAATTGTCTCAAAACAAAAAACTAATGATGATTATGGTAGATTTCATATATACTGGATGTTTCTCGATTGCCTGGTTTGTATAACTGAATACTAGCCATGCATCAGCTAGATAGTGTATAAATGTTTCATTAATTATTGCTGAGCTACATTATACTTGGCTGATCAGAAAAGTTATTCTCTAAAGAAGATTATTTATTATATGGAGATAATAAATTAGTGGAAGCATACTTGGTCATCATGCTTCAAATTTTGGATACAGTGTCCTATATATTATATGTATTCTTGTTTATGTATAACACACACACACACACATACTAGTATACTTTATACTATAAGGTGTTCTTGGTCTGCACTGCATATATTGTCCGAACGTATCATCAGTTTTGGCCATACATTCAAGGACAGAAAGTTTCAGAGCCTAATTAAAGAGAGATTTTTTTTATGTATATGTTTTTTGTTGATTTTTTTAAAGATGGTTGTTTGCTAGCCTGTTAATTACATTAGATCACTATAAGTTAAACTATGAGTCATCAACTTTTTGTACTACACATTTTTGCATGGTATGGAAATATTTTTTTTTATTTTAGTCATAATTATTCCATTTATCTTACACAATAATCAATCAATTTAAATACAACAGTACTACATGGAATTTACATGAGCCAAAGTTCCCCCTTTTTTTCAATTATCACATGCTTACTCATTCCACGGAAAATAGACATATTTTTACATTTTGTGCCATTCATCATATTAGTTTCAATCTATTTATGGCAAATTTCTCTTTTTAATTAATAAGAATCTTATTTTTCAATAACAATACTTTAACTTACTTTTATTCTTAACTTTTTTTTCTTATTTTACCAATTTTGCATTAAAACTCATACCGTACACTCCGACGTAACAAAACTTACCTAAGAATAGCCAAGCCAAACTATTCTAGACATTTATGCTGCAAAACGTATTTTATTGAGTAATACGATATAGTTTCAGCAATTAAAAAATGGGCTAGTTTCCAAAAGGAAGCCCATTTTTGTCCATCTTAAAAAGCCCTTTTCAGAAATGTTACCTCGCTGTAATTAATGCATTATTGTATATTTATTCTGATTTTTATTTAGTATAGTATGTAAATACCATTCCATAGCCATAGATATATTCATATATTAAATGCGATTAATTAACACAAGGCAACTAAAAGCTAAATATTTTATTATATATCCCTTCTTTTATTATCAAGTTTTGAACTTGAGCGATGAAAATGAAAACATAAAATAATTGCATCACCTCAATCCCTAGGTTCGCCCTTTTCATTCAAAACTTTCTTTTCAAACATACTTTGCAGTTCAATGTATTAATATAAAAAACAAAAAATTATACTGTTGGAATAATGGCCGAGTCGTGTCTGGAATTTCGAACAACAAATCAAAATAGAGCATCGAAAATTTATTCTTCTATATTTTAATTAAAAGCTTTTGTTGTCATCTCAGAATATTGCCTCAACGCCGAAATGAAGTTTGAAAGTGAATACATTCCGCTTCACTAAAATTGTTTTTTCCTTCATGACTTTTTCTAGAAGAATTATTAATGATATCTTTCGTTTCTTTTAGTACTAATGAACTTAATTTAATTTGTTTCTACTTCTACTCATACTTTCCAGCAATAATGGTTCATTCAAACTTATGATCACTTTATTGTTTTTTTCTTACTTGGTAACATATAGTTAACAATCAATATATGATTCAAAAATGAAAAAAAAGGTCTTGCTTTGTGCCTAATAAAACTAAAGTACTCATTAATCACTATAACCAATACAGCAGTACACAAAAAACAATGAATTAAACCAAACTTGAAATATAAATATTTTCTTTATAATATAGCGTTTGAACTGTCATTGAAATTTGGGCCATGAATTACATTAATACACGCCTTTGGATAGATTTTTTCCGATTCTTTTTCTTCCTACTAAATTTAGTTTCTAATGAAATAATTCAATTTATTAAGTCACCAACTAGGGAGGCTCCATTTTGTCATCTTCTTTCCCAAAAAGAGTGAACTAGTTTTGCGCTAAAAATGACCTTTCAACTAATTAATAACCATTTGATATTAATCATAAATTAAGTAAGTTTGTGGGGTTTGGGAAAAGAAGTATTTTGTTGATTAAGTTGATAAACTTTCGAAATCAACATAAGCAAGGATGTGGCAGAGTGCAGTGAGTAAAGGGAACATGTGGTCTATTAATTTGTTGTTATTCAGCTATTAAAATTGTATATCCACTATGCTATTATTAGGTAGACCTACTTACTTCACCATAAACCCTAGACCAAACGACCCCACTTTCATATTATACGCTAATACTTATCTCAACCGTGCGTTTGCTTCTATAATAATGATATATATGTATAGCTTTTAGATTTTCCGGTCTTAATGCCTTTAATTGGACGGGAATATTTAATCATGTGTTGTGTGTATATTAATGATTTGATTTTTCTTTATCTCTAGTTGATATTCGAATCTTATACATGACATCTCAGATGGACAATTACAAATATATGTCCATTTAAAAGTAGCCTTATTAATACTTTTTTTTTTACTTTATGCGTATTTTAGAGTATGTATTTTAGAGTATCTAGACAAGTGCACACAAATTATCAAGTTTAATTAATTAACTGTAATAATATTATAATATTAAAAGATTACAGTATCGTAGTAGTATTTCAAGTGTCGATCCACAGGTACTCAGGGAGGTAAAGATTGTTTACACTTAGAGCATATAAAAGCATATAAAGATTTAATTTTTGATTTCTGAAAATTAATGACAAAATAAAGCTACAAGCTATCTAAATAAAGACTATTCAAACATGAAAAATGTCACTCCAAGTTGCTCACTAGACTTGTATTACTCTACACCTTTAACAATGAAACATATGAAGTGATTAAAACATCAACCTAATCACATACACTGAATATGTTAACGATGAGTAGTTCACAATTAGCTGAACACATAACTTATGAACCATTTTTCAATGTATATAAACTCCTACGAAAGTGCGGGAGAAATAAACATCTACTATGATCACATACTTAATCCACTATCTAATTATCCTTTGAACAATTCTATTTCAATAGCATGCCAACAATCAAACATTCTTAAACTATGTTAAAGAGACAATAGCAAAGGAAATAACAACACTACATTATTAGCAAAAAACATAGTGAATAAACATTGAGCACATTGTTGGTAATAAAACACATGAATTCAACGGTGTAGAAACATCCATACAAAGCCTAGATTACAACTTGGAGCGACATAAAGAGTTTAGCCTAAACACATGGTGGAATTTGAAATAAAAACCATAGGAATCATGCTCTCATTGAGTGGAATTTGGATTTGGAGATGGATCGTTGGAATATTGACCGGAATTTCTTCCTTCCCTTCTTCCTCCTCTCTTTCTCTCTCTCTTTTCCCCTCTCTTTTTTTCGTCTGGAATGTCCCAATAACCTCCCAAAACTGCCTCCAAACTATTTGAAAACTGAATTTGGTGGTTATTGCTTCATCCTACCCAGTCGGGTGAATTATTGGGCATAAAAATCACTCGGTCGGGTGCCCATTTTTGATTGCTTACTGGAACTCTCGTGCTTTAGACGCGTCACTCAGCCGGGTTCCATTATTATGCACGAAATTCACCCAGCCGGGTGCCTCATTTTGAGGGCATTCTGGACTCGCGACGCGCAGTCTGTCAAATTGGGCAGTCTGTCACGACTTTTTTTCAATGACCTTGTTCTGAATTCGAGCTTCATTCCATGTCCCGTTTCACCATGCATTCCGCTTCCTACACCATAAAACATACTTTTGTGAGCATCAAACCATATAAATCACATAAAGCAATGGGAATAAAGATATACTATTTGATTCACATCATTACTCCTTTATTATACTTCTATGATATAGCAATTATAAAATGATCATGCTAAATAGATGACACGTGTGCACATTACAATAAAAAAAATCCAATAAAGATAATTTTTAATGCTATTAAGGACGCTAATTTGTATGTCTAATTATACCACCATAGCTTCATAAAGTGTCCTTATAGTGTCCTACCTAAATTAGGAAACACAAATAGAAACGTCATACGAGAGTAAATAATTAAGATAATTTGCCCTCAATTTAGGGACGCTTTTTTATGCGTTCTAAATTATGATTATTTAAAAATTTTCAAACATTGTGATTCAATTTTTGTGTTCTTAAACGAAATTTTTTTTGTAGTGTCAATGAAATACACATTCCTACGACTGTAGAGAAAAAGATATCGTGAATAATTGATTCTAGAATCTAACAAATTTATTGTTAAGACATAACTAATTAAATATAAATATTATACAACTCGATTGGCTCTGATATAAAATTCTTGAAGTTGTTTCAAAGTTTGTACTACTAATTTTTTATTTTACTAGGCACAATTATTGGGATAGGGAAAACATGATTATTTAGTATAGTTCATATAACACGGACATAGGCATACATATCTAGAAGATAAGCCGGAAGCGCACGTGTGAGTTGTCACAAGATCCTACACAATCATTTTGTTCTCCATCAAAATAATTAACAATAACTAAATCTTCTCATCTTTAAATTTTTATTTATTTAACAATAAAAAAAAGCCTAACTTCAATAGAATAGATTTTCCTCTAGTGAGAAATTTTTGGTTCATTCCAACATGCATGTATACATTTTCCTTGATCACCAGTGCCAGTACTAATATTTCCTGCATTATGTGGTGGTGCAATAATTTGGCTAAATGTGATGCAATGTCTTAATTAATACTATAGATTTAGGCATATGGAGTTAAAGAAGCATCATTAATACAAGCAAAATATGAGTTACATCTCCAGCTAACCCCAAAATGAGATGTAACTCGTATTCCCATTGCTGAAAAAGAAACAAGACCAGTCGACCGTTGCATGGACACACACACATTCGAGGAATGTCTAGAACGAAGACAAAAAAGAAGGGCATGATTCCTTCTCCACGGTACTACTGTACAGGTCGAGCTAGGAACTAACTACCATGAAATTAGGTCTCACCTCTTGTGATGAAACCTCACTTTCAGTAAGAACTGCATCTTAACCTGCGGAGGAAACATGTAAAATCGATATGTTCACAATTCACATTGAAAAACATAGCATCAAAGTGTCGATGACAATCGAGATGTGCAGAAAAGAATCCATCCTTACAATGACAGATTGAACTGCAACACCAAGAAAGCATCTGGTGTCGAAACACTTACTTGAGCTGTATTATAGACGATATATTCATTGTACATAAGCTCTGACGCCCTCACTTTCGAATCCACTGGTTTTCCACAAGGTACAACGACATCATCCCTCCATTTGACAAATTCTGATTCTAAAGGCACTTTCTTGCCAAGGCCTTTAGTAGAGTGCTTTCCTTTAGGAGGCTTGTCGATATACTGTAATACAACAAATACGTTAAGAGAGTGTACTTAGCATCAAATGTGTAATGACTTGTATGTTTGAATGAGTAAAGCCAAGGATAGCATTGTGGAAAATATGAACTTCATGTTACCTGCGCCTTTGTTAGTTCATAAACGTCGCCCAAGGCAACTTCACTGAGAAGCATTAGTCCCACGGGATTTTTCTTGTCGGTGAAACAGTATTGAGCACTTTTACTGACCAAGTCAGCAAAGTAAACTCCCTTCCCGAACTGCAAATCATTAAACCTTTTTAAGTAAGTGGATGAAGCTTACTGACTAAACCTTTACAACTAAAACAATATGAGTGTCATAAGAGAACCATATAGCCAGTTGCTGGGGCTTCGGGAGGCGCAATTCGTAATCCTTGGCTAAGGATACCAACGAAGTTGGTCAATCTTGATCCTGTAAAAAACAGAATATTATATACAATTTCCTAAGCATATCCTCAGTAGCTGAGTTAAAATTATGCATAGACAAACCCACCATGCCAGAGAAGCATCTGGTTTTTGAGTTTTGATCGATAAGGAGCATACTTGTCCATTTCTCCTTGTCTTTCAAGAGAAAATACTTCCTCCAATTCAAGTGCCCATTCCTGTGGATTGAGGTAAAATCAGAATTTACTGTTCATGTACATAGGTAGATACACACCTGCATTTTAATGGACAGAAAAAAACAAAAAATGGAGTGACGCGGACAAATTAGAGAATGCCAATAGTGCTTCCCAATAATATGCAGCAAAGGGGGGGAGTAGATAGGGAAAATAACCCACTGTGTGAGTAGGAGCATGTGTAGCCTGCAGATACTTTTTAATCAGTCGGAACTCTTCACTGTCATGAGAAAGTGGAGAAACATGGCAGCATAGTTTCTCGTACTTCTCATCAATAGATTCATCAGTATTGGCATCAAAACCAACCAGTTTTGAAGCTATTTCAATATCCTGGAGTGCTTCCAGCATCTTCACCTGAAGAAAGAGAGTAAAAGTGCTACTGAAATGCCAAAAAAAGTACATAAACCAAATAAACAATGACGATATCAATCATGTTAAGTGTTTTACAAGTCAAATGACTTCATTATTTCAATCAAAAGTACTCCACTCATTTAAAAGGTTTCTATACAAGAACGTAACACTCCATATTCAAGCCATTTACTTACAATACAGAAATAGTTTTTCTTTAAGCAGAGAACACATAGCTTCACCCTTTAAAGGTAATAGATGTATACGTAACTATATTTTAAGTTAATAGATTGGACCTATAATAAAGGTGCTAATAGTCAGAATAAACGGAGAATGGAAGAAGATATTTTAACAGACACTACAGGATAAGGGAGAGCCTAATGGAATCATTGGATTGCTTTGTTCAGCTTGTCATCATAATAAAGTAGTGAAAGTAAGCTGCATTTGGTTTAAGTTAGAAATGAAAATTTGGCAGGATGTGGTCAATTCTATAATTTAAAGTTGTTGATTTACCATGTTACAATCGAATGAAGCCATCCATTCAAGCGTCATTTTCCAAGTAACAAATTAGCAAAGAATTTTTGCTGGTTAAACATTGTCCTTGCAACTTCTCCAAACTATTACTAATCAATATCTTCTGAATCGTCTTGGTTCTTTTTAATATGTGCTTCAGATACAATGATAACATGAGTCATCACCAGCTCATATCACAGAAAAGAAAGTTAGCATATGCAGACAAGATGCACAAGTCATTTTTACCGCTGCATATTGATAGTGCACGGTCTAAGGTAATAACATAAAATAGCTTCGAAATACAAAGGGAACACTAGCATGAGTTTCAACGAGACTCAACAGAATAATAACCAATGACAAAACAGAGTTAGGAGCATCACAATGTACCTTTAGTTTAAAGTCATCCTCATCCTTAATAACATGCGGATGGATTGAAGGAATAACAGTGAAAAATTTGTTGCTAGCATCAACTATGAGGCTCTCCTTCACTGTAGGATCATAATCATTGTTCTTTAACAAATTTTGGATCTGTGTTAACGCCTCAAAACCTGGAAAATGAATAATAACCACATAGATATAACTAATTAGTACTCGGTTTCTAGCTGAACGTAGGAGTGAATACAATTGACCTACAAAAATTCACATGAGGTATTATAGTGTAACGTACAATAAAGCTTGTTTGTTGTACCTTTTTGGATATTGCTTTTACTTAGTTTCCCCAGAGGCATTTCAGACAAATTAATCTCGAATTCCATCATAGCTTCCCTGCATGATTTGGGTTTTCAGTTATATTGTAGATCATAAAACATAATATTGTCATCACAAATAAATCCCAAAACCTATATGCCTCCACATTGAAAAGCATTTTCATCAATTCCACCAACTGAGGCGCAAGTTTGCTGCTTGTGAAATCAAGCTGTTTCTTCTTAGATGAGTCTTTTACTCCATAATCCTATAATCATAGATATTCAAGATTTTGATAAAATTTCTCATTCAACCCACTGCAAAAGAATTTCTAAGTGAAGGGAAAAAGAATAGCATACAATATCTAATGGAAAGAATCTGCCAGGTTGCTTGTGAAAATCTTCTTTTCTCTCCCACGACTCCCATGTATTCCCAGTCTTCTCCAGAAATAACCGTTTGAATTCTTGAATTGCGTTAGATTTATGCATTTCTTCCAGCTTGTTTCCACCAATCTTCTCGTTTCCAACTCTGCCCCATTTCCGGAACACGAAACAGTCGGAGCTTTTGTCATCTTGAATGACTTGAAGAATGTAGTAACTTCACACGCAGATTACAAAATTATATCAGACATATATAAGATTAAAGGAAAAACCAAAAGAAATTAACCAAGTCAGATTTTAGAAACAGCAGACAAAAGACACACATAATGGACAGAAATATAGTATTATAGCAAAAACTAAAATGAGACTGAAAAATAAACTACAGATCATCGACTCACATGGTAGTCAACATTGGAGTTAAGGTTATGTGATGATTTGTTTGAGCAAAGCACCAAAACACCATTTGTTATACAGGTGTGTGCATTCAACAATCGAAAGCAACAAAATCTAGGCACACACTCATGATCCAGTGTTTGCAATTGGCAAAATAATCATACAAACATCATATAATGCAGTAGATACATGTGCTATTGTTAACCAAATAACCGAGACTACATAGAAAAATAAATTCAACTTTGTCTTCTGCTCACATTACAGAGCATGTACATTTATATTTACAAAAGAGGGAACACCTTATAATTTCGTTAACATAGAGAAAAGTACAGATTAATGGAAAAGTATAAATAATCAGACGAGATGTTTAGTATCAATGAAGTTTAAAATGCTACTCTTTGTCAAAATAAAACTGCTGATTCCATTACTTCAAAGAAGATTCAGAATAAGAATGATATACCTATTAACACCAGTTGATAAGTCAGACATATTCAATGTTGTATTATAGATACTCTTTCCATCCTCAAGAATGTGCCCAGAATCTTGTAAGCCAGATTGCATATGCACAGCACTTTGCCCTTTCACCTTAATAGTAGCCATGCTATGAGTCTTCTCAATTGCTTCCACTCGGTATGAGTCAAAAGGAAGTTTCTTCTGTCTTTTGATGCAATCAACTAGATAATCTTCCCTCACAATAGGTAACTTCATCCTCCTGTCAGAGATGAAATTGTTGATCCCAGTAAGTCAAAAGACAAATGCAAAATGAGACTGATTAAAAACACCGTGCCCTTTAGGGAATAGGGATTTACCAGTTTGAATAGGAAATTAAGGTGGAACTAAAGTAAAATGTCTAACAGTTAGCAATTACCTTGCCTTTTTAACCTCAGCAGCAGTGTTATCCAGCATACCAGAGACAACTAGGCAATTGGTTTCTGTGAAAAATAATTCAAAAAGACGGTTAAGTAACAAAAATTTCCTAAATACAAAAGATACAAGATTAGATCATTTTAATGTTCAACCTTTCTTAATCTTCATATGAACTTGTCCACCTGATCCTTCAATTTGGTTTTTCCACTCCTCCTGAAAAAAGAGAAAATATACAGCTAGCTCTTACACCAAAATAAAGCTGAGTGACAAGGTTTTAACATAAGATGGCAACACTAAAGAAAATAAATTTAAGACCATACCACTGATTTATCAGGTACTCCAGCGATGGCAACCTTCAAATCTCCAATGTTTTCAACCTTGGAGGATGGACTAAGCCCACTAGCAAATTGACTGCCTGATGGTCCACCGGGGGACTTTGGAGAAAGCACTCTTTCTGGTTTCTTTACTTTTTGTGACTTAAACCACTGCAAATAATGACCCATCAGGCAACCAATGTTAAGGTTAAAATGTGGAAGTTAGTGAGCTTCTTCTCATTACCTTAACAAGATAATCATTGCTTGTTTCTTCAGGTATCTTCCACTTCCCCTTAATACGTTGAGGTTCGTGCGAAGCATAGGAGCACTTGCTCCACTCTGATAAATACCCAGAGCATCTATACATTCCGGAGGAATAATGGAGGCATCCAGAACAAATAGGGCATTTTGCAAGTGCTCCAAAAAACATTCCATCAGCACTGAACACCTCAGAGAAGAAAAAAGAACTTTAAAATGCATATTTCATGATAGATTTAGCATTAGACTTTTAGCATATTCTACTTTTTTTAATGATTACAAGACTGGGGGATGTAAGGTTTGAGAAAAGCAACCACATGAGTAAAGAAAAATGAAGTAAAAAGAAAGATCAATAGGCGAGTAAGGATTATAATGGGAAAGAAAAAAAGACCATTACATTAAGGAAAAAGAGCTCAAACCTGAAACAGGGAAAAGGATAAAATTGCAAAATATGTAAAAAGAACCAAAACACAACACCAGGTAATAATTTTACCTCTAACTATGAAAATATTTCATCAAAATTTAAAAAGACGACATAGTTTTTTCATAATCGTAATGAAAGCAGAATATACACTACCAGCGTGCGCGCAAGTCAAGTTCCGATCCTTTTGAATCTTGTTCATTGACTTCTAGCATCTCTTTCAACTCTGATGTAGTAACATGCTTTTTGAGATCATCTTTAAGGGCCCAGAGGCTCTTACTTTGCATCTCCAACTGGTTTTCCAGGGCAGGTTTTTCATCCTTTAAGTCTTTAGTATTCTTGGAAGATGAGGTCTTTCTTAGAGGAGTATCATCACTCTCAAGGGCTCTTTTCCTCTTGGCCCCACCTTTGGGTTCTGCCTGTTGGAGATCCCCCTTCTCATCATGCTCCAGTTTTGTGCCTGCAATGGGCAGTTTCAGTGACATAGTCAAAGAAAACAATCAATTAAATAAAGTAAAACTCAAACCTCCAGGTGCAGAAGGTTTCTTCACAAGCGACTGCAGTGTAGCTCGGTCCGAAGCTGTAAGACTGTCCAATCCGGAAAACTTCTCCAGTTGGGGATTTGATGCCGTGTCCAGGTAACACTTAGCATGGTTCCAGGACAATGCTCTGGCACCTTGACCTTGAGGCTTGGTCGATATCCGAAGCTAATACACACAACCAATAAACAAAAGGAAATGGGTAATCATACAAATAAGTAGCTAAGCATTGTCATCAAGTACCCATTGACACCAATTTATTCAATATAAAGTTCCAGTGAGATAAACACAATTGTATCAAGCCGAAAGTTTATCATGGACCAAAAAGTTTATGCAAGAAACATGTAAATTCATATTCTTTGCAAAAGGAACGTGCAAAATTAAATACTCTGTATGTAAGATGAACAGTTTGAGACAACCCGAGCTATCACATTCTGCGTTACAATAGAAATAGTACTAGAATTGAATTTGATAAGAAAACTCTGAAACACTTGATGCTGATTACTAATAAGGAAATAGAATTAGTCACTAGATGAACATGCAAGGTATCCATGACTACTTATTCTTTACAAATACCATTTTCTAAGTTGGTATGAGACAACTCGGTAAAAGTCCTTTTGGTTAATGAATAATAAGGGGAGCAACTTGTCACATAACCATGGGCAGATCTACATGGAGGGGTGGTGGGGCATTTGCCCCTCCTCAAAAATTTATATCAATGGCATTTTTCTTCAAATTTAAAAATTTATTTTAAATTCTTTTTTAAATGCTCCTTCTCCTTACTAGAAAATTTGCTTATAAAGATATTTTTGCATCTCCTCACGCCAAATCCTGGCTACGCCCCTGCACATAACTCGTAAGTTATAAGGAATTACTATATATGTATTCCAGTCCACACTTACAACAGATCCAGAGCCAAATAATTCATCATTTGGTTCTCTTATGGCATGATATTAACGATCATGATAACATTTGGTTAACACGTGTTTCATACAGTAAAACAAACATGACATTCATTTCCATCTGAGAATGTCCATCTAACCAGAGTAGGCAGGGTGATATTTAGAGAATGAAAAGAAAAGATAGTTTATCAAGATCGGCCTTATAAGCCTTACCTCTCCCTTTGCAATCTTCTCTTTGCAGCTACGGCAAGTAGCACGAGCCGATGGGGAAACATCAACACCACACTCTACATCCTGAACAGCAGTGGAGCTCGATACAACTGCATCTTCAACATACTTCCTTATCCTCTGCTGATCATCCCAGCGAAGTGACTCCAAACCTTCCACATCATCAACCCTGCAAAAATCGCTACATGAATAAGAAAATCCCCTTACCTATTATTTACCTTGTTTTTTCCGGTAGTAAAGATACGTACAGTTTTATCAGCTTCGCTTTCCTTAGGATGCAAGAAGCATGGTTCCACATCTGGCTCCAGAAATAAACTCAACTCAAGTGGCATAAACAAGAAGTTTACCTCCCAGACAAGAATGAAGCAATCAACATTATACACAATTTTTTTTTATTCACTAATACTAACGAGAAACAACTTAGAGGCAGCCTCAATCCATCCATTTAACAATTAACACAACAGCATAAGTCCAGTTCAAAAAAACAAACCCATAGAAGCCACAGTAGAAGCTATCCAAGTGAAATGAAGAGAACAGACTACATAATTTTGGTAAGAAAAGGTCAATATCTCGAAATCAAGGAGCCAGAAAAACAAGGAAAGGATTATGTCCAGGCAATTGGGCTTCAAGGAAAAAAGAGGGGAATACACCTAGAAATAAAAACAAATCAAAATACAGAACCCGCATTGCCAAGAACAAGAAAGACGTTGCAAAAAGAAAGCATTTTTAGGGGGTTTGATAGAAAACAGAAAATTAAGGGGCTAATTTGACAGCAAGGAGTGGGGAATAGAAAATACAGGCATGAAACCGTCAAACTGAGAGGCCTGGACCATCTTCCCAAGCCTGAGAGTCTCCTTCTCGATGGAACTCTTGCAGGTCTTGCATGATGATCTTGATGACTTGGCATACTCTGCTTTCCATGGCTTCGGAGGGTTCGCCATTTTCAGTTTACTTTCTCAGAAAAGTTCCTTCCTTTAGTATAGGTAGAGAGACACGAACACGAGGGGTTTGGGCTTTGACGTAATCATTCTAGAAACCTTAATTAATTAGAGAGTACAGAAGAAGAATGAATATACAAATCCGGCAAACCTACTAATTAGTTTAGAAACCTTATTTAATTAGGAGAGTACAGAAGAATAAGAAGAATGGGTGTACAACTATACATAGATTGTTGGTACTCCACTGCTGTTTTTTTATATCAAATTTACAATTTATTTAGACATGAAAATAAATTGCATTACCAAATAGTCCATTCGTCTCATAAAAATAGAGATTCGAATATGACACGAGTTTTAATACAAAATTGATAACATAAGTGAGATAGAAAAAAAAAAGTGATTAGAGTATTGTAAGTTTGTATATTATTATTAGTGAATAATGAGTTCAAGAGATAAAAACTTGCCAAAAATAAAAGTTGACTATTTTTATAAGACGGATGAAGCACAAATTTGTAAGTCATTTTTGTCCAATTAATAGACTAAACATAACATTTTCAATCATGATCGACTGATCATATGATCAAATACAAATTGGCAAGCCGTTTTTCTCCAATCAACAATAGTAATTTTTTTTTGATGGCATCGGTTTAGATTTTGGGCTATACCATACTGAGTAGAAAGTTTCATAGTCCAATCACCAAAAATCAAGTGTTGTAAAATGCCCGTATTCTGTATATCCTTCTAACTCAAATTCTTCTTATTACTTCTAAAACTAAAATATCAAAGTCGATTAGTTGGATCTAGGGATGTTAATTTAGCATGAAATTGATGGACAAAAATAAAAAGCCTAGGCAAAAAATCTCTAACCCAACACAAATAAAAATAGTAGGAGCCCACAGGTATAGCCTGAAATTAGAGTGGGTTAACCAACAAAAAAAAAATTTAGTATTTGGAGTGGGTTGTGAAATGTATCCAATCCTTACTTGTAACAAGATTACTACTATCAGGTAGTACTACTGTACTAGTATTTATGTAGGTCTATGTTGCAAACATACTTAATCTTTTATTTTAAGCAAGATTAGTATCTTGACTGAGAACACACGACCAATTTTTACTTTCAATAAAATGATAAATCAACGAATTGTTGCATGCTTATATTTTTCCTACTCTAGTTTCTGACGAGGTAGGTACATAAGATTAGTCTTTTCAAATTTTCTTTTTACAATAAGCAAATTTAAAAATCTAGATGCGTAATTGAATTGGTTTCCAATTTTCATTTTATTTTTGATAGGAGAAAACTTAATGAATTAAAAAAACATAAATAATTGTTGAGAGTGGGATTTGAACCCACGCCCTTTCGGACCAGAACCTTAATCTGGCGCCTTAGACCAACTCGGCCATCTCAACACATGGTAAGCAATTATAATTTTATTAGTTAACTACTCCCTCCGTCCCACAAAAGTCTTTTCCTTTTGTTTCACGAAAATATGCATTTTCCAATTTTACAAACTCTTTTCACTCTAATGAGATGAGACTCATTCTCCACTTACAATACTTTAATTACTTTTTCTCTCTATCTTTTTCTTATTTTCCCAATTTTGCATTAAAGCCTGTGTTGAATCCAAAGTGTATATTCTTTGGGGACGGAGGGAGTATTACTTTATTATAAAATTGAATTAATTATTGAAAATATATTGTAGTTAAACCGGATGAGAGATTGGTGGGCGAATAGTTGAGTAACTTATAGTCAACAGATAATGTGGAGTTGAGCTGCTGAATTGTGTTGTGGGATGGAGTTTGTGATTAAGAGCATCCACAATGGGGCGGACGATAGAGCCGCGCCCTAAGCTTAGTCCGCGGACGAAGCGCGGACGATAGGGCATCGTCCGCCCACTGTGGGCGACGCGAACGATGGCGCGGACGATGCAACGCGTTTTTTTTTAATTCGAAAATTTTGTTTATATAAATACCTCATCCTTAGATTTCATTTAAAACTTTTTTTTAATCAATGTATTATTTGCCGTTTCTATTTAATCGTTGTGTTTTTTAATTAGTTTGCATTTATATATTTGAAAACATTTAAATTAATTAACAAAACAATAGTAAAACCTATAGGGCGCCCCACGGCAGGTGGAAGAGCATGAGGATAAAATGCTGACGTGGCGGTGCATAGGGCGGGCTTTAGAGCATTAGCAATGGGGCGCTCTATGCACCGCCACGTCATCTTTTTTATCCTCCTACCCTTCCACCTGCAGTGGGGCGCCCTATGGGACGCCCTAAGGGGCGTCGCGCCCTATAGGTTTTGCTATTGTTTAGTTAATTAATTTAAATGTTTTTAAAATATATAATGCAAACTAATTAAAAAACGCAACGATTAAATAAAAACCGGCGAAGAATGTATTGATTAAGCAAAAGTTACACGATTCAAGTTGGCTAATCTATGAAATTCCCAACTTCCGGCGCAGCTCATCGATCAACCCCCGGAGGTATTCGGCTTTGGCGGGATCCGTACACTTCTCGAGGGCCTTTTGCGTCCGCAACAACGTCCGCACCATCAAGGCTGTTGCCAACTCCACATACTCTGCGGCCGTCGGGGTCTGGATCGGGACCGGGATCGGCGATGGGGCGGCGGCGGTCGAGGATGATGTCGCCGTCGCCGTCGCTTTCCCCTAGTTCTTCGCAGCCTTGACGCCTATGGGACGCCGGGAGGACATCGGTATGCCGGAACTCTCATCCTCCGCGTACGTCCGGTTGAGGTCCACCGGACGAGTTCCGCTTTCGCTGCTTGTGTAACCACCAGCTTCGGTGGTCTTCGTCCTCTTTGTCGCACAGGTGTGCAGAATCCCACCTTGGAATTTCTGCTTGTCCCTCAAGAGCGCCCAGATGTTGAAATTCTTGAAGTTGTCGTACATGGACTGGTACGACAACAGCGCTCTATCGCGCACATCGCTCAAGCTCTCGCTGCTTCCCTGCTCCATCGAGCACTTCTCGTACTCCGCCGGGAACAAGTTGACTTGCTTCTTCACCTAGTTCCAGTGCTTGCGGAGCTACTCCCTATGACGCTTGTACGCGCTCGACGGCTTCGCCTCATTGTAGTGCTCGGCGATGCGCTCCTAGTACGCAAGCTGCTTCTGGTTGTTCACGAATACCGGGTCCTCCGAAATATCTACCCAACACCTCCCCAAGACGAGGGTTTCATCCGGTTGGTAGTTCGTCCTCCCGGGGGCGTACTATTCATTCGTTTCAGGTGGTGGCACCTTGTACGCCCGGTGCTGGATCCGCTTCTTTCTGGCGGGGGCGGCAGCGGCGACGGGTCGGGTTGGAGACGGCTCCATGTCAGATAAACCGTACGAATCCGTAATGAATTCGGGATCGCACTGCGCGTTAGCGTCGAACGACCGATATTCATCGGGTTCTGTACCCGGCCAACGCGCATCACCTCCAAACATCGGACTATTGGGACTTGAATCCATTTCGTAGTAAATGTGAGTTTCGAGAATGGAAACGTGAAATGAAATGTTACAAATGAAGGTGGGGTAGGGGGTATTTAAACAAAGTTTTCGAATTTAGCATTAAAAAAATAAAAAACACGTGCCATCAGGCGCGCCATAGTCCTCGTCGCCCACAATGGCGCTCGATGGTCTATCGGGCGAGCTTCTACCGCGGACAAAGCATAGGGCGTGGGCTTAGGGCGTCGCATCGTCTGGGCACCCACAATGATGCCCGATGGCGCGCCCGAGGACGATGGCACGCATCGGGCGCGCCTTCGGGCACCCCATTGTGGATGCTCTTAGGGCGCCCCATTATGGATTCCCTAAGGAGGAGATAAGAAGAAGAAAGGAGTGAAGATCAAGCTTGTTGATAGCTTTTAGCTGAGGAGTCGTCCAATCAAGAGTTGGTTAGGAAGTTTATTTCCTGGCCGTTGATTCCAACTAGTCGTTAAATAAATTGTCTCATTCTCCGACCTCTCCTTGTCTCATTCTCCTCCGCAATGCCATTGGATGGATCGAGTCGACCGGCTGCAAAATGCGGGATGTCACCCTTTAGTTTTTTCTAAAATATACTCCTTCCTTCCGTTCATGATTTAAATTCACAAACGGTAAACATCTTTTGATAGAATGCAGTTTTATATAGTGCATAATATGATATGGAGTAGAAACTATATTACATATTTCAGTCTGACATCATCAGATGACGCAATGGCCACGCTGACGAAGTGACAACGTCGCTTGTGTATTTGACCAAATAAAACAAGAGCTTCGCAATATGATTTCTCTGAAGATTGACTTATATAATTTCTAATTAATACCCACATAAATCACTAAAGTTGAACAGAAAGTCGAGCCGCCCGTCAATATATAAAGATTCAGCATACTAAATATTCATAGTATTTGAGATGATTTATTCTTGCAGTGACGAAATCAGCAATCCCATTCCCATATTCATAAAGACTTTTTGACACCCCTATTTGCTTTTGCCCTTTTTCGTTATATATATATGCATAGTTACTACTCCCATAATTTGAGAGGAGAGCAGATGGACGAAAATCCCAAAGAGAGCAGCAGCGGCGCAAAGTTCCGGGGCGTGCGGCGGCGGCCGTGGGGGAGGTACGCGGCCGAGATTCGCGACTCCAACCGCCACGGCGCCCGGGTTTGGCTTGGGACGTTCGGCACAGCTGAGGAGGCGGCCAGAGCATATGATCAGGCCGCGTATACCATGAGAGGACAGCTGGCTGTCCTCAATTTCCCCCACGAGTATCCCGCATTCGCTTGCCGGTCCTCATCCTCGTCCTCGTCGTCATCCTCGTCTTCGGCTTTATCCGGCGTGGCGCCGAGAAATGAAGTGGAGGAGGGGAAACAAGTGATCGAGATTGAGTACTTGGATAACAAGTTGCTGGAGGATCTTCTTGAATTTGGAGAAAAAAATACAACTAAATAGTAATCATCGTATTTATTACTCCTACTTTACTATAGTTTCTTTGCTTATGAATGTCACGTAGCCAATCGGGAATGGTAGAACAGAGTAACACATGGTTAAACAGAGTAATGGCTTAATAAATTAAATTAAATTAAATTTGAAAATTTGGGTCCATGGCATGCTAACAAATTATATTGCATTGATTCAGCAGTGCAAGATTGAGATATACTTTTATTATAATGCATTTATACTAGTAGTATTGTTGAAGTATTTAAAGTTATAAGTTTTGATATGCCATCAACCCACCCTCAAAATTAATTAACATATGTTTCAAACAATTTTTTTTTTCAGTTAAGACTGATTGTACTAAGATTACTGCAATCAAACCCTTTCTTGCTGCAAATTGATTCTAAATATATTCATATTGAATATGACAAATTTTCAAATAAATCACAAATAAATCACCAAATTCGGGTTCATCCCTGATGGAGTACGTACTAAACAAGCCCAACAGCAGTAAAGCCCATCAGCCTAAAGCCCAAGAAAGAGTATCAGTTCGGCATGACTAAAGAGTATCAGTCCGGCATGACTAAAGAGTTCAGTTCGGCACAACCAAAGAGTTCGGCCCCAGCCTACAGCTCGGTAAAAGCCAACCAATCAAACTCTGCTCTCAGGTCGGCATCAAGCTCTACTCTCAGATCGGCAAAAGCTGCTCGGCAATAATTCAGTAGTTCGGTCTCAGTATTCGACCGAACTAGGAGATAGTGGACTCATGCAGGATTTCCACCTCCACTACACCCACGATCTATTTAGTGGTGTCAAGCAGTCATTAACTCATGCAGGATAGTGGACCCATGCAAGATCGCCACGATCTCCACGACATCCACTACCTAGTAAATAGCTGCATGCCACGATCTTGGTTCAATGTATAAATAGAACCTAGATCAGATAGATAGGGTTAATTTCTGTTAGACTCTCTCGCTCTCTAGAGATAAAATATCAAATAGCAAGTCTGTATTGTAAGCTGTAGAAAACAGATCAAGCAATACAACTCTGCCCTCTTTTCTTCCCGTGGACGTAGATTTACCTCAGTAAATCGAACCACGTAAATCTCTGTGTCGTGATCTGCATTTTCCTGCATTCATCGCCATCGAAAATTCGCCGATCCATCACTGGCGCCGTCTGTGGGAAGCAGAGAACCAAATTTGTGATAAAGCGAATTTTTGACCCTTTTTCCACCCCAAAAAAAATGCATACCAGATCACACACTACCCGTAATACCGTTCGTGAAAACCATGAGGAAGCTAGTACAGCCCGCAGGTCCGGAAAACAGCCTCGGGAGACATCTACTTCCAGTTTTCACGATGAAGGAACAAGCCGCTCAAAAGGTCCACACACCGAGTCTTCCCAGCAGCCTGATTTGAATGAGGCTGTCAAGCTGTTCTTGGCTGAGAAGCAGGATGAGTTCTTAGCCTTCCTGCAAAAGAGCCAAGAGCCGAAGACGAGAACGGTGGATTCTCCTTCCTCATCCAGACATGAAAGTCACTACCGCAGTAGTGCCGTGTCTTCCAGGAAGAAGAATCCTCAACCCCGACATGTTCCTGTTCCTCCTCGGTACCGGAATCACAGGAGATCTCCATCTCCTCCATACCGAAGAGATGTCGGGTTCGCCATGTACGGAGCATTGAAGACTCCGTTCTCGGACGATATCACCCGAACTCCCCTTCCACAGAACTACCGAACTCCGTCGATGACTTATGACGGGTTGGTGGATCCTCATGACTTCCTGGGACGCTATCAGTATAATATGGCGAACCAGGGTCTCAATGAGGTCCATATGTGCAAGCTGTTCCCCGAGCTGCTCATCGGGAACGCCAGAAGGTGGTTCGACAGCCTTCCTCAAGGCAGCATTAGATCCTACCGAGATCTAATGGATGCTTTCCACAGGAGGTTCTTTCAGAAAGCGGAAGCCCGAAGTACTTCGGCTCAGCTGCTTTCTATACGTCAAGGTTGCGACGAAAAGATCAGCGACTTTATGACAAGATTCCACAAGGAATGCCTGCAAGTAGACGATCTCAACGATCTGCTTGTCATCTCGGCATTCCAAAATGGAATCCTGCCCGGAGCTCTCTACAGGAAGCTCGTTGAGTGCGGTCCGCAGACAGCTCAGGAAATGTGGGACATTGCGGACCAGTACTCCCGAGCTGATGAGGCAGACCGTCGCAAACGGTCGTTAGACAGCTCATCGTCCCGAGGAGACAGAAGGAAGCCCGATCATAGCGATCAGAGGCTTCCTCGCCGAACTCCTTTTGAAAGAATTCAAAGGGCACCGGTACAAGGCAGATTGGGGCCACGTCTCAATCCTGAGAAGCCGCCCGCTCAGTTCGTACCCTTAAACAAGTCAAGAGCGGAAATTTTCGAACTACATTCCGATATGTTCGAAAAACCAAGGCGGATGACGAAATCGGCCGCGCGCCGACCTCAGGATCAATATTGCTCCTTCCATCAAGACTACGGTCACGATACCGAGGAGTGCCGACATTTGGCTGCAGGTATTGATGCCCTTGTGAAAGCAGGGACATTAAAAAAATACCAAAGCAAGCAGCCGAAAAGGAACAAAAAGCAGGGAGGTGCGAACTGCGCTCCTCAGGATCCGAAAAGGCAACGGGATCCCGAAGACGATAACGAGCCGCAATATGATGGAGTAATCCTAACTATTGACGCTCTCCCTGCCGAGAAGACTAAATCGTCTCTGAAGTCATAGAGCAGAAAAAGGCTTTTGACGAGCTCAAAAGTTATTTAGCCGAGCTTCCAATTCTCTCTGCTCCAACAGATGCCGAAGTGATTTTCTTATACTTAGCGGCATCCGATCAAACCATTAGCGCGGTGCTTGTACGAGAAGAAGGCCTAAAGCAGTTTCCCATCTACTTTACAAGCCGAGCATTAAGAGGTCCAGAAACAAGGTATCAACCTCTGGAAAAAATTGCTCTGGCGTTAGTAAATGCAGCAAGGAGACTGCGGCCATACTTCTATGCTCACAAGGTATGCGTCTTAACCGATCTGCCTCTTCGGCAAGTTTTGACCAAGCCAGAAGCATCAGGCAGAATCGCCAAATGGGCCATAGAGCTGGGAGAACACTCAATCGAGTACCTACCTCGAAAAGCCATCAAGGGACAAGCCTTGGCAGATTTTCTTGCAGAGGCCAAGTTCGATCAAGCAATCCCTGTCATTGCCGAACAGAAAAATTCTGCCAATGCCGAACTAGCACAGCCCTTGGAATCCGAAGAAGAGCCGCCGGACTGCTGGAGCGGATTCGTAGATGGAGCTTCGAATAAAACGGGAAGTGGAGCTGGTATTCTGCTTATCGCTCCCGACGGACCCGAGGTAACCTACTCACTTCGGTTCCTATTCCCCACTACTAATAATGAAGCCGAGTACGAAGCCCTCCTGGCCGGACTCCAGTTAGCGCAAAGTCTGCTCGTCAAATCTCTCAAAGTCCATTGTGATTCACAAGTCATAGTAAATCACATGTTGGGTACAAGTGAAGCTCGTGACGAGAGAATGAAGAAGTATTTGGACAAAGCGCAAAGCATCAGCCGAAGTTTCTCCTATTTTCGGATAATCCGCATTCCCAGAGCGGAAAATAGCCGAGCAGATACCTTAAGTAAGTTGGCCTCAGATCCGAGCTCAAAGGCGGAAGAATTAATGCATCGAAGCATTGATGAAGCCGAGGTACATTCAGTATCCAGCTCGCCGAACTGGATGACGCCGATCTTGCAGTATCTGGATCAAGGACAATTGCCCGAGGATAAGAGAGAAGCTCGGAAGATCACGTGCCGAGCACTTCGGTACGAACTTCATGAAGGAGTCCTCTTTAGAAAGTCTTACCTCCAGCCGTTATTGCGGTGCGTAGGACCAGAAGAGACGGACTACATCCTCAGAGAAGTTCATGAAGGATCGTGCGGTAGCCACATCGGAGCTAGAGCTTTAGCTAAAAAAGTTCTAAGATGGGGATATTATTGGCCAACCTTGGTACAAGAGGCAGTGCAGCTCGTCAAGAAGTGTACGAAGTGCCAAATTCATGCAAATGTCCCAAGGATGCCGCAGACCGATCTATACACTATGCAAAGCCCTTGGCCTTTCATGCAATGGGGCATAGACATAGTGGGACCACTTCCTCAAGCTCCTCGGCAAATGAAATTCCTTATCGTTGCCGTGGACTACTTTACGAAGTGGGTGGAAGCTGAACCATTAGCTACGATAACGAGCTCGAAGGCATTGGATTTCGTCTGGAAGAACATAGTGTGCCGATTTGGCATACCCCACATCCTCATCTCGGATAACGGGACTCAGTTCACCGACAAGACGTTCAAGAATTGGTGCCAAGAGCTGAATATTCAACAGCGGTTCACTTCGGTCTCTCATCCACAAGCAAACGGACAAACGGAGGTAACAAATCGTATCCTGGTGAAAGGGTTAAAAGCTCGGTTAGAACAAGCCAAAGGACAATGGGTAGAGAATCTCCCTCAAGTCCTATGGTCCTACCGAACTACACCCACAACCTCCAACGGTGAAACTCCGTACAGTCTTGTGTACGGCACTGAAGCCGTGATTCCGGTGGAGATCGGCATACCCAGTCCCCGAACTCTAAATTTCTCAGCAGAAATGAATGACGACGGACTGAGAGCCGAGCTAGATCTTGCCGAAGAAAGAAGAGAATTGGCATGCATAAAAGCAGCCAAGTACAAGGAGCAAGTAGCCCGGTATTACAGCCAAAGGGTGAAGAAGCTGCAATTTCAAGTGGGAGATCTCGTCTTGAGAAACAACGAAGTAAGCCGAGCAGAAAAGCTGGGCAAGCTCGAACCCACATGGGAAGGTCCGTATCGGGTGTCAGAAGTCCTCGGCAAAGGGTCTTACAAATTGGCTCACATGTCAGGAGAACAGGTACCCCGAACATGGCACATTTCCAACCTCAAGAAGTTTCATTTGTAAGAGACAGTCCGGTCAGTCAGTCTTGAGTCCTGTCCGGTCAATGTGCTTTATTTGGTTTGCTTGGTCTTTATTTGTCTCTGTGCGTTTTGTCTGTGTGTTTTGTCCGTCTCTGTGCGTGTCGTCTCTTACAAATGTTACTGAGGTATCTTGTTCTTCGAAGGCTGATCCCCTTCTTAGAACATATACAAGCCAACGATTGTGAGTCCAAGCTTCTAAAGAGGATACAAGACCACAATTTAGCTTAAACAAGCAGTTCGTCTGAAACGAGCTGCAACAAGCCAACGATTGTGAGTCAAAGCTTCTAAAGAGGATACAAGACCACAATTCAGCTTAAACAAGCAGTTCGTCTGAAACGAGCTGCAACAAGCCAACGATTGTGAGTCAAAGCTTCTAAAGAGGATACAAGACCACAATTCAGCTTAAACAAGCAGTTCGTCTGAAACGAACTGCAATAAGCCAACGATTGTGAAGTCCAAGCTTCTAAAGAGGATACAAGACCACAATTCAGCTTAAGAATCAAGCACTTCGTCTGAAACGAACTGCAACGAAAGTCCGATTCTCGCGATAAAACTTGCCTGAATTAGGACAAGGGAAAGTCCAATCCCCAAATTAGGACAACGGAAAGTCCGATCCGAGCGATAAAACTCGCCAAATTAGGACACAAGCTTAGTCCGGTCAAAGATGTTTATTTCATCAGACCAAAGACGAGTCCGGTCAAAGATGTTTATTTCATCAGACCAAAAACGAGTCCGGTCAAAGATGTTTATTTCATCAGACCAAAGACGAGTCCAGTCAAAGATGTTTATTTCATCAGACCAAAGACGAGTCCGGTCAAAGAAGAATTCACTTCATAAGACCGAGGACAAACATCAACTTACCCCGTATCTTTATCCAGAATGCCGAAGTAATTCACTTCGCTTTCCGGGGGGGTAGTGATGGAGTACGTACTAAACAAGCCCAACAGCAGTAAAGCCCATCAGCCTAAAGCCCAAGAAAGAGTATCAGTTCGGCATGACTAAAGAGTATCAGTCCGGCATGACTAAAGAGTTCAGTTCGGCACAACCAAAGAGTTCGGCCCCAGCCTACAGCTCGGTAAAAGCCAACCAATCAAACTCTGCTCTCAGGTCGGCATCAAGCTCTACTCTCAGATCGGCAAAAGCTGCTCGGCAATAATTCAGTAGTTCGGTCTCAGTATTCGACCGAACTAGGAGATAGTGGACTCATGCAGGATTTCCACCTCCACTACACCCACGATCTATTTAGTGGTGTCAAGCAGTCATTAACTCATGCAGGATAGTGGACCCATGCAAGATCGCCACGATCTCCACGACATCCACTACCTAGTAAATAGCTGCATGCCACGATCTTGGTTCAATGTATAAATAGAACTTAGATCAGATAGATAGGGTTAATTTCTGTTAGACTCTCTCGCTCTCTAGAGATAAAATATCAAATAGCAAGTCTGTATTGTAAGCTGTAGAAAACAGATCAAGCAATACAACTCTGCCCTCTTTTCTTCCCGTGGACGTAGATTTACCTCAGTAAATCGAACCACGTAAATCTCTGTGTCGTGATCTGCATTTTCCTGCATTCATCACCATCGAAAATTCGCCGATCCATCAATCCCATATTTTTCAAAATTGAATTTTGCAATTTTAGCAATTATTTCTTCTATGTCATCTCGGCAAAATGCGCGGACGATTTTAAACATGCCACACACTACATTCCCTAAAAGAAGATATTTAACATTCCTAATATAGTCATAACATTTTTATCTGTTTAATATCAACTGTCATATCAATGTGTAACTTGCCGGAAAGCATACGGATGTGGTAATTGTGAAACATTACAAATTTTGATCATCTTTAATAATTTATTTGGCAGTATGCCATTTTAAATATTTTATGGGAGAGTAAATAAAAAATACTCCTATAATATATCTAGCCTCTTCCATTTTCCAATATTGTAATAATAATACTACTACTACTACTATAAGATTATTATATGGTCAACTGACCAATTATCATCCTATCACACATGCTGAAATGAACCAAGACTTTCAGGTCCAAATCAGTTGGTCATTATTAAAAGTTAACTTTGCATCAATTGGATGATTAGTGCTAACGGAATAATGACGCAAATGCAGAAGTGATATCATTGATGACTAATAACGGACGTCTCATCTTCAACAGGTGAATAATCAAATGATTCAGTGCTTTTGCTAAATTAAAAATAGTTCGATTAATCAAAATTAAATTAACATAAATGGTGTATTTAGAAACAAAAATTGATGTTCTTGATGGACTATAGTAGATTAATTAAAAATTGGTTGACATATATATAGTTTTTTAGTTAACCATGTGATAATGTTAACTCCATCACAATGAACATGACAATTTCTGATTGGTTTTTCTATTTTACTGACAAGAAGTACCTTTAATTTTTTTTAAATGCAATGTAAATTTCACAGGCTAATCAACATCTACAAATGTGCTTATATATCTCGTATTATGTTTTGATTAAGATACAATATGCTCGAATAGATGATCACGCACCGTTTTCGTAAAATTTTTTTTATTAGTTACAATTCAATAAAACACGAGAACATCGACCATAAGACAATTGTGAGTTAGTACTTAATACTCCCCAGTCCCACAAGAATATGCAATCTTTCCCTTTTAGTCTATCCCAAAAGACTTTCTAATTTTAGAAACTATTTTCTCTCTATTGAGGTGGGACCCAATCTCCACTAACAATACTTTAATTATTTTTTTCTCTCAACCTCTCTCTTACTTTATCAATTTTACATTAAAATTCGTGCCGAATCCAAAATGTATACTCTTTGGAGATAGAGGGAGTAGTACTCTATCCGACCCACAAGAATATGCATTCTTCCATTTTTAGTCCGTCTCACAAGAATATGCAATTTTCAATTTTGAAAACTCTTTTTACCTAATGAAGTGGAACCCATTTTTCACTAACAATACTTTAATAATTTTTTCTCTCTAAATTTCTTTTACTTTACCAATTTTGCATTAAAATCCGTGTCGAACTCAAAGTGCATATTTTTTTTAATACGGAGTGAGTAGTAAATAAAAGAAAACAACAAATAAATCGTCAGAACGTGACAATACTTTGTGACGAATTGTTTGACGTCATTCCCAACACATCATCATGTTTATATAGAAATAAAGTATAGAAATAAAGATATTGGGCATTTTCGAAAGCTATGTCTTAAATATTATTCATAGACGAATAATGTATGCTAGCCTGTGTTTTATATTATGTCACGCATGTCGAAATGAACCAAGCCATTCCAAGTTCTCATCTACTACATAATCACTTTGTCTGTTTTCACATAATTTATTAATGCAAAATCATTGAAATTAACTACTGCTTTTTTAAGGAAGAAATAAACTACAAGTTGATCATTACACGAGATTGACTGATCAGCTCCTAATGATGCAATTGTAATGACATCATTGGTGACTAATCAAGGATGTGTTAATCCAAGCTAACAGCAACCGCCCCATTTGTAAATGAGTGATGAAAAACAACCAAATTTTATACAACCAAAATAGGTTATATTAATAATTTGATGTATTAATTATATATTAAAATAATAAATGTAGTGAGTGGACAAGTTAAAAAGACTTATTAGTCTTTTAGCTTTATTTTTTATTTTTATATTTCATGAATTTCCTTTCTATCGTTTTTAAAATTTGAATTAAAGTATGCACTAATTATATTTATGGTTCCAAAAAAGTAAAAAAATTATCCATAAATCATAAATATATGACCACAATATTAGTAAAATGTGAGTCTCAATTTTCGTGTACTTCTATTTCTATGTTCCTCATTTTCAGTCCACCTGTGTTGGACACAAATTTTAAGAAATTTAAATAAAATTAACTGAAAATATTAGTGAAATTCGAATCTCACTTTTATATTAGTTTTATATTTTCTCTCTTCCATTAAAAATGAAAAGTTTTCTTTTTTGTGATTATTCCATTGGAAATGAAATAATTGAAGATAGGGATGTCAATGTAGCCCGTAACCCGTGGGCTGGTACGAATAGCCCGCCAAATTTATAGGGTTAGGGTTGAAAATTTCTAGCCCGATAAAATCAAAACCCGATTAGCCCACACCCGATTAGCCCGCAACCCATTAGGGTCAGACCTGAAAATCCGACGGGCTAGCCTGAAAACCCGATAAAATTTCAATTATTCTATTTTTTTACTTCTAATTCGACATTTCATTGATTAATTTTAACTAAAAAATAACTTTCAATTTTATATTAAATATACAAATTATATATTGAAATTTTATTAATATAATAATTGATAAATAAATTAAAAACTTCAAATTCACAAAACAAATATTTAAATTTCTAAAACATGCATTAAAATTCTACGAAATATCTCAAATATTAGTATTTGATCATGTTTATGATTGAGTTTAAGCATATATCTCAAATATATCATAATTAATTGTTTTGCATTGTATGAATATTAGTAATTTTAATCATTATTTATTGGATTAATCGCATGTTAATATTATCCGTAGCAACCTGATTAACCCGCCGGGCTAGCCCGAAACCCGAGCTTTTAGGGTTAGGGCTGAGCTTTTATAACCCAAAAGAAATCACAGCCTGATTAGCCCGCACCCGATTGACCCGCAACCCGAGTAGGGTTGGCCCAAAACTCGACGGGCCGGCCCGATTGACATCCCTAATTGAAGTATGTCATGTTATGACATCACCATTTCGTTGGTTAACAATTGTGTACATGTCACTACATTATCATCAGTAAGTCAATTGCAATTATAATATTCTAAATACGTATTCAATTATGTCAATAAAAAATTTCTTCGACCTCTCATGTAATATCAACACAACTTTATTATAATGCAACTTTACTAGTATTTAATTTATGAAATGACATGATTGCCAACAAGGTAAAGCTTGCTTCAGCATGATGGTGTTTGACAGTGTTCTTTAATGACTACAACAAAAATTTGGTGATTCGAACGTATTCACATATTAAGAGTTCAACTAATTATAATAAAACCATTACTTAACTAATGAGATTTTTAATTAAATTACTATAGAAAAAATGATGTCAAACTTTTCAATTTACTTTCTTACGGGTTGAATTTGATTATGGAGTAATTGACAAGTACACTTTTTTTAGGGAAAATGACATCTTTTTATAGTTTAGATATATAAGCCTGAATAATTAGACTGACCAACTCACAAATCAATCAAAGATTTAGTTTAGACTCATTGATTGTGATTTCGCCACTTTCGACTCAGTGCGATTTCTTTATCCATTCCTAATCAACATCATTAAATTAATTAAATTAAAGAAAAACATCTGGAAATTATAAGTGTTGAAACGGCTGCCCAATTAACTGCACCGTCGGCCACGTGCTTTGATAATTGAACATTTCGTCTAATTATATTACTACTATAATCGATTCTGTATTTTTAATAAACATTACTATGTCATTAATCATGATGCAACAATGTGATGCAACTAACGTGACGTATGTGGCGAATCCATCCCCATACATACGAGATGTTTTCCAATTTATATTTAGTACAGTAAATATTCGGTCACTTTAAAATAGAATATCATTTCAAAAATTATTACTAGTATTTGGTAAGATATGTTAGAAGTAGTTAGTACCAAAATGGCGAGAAAAACGAATATTATAAAGTTTGTAATGCATACTAATCTTTCAAATGCTCTAAATTAGTATGATAATCAAGTAATCAAGTCAAGAATATTGTGAGAAAAATGTGTGTATAGATTTGGGCCTCTGGTCCCAATACTGAACCAATTTATTTCTATAGATGATATATACTAATAAAATTTATGTTATATCATTAAATAAGAGACTACAATTAATGCGTAATTTGCGGATTTTAGAATGAATTAGGTGTGTTAATTTGGATCAATCCACTAATAAGAATTGTCAGGCAATTTGATGAAGGCCCATTTGGCATAGATTTTCTTCAGTTTGCAACATATATGTCATATGTGTATTGATGATTTAGACGATCATCCTCTCTGATCTCGAAACAATTAAATATATACCCGGCAAAATATAGATAAAACGAAAACAATACTCTTCTATTTTTGAAACTCATATTTCAACTTCGTATTTCCCACAAATTAGATTATCATAAAATTAGGAGTATATTTTTATTCAAAATTCTAGAATTTAAGTTTCTCAAAAGGAATGTCTGAACAAAGAAAAAGTATATATTCAACATTCAAATATGAGCTTCTACTATACTAGTACTCTCTCCGTCCCAGCCTAAGCGAGACATTTCATTTTCACACATAGTAATAAATAGTTTAAGTGGAGAAAAAGTAAAGTGAGAGAGAATAATGTCAACGAGAGCCGGTCACTTACCGCAATTGTAACCATGCTTGTTTCAATTTATATATTGACTTTACCAATTTCAATACATTCCTCTCTTGTCCAGGTACTACAAAACCTTCGGATTGTTCCATAAGATTTTCTCTTCAAGGTCATCATTTGGAAACACGGTTTTAACATGCATTTGGTGAATCTCAAGATTGTACAGTGTAACAATCACGAGAACCCCAAGAATGGTAAAATCCTCATTTCAGGTGAGTAGATATCGAAGAAATCGTACAATTCCTTTCGTTTCAAGTATTTGACCACTAATCGAGTCTTATACTTATCAACTGTTCCATGTTCCTTAAACTTACGTTTAAGGAGCCATTTACATCCTAAAAGTTTGAAACTATCATACAGATCAATTAACACTCAAGTGTAGTTCTGAAAATTTGAATCAATTTAGCTTTGAACAGTTTTTCTCCAGTGTAACCTATTTGGCCAACAAAGGTTATTCTGATTGATGTTGGTTCTTAATTCAAAGTGAAAATAATGTAGCAAGGACCAAAAGTTTTCGGTGTTTTGACTGTACTATCACTTCTTGATTCTACTTTTAAAAAAATCATATGATCAAAATTTCAAATTTGCAAGTGGATCAAATATTTCAATCGGTACTTCTCTTAAGCTTTCTCTTGCAAGCAATTAGGGATGTCAATCAGGTCAACTCGCTTCAGTTATCAAACTATTCGGGTGAAGACTATTTGAGTTTGAATTTTTCGGGCTATAAATTTCAGCCATAACCATAAATCTTCGGATTCCGGGCTAACCCATCGGATCAATCGGGCTATATATATTAATTTCATTCTCATAATAACAAATTGAATATAAACACCGGATTCTCATGAATAACTAATTGAACACATCTTCACCGTTCTTCATAAATAGTGGTTTTACTTTGTACCTTAGATGTATTAAAACAATAATAAGCTCTACTAAGCATTAATAAATTAAATATATCACTTCCACTTTTATGTATTCTCCTATTTTCAATTTTTTTTTCTGGGTGATTTAACATATTCTAACCCTATAAAAAATCACATACTATTATGGATATTATCATATATTATTGGTATTGTTAGTATATTTTACCGGTGGCATCCATTTTAAAAGTATAAATGTATATCAATATTAAATTTATAATCCGATTTACATTTTACGAACCATCACGCCTCTCATCTGGTAGTGGACAATCCCAATGCTAATTAATCTTATTTTTAATGCCATAATTTAGCATTAAACTAATTCGTGTTTAAACAGTTTTTTCTTTTGGAGAAAGTGATTTGACATCATTACCCGCATTTTCTTTTGTTCTCTTTTTTACATCATTATCTAATAATAATTTTTAAGCAGTATTTATGGCAGATGCTATTGTCTGATTGCTATGCCTTAAAATTAACCGGTGCAACTCGATGTATTGACTCACAACCCTACCAGTGTCAAATATTTCAATCGGTACTACTCTTAAGCTTTCTCTTGCAAGCAATTAGGGATGTCAATCTGGTCAACTCACTTCAGTTATCGAACTATTTGGGTGCATACTATTTGAGTTTGAATTTTTCGGGCTATAAATTTCAGCCATAACCATAAATCTTCGGATTTCTGGCTAACCCATCGGATCAATCGGGCTATATATATTAATTTCATTCTCATGATAACAAATTGAATATAAACACCGAATTCTCATGAATAACTAATTGAACACGTATTTCACCTTTTTCATAAATAGTGGTTTTACTTTGTACCTTAGATATATTAAAACAATAATAAGCTCTATTAAGCATTAATAAATTAAATATATCACTTCCACTTTTATGTATTCTCCTATTTTCAATTTTTTTTCTGGATGATTTAACATATTCTAACCCTATATAAAATCACATACTATTATGGATATTATCATATATTATTGGTATTGTTAGTATATTTTACCGCTGGCATCCATTTTAAAAGTATAAATGTATATCAATATTAAATTTATAATCCGATTTACATTTTACGAACCATCACGCCTCTCATATGGTAGTGGACAATCCCAATGCTAATTAATCTTATTTTTTAATGCCATAATTTAACATTAAATTAATTCGTGTTTAAACAGTTTTTTCTTTTGGAGAAAGTGATTCGACATCATTACACATATTTTTTTGTTTCCTTTTTTACATCATTATCTAATAATAATTTTTAAACAGTATTTATGGTAGATGTTATTGTCTGATTGTTATGCCTTGAAATTAACCGGTGCAACTCGATGTATTGTCTCATTATTGGCAATATGTCATGAATCACATTTTTAATATCAACATTCCTATTACTCAATATCAAATCATAAGTTCGTGAACATTCTAGTAACAATAAACTATATGAGTATGTCAATAATCCGCATAGGGGTACCGATAACCCATACGTGGGTGCCGATAACCCACATAAGGGTGTCGATAGTCCACATAGGAGTGCCGATAATCCATTTGAGTGTGTCAATAATCCACATAAGGGTGCCAATAATCCGTATAAAGTGCCAAATTAGAAATGCCCCACTTAGAGTGGGACATAAGGAGTATAATCGCCACTTTAGTACTCCTATTTTATTCGCTGAGAGACTGAGAGTTACTGTACTTCACTTCACTTCAATATCTCTAAGTCCAGCTTCAATTTCAAGGCAAAATGCGGTTCAGTTTCAATTTTTTGGGTTTCAATTTCAGGTTTGTCCTGCGACGGGAAATCGTCAAGAGGTTGGAAGAAGAAGAGTACACCAGCATCGAGAAGTTGGAGTTTCATCTCGGTACGAGGCGGATGCGCCGCCAACTCCGCCGGGAGATTGGGACGTGAAGGCGGCATTTCTCAGTGAAATAGCCGAGAAAGCTATTTCACTGACCACCGAGCGGGAGGTTCAGGGGCGGTGCAATCTGATGTGCGCGTACGTTGCGTCCAAGGCCAAGAAAGCCTTGGCCGACGTACACATTTTATTTTATTTTCTTTTTTACATCATTATCTAATAAAAATTCTTAAACATTATTTATGGAATATGCTATAGTCCGATTGTTATGCCTTGAAATTAACCGGTGCAACTCGATGTATTGACGCACAACCCTACCAGTGTAACCCACCAGCCCGAATGGGCTAACCTAGATGACCCTGTTTATTATTCAGGTTATAAAATTATATAGCCCTAACAATATAATTTTACCGGATTATTATGTTGTTTTGTGCATTTCGAGTTAAATTGACATCCTTACAAACACTATAGAATTAGAGATCCAAAAGATATTTGACAACACAGATGAAATTGGGCTAATATATATGACATGGTAGTATGCTTCCTTGTTGATCCAGCATATACCTTGGGAGATACCTGAATTTCGTATTATATGTATATACCTATCTATTCTCTTAGTTCAGACCTCATGAAATCTTTACGATCCTATAGTTGTATCCACCTTTAGACGTATCATACCCCACGATTAATACTATATGATTGAATTTGTTTGTCCACCAGATATAGAATAAACCATTATCCTTATAATAGTTCAAGTATTTTGAAGATATAACACAACGAAGAAGTTGTTTCACAACAAACCTTTGTATCTTCATCTTGTCTACACACCCCTCATTGTTAAGGGGTAGCATTTCAATCTCGTCAATATAAACAACTTTGCGTCCTTTTAACTTGTTTGTCCAGAACATTCCAGACTTTGCCCGATAGGGATAATCTTCCTCCGTGTGTATTCCATTTCCAGCAATATAAATAAAGGCATCGCAACACATGCGACTTTGGGCTTTACTACGATCGAGAAGCTTTTTAGCGGACAGGTTTAGGAGACAACATCTCTCTATATGATAAGCTCCTTCAACAGTACCGACGATTGCGAAGGCCCAACATGAAGAGCATTACCATTGTTTTTTGAATTGGGTGACGGCTAGGGATGGTGAAAAATACCGGAATATCCCGGTACCGGCCTAATTGGAACGAAAAATACTAGAAATACAAAATTTTTGTTATACCGTAATTGGTAGGAAAAATTTTGAACTACTGCTGAAATTTGGTATTTTCCACAATCTTTAAAGTTAGTCAGATAAATAACGAACTTTAATAACTGTCTTAATTTTTCGGTAAATTTTTCATACTAAAAAAATGAGGTACAATATCGATATTGAAATCCTTCATACTCAAAATGAGGCATCCGGTAATTTTGGTAAGGTAAAGGTATGGCGAATAGAAACTAGAAAATGAACAAGAAAAAGAAGATTACACTAAATAAACTAAAAATTAAATTGAAACTAAAACCATAGAGATATTAGTCGAGTTGAAAAATTTTCTTTCCGTATGACGAGATACCCCGTAGTGATCTCGGATTTGATGATTCATCTCCGAAGGTAAAACGACTTCGTATCTGGTGTAGCAGCATCGCTAACAATAAAGTTCCGACTAACTAGATAATAGCAAGGGTAGAGCTTCGACTAACAAAGAGAGAGAGAGAGAACTTATGCTAATGCATGTAGAGATTTCATGTGTCGTGGTGCGTAGAGAATGCATGAGTTTGCCTTTCTATTTATAGGCCAAGCCTAGTACAAGTGCAGCTAGTGTAATCAATGCAAAGTCAACTCTGCAATTAATAACAGTCGAATATTACAAACGTTATAGATATCTATCATGGAACGTGAACATGAACAGATGTATCTAGACACATCTCATGTAGTTGTTCGTTCCAGAGACGTACCTGGACAATCCGATCAATGTGCACGCATGGACGATTACGTGTGAAGCCATGCATGCTTATTTGCCATGTGTTTTGGTCTACGTGTCCAGTGTGTGATTAATTAATTAATCTCTTAACTCCATATTACTGGGACATAGGAGTACTTTAATTCATTATTTTTCAATCACCGAGATCGGTTAAGAAAAAATGAATATATCACAATCATCTATTCATCTATTCAGATCATAGATGGATTCTATATCATTTCATTTCACAAATTAAATGGTCGGTAACTTGACGAGCACACATGAGTGTTTGTTTATTAACATTAGGGTGAAATTAAATGGTCTGTAACTTGACGAGCACACATTAGTGTTTGTTTATTAACATTAGTGTTCATGATAGATTTGAACTTAATAAAAAGAAATACTCCTACTATTTATTTGGTTATATCCGAACTCTTTTCTATACATAGGAATCAACAAGAATGTATGTTTTTAGTTGGATGAATAATAAAATTAGTAAAATTGTATATTTATATTAATATGTTGGTAACCATAGTTCTCATTTATCACATAAAATCTATAATTCTCAAATTAAAAATTATTAAAAAAATCAAAACTTGAAATAGTGGAAACAAAAACAAACAAATGAATCAAAGAAATGCTGAAGTATAAAAAGAAAGGAAAAATGAATGGGATTAACAAAATCAAAATCTTGTAGAATCGTTTTGTGTGGCGAGAAGATCCTCCAACAAATTATCATCTAAATACTCAAACTCGATCACCCCATCTTGCTGGCGGCGCCGCCCTCCATTCACCTCCACCTCCACCCCCGCCTGCGCTGCTGAGGGTGGTTGTTGATGCGGGGGATTTCTATAATGGCCGTCGTTAGGGAAGTTGAGGATGGCTTGATGGCCCCTTAGAGCGAAAGCGGCTCTGTCGTAGGCACGGGCTGCGTCCTCGGCCGTGTCAAAGGTGCCGAGCCAGAGACGCGCGCCGTTGCGGTTGGGGTCTCGTATTTCAGCTGCGAATTTGCCCCACGGCCGCCTCCGGATTCCTCGGTACTTGGCTGCTTTCGGCTCTGATGCACTTTCCATCACTTTTACTTTCTATCTTTCTCTTATTTACAGTATTTTAGTTAATTGAATTGGATTTGGTAATGTTTTGATTGGTTGTATATATATATATAGGTTTGGTGTAGTGTACGAAATTGAAAGTCAAAGTTGATGGTTTGACTTCTTGATTCAGTCGTGATGTTATAACTCTTGTCATATGCGTTATGAATTATGATTGCTATGTATTTGATGACATATTTGACCGCTCAACACAGAGAAAGTGTTGTAGGATTTACATATATTCTCGACCACGTAACAATATTCACAAACTCAAAGTTCATAGTAGTGAGTGTAAATTATTCATATTATTTTCAATCAAAGTATTAAGTAAATGATCAAATCACACCTAAAATCATGAAGCTAAATTTCAGGCGAATTTCATGCTTTGTGGACATTATTTATCTTTTGTTAACCATAAAGGTAAAAGGCAATGTCATTTTCTTTAGTAGTTTATAAACTACTAACTCATGCGCTACCAACTTGTAGAGATTATTGTTATCGTTATTGTTAAATCTATTTGGAAAAGCTTTTCATTGTTTATAGAGAAAATTCGAGTCCTTCATCACACAGTCATGGGCCTACTTCTTTTATTGGCCCAATAGTTAAAAGTGTTATCTTAATATTTCTATTTTTTCAAACTTGGATAGTACTAAGAAGTGATATTAGTAGTAAGTATCAGTTGCTATGATATTCCAACATCTTATCGATGCTACATTAGAGGTTAAATCCACTCTACTATAATTATTAATTAGTACACTTCATCTCAACTCATTTCCAACCATTCACACTAAATTCAAACTCATTTTTAAGTATGAGTTCTCTCAAAAAGTAGTTTTACTCCAGTCAATTATGCCTAACTCAAACCCAAAAAAATAAAATAGTCATATACTCTTTATACTTTTTCAGTTACACCTACAACTTATTTAAATTACACATTAATCCCATGTCACTTAATAAATAATTTTATACTATAAATGAAATAAATTTACTTGTTAGTATATTTATGAAATAAATATACTTTATATTAAACAAATATACTAACTTGAAACTTAAAATACAGTGAGCATGATATAAAAGAATTGAAACATAAATTGAAACACATTTAAAAATATCACAATTACAAAAATCATCTATCACAATACACATATAAAATTACTAAAATTCAAAACTCGAAATTTGTGTACTGTTCCCACAAATAATCAACTACCGCATTTCAAAATTCCAGATAAAATTTTTATTTCTTAGTGCGTCATATCGAGTTATTCTTGAAATAGAGTATCTTCATTTGTCGTCATCTCAACTTTCAGTCATGGCGCTTGTCTAGCAACTTAAATTGAAGAAAAAGAACACAAAATATTGAGGGAAGAAGATAAAATAATGGCTATGACTTTGAGTTATACTCCCTCGTCCCAAGGAAGATGATCCCGGCGGCACTGACTTTTATGCAGTTTTATTTTGTATGTTAAGTGGAGAGAGTAAAGTAAGATAGAGGGAATAAAGTAGAGATAAAAGTGTTTCCATTTAGAGTAAAAACCAAAATTGGTCCTGAACATATGACCATTTTTGAACATATGACCATTTTACGATTTTGGTCCTATACTTTATCTTTTGAAATTTTGCATCCCGAACATTTCAACTCGGATCACAATTGGTCCTGCAGTAACATTTCCGTTAGTTTTTAACGCTCAACGGATTTAATCCCAATTTTGACCAAATTTAAGCAGTTAATTATAAATTTTTTATTATTTTAATTATATATTTTTTATCATCATCACCACCCCCGAACACGATCCACTCCAGCTTCTTCACCGCCGCCGGCCGCGACTAGGGGTGGCACGGTCCGGTATACCGCACTCAAAATGTCATACCGCATACCGTACCGCAAAATGCGGTATGAGAAAATATCATACCTATACCTTACCGAATTTTGCGGTATACCGCAAAATTCGGTATGATTATTTTCGATACCGTTACCATACCGTCTATGCGGTATACCATACCATATTGCGGTATACCGTACTTTTACATTATACCGAAATAAGGTATGGCATATCGAGTACGGTATACCAAAATAAGGTATGACATACCGTAATACTTGTGTTTCATACCAAAAAAATTCTATTATAGCCAAATATTTAAAATAAAATTTCACTTATTTAAATAATTTTCAAAAGATTAAAACTACACCATAATCAAATCTGTACAGTGGACTTGATTTGCATCTTTGCATATGTATGTTTGGGGTTGGGGGCGGTTGAACTAAAATATGAAAGTATGGTTAGGGATTTTAACATATTAACTATTTTTTATATAAATTTTAAATACAACATATACATCAAATTTTTGGCAAATATCGTAAATGCTGTATATTGCGGTATACCGCGGTATAGGAAAATCTATACCTTTACCGTACCGATAGATATCGGTACGGTATCATACCGTACCGCAACTTGCGGTATACCGCAAATTCGGTATTTTCGGTACGATAAGTGCGGTATTTCGGTATTACGGTATATTTTGTCAGCCCTAGCCGCCACTCCGGCGACGCCAGGTCGATCACCGGCGGCCGATCAAAATCAAAGAAGGACACCTCTGAATCGAGGACGATTCTGAGGCGGAAACCGACGATGGTGTGCGATCAATCTCGAATTCTCCTAAGCGATGCATTCTGATTCTTTCAAAGGCGGAAAATTCATCGGCAAACTCCATTGGATTGGAAACCAAATTATGTATCAAAGCAAGATTTGTTAGTTTAATTTAAGTTTTTTTAGTGAGAGAAAGAGAGAGAGATGAGATAGAGTAGTATGATTGTTGAATTTTGAGTGTGGAGAGAGTCTGGAGTTGTGTAGGGCTGTCGAAACGGGTACCTGCGGATATCCAAGCCTGATTTTGCGGGTAATCGTACCCGAAAACATCAATATTATACTATCTAATCCCGACTCGTATAGATATATGGGTAACCCGATACCCGCATCGGGTATCCCAAACCCGCAGTTGCGGGTATCCAAACCCATATGCATTATTTGAATTGTGTATTATATTATTCAATGATATTATGTTTTTAGTTTCCGCTTATCATCAATGATAGTCATCTAATACAATAATTTTATGTACATGTTTGTAATTCTAGAATGAATTTTGGGATTGTTGCTAGTTGCTACACTGTGATTTTATATTTGTATTTTTTTTCTTTGTTATATTTGCATAATTTTCAACTATTAACTATGCACAAATATGATGATTTCTCCTCTCTTAAATATAATATGACTACGTATGAAATATAATGCAAATCCAAATTTCAAATAAGCAAATATGATAGAAACATCAAGCATGTCTAAAATTAAATCATCATTCAAAAGTTTAATATAAACCGATTATATATAAACTTGGAACTAATTAACTAAAATAAAATATTTTAAAACTCTAACCCTAAAAATAGCGGGTATTATCGGGTTAAAAAGGTATACCCGCGCGGTAGTGGGTATGCCCATACCCGCAAAAATTTAAAACAAACTACCCGATCCCGCCCCGTTTCCCTGTCGTCGGGTAGCGGGTCGGGTTGAGGGTTTCCCGATACCTGCTACCCGTTTCGACACCCCTAGAGTTGTGTGTGTTTTCCTCCGCAATGTGAGCACACAAGTTTGCTCTTATCTTCTCTCGCCTTTCTCCGATTCTGCATCTGAATCTCGGTTTCTCGCCTCACCATCGCATATGCCGTCGTCAATGAGGGCAACGGATCCGTCAACAACACCCCTCTTCTCACCGATTCGAATCGATCGTCTATTGCCATAAGGAACTGATACAGCCTCAGTGTTTGCACATACTCATCGAAAATCTCAATAGACTCACTGCACGTCATCGGATTTGGTGCCCTGCAGACTGCAGTCCATCTCAAACCATATATCCTCCAAATTGAATCCAATGATCCTCCGTTCTGTTTGATGGAACATGCATTCCGATAGAGTTCGTACATTCGGAAGGAGTCGGAGTGGCTCCCGTACATGGTGGCTAGGCCATCCCAGAGGTGCTTTGCGGTTGGGTATTGAGCAACAACTAAGTTGACAAGGCTTGGATTCATGTTTTGAATGATCCAGGTGAATACCTTGTGGTCTGATTGCTGCCATAGGGGGAAAGAGGGATCTGTGCTGAGAGGGGGCTGATGGAACCCTAATCTTAAATTCATTTCATATATATTAGAATATAAGATTTTAATTTTAAAATAATAAAAAATTATAATTAACCGCTTAAATTTGGTCAAAATCGGGATTAAACCCGTTGACCGTTAAAAACTAACGGAACTGTTACTACTGGACCAATTGTGATCTGAGTCGAAATGTTCAGGATGCAAAAATTCAAAAGATCAAGTATATGACCAAAATCGTAAAACGATAATATGTGCAGGACCAATTTTGGTCTTTACTCTTCCATTTATAGTAATGAAAGTGAGTCATCTTTAGTGGGACGGAGGGAATATGATTATAACCAATTTATAAATACTCTCCAAATCTCGATATAATATATTCTCGTATAATAATTAGTGATTCTACTTAGGTGGCGTTCGGTTGCCATGACTAATATTATGAGACTATCCATCTAGGATTAAGTTGTGGGATTATTTTAGTTAGAGGGGGGAGACTATGACTAATTATCATGAGACTATCCATCTAGGATTAAGTTGAAGAGTCTTATTAACCAAACATGATACATATTTAATCATGAGATTTAATCTCGTCAACCGAACATCCCCTTAGTATCTTAATTAATGTGCTATATAATCTGGGTAGCTACCATGTTTGACTCATTAGTTTCTCAATCATAATAGAATTAATTTTGTAATATGGTCATACAATTTTGGAAGCTCAGACTACTCTAGAAGAATTAGATTGGACCCACACACACATAAATAAGTTGTTCAACTTTAAATTGGATTCTTCATCAACTGTCACTATTATATCTTCCTTCATTTATGCCCTTCTAATTGGCTACATGTGCGATTATTTAACTTGTTCAGCACTCTCCACTCATGATGCAGCAGCTTCTACGAAGAAACAACTTCACCTGCTACAATTGAATAATACTACTAACCAATATTGCAAAATTTACATATATATTGAAAAAGCTTTACAAGAAAGACATCTTCCGGGAAGGTCATAAAGCAATTAAAGAAATTGTACATTAATTGATTTAAATCTATTTTATCTAACGGATTTAATTATGCATTAACCCAAAAAAGTTGATTTGATTTATGGGCCTTCGAATTCCATCAATACAGAAATATCCACTTTATAATATAGTAGCAAATCATTTTTGCATAAGCTAGATTTGACTTTTTGGCCCTTAGATTTTATATGGTACTAGTTTTTATATTAATTTTTATCTTATAGTCTTCGTTCCCTTGTACACTGAATGTATAGATAGCAATGTTAATTAATTTGCATATAAAATAATGTACAAAACAATCTTCGATCGCGCCCCTAGATTCTGTTGATATTATTTTTATCATATAATCTACGGTTCTTTGTACGATGAACATATAGATATAGTAATGTTTATAAAATAAAATATTAGTACTACAAAACAATATTCTTAAAAAAGTACTCAATAAACTAAAACACAAACATCTCCCATGTTCTGAGTAATACTGCCTATATAGAACTATAGAAGTATTATATCCAGCTTAATCTCATCATCAATATCATCATAAGATTCATATATAATTAACAATAGTAACCATTAATATAATAATAACAAAATAATAGTAATAGTAATATTAACAACTAAGCATACGAATTAGCATTTGGATTGCCTGGTCTTAGTTTGAATTTGAATTTTCTTACTATTAGTCATAAAATGTATAGTCCATATTAGCATTCGAAGAGACTGTTTGTATCAACTTTTAATTTTTGTAAATATATATAGAGACTACAATAGATCGATTTCGTTTATTTGGAAGGTTGACTTATGCAGATATATTAGCACATTCAATGAGTTTGAACCATTAATTTGTACACCCTCCACCCAATTGGATTTAATACTTCTACTAGGTTTCAAGGTTTGGGCACAAATATAATAAAATATACTAAGAGATAAATAATTTTGTTCAAATGGTGTATTTATTTAGGAGCAAAGATCAATAAACTCACATTGAGATGATAAATGAGTTCAAATTTACTCTTTATTTGTATCTTCAAATTCCTTGATCCAACATTATGCGCGTTAACGAAGAATAGTTTTATTTTCATTTTTGTTTTGTGCATTAAAATTAGTCTAATTTCTGTTAATGAAACTTTCTTAGAGCATCTCCAGTGGGCGGACATCCCACTCGGACATCCACTAGGACATCCCAAAAACACCTCCTGCCACGTCACTAGGACATCCCACCCCACTGCCACATCACTAGGACATCCCATGCATATCCGCCCTTCCCATCGCCCTTCCCACTAGGACATCCCGCAATAAAAAAAATCATAAATTCACAAATAAAACAATTTACGTTTACGGAAATAAAATTTGACCGAGAATACGAACGGGAAAAATTAACAACTTTATCGGAAAAAACATACATGATTCGAAAAAAAAATTACACACTAATAAAATTATAGATGTAGAGAGAGAAAACTTGTTATTAACGCAAGTGGTGCGAATGAAATAAAATTCAACGAGCCGTATATATAGAGTTTCAAAAAAAAAAAAAAAAAACGGGACGTCCGACCGGACGTCCGAGTTGAAGCCACAGTGGCGGACGTCCGCCCGCCCGTCGCCGGGATGTCCGAGGACACCCGACGTCCTCACGGGACGTCCGTATCCGACCTCCGACCTCCCAACGGCGGACGTCCCGTCGCCCTTCCCGGTGTCCGACCGGACGTCCTACCGGAGGGGCGCCATAGGAGATGCTCTTACCATTTTTTATGTTCTAACTCTCATATTTTACCAGTTGTGCATTAGAACCAGTATAGTCTATAGATGAAACTATTTTTCTTGGACGAATGATATATAATTAAGTTATAATAAAAATTATCAATTTATCTGAAAATTCAGTAAATGAGTAAAGAGCATGGAGGATGATACGTGTAAAACTGTAAATCCTTTGCGTAAACAAAGAAATTACTAGAATTTTGCTTTTCATGCTATATTTTCGAATATTATATGATGAATGCAGAACTTGTTACATAAATCCAAGGCAATCAAATAAGTAGCTAGTGTTATAGTAATTAAAAGTGTGATTTGAAGTTTAGTGAATTAAATAAAGAAGTTTAGGGCCCATCAGATATATTTAAATGTATTACTATTTGTGTTTTATGGGTTGTAATTTATGTCAAGATTCATCGAACCATTCTGAAAAGGGTTTTTGTTTATCAGCACGTTTAGTTCTCTCTATTAAATTCCGCTTTGTGTTGATTTATTATTTAAAGTTTTGTGCAATTTATCAACAACAGATCAATAATATATAAATAGATAAACACTTTCTTAGTTTGGAAAGTGAAATTAACACTATTTGACAGAGGGATATAGTTTTGACAGCCACTTATTATTGTGATTATGTTTACGACAGAGTATTTATCAATAAATAAACAAAAATTTTAAAAATTACGCTAGAAATAGACTCGTCCGGCATTAATCATTCGACCACTAGACCAACACACACCGAGGTTGGATTTAAGGCCCCGTGCACAAGGGAAACAAGTAGAGGTTGGTCAAGTGGGGCCCACCATCAGTCAAACATAAAATGTGGAATATCCGCCTAAGTCGTTCTTGGCTTGACCAAAACCTCATTTTACTTTCATCTATATCCATTTGATTTTGTAATACTCCTACTTACTAGTTAATTAATTATATAACAATGCAGTTCTGTTGAAATTCAACAATATATTTTTGACAACAACAGATACATCGTACGTGCCCATTTTGTTTATGACCTTAAATTGCATATCACATTCACTTCTTCAACTTGCTATATTGTTTTAATTTAATTAATATGTGTGGGCCTATATCTAAAACACACACACAAAAACTCAATTTTACGTACTTATTTAAATGAACTCTCTTTAGTTCACTGATTTTAGTAATATTTGAAATGATCGGTTAAATTTAAAAAGGGATCATATTACTATAAACTTTTGATTATTATGTTTTATTTAAATGAGTATTATGTTTGGTTTGTCTAAACTTTGAATAATGTTTTTGATTTGTATGACTGTATGAGTAAATAGGAGCAACGTTTTCTTAATTGTGGAGTATTTGATTCTACATTATGTAGGATTGATAGCTAGCTAGGATATAAAAGAGGTGTTTACAATATATTATGTTCAATTAATAAAAAAGCACTCTAGGTTACTATCAAAAAATTGAAAAAAAAATAATAATATGAACATAATATAATACTCTCAAAAGTTGGGAAGATTAAATTACAACCCATGAGAAACACTTTTGATCAGAGGTGCATATATATTTCACCTCAAAGATCTCATTTTAATTATGAAAATAGGAGTTCAAAATGTTTTCAATCATCTCGAGATAGACTATTTTAGTTCACGACCAAATTCGTTATAAAATACTAGATCAATTGTTTATGTTTGAATAAGACATGCTAACAGAAAATTAGTATCTCTTAAAGCATCAGTGGCGCGGATGTCCCGGCAGAATTCTCCGCGGTCATCCCAAAAACACCTCCTGCCACGTCATATGGACTTCCCACTGCACTGTCACGTCATAAGAACATCCCACTGCACAGTGGCGGACATCCCAAAGGACTTCCCACAATTAAATAAATTCACAAATTCACAAATTAAACAATTTTTGGAAGTAAGAAATTTACGGAATTAGATAGTCGACACGAATACGGAGAAAATGCAACCACTTTATTTAAAAAACATACTTTATTATAAAAAAATACATAATTACTAAAAAAATTACATTATTAAAATAAAAACCGGCTTCTCACTCCTCGGATTCCCCGTCGCCAGTCCCCTTGCCGTCCCCGCTGCCGCCACCCCCCTCGCCGTCACTGCCCGACATGTCTCCGAGCCCCAAATCGCGCCGCATACTGTTGATGAGGGGGTTAAGCGACCGCTTGTAATGGGGGTCGGTCGATTGACGCCATTCAACCATTGCACGTAACAAGGTTTCATGTGCCGTGATGCGGGCGAATGAGGGGTTCTCGGGATCGTTTTGGGCGGGTGCTGCCGATTGGGCCTCGGCGGATCCGCTGGTGCTTCCCCTCGCCATCCGCGCCGCGGACTTTTACCCAACCGAGCGACGGCGGTAGGCCGACGATGTGGGTGTCGGGAACTCTGCCTCGGCGGGGGGAGGAGTTCCGCGGAACCAGCACTGCTACTGTACTCTCCGGAGGCGCTGATCTTCATCCGCTTCGGCCAGCCAGATTCAACACCCGCAGTGAACTTGGCCGAAGACTGCACCACGAGATACACCGCCCAATATTTGAATTCCCCGAAGCCCAACTGAGTGTCGGGGAACTGCCGATGAGACAGGAGCTTCACATCCTCGGCAGACATGCCGCTGGTTGCCGAGCGGAGGTTGTTTGTGTAAATGCCGGCAAATTGGCTGAGCTGCCTCTTCAGCCGATCCCACTGTTTCCGGCATTGCTCTCCGTTGTGAGGCTTCCCCTTGGCGGTTTGAACTGGAGATAGCTTTGGCTAATGCGCCACCACATCCGGTCGATGTGCTGGTTCACCCCGACGTATGGATCCTCCACTACACTGATCCACGCCTTCACAGCGCGACGCACTCGTCCATGATCCAGACGGTCCTCCTGTTCCCGCTGGATCCCTCCCCCACCTCAGCGGCCCCCTTCTCACCACCGTACAACGGGACGCCCCGTCCCCTGCCCCTTCCTCACCCTGTCCTCCCCCTCCTCACTGTCGCCGGTGGTGTGTCGGTGGAAGAATCCCGGATTAGAGAAAGCCCCAACTCCTCGAGCGAGAACGTGTCATTGCCAGTGAACTGAGTCTCGAGAGGAGAATTCGCCGGGTTGTCCGTCGACAGTAAATCCATATAGGGCCGATAGACGTTGTCCACCGGTGATTGGGGGACCCCCTGCCTACTCCACCCCGCAGCAACAGGCGATCCCTGCATCATCCCAGATATCATCATCCCCGATATTTGGGGCATCATTCCCGACATCATTCTCGACATTCCGGGCATCATCCGTGGAATTCCGGCACTCGCCCCGGGCATCTGGGGCATCATCTCATACCACTGCGGGTACATGCTGTAGTACCCGTGCATCATTCCCGGTGGCATTTGAGATTGTGGCATCATCCCCGGCACTTGGGGCATCACAGCGGACATCGGCGTACACCCGCCGACGGGAAAGAAAGGCGTCGGTGACTCGCTAGTGGCGGGGGAATCGCTATCGTGGTGCTCCATTGTTCTTCGAAATAAAGGTATTTTTAGAAAGAGAGATACTCGTTAATACAAGTGGCGTGAATGAAATGAAGTTCAACGGGACGTATTTATAGAAATTTTTTTTAAAAAATATTTAATGCTGCGGTGAAGGGTGCCAACGTCGTGGGAGTCAACGCAATGGTAGACGTCCGCACGGACGTCGCGACGGAATTCCGCGTAAACGCCGCGGAATTGCGGTGTCCTCAACGGAATTTCGTATCCTTGCCTACCATGCACAATGGCGGACGTCCTCCTCGGAAATCCGGCACGCCGATATGAATTCCGCGGTGAAGGGTGCCACTGCTTATGCTCTTAGAAAGGTAAAAAACATACTCATAATGTTTATTTTAATTTGAAACCTTATATTCACACATTAATACATGTTTGCGTCACTATTGATGCACAATACAAAAATTTTACATATGTGCGCCAACTCATTCGCATTTATCCAAAAAATCGACGCATGATAATTACGAATTTTTGAAACATAATTTGTTATTTAAATTTTAAGGAGGGTTCGATATACCAAAATTTCACCAAATTTGGTAATTTATAGATGATTACTCATTTTTATTCCGAAGACATGCCATTTATAAGATTATAGAAAAATATCAATAAGTTAATTTTTAGACATCAACAAATTTTTTTTTATACCAAAGCAAAATGATACTCCTTATAAAAATGAGAAATAGAGATGATCACTTTGTTACCCTTGAAAGCAACACTAAATATGACATTTAATTTGGTACTAATATTTTTTACATTTAACTTTCTACTATGGTACGACTACCTTAGTAAATAGCATTAATTTTTCAAACCAAAAAAACTGTAGTAGTAATTGTCAGAATCCGAATTTACAATTTATATGATGCCATGTGGATTGGGTAAGGCAACATCGGTTGACATGGCGCAGCCGCTACACGACAAAACTTGCTATGATCTTTAATTAATGTCATTTCCAGCCCTACATGTCTCCATCTGCATTCCGCAATAATACAATCCTAAATATTCATATTAAATAGCCTACTGCTAGTTTAATAGTAATACTACATTCTTGCACTATTTCAAATAATTAGTGATGTTTTTCACTATATATATACTACATCATATTTTTATTTGATGCACAGTATAGTAGATGATTAATTCTGACAATGTACACCACACATATTTTCATTTTTCTATAATAAAATAAGAGCTTTGAAACATGAAATGGCAAAATAATGATTTGTTTTCAATTTATCTTCATTTTCTAAATTCGTACTTACTAGTTTATGAGTTGAGCAAGAAATGGAGTGACCCATGAAAGTGAGGTGGCTTAATCTGTAGTATATCGCAACTTGGCAATTAATATTGTCATATCGCAACCTCCAAATTGGACCAAATTTCATTTATTTCATATCTGATATTTATTATTGAATTTTCTCATTATTTATGAAAATAATGACAATAACTTTGAATGCCAACCAACCCCTTCTGATTTGTTATACAAAATTCAAATTAAAATTACTTGAGTGACATGATTAGATATACTACGTGACAATATTCTCGGACCACTGAATTTTTATTCGTCAGACTTAACCTGTAATATGTTAATGTAATTCAAGATTGACAAATATTGTTCTATCATATTGAATTTCATTTTAGTAATAAAACTAAATATACATATAATATGTTAATGTAATTCAAGATTGATAAATATTGTTCTATCATATTGAATTTCATTTTAGTAATAAAACTCGATATACATATAAATGAATAGGAGTATGTTTTAAAACCACTTGATACAAATAACCATGAACAACTTGTTGGTTATTACTGTTGACTCCAATTCCAAAGGAGGAATTTCAACTAAAACCCACAAGTATGTGAGACCAAGACTTTCAAGGGCCTGAATCTGGTCGCTTTTATTTTTATTTATTTCATTTCGAATTAATTTCATTGTATACAACTTTTGTCATCTAATGCTGAATAATAGTGTAGTACTTAGTATAGTAATAAAATAAAAGAAACGTTGGGTTTGTAGCAGCATTATTCTCGTGCTAGTATTGTTATCATATGAATTTGCAATTTTTATATTGAAAAATATACATATTTCTTCTAGAATCTTCCTGTTTTTGCAAGAATAGTTTGGTCTTTTTACAGAAGCCTTGACCAGAGGTTAGACTTTCCAAACTTTCCATAAATGTATATCGTGATGACTAATTACCGTATTTACGATGTATGTAAATAAATTTGACTTTTATAAGTATATATGGGTACATACACACTATATGCAGATAGGGGTATGTTATGGTGACACCATAGTTAAAATAACAGTTTGACAATCAAGGTAAATAATCCGCGATACATAAGCAAGCAATATGCGATACATAGGCAAACAACTCGGCACATGGTTCCAAGCAATCTCCGATACAAAATCAGAGCACTATGATGACACCATATTTAAAATGACAATCTAGGTAAGTAATATGCGATACATAAGCAAGCAACTCAGCATATGGTTCCAAGCAAGCCGCGATACGAAATCAGAGATAATCAAGCAATATGCGATATATAGGCAAACCAGCCTACCACATGGCAGACTTAGGTATATCTACTCCTAAATCTAAAGGTCCTTATTAGTGGTAGACTGTCATTTTAATTTGAATTGTCATTTTAGTGCAATCATATGCAGATATGCTCACTAATTAGTATAAATATCTATTACGAGCTTGCAATAAAATGCTTAGAATTTAATACTACAATATTTCATCTTAGATAATAGTACTAATAATAATAATAGCAGTATTAGTGATGTTAGGACATCCGCATCGCGTCTTGATGCTGTCTCTATCTCGTCTCGGAGAGACGAGACGACATCGTGACTGCGATGCAGCCATCCATCTCGGTCTTGTCTCGGCGGGCGTCTCGGCCCGGAGGGTGGGTTGGCGAGACGTCTCGTCACGCGCCAGCGCTGGCGCTAGGCATGACGCCCACTCGCCGGCCCGCAAGTGGGCGTCGTCATGCTGATGCAATAAATAATTTTTAAAAAAAATTCAATTTAAAAATTAAAAAACGGTAATATTACCGTTCAACGGTAATTTTTAAATTTTTTTCTTTTTTTATTCTATAAATACTCCTCTTTCATTCTCATTATACACACAAACACACATCTATTCTTCTCAATTCATCTCTCTTTTCTCTCCAATTTTCATCTCACCTCTCCAATTTTCATCTCAAAATGTCCGGCAACGGAAACTCTGACGGCTTTGGAGGCTATGACTTGAACACGTTTGGCGACTGGGGGCATGTACAATGTTTTGGGTGCTTCCGGTTACGGTTCGTCGACGCCGGCGGCGTACCAACCACCCTATTTTGATGTGGATGCATACTCTCGTCCCTCCGCCCCGAGGTATGGGCAATCGCATGGATTATCCCAAATTATGAAGAATTTTTCGGATGAACCCAATCCGAAAGGAGGACGAGGCGGTGGAAGCTCCGGGGGTCGCGCATTCGACGCCATGGAGGAAGAGGAGGAGGCGGCCGAGGAGGAGGAGGAGGATGTAGGTCGTCATCCATACAGCCGCAATGACACGATGACTCTGTTCAACGCTTGGGTCAGCGTCTCGTACGATCCCATCGTTGGGAATCAATAAACCCGCAAGTGTTTTTGGAAAAAGGTCACCGACGCCTATAATGAGAACAAGCCAAAGGGGTCCTGCCGCCGGACCATGAAGATGCTCCGCAGTCATTTTGGCCGAATCGACAGAGATGTCAAAAAATTTTGCGGGATCTACAAGAATGAAGCGACGAATTACCAAAGTAGAGCCAGTGGAGCCGACATTCTAAGAGCGGCTATGCGAGTCTTTTTTGACGACAACAACAAAAAATACAAACATGTCGATGATTGGGAGGCGGTCAAAGACGTTGAAAGGTGGGTGAAGCGCGCGGTTACTGTGTCGTTCTAAATGATTTGTGTTAATTCTTAGGTCCAGAGGATTCGCTAGAGCACAGGGTCTAGGAGATCGTGAACTTTCAGAATGTAGTCGTTGTCATAACAACCTCGCCTCAAAACCTCAACCCTCTACACTATTGGTTAGTATAGGGAAGTCGGGATCGAATCCATGAGGATGGAAGGGTCGGAATGCATCGAGAGAACTTTTGGAGGGGTTTGGCTGCTGCCACGCAACATGAGGGTCGAGTTTTTAACTACTAGGCCTGGGAAATTAAATTTAGTCTATTTTAACTATCAGATCTGGAGAATTGAAAGTACGTAAAACATAAATGCATGCATGATTCGTATCCGAAAGTAACTTGAGAGCATTCACAAACTTCCTGGGTCAAGTAAAAGAGTTTCCTAAATTAACCAAACACAAGGTAGACAAACGTAAAAAGCAAAACAGATTACTCTAATTAGCTACTGACAAAAGCTGCAATTAACAAACTAAAGTAACACAACTACAACTACCGAACGATTTCATCTTCTCCAACAAGCAAGCACGAAATGAACAAAACAGAGCATGAAAAAACAGAGCATGAAAAAAACAGAGCATACTTCAGATCGAACGATGAACACTTCAATCAAACTAACAACTATCAGATCTAAACTACTGGGCTAAGTAAACAAGCAGTAACAGGGTTTTCCATGCAGATCCGAACACACGTATTCCAGATTCAAACGAGTAACAGAAATCTAAGCTAGATCTACCAGAATCATCACCAAACAAACTAGATCCACCGTTTCCAACATCATTTCAACTCCGATTCAATATCAATTCAGTAAACCAACTCCGATCAACACCGATCTCAACTCCGATCAATAAATCAATTGCCAAAAGCATCCAACTCAGTAAACAGAGCAGTAAACATTAAGATCAAACGAAAACAGAAATTGGAACTAGATTAAGCAAAAGCTGAAACGAATCACAAAGTAATCGCCGAATTTCCAGCAAGGAAATCGGATTCGGCGAGACAAAAGTACGTGCGAAAAAAGTAAAATTGTTTCTTCACTCCTTCTCGGAGCGGTGTTACACTTCCAGCTGAACAAAACAAAATCACCAACTAACTACCCCAGATCTTCATTGAACCAAGTGCGTGAGTGAGTGAGTGAGTGAAAAACGAGCTGAGAATACCAAGGAAATTCTCTAACTAAAAGCTCCCAAAAAAAGTCTCCCCCTTTCGTAAGCTTCCTGGTATTTATAGGCGGGGCTCAAATCCCTAGGGCACCCGTATTCCTGATTTGACGATTGTGCCCTTGCGGATCTCACTCTTTTTTTTCCTCTTCACTTTTCTCCTTTATTCCCTCTGCCCTGGTAATTGTCTTTCATTCTTGGGTCTGGCAGATTTTTCACGCACCTGGACTTATAAATGTATGTTAGCACCGTAAAATCATAGAATTTATATATAAAATAGATGCATGAAACGAGCCTTATCAGTGGGCTGGTGGTGTTCAGTCCAGCACGGTCTCGAGCTTGAAACGCACGAAGCACATGGCGGGTGGCCAATACTCGTCTAGTGAGGGCGGGTCAGGCAACGCCTTACAAGAGGTTGAGGGCACCGATGCAGGTGGCTCCTCCAGTGGGCGCCGTCGGCCGCAAGGGACCAAGGCTGCGAAGGCGGCTAGAGGGAGGAGGGGCCGAGGTGAATCAAGGCAGGTGGGCTCGGTCTCGGGCTCGAACACCCTATTGTCCATGTACTTGACCGCCACGATGGCTGACACTTCCCGCATGACGCCTCCCCAATATCAAACCCATCTTGCTGGAATTGAGTATATGGCAAGACAAATTGGTATTCCGCCTAAAAGTGGCTTGAGTGCACCGCCACCGCCTTCGGGGGATGATTCACCAGCGGAGTAGTTTTTAAGTGTGTAATTTTTAATTTCTAGTATTTTAAATTATGTCTTTTTTATTTATTTTTTAAGATTTTAATTATGCATTTTTTTAATTATGTGTTTTTATTATTTTTTTAGGATTTTAAATTGTAATTTTATTTTATTTAATGAAGTGTGTTTTTATTAATTGAATTTGTTGGAAATAAAAATAAAAAATGAAATTGAATGAATAGTTAATGGATGAGATGTTTAAGAGACGGTTAGGAGATGGAGGGATGCATGTGCTATCTCTTAGTTAAGAGATGGGGTGAAAAGTACAGTGGAGCTCATAAATAATGAAGAGATATGACGGTTAAGAGACGGATAAGAGACATGGATGCGGATGCCTTAGAGTTCTACAAATTATTCACTACAAACTATTCTATATATAGTGATGTTAAGCGTTCTACAAACTATTCACCGTTAGAACAAAGGTAAATTTACAATAACTAACTAACGGTAGAAATTGATCTTTTGAAAAATAAAGTATAGAAAATGATACAACCGTCACGATAACAAATCTAGTTTACAAAGATATAAATTTGAAACACATAACTTCCTTTGAAATTTTTTCAAAAATAGCCAAAATTTTGAGCACAGAAAAACATTGTTAACTTGAAATTAATTGATAACATATTTTTCAATTACATCTTAATTTTTTTATATTTTTTTATGCTTTTATTTACGTCCTCTAATTTAGTTTGGCCAAATGAATACGCTTTTTGAAACATATATAATATATTTAAAAACTCAAATTAACTACCTTTGATTGAATAAAATATATTCTTAGTACCTTTTTCTAGAGCATTAACCTTACTAGCATTAAAGATCACCAATAGTCTCAAACTCTCAATTAGTGTATCTGAATAAGAAGCTAGGTATTAAACTTATTAGTATTCTATTGAGTATTTATTTCAACAATAAAAATTGACAAAATAAATTTTGAACATATCTCGTATTTGGTCAAACCCCGCCTAAATTAAAGAAAAGGAAACTAATTTGGTGAAAATTAGTTTAGTCATCTATGGATCATATACATATAGTAGTATATAATATGTATATTTGGAGTGTGTGAGACTTGACTGGTTTTAATAATATTACATAATGTAATTAAACAAAAATCTTACACAGCGACCTATACCCCACCTCTAATTAATTAATTAAGATTGAATTTTCAAACGAAGAATTGTTATGCTGCATCTCAAAACCGGCAGTCAAGAGACAATTCATTTTCGAGTATCAAGTGGGCTGACATCTCTAACATAAACTATTCCACGTTAAATTTTTTTTATCATTTTTAATTCAAATATCTTCATGCTTTTAATTTTTGTTATGGTTGGAAAGTTAAGAAACTAGAATAATTAAAGCTCTCCGGCAAAACTAATACTAATAAAACATACTGGAATAGTAGTATATAATGAGTGCCCAAAATATTAATTTTGTAAAAAGAATCGAGTTACTCTTTAACATCTCAATAATAAGTTTAATCATCTAGTGTATTCGGTTTCATTATTCCAATTCTTTGCCAGTCTTATGTAAATGAGTAGAAAATTATTGATTTCCATATAATGAGATTATTACTGAAGATGGACATCTATGAGATAAAAATAATGGTCAAAACGTCAAACAAACAATTAGAAAACTCTAAAAAATGATTAAAACAAGGCTTATTTGCCTATGACCTTTCGAAGTTCTCGTTTCTCCTAAACTCTTTTTTATCAAAATATATAAATAAAAAATATAACTACTTTAATTGTGTACTGTATATTTTAATTTGCCAAATCATTTTTTAAATGTTTTTTTTTTCTAATTCCTCCTGAGGAGAATCATATAAATCGAAAGTTGGTACACTTTGATTTTTCTTTTTTAGAAAAATACCATAAAAGTTATATTTATAGACAATATACACTAAAAAAATAGAGACGCCAGCAAATAGATCCTGAATTATATCGTGGGACCCGCGCCGCCGTGCGTCATGGCTATCGTTAGATTCACGTGACCCAATTAAATTTCACCACCATTTTCTTATTATTCATTCCCTAAATATACCAACTCCCTTCCAATCCAAAAACATACCCCTCTTATTAACTTTTTTATATAGTAATAGATGTCACTCTTTTTTTTACCAATATCAATTTCAACTTTTAATAATTTCAGCTCTCAAATAATCCAATTTTCGCAGGGTATATATATCCCCGAATGTTAAAAAAGTATCGTCAATCTTAGTAGCAAGAAAAATCAATCTCATTAGCAAATGCAAACTCAAACACAACTCATGGACTCTTCCTTCTTCCAATTCGAATTCCAATTCCAATTCCAATTCCCCACCCCGGAACACATGCCCGATCCCGAATCCGACTCCCCCCATTCCCTCTCATGGGAACACGGACTCCCCTTTAACGTTAACGACTCCGAGGAAATGCTCCTCTACGGCCTCTTAGCCGAAGGAGCAGCCTCAGAGAGTAACTCCTGTTACTCCATCAAGGCAGAGGAGGAGATCGAGGAGAGCTCAACCTCCTCCTCTGCCTCTGCTTCTGCGGCCGCGGCCTCCGCCTCTGCAGCAGGGGAGAAGAGGCAGAAGGCGTACAGAGGGGTGAGGCGGCGGCCGTGGGGGAAGTTTGCAGCGGAGATAAGGGACTCGACTCGGAACGGGGTGAGGGTGTGGCTGGGGACGTTCGACAACGCGGAGGCGGCGGCGCTGGCGTATGACCAGGCGGCGTTCGCGATGAGGGGGTGCGCTGCGGTGCTGAATTTTCCGGTGCAGAGGGTGAAGGAGTCGCTGCAGGAGATGAAGTGTGGGGTGGAGGAAGGGTGCTCGCCGGTCATGGCACTCAAGAAAAAGCATTCCATGAGGAAGAAGAGAACCAAAAGTAGTAAGCATTTTGAGAGAAGCCATGATCACCACACCACCACTAGTAATAGTGTGGTGGTTTTGGAGGATTTGGGTGTTGAATATTTGGAAGCTCTTTTGACTTCTTCTTCATCACCATCTTCATCACAAAGTTGTTGTTAATTTTTTATATTTCATTTTTATTTTTTGGGCTGTACAATAATGTTTCTTGATCACTTTCTATTGGTTATCTCTCTCTACTCTGCTTTCTTGTGAATTCCACTAAAGTGAAGGGAATCATTGGAGAAAGGTTTTTGTGATCAATGTTAAATGATGAAACCTATAGTATTTTTTTAATTATTTATGTCTATTAGTGTGTGTGGTTATGAAATGCAATATGAGGAAAAGGTTACACTAACTAAAAATCGTGGAAATCATTTTTTAAATATATTATGATAAGGCCATTTTTTTTAGCAACTTGCGAATGTTATATCAAAGGGTTTGAATCAACTATTTTGAATGATAGTTGGATAATTTAATATTGCTATATATCTTTTTTTTTTATTTTGGTGAAATGTTTAAGAATGGAAGTGACGCTCAATCCAAGTGAGCGTGGGGTATTAAATTGTTTGGCTTATCTTAAGATTATCCTTTTAATTTCCTTGCCTTTAAAGTTGAGAGTGATGGGTTACCCGAAAGTCATCGCCCAAAATGAGTCTATATATTAGACACTACTGTTATCAATTTATCATGTTTAGCCTAGTACTATATTTTGATAAATAAAAGAAATTACCAATTTTTAAAAGCTGTTGATGGTTCCGCGAATTATTGATGATGATAAATGCTCGTAAAAATAAATCACGACACAGAGAATTTAACGTGGTTCGATTTACTGAGGTAAATCTACGTCCACGGGGAGAAATGGGGGCAGGTTTGTATTGCTTGATCTGCCAAATACAGCTTACAACACAGACTTGCTATATGATTGTTTCTCTAGAGAGATTCTAACCCCTTCTATCAGATCTAAGTTCTATTTATATAATGAACTCAGATCATGGCTTGCATCACCACCCTAAGTCGTGGATGTCGTGTAGGTTATGGCCTAAGATCGTGGGCGAAGCGTAGGTCATGGCCTACGATCGTGGCCTGAACTGACATCACGTGGTAGTGGGTGTGTTGGACATCCTGTATGGGTCCACTAACTCCTTGTTCGGCCGAATACCGAGACCGAACTGCTTTGGTTGCCGATCTGAGAGTAGAGCTTGATGCCGACCTGAGAGCAGAGCTTGATTGGTTGGCTTTTACCGAGCTGTAGGCTGAGGCCGAACTCTTTGGTAATGCCGAACTGAACTCTTGGGCTTTGGGCTGGCCGAGCTGTCACTGCTATTGGGCTTGTTTAGTACGTACCCCATCACTACCCCCCCCCGAAAAGCGAAGTGATTCACTTCGGCGAAGCGAGTCACTTCGGCATTCTGAAAAAGGGTACGGGGGAGGCTGAAGTCAGGGGACGTGCCCTGCGCGTGACTGCATTAAATGCGGCATTAAATGCGACAGTAAAATCCGGCCGTTGAATCCTGAAAAGGTGGGATATGAAACGGTGCGATGATTTGAAATCTTTTCCAAATCTGATAAATACCGTCTTTCTTCATCATTTGAACACCTTTGCTATTGGCTTCTTCTGCACTCTCTATCTTCTGCGTGAAAAATTTCCTTCCGCTTTCAAAAATTTCTTCAGACTACCTTCACCTTCAAAAAGTAAGAAAAATGTCTTCTTCTTCTTCTTCGGAGTCGGGTAGCGTTAGGAAAGGGGGTAAGGGGTCTTCTAGCCGGAAAGAATCCGGGGAGAAGACCGTAGAGTATTTTCACAGTATCTTGAGTAAGGATACTGTGATATCCCTTTACGAAAAATACTCTTTTCCTGGGGGGAAGGCGGTGGTACCTGACGGTGATCACAGGGCTGACTCCCCGCCGGAGGGTTACGTCACCGTGTATGAGGCCTGCTTAGAATGCGGGCTTCGTTTCCCCCTCCCTTCTGCCTTTATAGATTTACTAGATTTTTTTCAGCTTCCTTTAGGCCAGGTGACTCCGAACTCTTGGAGGCACTTGTCGGCCTTCGCTGCCGAACTCCGTAGGTTAGGAAGGGATTTGTCTTTGAAGGCGATCCTTAAATTCTTTCAATTTAAGAGGAAGGGGTCTTGGTTTTACTTGATCCCTTTACAGCCCTTTAGGGCCTTTTGTAAAACGAAGTGGCCGAAGTGGCAAAATCGCTTCTTCTACTATGATAGGACCGCGGCTCCTAGTTTTCCCTGGAGAGGGCCGGAGTCCGTTATCCGTCACCCTCGGCCTGAACCGTTGGACGAGCTCGATGGCGAGCTCAACAAGATTCCCATAGTTAGGAAACAATACACGGAGTCTGAGCTCGTCAAGGGCGACGTCGTGTTCGACATCTCGTCTTCGGACGAAGAGGCCGAGGGTGAGGATTTCTCTTTATCTTTATGCTCTACTGCTTTAACGAAGAAAATCTGACTTTGCTTTCTTGCTTTTTGGCAGTGTTCATGTTGAATAAGGCTATCAGAAAGTCCTCCGAGCTTGTGGAGCCGGAGAGAGAGAAGGCTACCAGCTCGGCGCCTGATGCCGAGAAGAATCCGAAGAGGCAAAAGACCTCTTCGGGTCCAAAGAAGCCGGAGTCGACTTCGGCAAGCAAGAAGGGGAAGACCCAGAAGCCCCCAAGGGCGCCAGAGAAAGACGTGGTCTTGGCGCCTCCTTCGGAGCATATCTGTGAGCCATTTTTATGGCCCACGGACTTCGCCGAGGTGAATTGTCTTCTTGATTCCTTGGCTTGGCTTGTCTTGTATTTTTGGTGCCCTCTGTTAACTTTTTTCCTTATCCATTTTCAGAGGAATGATATGCTCTCCAAGCTCGTCGCCGTCGAACTCTCCAAAGCGTCCAACGACTATGCCGAGATGCAGAGGAAATTGGCGGCTGCTTGTCACCGGGCCGAGCAGGCAGAGGCAAACTTTGAGAAAGCCAGGGCTGCTAGGATTTCGGCCCAGGATGAAGCTCAGTTTGCCAAAAACCAGCTCGTCATCCAGCGAGAGCAGACGAAACGGAGGGATGCTGCCGCCGTGGTTGCCCAAGGAGAGGGTCTCCGTGCCTACACGGAGAGACTCTTTTTGAGCAGCCAGTTCTCGGCCTTTGTCGGTAGTCTGGTAAGGCTAATTGCCGATAAGGGCGAGCAGGGGCCCGACGTCGTGCTGCCTCTGTACAGCCGAGAGATAGCTGCTCGGCTTCAGAATCTGCCGCTCCTTGAGGAGCTCGCTTCATCCTCGGTCCTGCTTTCTGCAGACCGAGTCCGGAGTTGTCGAGCTGATCGGGACGAGAACCTGGAGGCTATCTTTGCCTCCGTGGGACCCGTTTCACCCGCTTCGACTTACAACGGAGAGGGTGAGGCCGAGCCGCTGGAGCGGGAGGCCGAAGTCGATCAGGCCGGGCATCCGGAGAAGGAGGCCGATCAGGAGGCGGAGGCGAGGCCGGCAGGAGGCGAGGCCGAGGCTGAGGTAGCCCAGGAGAAGGAAGCTGTACCAGACCGAGGAGCCGGAGACGAAGCAGGCGGAGTATGATTTCGTCTCCCTTCTCTTAGTCTAGTTTCTTCCTTGTAAAATGGCCTTGAAGCCCTAGTGTAAAAAATTTTCCTTGTGAATGAAAAATTCTCTACATTTGTCTTCGTATAGCTTTTCGTACTCGCCTTTACTCCTGTTGTATTTTACTATCTGCTCGGTACAGCTGCCGAACTAATATAGCTGCTTTGTACTCAAGGAGATGGAGATACTTCACTGGAAACGGCTGTACTCTTCGGCTTTAGACGAAGCTGAGAGAAGAGCTATAGCCGATCAGACGAAGAATGACGAGCTTCTGGCTCGTTTAGTGAAGCTGGAGGCCGATAATAAGGACTTAGAGTCCGATAAGAAGGATCTGGAGGCCGAGCTGAATACGACCATTGCTGAGAGGACTGCGTACGAGGATTACATCCGTGTGCGCGGGGGATTGACCATCTCAGATGTTCAGAGTCGAGTTGACGAACTGTGGGAGGAATATCTTGTACTCCGGAGGAACAATGCGCTGGAGAGCTCGGCTTGCCAACAAGTTGTGAAATCATTACGGCGCTGGGCTTCTCGGTACGACATTGTTCTTTCTCGGCGCCCCTCCATAGAAAGATTCCTTCGGCATATCGTGCCAACAGATGCTCGCACTCCAGATCAAACCTCTGGTTCCCTTGTTCAAAATCCTACTCCCAGCCAACAACGAACTCCGGAACAGCCGGAAACGTCAAGACGAGAACGGGCTCAGGAGCAACCGGAATCGTCAAGACGGGGACGGACTGAAATTCGCCGAGGAGTTGTGACTATGAGCGAGCAAGATCAGCAGATGCTTATTGCAGAGACTCTTCATCGCCGAGGTGTTAGGACTTCTCGGGCTCGGGGAAGAGGCGTTGGGTCGAGGATAGCATCTCGTCGACCTGCTTATTCTTCATCTGCTCGGAACAACCGAACTCGGCTTCCAGAGGATTTTGCAGATAGGTGGCTTAACTTCAGCAACCCTGGACGGTAGAATAGTCCTTTGTAATAGCGTAACGCCATTTTGTAGGGTAGCGGAGTTGTATGCCGAACAAGATTTGATAAATGAAATTTTGTTTTCGCTTCTAACACTGTATTTACAGCTTAGCGAAAAAATTTCATCGTACTTGTCCTCGGTCTTATGAAGTAGACTTCTTTGACCGGACTTGGTCCTTGGTCTGATGAAATAAACATCTTTGACCGGACTCGTCTTTGGTCTGATGAAATAAACATCTTCGACCGGACTCGTCTTTGGTCTGATGAAATAAACTTCTTTGACCGGACTGATGAAATAAACATCTTTGACCGGACTCGTCTTTGGTCTGATGAAATAAACACCTTTGACCGAACTCGTCTTTGGTCTGATGAAATAAACATCTTCGACCGGACTCGTCTTTGGTCTGATGAAATAAACTTCTTTGACCGGACTTGGTTTGTGTTCTAATTTTGCGATTTTTGTCGCCGGGATCGAACTTTCCCTTGTCCTAATTCGGCGAGTTTTATCGCGTGGATCGGACTTTCCCAGTTAACCGAAGTGGTCTTATGCAGTAAACCTCTTTGACTAGACATGGTCGTCCTCGGTCTTATGAGGTAAACTGCTTTGACCGAACTTGGTCGTCCTAATTCGGCGAGTTTTATCGCGTGGATTGGACTTTCCCTTGTCCTAATTCAGGCAAGTTTTATCGCGAGAATCGGACTTTTGTTGCAGTTCGTTTCAGACGAAGTGCTTGATTCTTAAGCAGAATTGTGGTCTTGTATCCTCTTTAGAAGCTTTGACACACAATCGTGGGCTTGTTGCAGCTCGTTTCAGACGAACTGCTTGTTTAAGCTGAATTGTGGTCTTATATCCTCCTTGGAAGCTTGGACTCACAATCGTTGGCTTATTGCAGTTCGTTTCAGACGGACTGCTTGTTAAGCTGAATTGTGGTCTTATATCCTCCTTAGAAGCTTGGACTCACAATAGTCTTTAATAATCGATCTAAAAAGGGGATCAGTCTTTAAAGAACGATATACCTTGGTACCATTTGTAAGAGACGACAAGCACATAGGGACAAAACACATAGAGAAAAAATGAAAAAGACGAAAGAAAAAACTTTAAACTTTTTATAAAACGACAAGTAAAAGGTGCAAGTAAAAAACAAACAAATAAAAACACATACCCCTATGACCGAACTAGACACGAGACGGACTGACCGGACTTGTCTCTTACAAGTGGAACTTCTTGAGGTTGGAGACGTGCCATGTTCGGGGTACTTGTTCTCCTGACATGTGAGTCAATTTATAAGACCCTTTGCCGAGGACTTCTGACACCCGATATGGACCCTCCCATGTGGGTTCGAGTTTGCCCAGCTTTTCTGCTCGGCTTACTTCGTTGTTTCTCAAGACGAGATCTCCCACTTGAAATTGAAGCTTTTTCACCCTTTGGTTATAATACCGGGCTACTTGCTCCTTATACTTGGCTGCTTTTATGCACGCCAATTCTCTTCTTTCTTCGGCGAGATCTAGTTCTGCTCTCAGTCCGTTGTCATTCATTTCTGAGGAGAAATTTAGAGTTCGGGGACTGGGTACGCCGATCTCCACCGGAATTACGGCTTCAGTGCCGTACACCAGACTATACGGAGTTTCACCGTTGGAGGTTTTGGGTGTAGTTCGGTAGGACCATAGGACTTGAGGGAGATTTTCTACCCATTGTCCTTTGGCTTGTTCTAACCGAGCTTTCAACCCTTTCACCAGAATCCGGTTCGTTACTTCCGTTTGTCCGTTTGCTTGGGGATGGGAGACCGAAGTGAACCGCTGTTGTATGTTCAGCTCTTGGCACCAATTCTTGAACGTCTTGTCGGTGAACTGAGTCCCATTATCCGAGATGAGGATGTGGGGTATGCCAAATCGGCACACTATGTTCTTCCAGACGAAGTCCAATGCCTTTGAGCTCGTTATCGTAGCTAATGGTTCAGCCTCCACCCACTTCGTGAAGTAGTCCACGGCAACGATAAGGAATTTCATTTGCCGAGGAGCTTGAGGAAGTGGTCCCACTATGTCTATGCCCCATTGCATGAAAGGCCAAGGGCTTTGCATAGTGTATAGATCGGTCTGCGGCATCCTTGGGACATTTGCATGAATTTGGCACTTCGTACACTTCTTGACGAGCTGCACTGCCTCTTGTACCATGGTTGGCCAATAATATCCCCATCTCAGAACTTTTTTAGCTAAAGCTCTGGCTCCGATGTGGCTACCCGCACGATCCTTCATGAACTTCTCTGAGGATGTAGTCCGTCTCTTCTGGTCCTACGCACCGCAATAACGGCTGGAGGTAAGACTTTCTAAAGAGGACTCCTTCATGAAGTTCGTACCGAAGAGCTCGGCACGTGATCTTCCGAGCTTCTCTCTTATCCCCGGGCAATTGTCCTTGATCCAGATACTGCAAGATCGGCGTCATCCAGTTCGGCGAGCTGGATACAGAATGTACCTCGGCTTCATCAATGCTTCGATGCATTAATTCTTCCGCCTTTGAGCTCGGATCTGAGGCCAACTTACTTAAGGTATCTGCTCGGCTATTTTCCGCTCTGGGAATGCGGATTATCCGGAAATAGGAGAAACTTCGGCTGATGCTTTGCGCTTTGTCCAAATACTTCTTCATTCTCTCGTCACGGGCTTCACTTGTACCCAACATGTGATTTACTATGACTTGTGAATCACAATGGACTTTGAGAGATTTGACGAGTAGACTTTGCGCTAACTGGAGTCCGGCCAGGAGGGCTTCGTACTCGGCTTCATTATTAGTAGTGGGGAATAGGAAACGAAGTAAGTAGGTTACCTCGTGTCCGTCGGGAGCGACAAGTAAAATACCAGCTCCACTTCCCATCTTGTTTGAAGCTCCATCTACGAATCCGCTCCAGCAGTCCGGCGGCTCTACTTCGGATTCCAAGGGTTGTGCTAGTTCGGCATTGGCAGAATTCTTCTGTTCGGCAATAATAGGAATTGCTTGATCGAACTTCGCTTCTGCAAGAAAATCTGCCAAGGCTTGTCCCTTGATGGCTTTCCGAGGTAGATATTCAATTGTGTGCTCTCCCAACTCTATAGCCCACTTGGCGATTCTGCCCGATGCTTCTGGCTTGGTCAAAACTTGCCGAAGAGGTAGATCGGTTAAGACGCATACCTTGTGAGCATAGAAGTATGGCCGCAGTCTCCTTGCTGCATTTACTAACGCCAGAGCAATTTTTTCCAGAGGTTGATACCTTGTTTCTGGACCTCTTAATGCTCGGCTTGTAAAGTAGATGGGAAACTGCTTTAGGCCTTCTTCTCGTACAAGCACCGCGCTGATGGTTTGATCCGATGCCGCTAAGTATAAGAATAGTACTTCGGCTTCGGCTGGAGCAGAGAGAATAGGAAGCTCGGCTAGATAACTTTTGAGCTCGTCAAAGGCCTTTTTCTGCTCGGCTCCCCACTCGAACTTTGGTGCCTTTTTCAACACCTTGAAGAACGGCAGTTGCTTTTCGGCTGCTTGGGAAAGGAATCGACTCAGTGCGGCTAGACATCCGGTTAGCCTTTGCACGTCATGTATGGACTTCGGCATCGCCATGTTCTGAACGACTTGAACTTTTGAGGGGTTTGCCTTGAGTCCGTCTTTTGAAACCCAACAACCCAGAAACTTTCCCGAATCTACCAAAAAGGTACACTTTTGGGGATTAAGTTTGAGGTTGGCTTTCTTGAGCACGTTGAGAGTGGACTTGAGGTTGTGCTCGTACTCCGAGGTGCTTTTGCTCTTGACGACTATATCGTCAACATATACTTCGACTTCCTTTCCAATCAGGTGCCGAAAAAGCTTGTCTACCATCCTTTGATAAGTGGCTCCGGCATTCTTTAAACCGAATGGCATCTTTTTATAAGCGAAAATGCCGAAATCAGTAATGAAGGCCGTTTTTGAAGCGTCAATCTCATCCATTAAAACCTGATGGTATCCTTTGTATAGATCAAGAAAACAAAAAATTTCAAAGCCTATCAGAGCTTCTACTTTTTTATCTATGTTCGGAAGGGGATAGCAATCTTTGGGACAGTGCTTATTTAGATCGGTGAAATCTATGCACATCCGCCATCCTCCTTCCTTTTTCTTGATCATGACAGGATTGGCCACCCACGACGGATACTTCACTTCGAATAACACATCCGCCTTCAATAATTGACGGACTTCGTCATGGATGACTTGACTTCGTTCTGCCGCAAAGAGTCTTTGCTTCTGTTTTATCGGCCGGACCGAAGGATCAATATTTAAACGATGAGTGATTACCTCGGGGGGCACTCCGGTCATGTCCAACGGAGACCATGCAAAGACGTCTTTGTACTCCTTGAGGAGCTGGATGGTTTTTTTCCCGAAGTAGAGGCGTTCCCGCGAAGCCGATCTTAACCGTTCTGGATGGATCGTCTTCGTACAGCTGAACTGTCATCGAGTTCGGCTCCGGTATGACTTCGGTCATCGCCTCTGACTCCGGCTGCTGTGATTGCTATGCTTGGTGGTGCCGATCTGACTGCTCGGCACTTCTAAGCGCAATTTGCAGGCATTCCTTTGCTCTTTTTTGGTCACCTCGGATGACCGCTATCCCTCCTTTAGTAGGGATCTTGATGGTGAGGTGATAGGTGGAGCAAACGGCCCGAACCGTGTTGAGCCAGTCTCTTCCCAGGATGACGTTGTACGGGGACCGAGCTTTTACCACGAAAAACTCAATCATCGTACTGGAGCTAGTAGGCGCTTTCCCCACCGTGATCGGAAGGCTGATAATACCTTCAGGGCGGGTGTCCTCCTGGGCGAAGCTCTTCAGGGGAAGCGGAGCCGGGCTGAGCCGAGCTGGGTCCACTTCTAGTTTGTCGAAGCACTCTTTAAAAAGAATGCTGACTGACGCTCCTGTATCCACAAACACCCTGTGGATCAGTTTGTTTGCCACTCCGGCTTGGATGACAATGGCGTCTTGGTGAGGAGAGATGGCCGGGACGGGATCAGCATCCGAGAACGTAATCACTTCGTCCTGCTTCAGCCTTTTATGCGTTGGCTCCTCTCGATTGGAGCCCCTGCGCTCTGACTTCAGGGACGACTTGGTCTTCCCGGCAGGGAGAGCGTCAATAGTCAGGATTACTCCATCATATTGCGGCTCGTCATCGTCTTCGGGATCCGGCTGCCTTTTCGGATCCTGAGGAGCGCAGTTCGCACCTCTCTGCTTCTTATTCTTCTTTGACTGCTTGCTTTGGTATTTTTTCAATGTCCCTGCCCTCACAAGAACATCGATACCTGCAGCCAAGTTTCTGCACTCCTCGGTATCGTGACCGTGGTCTTGATGGTAGGAGCAGTAGTTATCCTGGGGTCGGCGCGCGGCAGATTTCGTCATCCGCTTTGGCTTTTCGAACAGGTCGGAGTGTAGTTCGAAAATTTCCGCTCTCGGCTTGTTCAGCGGTACGAACTGAGCGGGCGGCTTCTCGGGATTGAGACGGGGTCCCAATCTGTCTTGCACCGGAGTCCTTTGAATCCTTTCAAAAGGAGTTCGGCGAGGATGTCCCTGATCGCCAAAAGGAGTTCGGCGAGGATGTCCCTGATCGCTATGATCGGGCTTCCTCCTGTCTCCTCGGGACGATGAGCTGTCTAACGACCGTTTGCGACGGTCTGCCTCATCGGCTCGGGAGTACTGGTCCGCAATGTCCCACATTTCCTGAGCTGTCTGCGGACCGCACTCAACGAGCTTCCTGTAGAGAGCTCCGGGCAGGATTCCATTTTGGAATGCCGAGATGACAAGCAGATCGTTGAGATCGTCCACTTGCAGGCATTCCTTGTGGAATCTTGTCATAAAGTCGCTGATTTTTTCGTCGCGACCTTGACGAATGGAAAGCAGCTGAGCCGAAGTGATTCGGGCTTCCGCTTTCTGAAAGAACCTCCTGTGGAAGGCATCCATTAGATCTCGGTAAGATCTGATGCTGCCCTGGGGGAGGCTATCGAACCACCTTCTCGCGTTCCCGATGAGCAGCTCGGGAAATAGCTTGCACATGTGGACCTCGTTGAGACCCTGGTTCGCCATGTTATATTGATAGCGCCCCAGGAAATCGTGAGGGTCCACGAGCCCGTCGTAAGTCATCGACGGAGTTCGGTAGTTCTGTGGTAGGGGAGTTCGGGTGATGTCGTCCGAGAACGGAGTCTTCAGTGCTCCGTACACGGCGAATCCGATATCTCGTCGGTATGGAGGAGATTGAGTTCTCCTGTGATTCCGGTACCGAGGAAGATCAGGAATATGTCGGGGTTGAGGATTCTTCTTCCTGGAAGACACGGCACTACTGCGGTAGTGACTTTCATGTCTGGATGAGGAAGGAGAATCCTCCGTTTTCGTCTTCGGCTCTTGGCTCTTTTGCAGGAAGGCTAAGAACTCATCCTGCTTCTCAGCCAAGAACAGCTTGACAGCCTCATTCAGATCAGGCTGCTGGGAAGACTCAGTGGGACGATTTTTGGAGCGGCCTGTTCCTTCGCCATGAGAACTGGTGGTGGATTTATCCCTAGGCTGTTTTCCAGACCTATGGGATGGATTGGCTAACTCCGGGTTCTCACGGGCAGGAATGCGGGTATTCTGCGATCTGGTATGCATTTTTTGGGTGGAAAAAATGGATCAAAAATTCGCTTTATCACAAATTTTGTTCTTCGCTTCCCACAGACGGCGCCAGTGATGGTTCCGCGAATTATTGATGATGATAAATGCTCGTAAAAATAAATCACGACACAGAGAATTTAACGTGGTTCGATTTACTGAGGTAAATCTACGTCCACGGGGAGAAATGGGGGCAGGTTTGTATTGCTTGATCTGCCAAATACAGCTTACAACACAGACTTGCTATATGATTGTTTCTCTAGAGAGATTCTAACCCCTTCTATCAGATCTAAGTTCTATTTATATAATGAACTCAGATCATGGCTTGCATCACCACCCTAAGTCGTGGATGTCGTGTAGGTTATGGCCTAAGATCGTGGGCGAAGCGTAGGTCATGGCCTACGATCGTGGCCTGAACTGACATCACGTGGTAGTGGGTGTGTTGGACATCCTGTATGGGTCCACTAACTCCTTGTTCGGCCGAATACCGAGACCGAACTGCTTTGGTTGCCGATCTGAGAGTAGAGCTTGATGCCGACCTGAGAGCAGAGCTTGATTGGTTGGCTTTTACCGAGCTGTAGGCTGAGGCCGAACTCTTTGGTAATGCCGAACTGAACTCTTGGGCTTTGGGCTGGCCGAGCTGTCACTGCTATTGGGCTTGTTTAGTACGTACCCCATCAGCTGTCCTGGTTAATTAATATCTTATGGACACAAATCTTGCTAACTGAATTAAAAACTGTGAGAAAAAAGTCATCATCTCATTAAAGAAATTAATAACAATGATAATGTTAAATAAATGTAACTACTGGCACAGACAATAATATTATTCAAAATCATTTAACATCAAATGCTAGAAGACAGAAAAAATAGAAGTTAGGAAGGTATAATTCCATTCCTATGTAGAGACGTTTCCTAGAAGGCCGATTCTGAGTTCAATGAATCTGTAAATATTTGCACCTAAGTGTAAGAAGTATATTCGTTTTTTAAACCTCAAATTGCAGAATAGAGATAAGGTCATGATCATTTCGTAGGAAAAGTCAATTGGGTGAAGAGTTTATTCCTCAATTGCCACGTGAAAAATATTGAAATTGGAAACATGAATCTATACTATTCAACAATATCTTTTTTATAATTGAAATTGGAAAAATTCATGACTATGATTTAGCACCACCTAATTCATGCAGAAGATACAATACACAACTCTTTTGTCCCAACTTAACAGAGTATTACACACCTCTTTTGTCCCTACTTGAAACAACTTTATAGCATTGATTGAATGCGTAATGAGTGGAGTAACTATACTAGTGAAAATATTAATGGAAGATAAATCTCATTTAATATATAGTGAAATAGTATTCGCTCTTATTGGACAATAAACAGATGGAACGATTTCTTTGAGAAGCATCTCATAACTAGGTGTTTTTGACTTTTTGGTATAGTTGAAGAAAGAAATATGAGAAGAGTGATACTAATCTACTGGCATCTCTCACCATCAAACTACTTCAATGCTGACATCAACTTTGAGCAGAAACGCTTTCAACCCCGCATCAACGAGACAACAACTGCATTTCCCACAATATCTCATTGTAACAAGTTCAAGTCCTTGAAGAGTATATCTTCTTGCGTCGATAGAGTGAGCGCCAATCTCGTTATATATATGATAAATGATAAATTCAATACTTGTGATGACTTGAGCCTTTTCAAGGGTTGCAGGGATGTATAACGGCCGAGTCTGTTGTTGCCAAGCTTCAAGCAGGAGAGTGGTTGCAGAGCTTCCAACCCTGCCAGAAGTTGGGCAAAGTTCGAAAAGGAAGTCAAGTCAGCTCATCGAACCGTAAAGTAAATAAAATTCCAGCAAGCAGAATAAGATGTATCATGTATGAGTTCACAAAATATTTTCATATTCAGGTTTGTAGTTCAATTAAGGGGTTTTGGAGGAGCTAAGAGTAAATGAAGTTAGATACTAACTTTTTATGAGACATAAGGCAAAAAGGGCTCCATGACTAAATAATGTTCATTGGGTTGAAACAAATCACTGATCAAACTACTCAAGCTCAAAAAAGCTGACTGAGTCTATATACCTTTATATTCACATATTTCCATAGGCTTGCGTATAATATTCAACTGAGCATGGATTTTTCTGGCCCAAGTGTACCTTGTCTTTACCACGAGCCATTTGCCTTGTATTGCCCAAGTAATGACTATCTACCATGATGAAATGCTACATTCTCTCAGCACTTAACATGATCAAAGCTTTCTGTATCGTCTGGACAAAAGATCAACTGAAAAAAGATTCAACTGCTTCATTAGCACTATAAGCTGTACTCATCCTTAAAATAACTAATATGTGGAGCCATGCTGGATCCATGTTCATTAAATCAAAATAAAGTGCAAGAATTCCTTCAAAATGAGCCTCAGTTCCAGAATCTGCGCAACCATATGTGATCAATGTGCTGTGCGTCAAGAGTCTTGCAAGAGTAAGTTTTTCAATTTTACTACAACAATACCAAGATAATAAAACTACTTGCCCACACTCAAGAAGCTTATTTAAAATGTGCAACCAATCCAGATTTAAAACCAGTTTGATGATGAGAACAGCTCCCGGCTGCAAGCAGTTTCATTACATATAGTCTCCATATCCAACATAGGATTGGTTCTCTCTTTTGTAATGTCCAATTTAGAAAGTGAGGCAAGCAAGTTTATATCAGCAGATTGGGTAGAATGAGCTTTTAAGTTCTCCTCATTCCATGATAATATATATGTGCAGTTTGCACCTCAGAATGCTCTTGATCGTTTGCGCATAAACTTGCAGTGAAAGATATAAAGCAAGACTGACTACATGGCATACAACTTGAAAAAATTATACTGGGAAAGTGTGCAAGGGTAACCTTTACATGGCAGGACTTCAAGGAATCATCAAGATACTTAAATGTAAGTTACAAAGCCTGGGAAAGCCCAAGTTTATTTGCTGAAAGTGGTGGCCAAATAAGACCATCACCACCATCATAATCAAATTCAAGAGTGACTGTAAGTGAGCTAACACCTTCAACTACTTCACTGAAATGAGGGGAAACATTTGTTCTTTACACTGGTAATATGTCTTGGAGAAAGAATGATGTCTATCTGGGTTATCAATTGATAAAGATAGATTAGAACCATGAGGAGGCCATGACAAAATAAGTAGAGGCTTATTATGCTTAATGTTTGATCCAGAGCCACAAATGGTATGACCAGCCGCTTTGGTCATCAGAGTCTGTGAAGAAGCATTCCACACAAACTCAAACTCCTCGCTCTAGACATTCTCTTTTTTTTTCATATCCTTTTGCTCTTTTCTGAAGTAGTTTAGACAAAAGCATGCTACAAGTGTTGTGGGAAAAGTGCAATATTTATATAAAAAAGCACTCGACTACTACAAAAAGGAAGTTCAAAGCCATTGATTATTCTCATGTACAATCTATGAAGAAGAGGTAATTAATATATTAAATATTAACAATCTACTAAGAACAATACTTGATTTCCTTTCCATTACATGACAGCTGTGATACGAAAACCAATCTTTGAAGCTCTATAACATTTGAACATTAGTATAGTCTTTACGATTTCTTGAGTTCCCTAAAATTCATAAAACCAGTAAACTAGGGCAATGTATAATTCGAGCTACACCACATGTATAATAAAGTCTTAACGAGTGTACTGCATGGTAGAATCTCTCAGGCATTTGTTTTGAACACTGCTTACTGAATACAAAAGAAAATGCAAGTATCCAAAATAAGATAACATGATGCAATATCAATGGAATATGAGTGATATGACCAAAATAGTATCCTACCAATACACATATTCTATTTCAGAAAACCAAGTATTTCGATTGGACCAGAGAATATATACTATAATCATGTTGGTGACTATAAATATCCAGTGACAAATAATACTTCCAGGACATAGGAATGATCAGTTTATGTGAACTGAAATTTCATGAAACAAACTAGCATACCTTCGGTTATGCCAGGCAGAATAATTACTAAAAGTAGTATATACTCCTATCATATCAGAAGTTCATCTTCCTCTGAAATCTTCTTTAGTTCTGTTATAAAGCTCTGGAAAACGCAGAGCCAAATGCAAGCAGGTCAGAATGACTACATTACCCAACCGAACACCAAACTCCATCGGGTGGAAATGACTTAAGCAATTCCTGATACAAAAAAGATGTAAGATTTCAATGTAACATTTGCGATCTAACTCCATCAGTTATTAAACCAATTACTACAAGAAAAATAAAAAAAAGAGTTGCAAAACATCAACACTCGATCAATAGCAAGTATCAATTCTTCATCACAAAGACACAAATCGATTGTTCCGAGCCCGGAGCCGGATCAAATCCATTCTGGAGAAGGTGCTGAACTGCGACCGCGAGCTTCCGGTAATTCCAACCGCTGTAATGCTCGGGATTTGAGTACGAGCTTGGCACTGTTTTCTATTCTATCGCTTCTGCAGCCAAAATCCTCACAAATTAAACCCCAAACCCGAGCTAAATAGATGAGAGAGTCTAATTAATAAGTACAAAATCTCGACAGAAATAAGCATGAAAGTAGAGAGATGGTTTTTTGACTAATCTATTAATATTAACTTCCTCTCTCATTAAATATTTCACAATTTTAATCAGATTTCATTTTTACTATTTTTATAAATGAATTTTACACTCCTACATTAAGTTATATCCATACATTTTATCACTATAAAATTTGAAATATATAAAGGTCTCATCTTTTAATTTTTTACAATTACTTTTCTTTACATTTTTTAAAATAAAATTAAAATAAAATAATTACTCATAGACAGAGACTATTAGTATTACTGTATTACACCAGATTTTGTGGCTAATTAATTGTATCAAAACACAGGTAACTAACGAACAAAAAAAATCATCCCCAATTTTTTCTGACTTGAATTCCCCACGTGACTGTCAAGACTCATTTTTTATTTTTAAATTAATATTAACCACTATAATTTATTGATATAATCAGTTTATATTCATCGAAAGTATAATTTAAGGAGAATGAAAATTTTCAAAAATAAAAAAAACATATAAATAACCTTAAGAAAATTAAAAAAATAATCAAAATCGGATATAAATAACCACTAATAAAAATGATGGCGCCACACATGCCTCTTGATTGGCCGCGAGGAGCAATGGGTGTGAGTGTCACTCACAGAAAAACATTGTTAACTTGAAATTAAATGATGACACAAAGGGCCACACGCCAAATAGAAGAAAATGCTTAGGGCGCCCCACTGTAGGTGAAAGGGCAGGAGGATAAAATGCTGACGTGACGGTGCATAAGGCGAGCTTTAAGACGCCCCACTGTGGATGCTCTTAGACATATCCTGGCATTAACAAATTAATATGGGTGTGTGTTTGTTTGTTACTTTTGTTTTTCGATTCAAAATTCAGTTTGGATATTTGATACTAGCTAGTATAATGCAAAATGTGGAGTAATTCAGCAAAAAAAACTTTTCAAGGTAATGAAAATTACAGAATTCCAACTGTGAGGACATAACTCAACTATCAGAGTCTGAGGTCTTCTCCTCTTTAGGTGGCGCATATTGTCTGGTGAGTCGCGACCTAGTCCATGGATCCACGGCTGCCCTCTGCGGTGGTGGTGGGGTTGGTGGCTTAGCTTGCCTAAGTTCATTCTCCCTATCTATAAACCTGACACAGAAGGAAAGAAACACACATTGTTGGTGAAAATTGCCAATGAACAAGGTGAAACTTATCAAACAAGACTGCACTGGACTTACTCAATGTATGCCATCGGTGCAGCATCACCAACTCGTATACGAGTTCGAAGCATTCTTGTGTATCCACCTGCTCTATCCCTGTAAAATAACATCCAGACCAATATACTGTTATAGCAAGCAATTTTGTACCAAAAGTAGTGGAACGAATGGAGTTTTGAGGTAGAGATTCACTTGTATCGATAGGCCAACTCTGTAAATAACTTGTGGATGACATCATCCCCACGAACAAAGGCCCCAGCACGCCTGGCAGCACATAATGTACCCTGTGACACCAATGTGAACGAACTAAATAGGGTTGATTTTCAGACCTCAAATTTAGAATCCAACCACTCACAGACAACCTTGCACAAATTTTAAAAAATTTAAAAGAGAAACCAAACAAAACAATCTTAAGTGTAGCTGAAGAGAGTCTTTCCAAAATCTGTTTAGTTTTAAGATTAAGACTTCCATACATCTGCTTCTGTATATAAAACCCATTTATAGTTTATCTCAGGAGCAGTATTCTATCAGCCAAAGAAGCTACAATATTTGGTATTCCGATAAGGAAAATGTTATCAGCCAATTGATAAGGAAAATGGTTGGCATTCAGACTAAAACATTTCATTATTTTGTATTAATACATCAGATAGCAAATCTATATGCAAACATTGTATTCGAATTGAGTGATATCAAATGCAAACCAATCAAACTTTATGCTCATAACAGAAAATGAGTAATATACCTCTTTTCCGAGCTGCACCATATTATCAGCAAGCCTACGAACTTCCTTCGCCTACAACGATAACAAGGGAAGAGATAAGAATGACGTGAAGCCATTAATCGAGCATTCAAGCCTTAAAGCTTATACCTAACGAGGCTAATGGAAACTCGTCCACCACATCATAACAAATAAAACAAATTAAAATCCACAATGGTAGATGACACCCAACTTCCCGATACACACAGCATGGAAACTGATAGCCCCTATAAACACACACCAAAACTCACAAAACACCTTAGAAATTGCCCTAGTTTCCACCAGCCAGGATAAACAAATTAGACACAACCAGACTTCGCAATCATTTTAGGCACAGATCATACTATATATTCCACTAGTGAGGAAGAAATCAATCCTGATTATTTTTGTATTGAATTTGTAACGAACGCTCTTCTCTTTCTCATGCCAACTAAGAACGAAACAGCTGAACTTTCGTGACTTGAAGGCATTTTATCGAAGAACCCAGCAAAACCCAACTAAAACCCTAAACAGTTTTAAAACCGCAAAAGGTAAATAAATAAATAAATTGATTCCAGAAACCTTCGCAACTGTTGTCTCGATCCGCTCGTGCTTCACTAGTTGCGACACCATTGTCCTGCTCAACATAAGCAAAACTCTAGCTAATTATTTTGTGAAAAAAATTACACAAAGATTGAAAAACGGTTGCAACAGAAAATAGGATCCAAAAATCCTATACACCTCTTATTACCTGAGCATGGACATTCTGTGGCCGGTAGGCCGATTGAGCTTCCTGAATTTTGTCATTTGCGCTTTGTGTGTGTGAGAGAGAGAGAGAGAGAGAGAGAGAGAGAGAGAGAGAGTGAGAGTGAGAGTGAGTGAGAGAGAGAGGTTGAAGAAGATGGGAATGCAGAGAATAGAGATCAGTGATCCGTTGTAATTGATGGGCTTTGGATTTTGGGTCACTTTGGATAGTTGGGCCGAGTATAAGAACTTGAGCCCAAAATCTAAACAATTATAAGAAGAAAAAAAAAGTGCTAATTTTTTCCTACGAATCTTGATCAAAGAGCGCGCTGGAAAATCAGGAAGCGACGACGAGTAGAGAGGCGACAGCAATAGTGAAATTGATCACAGTCACTGAGCCCTAAATCTTTGATCTTCAATATGGATTCAGAAGGTATGCCAATCTATGCATCTCTATTTTCTTAAATTCGAAGAATAGTGGTTACCAAAAAAATCAATCTTTTTTGGGAAAAGAGATTGACAATTCCTTCGTTTTAGGGCAACGAACATCTGCAAACCCATCCGCAATGCTGGCTGGTCTCTTGGGTAAAAGGGCTAAATTGCATGAAGAGCTCCGCAGCATCGAAAAGCAGGTGCTAAATAATGTGATGATTTTATTTGTAGGACTTATTGATTACGTGCTATTTATTGAATGAAATTTTTGTGTAGGTGTATGATATGGAGACGGGTTATTTACAGGATCCGAGCCAATGTGGCAATGTCTTGAAAGGTTTTGAAGGGTTTTTGTCTTCTTCCAAGAACACTACACTGTAATGGTCTTTTGTTTTTATTGTGTATCAGTTTACGTATTATCATTTGTTTCATATCCTTGTTAATGAATCATGTGATTAGGAAACTTAATGGGTTTTAGGTTTAAATTTTTATCATCAATTGGCTTTGAATTTTATCTTTTGTTTCATATCCTTGTTAATGGATCATGTGATTAGGGAACTTGATGGTGATTAGGGTGAAATTTTTATTATCAATTGGCATTGAATTTTTGCTCTGAATGCATTAATTTCTATCTGAGATTGATCTTGTTGAAGAATCATTTGTTGCTTCTTTCGTCTTTAGGTGTTGTGTATGCAATATACAGTACATTGTTCCTGCAGTTGGTTGTTTGGGGTCATTGTTATATGGAAGAGGATGATTTAGTGTTGCTCTTTCATTTGCAGCTTGAAACGATCAAGGAAGTTTCAGCCTGACGACAGGCTGTTCTCATTGTCCTCTGTCACTTCACCAGCTGTATGAGTTTTCATTGTAGTATAATTGTATTATGGTTTCTTCTTACAACGTTTTCGAACTAGACGTGGTTTGTCTCTGCCTGTCTCATGGTTTTAAGCCTCTTCCATGATGCCTTCTCATTGTATGTTGTATGATTGATCTAGATGTGAGTTCTGGACTAGGCCTCAGTTTTTTTGTTTTATGCATCTGTTATCATGTGTTGTTTAGATGATCTACTTCTGAGATAGATGTTGTTTAAGAATTTGAAGACTTGTAATATTCCCATGAGTACTTGATGTGTTTATGGGTAGTCATACTTGTGAAACTGTCACCTTAAGTCGAATATATTTGAATTGGAGAATGGTTGATGCTACTAGAATGGAAAGCAATTAGGCATTCTTTTTCATTACATTTTTTTGGTATTCAATGTGGTAAATGCTTTAGATTATCCAAAGTTGTATGCATTATTTCAATCTTAGCAGTGTGTATAAGCCTATGCCGCATACAAGCCTTTGTTGTCAAATTGCTTACTCCCGTAGATATTTAAATTATTCGTCATGTTTTACCAGGCTGAAGAAATAGCAAGAGATGGTGGTGTAACAACAAATGGGCCGTAAGTATCAAGATTTCCATTATCACTGCTTAGGTTTTGTATAGTCTGTTACAGATATTGAACAGTTTGATCAATATTAACTGATACATTGGTGGTAATCAATCTAATATTGGTTTCTAATCGAGCGCGTTCTCATGAATACTCAACGTGTTGCAGTGGGAAACCGAAGAAAGGTAGAGGGCCAAGAGAGGTGAAGAGAAGACAATCTAGTGAAGTGGACTTCGACTATGAAGATGATCCCGATCTCATGTAGACATGTAGTGACTCCCCATACATATGAAAATCAAGGCTGACTTTACTGGCTACCGGAGTTCTCTACCTTCCGGCTACAAGCTAAGTTTCATCTATGAAGATTATATAAACTCAAGCTTACGTGTTTCCAAGAGAAATTAACCATCTTCGTGTATGTATACATCTAATTCCTGTTCTTGAAACACATGCCCTTCAGCAAAGGCCAACCTTTTATGTATTACTTCTAACTAAAAAGTAAAAACAATTAAGCAATTTGCTAGACTTCCTTGCTTTTGAATTTTACTATTTTACAAGAGTTAGATTTCTATCTTTTTTTTATAAGCAAATGAATGTAACATCACAGTGGGCTTGAATCTGAGACCTTTGCTTCAGACATTACCACACTACCACTAGGTCAACTCATACACACTGATTTCTGTCTTTTTAATGGGAAAATGAATAGTATAATTTTGAAGGTTGCATCATTCAAGACCTTTGACCACAGACATTACCACTCTACCAGTTCATACACACTAAGTTTATGGCTTTTATGTGTATCAACACATGGCACTAGTTATAGATCTGTGATAAGTTGGGTTTGTTTTTCAATCACAGCATATATAGGTTTTGTAATTTCCCCCTTAATGTGATACCGGATAGTTGACATATTATGATCTCCACAAAACCCTAATTACCTATAAAACCAAAATAAATTAGTGCTTACCCAAAATTGAAATATGTAAAATGCACTCCAGAATTTGCCACATGTTCTGCTCTCTTTTGTCCAAAAGAAGATCAATAATAATTACCATTACTGCTCATGATAATCAAACTCATTACGTATTGAATGGTGAATGGAGAAGCGTCTAAGACTTCATCAAACTCATGACTTATTGAATGGAGGAAAAACGTTTAAGAGCATCTACATCCGTGCTCTTAGTAAAAAGCATTTATGGGTCCGGTTCCACTTTTATTCATATTTATTCCATGCTCTTAGTTAAGGTGTAACACATATCCATAGCCATATTCTTTCCCAAGAGCATGCTTTTCACTATCGTCTCACTATTCTATTATTCAATTTTAAACTAAACTTTTTTAAAAAAATATTTGATAAAACGACCATAAAACAGCTTTATTTTGGGAAGGGGGAAAAAACTGCATTAAAATAATGCCCACTTGTGAGGGGCGAGTGAGCGTCACCGCTCACCCATGTCGCGACACATGGGCGGGCGCATCGCGCCGCTGCAGAGAGCGTGCTCGTGCCAACGCAACGGCACGACCCCAACGGTGAGCTCGTCGCATGCCGTGCCGACGCACAAGCTGTGCTCTTTCGAGTGGCAGTGCTGGGGATGCTCTAAGACTTCTACCACTGTTTCATTTCTTCTTCACAAACCATTTTTCCGTTTTCAATAATTGCTAAATCAATCTCGGCGATTTTCTCTAAACTCATAACATTCTGTCGGTCTTTTGTTTCATTTACAGTTTTTTTATAAAAAAAATTCGGCTAATTGTAGGGCTAGACAAAAAATAAAAATAAAAAATAAATCAGCTTTTGTTTAATGTAATTGAAAATATGGCTGATTAGAAAGATTGCACTCCTCCTGCACCACGTCGTTGCTGTGCTGCAATGTGTTGCACCAGCACAACAGGCCTCTTAGTCGGGCCTATGTTTTTCGTATTATTTCACCGTCGGGCCGAATAATAATTCAAAACACAGACGAATCTAACAAATACTCACCGTAAAAAATGACTTTAAAATGTCGTATCATTATATTTTAAATTGGCGACTGCTAAAAATATGTTCAAACTCTTATTCTATTTGGAAAAATTTAATATTTTTTGCTATAGATGTTATCTTAATATCGACCATATAATTGTTCTAACAAACAGCATACTAATATTTTACTGATAAAGTTATAAGATATGGATAGCCCTATATACCAAGAAAATGCACATAACTTTACAGTTATAACAAATTGAAATTAGGGTCCTAACTCATAATCAGTATGCCGGCAACTAAAGATTACCTCAGAACAAGTCATCTTCACAACTCCGTTGTGATCATCATTCTGAAAGTGCACACTGCATCCAACCCTCGGCAAGATAGTTGAGCACTTGCACTTCCAGCGCTACTGAGAGTCGACAAGATATCCATGTTCTAAGAGATCAGACAGGACCCTTCTCATTTTATCTACCGACACGGGCTTCAGTATGACCCCATCCATACCAACCTTCCGACAGTTCTCTTTTATCATTCTGTCAGTGTTTCCAGTAAGTGCAACGATAAAAGGTCTATCTGAACGTTTTGAAAACTTCTCCCGCATCCGTACAGCAACTTCAAAACTATCAACAGCTGCCATGCTCACGTCCAGGAAAACTACCTTGTGCTCATAACTTACAGCTCTAACACACTCCTCTCCGGATGAAACAGCCAATACATCACATCCTAGGTGCACAAGGAGGCCCTTAGTTACCATTCGACCGACACTGTTCATTCAGTGTACAACATTAGAGTCAGTAACATAGAGCGGAAAATTGCAATCAACTCCTTGAAAACTTAGAAATGCAACCACTCAGACCAAAATGCTGGTGACGTGCATGTTACGTGCATAACACGTGCATGTTACGTGCATTACTAGTTTTTATTTGTAGTGAAAATCCGACTTCATAACTCAGACCAATAAAATTCATACTTAAACCCAATCGGAAAAGGTGTGGTGTGACTGTGTGGTCCAATCACAATTGCGACAATTATGGCAGCATGGTACATAAACCAGATGATAGAAAACCTCAAATTGCACAAAGCATAGCCAAACTAATATAGGTAAATATTATCTAGAGGAAGCAATAACTGCTAACATAAGAGACAAAACTAACGGAAATAACAAAACACCAACGTAAATTGTACTTAAAGTGTGCATGTATTGCTAACCTGTTATCATCCATCACAACAACTTTAAGCCCAGAAAAGTTCAACTCTATTTGATTTCCAGGGGCTTTGTGCAAAAATGGAAGCTTGGATTCATTTAAGCGAGCGGGAATTCCAAGTTTAACAATGAAGATCACAGTAGAACCCCTGCCAGGACCGTCACTCTCAATCCAAATGTGCCCCTCCATGAGATTCACAAACCTGATCCCATAAAAACCATATTTAAAGAAGGAAAAATAATAATAAAAAACAGGGAATGTGACAAAGTTCCAAGGCTTGGATTGAAATGAATAATGTTGCAGAAGAATTATGAAATAAGATATCACCTCTTACAAATTGCTAGGCCAAGGCCACTACCACCAGAATTTTTGGTAGCAAGTGGTTGGCTCTGCACAAATTTCATGAATAGCTTAGGAATCTCTTGTGGGTTAATTCCTGAACCAGTATCTTTTACCTAAACAGTAGGGAAAGCCATTATTATAATCTCAATGAATCAATAAAATTAATTTCTTGAGAATTTACTTGCATTGGCAATTGGAAACAAACCTCTACGCGCAAATAGAAATGGTTATCACTATGTGCAGGAAAAAAGTTGGGGGCTCGGGGATCTCTTAGAGAGTCGGACTTTGCAACAAAAGCTGATACCGTGACACCTCCCTCTTTTGTAAACTTAATAGCATTCCCAACAACATTCAGTAGAACTTGCATCAGTCTTTTTTCATCACCAACAGCATGTTCAATTAAATCAGGGGACAAAATCAAGGTAACATATAACTTCTTCACAGCTGCGATAGGTTTAATCAAATTAAGTACCTACAACAAGAAGTAGATACCTAAGTAAACCTATAAGCATGACAAGGAATTATAATTTCTTTACCATCAAAAAATTAAAACAAAAGGATGACGCGGTCCAACCTCCCTAAAAAGTGAATGAAGGCTGAAAGTTCCTATTTCAAGTTGAAGGCTACCATCTTCAAGCCTCGAAAGATCCAATACATCATTAATAAGGGTAGCCAACAGGTTACTACTTTTCAAGATTGTCTCAACCATTAGACGTTGATCAGGCGACAGCTCAGTTTCTTGTAATAAGGAAGACAAAGCAATTATTGCATGAATAGGAGTTCTCATTTCATGATTCATGACGGCCAAGAAATCATTACGAGCATGCACAGCTGTCTCTGCTTCTCTTCTTGCCAGATCTAGGGCAAGATTCTGTTTCAAAAGAAGATCCCTTGCCTTCATTGATTCTTCTAGAATTGCAGCATGGGAGAGAGCAACAGCAACCTGATACATGAGAAGTTAAAACATAGTTAAATCATTCATCAAATTATCTTATTTCTAAGAACTTCTTGGAATTACATACACTAACAAGTAGAAAAATCAAAGCTAGGAAGAGATGAAAGAATTTCTGCAGTAATCATACTTGTACACCATTGCAGATTTTCTATATGCTTAACCATGTAGGAATGATTTTTTTATTCTAAGAATATCCTTTGTCACAGTTCTGGTGGGTGATCTTAACTAAGATTATAAGTGGTTCTAGACAATAGAAATATAACTGGACACATCGGTTAGCCCAATTAAGACGATAAAAAGATTATATCCATTCTTAATCTATAATAAGAAAATGAGTACTACATAATAAAATTCGAATGGCCAGCTACTAGAAGCATAACCTACTGTATAGAAACATTAAAGAGCAAGCCCCCAGCTGCATTCACTAAGATTAGCTTAGTAGAATTCTTAATCAAAGGGCATGTGCAGCTAATTTCCACAAATATTTACTTTTAGTCTGGTACAGTCACAATGTCGACGGTCAAATTGTAACAAGGCAGAGATGAGGCAAAATCGAACCTGATCTGCGACCACCTCAACAAGCTCCAACTCGTGTACATGCCACTGTCTAGCACTTTCCGAAGGGAGTGTTAAAACCATCAAAGCATAGCTTTTAGTTGACAATTCAGGCCAATCTTGGATCTGAAAATTGGACAGATGCAGGAGTGGAACGCGCACAGCAACCACCTCTCCTGGCATGTTATTTCCAGAAGATCGAAGCCGAGCAACAGGGGAGCTCGGAGAGATTATTACAGCACGACTAGTATTGAATACTTGATTGATTACAGGTAGTTGTATTGGTACAGACAGACCAACCGGCATTTGGTGGTGGAGAGTATAGGAAAGATTGAGCTCTAGCCCTGTCCGTGACGGCATCCATAAAGCACACTCTTCCAAAGCCAATGTTCTTCCAAGCTCCACAAGAGTAGTCTTCAGTATGGTATGCCTATCAAGGGTGCTTCTGATTTCATGAGTTAGCATCCTAACATGCCTACCAGTTTCTTCCTGTGTACGGATCAGGCCCATTTCTCTGTCTAGTTCTGCAGCCTTGTTTTTCAAAAATAGCTCCCTTGTTTTTACACTTAATAGATCAGGGATGATATGTACTAGCATAAGTGCTGTTGCACAAGACACAGCAGCTGTCAAACCTTTGGCTGTAGTCATTACAACTGCTACAGTCCTTGTATGCATAGTAAATGTCCACAAATTTATCAGGTGTGTTGCTCCACAGAGAACAATAAAAGCACCAAACTGCACGAGAACCCATCGATAAGGAAATACAGCAGATTTCTTGACAAAATATATTAACTCCAAAGGGATTGAGAAATATGCCAAGGCTATGAAGAAATCTGATATATACTGATACTTCATCAACAATTCATCAGCTGGCCATGGTGACTCAAAGCAGTTACAATACTCCATTTTGTAAGAGCCACTGAAAAGTTTTTAAACCTCTCTCACTGAAACAACAAACAGATATAAGAAAGATAAAGCAATCAGCGTTGTACTAGGAAAAGACTGCTACCTGGAACATAACATATACTGAAGAACTGACAGAAACACTTGGATCAATAACTTCATAATGAAGGCTTTACATGGGCAAAATTCTCGTTTTGGGTGATTTAGAAAAAAGGCTCCCTGAATGGAAATCTTTTTTTATATTCTATTAAAGGGAAACATGCCAATGCTAATGGCGTGTTTAAAGAGAAACAAGCCAAAGCTAATGGCGTGTTTAAAAGAAGACGAGGCTTACACGCCATTAACATTGGTGTGTTTCCCTTTCATAGAAACAAAAAAGGTTCCCAGAATAGGAACCTTTTTTCTAAAATCATCAAAAACGAGAATTTTGTCCCTTTATATGGAATATATAACATGCATTCGAAAACAATTTTGTGTAACATCCCACTCCATGTTTATTCATTAAATTATTTTAAATGTATCACAACTCACATAAGTGTGAAATTAAAATCTTCAAGCTATGGCATTGTCTAATTTGAGCTCCTAGATAGTAGATACAAAATTAAATTTAGTTAGGCAAAATTTCATTCAAGTGAGATTTTCATTTAAACTTTTATTGGAAATTTTCGTAATTATATGCATATGCACACCGTTAGCATTGGTGTGTTTAAAGAGAAGACGAAGGCTTACACACCATTGGTATTGGCGTGTGTCCCTTTCATAGAATACAATAAAAGGCACCCATTCAAGGAACCTTTTTTCTAAAATCATCCAAAACGCTAATTTTATCGCTTTATATGATACTACGTAATAATATGCATTCCAAACAATTTTGAGTAGCATCCCATTCCAAGTTTGTTCGTTAAATTATTTTAAATGTAGTATATCGCAACTCACAAAAGTGTGACATTAAATTATTCGAGCTATGACATTGTCTAATTCGCGTTCCTAGATACAAACTTAAATCTATTTAGCCAAAATTTCATTTAAGTGAAATTTTCATTTAATCCCTTATTAGGAATTTTCTTAATTGTATGCATATGCATATTGCATGCCCTCCTTACATATAGATTTATATGACAACCATTGAAGTTATATTTGGTGATCAATTTAAAGTTATAGACTTTACTACTTTACTCATAAAAAATGTTTAGATTTTAGAATTTAATATTTTATTTGATTATTATTTTTAGTTAATTATTAAACCCTAAAGTTTTAGCATAAAAAGTGATTTGGTTTTCAAAAGATTTTCACCTATAGCTATTTCACTAGTGTAAAACATTTCATTTCATTCTTAGAAAATCATCATCTTCTTTTTTCTTTTGCCTCTCTCTCTCTCTTGACTCTCTGATTGGTTTTAATTCTTATTTCTTCAAACTTTAGGATTTTAAATCTGGATTTCTTGTCTTAAACTTTATTACCTCCAACAAAAAGGATTTCCAGAAATTCACATATCGACAAGCACACATGTTAAATTGTATCAACATTTCTTCATAATCTGACTTATATCAACATAGCATGGGGAAATTATGTTGGAGGGGCAAGGATATACATACCCCATGAGAGAATTTTAAAAATGAGCTAGCTAGCTCTGCACATATACGTGCATTCTAAGTCTGCAACATTTTTTCCACACATACTGATTTTCATTTACTCTTGGAGGCCACGAACACCCAAATCAACATGCATAGTAGTATCTTTTTTCATTTGACAAGCAATACAAAATAAAAGAAATGAAACTAAAAGCAATAGGTTTTAAATTTGGGCGTCGACTGTTAATTGAAATTGGAAATCATAAGCAATACAATTTAATACTTGAGCTAGAAACCATAACAGAATTCAAAGGGTTGAGCTTTCACTGTGAATTGAATCCGAAAGCAGAAGCAGTATAATAAAAATTCAAGCTTGTAGTGTGAATTTAATTCGGAGTTGAAAGATCTGAAATTAGGGCTCACAGAGATGGGGCTCTTTGCAAGTTGAAGTTGAGATGTAGGGGATAGCTGGAAGAATCGATGGCGCAGGGCGGTGATCGGACGCCGGCGGTGGCTTGCCGGGGTTGCGACGACAGCTGGCGGAATCCTGGTGCTGCTGGCGAGAGGAGGTGGTGCCTTGCTTGATGAAGAGGAGAGTGATTTAGGGGATGGGATTGTAGCTAAGTTTGAAGATGGGTGAAAGAGGAATCAATGGAAAAAGAGGGAAGAATGAAGGCTCTGTATTTGGACATAAATTGAAAATGGAATACTGTGGTATGTGTGCCTCTTTCTTTCGTGGGTGTTGTTGAAAGGTTGTTGAATTCAATTAATTAGAAGTTTGTTTTATTTTATTTGATCTCACTTTTTTATTTTATCTCAACTTTACTTTATCACACTTTTTGATTTATCTCAACTATAGCTAAGCTATCTTTCTCTCAATTATAAGGTGTAACTATGTCACGACCGCATTTTCTAAGGATAGAAAACACGGTTGATCGCGACTAGGGGACGATTTAAAGAAGCGGGGAAGAAAGGGGAAAAGCAACACAACTCGACCATAGCTCCAAACAAATGGGAAAAACTCGAAATAAAATCAGAGTTTTGAACAAAATAGACTTGAGTCTTTTAAAATGCACAACGGAAGCAAATGAACGCGGTTCCATGTATGAAGACATGAACCTCCGAGAGTCAAAATCTGACTGAATTAAATGTCTTGTCTCAATAGCACTTCCTCCACCACTTCGCTGCTCAACCTGCACATTTAGAAATATATGCAGGGCTGAGTACAAAAAGTACTCAGTGAACACATTGCCGAAAATTACACATATACATTTGAAAATATTGTCATGCCATCATCACAGTAACACTCGGGGGTGTTATTGAAAAGACCCGAGCTTACTAAAAATATCACGTTGGACTGCAGTCCCTTTTTCCTGTACTTAGCCATATCTGATCACATTGTGCCGTCGAGATGGTGTTCTCGCACGGTCACCTTCTCTGCCCAACATGTCAGAGGTTTCCATGTGCCGGGAAGGTGGCCACCTTCCACGGTCACCTTCTCTGCCGTTCACGGTCAGAGGTTCCAAGTAGGGACACCACCCTACCAGGACTCAAAATCGAATCGATTCACATATATCATCATTCATAATTCACTTGGCCGTAGCCAACAGATAGGCATCATACACAAAACATTTATGGCAAGACAACATCTTTATAAATCACGAACATGTGTTCGAGTTTTTATAAAATACGATTTGTATTTTAGTATAAGAAAGCTCACCTTGATCGCTTAGTTTCTTTAACTTGAATCTTTCGTTCCGACTTTACTTGCGAACGTACCCTTTTGAAAACATCACAACGTACTAATAAGACTCGATAAATTCACATACTTATAGGAATGCATGCCCTACTTTATTTCTTTTATCATTTGTTCACCGTTAGAAAATTTTAGAAACCTGCATATTAATTAAATTGGGAAAAATTAATTAATAGCTCTTCTTTATTAAACTTAATTAGTTCTGTGACTTGAGAACGTCGTCTCCCTCTTTCTTTCCATTTCCTTAGCGGCCGCCCAAGACGTCGCGGGGTGATGCCGGTCGGCCACTTACGCCCATAATTCGTTCGTTGGCTCCTCGTATTTCCTTCCACGATATCGAAATAAAACCCTAAAATTTATTTAGGCGCATATCTGAATTATCGCAACTATTTCCATTTGTTAAGAAAAATTATATATTCCGGACTTGGGATAAATTATTCATACTTCAAAATTATTTCGGGATTTAATTAAATAATTCCCCACGATTTAAATTATCAGCCTAAGAATCAAATTAATATTTTTCTTAGCCCACCTTATTTCCCAAATTCTATTTGATAAGGCCCAACTTAAATAAAAAGTCCAAAACCTATTCTCCCATCCTAAACACACGTACACACTCCATACTCAACTCCATACACCATATTGCCAACCCACTGAAACAATTATGTTGGGTCACTTTTAAACAAAAGCCCAAAATTTGTAAGTAAATTAAATGGACCAGGTCATTAAACAAATGAACAAAAAAATATACTCCCAGCCGTGACCTTCTTCTTCTTCACCAATTGAACCAGCAATGTCTCTCTCTCTCTCTCTCGCAGCTTTCTTCCTCACGTCTCATCTCTGTTTCTCGATTTCTCTCACAAATTGGACCCAAAAAGGTAGCTCTCGTCGACCTCTGCTGCTGTTCGCGCGTCGCCATTCAGCTGTGGTCCGAAACGAGTAGCCAATGACCGGAGATGCGTCGTTGTCCGGTTCTCCGCCGCCGGGTACGCCCCTGTCGTCGCCGTCATCTCCAGATCTCCCTCTCGTTCAGGTCAGCTGCCGCCGCGGAGGCCGCTGTCACCTCGCGCAGCCCCAGCCCCCGTCGTCTCCCCCTTCGTGCGCGTCGCTACCGTCCGTCCAACCCAGCCATCGTTCATCATCAAACCAACCCCGAAACGTCCCGAAATCAACCCGAACAGCCCCGATTGAACCCGAAAGGTAAGTCTTTTACCAATTTTTATGTTAATTCGTATCTTCGATTTTGCCGTGAGAAAGTTCAATTGTGTTAAATGCTTGAGTTATGCTATTAGTTCGGCTGATGCTAGATTATGCATATGCTTACATATATTGAAAGAAAAGAAAGGACTTGGTGTTTACCTTTTGATAGGGAAGTAAAGTGTTGTTGGATTGTAGAAATCTCCCTCTTCAGACTCCTCTATGTTTTGTGGGATTGGTGTGTGCAGAGAACTTAGATGGTGATGGGGTGAGTGAAAGAAGGTGATATGCCTAAATGATTAGGCATACTTAAGGATTAAGGATGGCAAGTGGCGTGGGCAGCAAGTTGAGCAGCAAGTTGCTAACATTCTTATCCCATCTTTCTTCTTCTTTTTATTTTATTTTATTTAATTATTTAAGTATTATATTTATTTACTTATTTATTTAATTTGGTGTAGGAAAAACCCAGTTTAAGCTCGTGGCTTTGGTGTAGGAAAACAAATAACATCCATAGTCTTCCGTGATGATGTACCAGACTTTCTTGGAGTACGAGCATGACCGTTGAACGGGCTGTGTGAACTTTTCTCTAATTGTAATAGATAAGGATTTGATAAATTTGTATAATAGTAATTTAGCGGACTTCGGAGATATGCCGGACATTATAAATTTTTATTTGGTGTTACCCCTTTTTTTTTACTTGAAATATTCATTCGAGAACGAAGCAACGATTATTTATAATTCCAAGATCAATTATCATACATGAAAATGGCAGATTTCGAATACTACAACGATCACTTATTATTTATCTTTAGGCTAATAATAATAATAAGGTACGAAAGTTCGGGTTGTTACATTCTACCCCCCTTAAAAGAAATTTCGTCCCGAAATTTAGGAAGTATTTAAACAAAAAGCTCGGGATATTTCTCCTTCATTTTCGCTTCGAGCTCTCATGTTGCTTCTTCCTGTCTGTGGTTTTTCCACAAAACCTTCACTGTAGTAATCGACTTGTTCCGAACCTGCTGCACCTTTCGATCTAGTATTTCTACCGACTTTTCTTCGTAACTCAGGTCAGGTTCTAGAACGATTTCTTCGTGGCGAATCACATGTTTTGGGTCGAACACGTACCTTCGAAGTTGGGAGACGTGGAATACGTTGTGTGCGCTCCCAAAGTTGGGTGGTAATGCCAGGCGATATGCTACTGGGCCCACTTCTTCCAGAATTGCATAGGGTCCAATAAATCGTGGTTTTAGCTTACCCTTGAGTCCAAATCTGGTTATTCCTTTGGAAGGGATATTTTCAAAAAGACATCTCCGATGTTAAATTTCAATTCGGTTCGACGTTCGTCGGCGTAGGATTTTGTTTTTTTTTTTTTTTTTTGCGTTTTCTGCAGTGGTCAATGTCTTGCCTCCCATGAGGGTCTCACGCGAGGACATATAGAGTTGATCTAACCGTTTTAACTTTGATAGGAACTGAATTTGAGATTCCAAGAGAAATATTCAAATCATTCTTGCTTTGTGTAGGCTCCAAGGTAGCCATGAAAATAAAACGATTATAATTATTTCTATTAGGTGAGTATTTGGTTCACCACAAACTCTCACCAGTTGCTTGCAACAAAGTTTTTTATGAAATGCGAAGACCACGCTCAATTGGACTCATTATGCTCACTTCCAGAAGAAAAAAAAATACAATTTCAAAGGGCTTGAGCTATACCCTTAGAGCTTGGGAATTTTATTGTGGGAAGAGCTTGGCAGATGGAATAAATTGCGAAAGTGAGGGTATGATGAATATAATGTAAATGTCAACAATAGGTTGCCAATAATATAATCAAAATGAACAGTGAAGTAGAAAAGTTTCGAGTATCCCCTGATAATAATAGGAATATCTGAGATGATTGGTTACAAATGGATTGGAAAAGAATAGGAAGAACAAACAATTGCAATTTGCTCGACAACACTGTGATAGAAGATCATATCAACGGAATTTTTAGAGTTTATAAGCAATTCAATGAAACTAACTAATAAAGAGGACAACAAGAGGAAACTAGCCAAGGGAGAAGCAATATGCCAGCTTTAAATATGGAGCTGCAGAAAAGCTCAATCAAGAGACAACAGTCATATTTGAATTCAGAAGATGAGAATACTCATGTAAAACAGAGAGCTTGTCAATAAGTATGTCTGAAAACACAAAGAGTCAAATTAAAAGGTTTAAAGTCTCACCAGATGACTGTTCCAATATAGTAAGACTGAAAATGACTGTGCTCAAGTGGATTTGAGAAAGAAGAATAACAAGGAACTACCACTTTGGGTCAACAACATCGTGATACTATATCACGTTAATAAATTTACAAAGTTTATAGTCAAATCACGAAAATTAACTAGTAGGGAAGACAATCAGAGCAAACTAGTTCAGGGAGAGAGCAAATTGATTTAGACTTGGAGTTGTTGAGGAGCTCACAGCATGATGGAATAATTATAGTGGAATTAAGAAGAGGGAACTACTCATAAAAACTAAAGAGCTTGTCAAGAAGCATTTTTGAAAACACAAAGGTCCACTAATGATCTTTGAGGGATACGTCATTGAAAAGACAATTGTTTAGGAAAACATTTTCATTCTGAAGGCTAAAAATACCACAGCTCCTAGTATAGGAGTTTGGTGGCAGGAAATCAGTGAGTCAAAATATTGCTTTCATACAGAATGAGTAAAGAAGGACCGTAGTCACTGGAGCTTATCAGAAAACATGAGGGAGTAAGCTCAGAACTGGAAGTGATGCACAACCTTGACATAGAAGAGGAAAGATAATGACACATTACCTTGCAAAAGGAGTCATTTAAGTTCTTAATTCAACAAAAGGTATTTTGATCAAGAGGGGTGTGAGAAAAAAAATGGAATTCATGGGAATCCATGTAAGCGTTGCTGATGAATCTTCTTGGTTAACTACAATGGTGGTACTCCCTTGTTTAATTCTTTATAGAGAATGGTAAATGAGTTAGGGGAAACTTTGGTCACAAGCTATTTTCACTTTACGATCACATCAGATGACCATATGTGGGGATTACGACTCTTCGGTACTCTTGGTTCGTCATTACGCTCATCCTCGTAACACGTCGTTTCTGTTTACTTATATTGTAGAGCTAGGTTCTTTCTTATCCCGTCCTTTTCTTTTCGTCGCTCGGGAAAGCGAGAAATGTTCATACTGTACTTCTAAGTTCGAGTTCATATTGTGTTCTAGAAGGAACGCATGACTAAGTATTCTAAGTTCTTGGAAATTTCGATTTTCCCATACTAGCAACATGATTCAATGAATACTCAAAAAGAAATATCATTTCACCAATTGGTACCAGGCTCGTATACTTTATACTTTCATATTTCAGTACCTTTTTCCATTCAGGAAAGTCACTTCTTTTATTTATACATTCACAGTCTTTAACCAAGAAAAGACATACTAACTCTTTCTTTAAGCACACTACCAAATCAAGAAACATCAACTCTTTCTTTAAACTTGGTATTTTCATCTGTTCACTCAAATTAACTCCATGAGTTATTTCTCCATTTCAAACTTTCAAACATCTTGACTTCCTTTTGAAAAAAATAAGTTACCTTTTTCCTCATTGAGCGCGATTGGTGGGAGTGCTAAGAGAGTTTTCATCTATTTGACACTCTAGTGGAACAAGGCTAGACCAAAGATTCTCAAAGAAGACTCTCTCGGGTTCAGAGCGAGAAATAATGCTCTGATACCACTCTGTCACGACCGCATTTTCTAAGGATAGAAAACACGGTTGATCGCGACTAGGGGAGGATTTAAAGAAGCGGGGAAGAAAGGGGAAAAGCAACACAACTTGACCATAGCTCCAAACAAATGGGAAAAGCTCGAAATAAAATCAGAGTTTTGAACAAAATAGACTTGAGTCTTTTAAGATGCACAACGGAAGCAAATGAACGCGGTTCCATGTATGAAGACATGAACCTCCGAGAGTCAAAATCTGACTGAATTAAATGTCTTGTCTCAATAGCACTTCCCCCACCACTTCGCTGCTCAACCTGCACATTTAGAAATATATGCAGGGCTGAGTACAAAAAGTACTCAGTGAACACATTGCCGAAAATTACACATATACATTTGAAAATATTGTCATGCCATCATCACAGTAACACTCGGGGGTGTTATTGAAAAGACCCGAGCTTACTAAAAATATCACGTTGGACTGCAGTCCCTTTTTCCTGTACTTAGCCATATCTGATCACATTGTGCCGTCGAGATGGTGTTCTCGCACGGTCACCTTCTCTGCCCAACATGTCAGAGGTTTCCATGTGCCGGGAAGGTGGCCACCTTCCACGGTCACCTTCTCTGCCGTTCACGGTCAGAGGTTCCAAGTAGGGACACCACCCTACCAGGACTCAAAATCGAATCGATTCACATATATCATCATTCATAATTCACTTGGCCGTAGCCAACAGATAGGCATCATACACAAAACATTTATGGCAAGACAACATCTTTATAAATCACGAACATGTGTTCGAGTTTTTATAAAATACGATTTGTATTTTAGTATAAGAAAGCTCACCTTGATCTCTTAGTTTCTTTAACTTGAATCTTTCGTTCCGACTTTACTTGCGAACGTACCCTTTTGAAAACATCACAACGTACTAATAGGAATGCATGCCTATAGGAATTCACATACTTATAGGAATGCATGCCCTACTGATGTGTAATTTTCGAGCTTTTATATTAATGGATTATTAACACACAAGTTTAATAAAATAGCTCTAATATTACAATCTATCTGCAAGAGTACAGAGTCGACTATAGTACTTCGAGTGTCGAACCACAGGGAGGCGTAGGTTATTTAACAAGAATTGACAAGATTAAAAAAACTAAATTTACAAACTAAGGAAGACTTTTCAAATAGGAAAAAGATGTCACTCCAAGTTGCTCACGAGGCTTGTATTGTTCTACACCTATATTAAAAGCACATATTTGGGATTAACTAATCAACCTAATCGCGTGCACTGAACATGTCTACGACGTATAGTTCACAGTCAGCTGAACACTTGTTCCATGAACCAACTTTCAACGACATTTAATTCCTGCAGATGCGCGGGAACGAACGTCGTCTACTATAATCACTTACCTAATCCACTATCAATTTATCCCCTGAACAGTTCTAAATCGATAGCATACCAACAAACGATCAATCCTAAGCTATGTTAAAGAGACGATAGCAAAGGAATTAACATCACTACATCATTAGCAAAAAACATAATGAATAAAATTAAGCACATTGTAGGACACAAACATATGATATTGATGGTGTAAAAACATCCGTACAAGCCTAGATTACAACTTGGAGCAACAATGAGAGCTTAGCCTAAACACATGGTGAATTTGCAATTAAAACCGTAGGATTCAAGCTCTTGATGAGTGGAATTGGGATTTGGAGTCGGGTCGTCGGAGAGTAGGCCGGACCTTCCTTCTCCCTTTTTCCTCCTCTCTTTCTCTCCTTTTTCCTCTCTATGATTTCTCCCCCACAAAAACCGTCCAATCAACTCTCTCTCTCTCTTCTCCTTTAATCAATTTTCTGCCCAAAAACCGTCACATCCAATCTCTCTCTTCTCTCCTCTCTTTTTTTCCTCTCTTTTCATTCGTAACATCCCCTGACTCCTTTTTCTCCTTTTTCTACAGCCTTTTCTCTTTCTTTCTTTTCATCATGAACTGCCTCCTTTTCCAAACTGCTACCCGGCCGGGTAGAATTTTACAATTACAAAATCACCCGGCCGGGTGGCCAATTTCTTATACTTGCTGGAATTTTCGCACAACTTTTTCACCATCGAGTTTCATTCCTTATTTCACCATTCATTCATCTTCCTACACCACAAAACATACTTTTGCAAGCATCAAACTATATAAATCATGTAAAGTTAGGGGAATAAAAATGTACAATTTGATTCACATCAAATACCCCCAAACTTATTTACTTGCTCGTCCTCGAGCAAGATCACAATAAACACAAAACTTTAAAGCTCAGCTCACAAAAGTTTTTATAAGAGTGAATCACATATAGACATGAATGACAAAATCTAAACCTCCAACAATTCCAATCAAGAATTCCCAGTCTCATGAACCATCACTTATCAACCTAGAACTTCAAGTCATAGTGCATTTCAAAGTAAGTCCAAACATGTGATCATACAACTCAAACCGTCATCATTGACTCATCAAGCATTACTTACCACATAGACTCGCGGATTTCAAATCAAACTTTTTTAACTCTACCAAGCTATTTACAAAACATCCACAAGCATCAACAACAAGGTCCAAGGTCTTAATTCAAGGTTGTAATGAGGCTAGGGATGAGGTAGGATAAATATGGATAGTGAGCTCAAAAGGCTACACATTTGAGTGCCAAATTCTTCCCTCCTACAACTTCCTTCCAAAGATCAAACATCAAAATATTACAACCAACTCTCACTCCCCCAAAGTTGAGATCATTCTAGACAAGATTACATCTTAAAAAATAGAAGCTCTTACTTTATTTCATAACTTTTTTTTTCTGTTTTTTTTTTTGCAAAGACCTCGACTTTTGCGAATTTGGAGGTCGTCTCTTTTTTTTTTTTTTTTGAATTTTTCTAAGGACTTCATTCTTTTCACGTTACATCAAGTATAGAAGTGTCTACTCTTTACCATTCACCACCCACACTCAAACTCAACCACAAAGCTCAACTTGTATTTAGCACCCAAATAGTAGCAAGGTCTATTGATGAGGCTAGAATTAGGCTTATTTAAGTAGCTAAGTGATCGGCTAAGTGTTTACACAAAGAATAGGGAATTAAGCTCAAAGTGGCTTCTAGGGGATCATTTGTTGGACTAGGCTTGTGATTATTTGGCCATGGAGTTCATCCTAGTGCCTTATCCTCCCATATCATTAACACAAATGAATGCAAGCACGCAACTCGATAAAGCAAATCAATCCAAGATAATTTCCACAAGACATGTGACTTTCATACTCTCCTCAACTCAAGAAATCGGATGTAATCACAACATGCTCTTTCAAATAAATTCATGCACAAATTCCATTCATCCTAGGCTTCAAAGATCAAGTAAAATCAAATAAGATTTCCCAACCAGAAAGCCGAAGATAAAGCATGCACCCGTCAATTACATGATTCAAAACACTTTAGCATATAATACACCCAATAACATGCATCACAAATCATTCACAACCCCTCCCCCAAACTTAAATGCATCATTGTCCTCAATGCATGCAAAGAAGAACAAAAATAAAGTAAAGGGAAAGGGAAAGAGAGCTCCCCCAAACTTGGCATGATGTCCATAGTGCATTCGGGTGGGAGGGTGGGTGTATTTTCCTTTGTAGGTGTGATTCCTCCTAAGCTCCAATATGAGTCTCATCTCCATGTTGCTCCTACAAAAAGAAAAAAAAAACACAAAAAGAAAACAAAATACTCAATTCATAAAAATACATCGAAGGAAAGAATTGAGCGAACAAAACCCTCGATTTATTAAGAGAAAATAAAAAACTAAAAACTCATTGGGTTGCCTCCCAACTAGCGCCTTTGTTTAAAGTCGTTGGCTCGACTTAGCCTTCTAGCTACAACTCTGTAACAAGAAAATAAAATGTTAGAAAGCTATACAAAAATAAAAATAAAAAGAATCCTAAATTAAATAACCAGTTGCCTCCCCGGCAACGGCGCCAAAACTTGATGTGTAATTTTCGAGCTTTTATATTAATGGATTATTAACACACAAGTTTAATAAAATAGCTCTAATATTACAATCTATCTGCAAGAGTACAGAGTCGACTGTAGTACTTCGAGTGTCGAACCACAGGGAGGCGTAGGTTATTTAACAAGAATTGACAAGATTAAAAAAACTAAATTTACAAACTAAGGAAGACTTTTCAAATAGGAAAAAGATGTCACTCCAAGTTGCTCACGAGGCTTGTATTGTTCTACACCTATATTAAAAGCACATATTTGGGATTAACTAATCAATCTAATCGCGTGCACTGAACATGTCTACGACGTATAGTTCACAGTCAGCTGAACACTTGTTCCATGAACCAACTTTCAACGACATTTAATTCCTGCAGATGCGCGGGAACGAACGTCGTCTACTATAATCACTTACCTAATCCACTATCAATTTATCCCCTGAACAGTTCTAAATCGATAGCATACCAACAAACGATCAATCCTAAGCTATGTTAAAGAGACGATAGCAAAGGAATTAACATCACTACATCATTAGCCAAAAACATAGTGAATAAAATTAAGCACATTGTAGGACACAAACATATGATATTGATGGTGTAAAAACATCCGTACAAGCCTAGATTACAACTTGGAGCAACAATGAGAGCTTAGCCTAAACACATGGTGAATTTGCAATTAAAACCGTAGGATTCAAGCTCTTGATGAGTGGAATTGGGATTTGGAGTCGGGTCGTCGGAGAGTAGGCCGGACCTTCCTTCTCCCTTTTTCCTCCTCTCTTTCTCTCCTTTTTCCTCTCTATGATTTCTCCCCCACAAAAACCGTCCAATCAACTCTCTCTCTCTCTTCTCCTTTAATCAATTTTCTGCCCAAAAACCGTCACATCCAATCTCTCTCTTATCTCCTCTCTTTTTTTCCTCTCTTTTCATTCGTAACATCCCCTGACTCATTTTTCTCCTTTTTCTACAGCCTTTTCTCTTTCTTTCTTTTCATCATGAACTGCCTCCTTTTCCAAACTGCTACCCGGCCGGGTAGAATTTTACAATTACAAAATCACCCGGCCGGGTGGCCAATTTCTTATACTTGCTGGAATTTTCGCACAACTTTTTCACCATCGAGTTTCATTCCTTATTTCACCATTCATTCATCTTCCTACACCACAAAACATACTTTTGCAAGCATCAAACTATATAAATCATGTAAAGTTAGGGGAATAAAAATGTACAATTTGATTCACATCACCTACTTTATTTCTTTTATCATTTGTTCACCGTTAGAAAATTTTAGAAACCTGCATATTAATTAAATTGGGAAAAATTAATTAATAGCTCTTCTTTATTAAACTTAATTAGTTCTGTGACTTGAGAACGTCGTCTCCCTCTTTCTTTCCATTTCCTTAGCGGCCGCCCAAGACGTCGCGGGGCGATGCCGGTCGGCCACTTACGCCCATAATTCGTTCGTTGGCTCCTCGTATTTCCTTCCACGATATCGAAATAAAACCCTAAAATTTATTTAGGCGCATATCTGAATTATCGCAACTATTTCCATTTGTTAAGAAAAATTATATATTCCGGACTTGGGATAAATTATTCATACTTCAAAATTATTTCGGGATTTAATTAAATAATTCCCCACGATTTAAATTATCAGCCCAAGAATCAAATTAATATTTTTCTTAGCCCACCTTATTTCCCAAATTCTATTTGATAAGGCCCAACTTAAATAAAAAGTCCAAAACCTATTCTCCCATCCTAAACACACGTACACACTCCATACTCAACTCCATACACCATATTGCCAACCCACTGAAACAATTATGTTGGGTCACTTTTAAACAAAAGCCCAAAATTTGTAAGTAAATTAAATGGACCAGGTCATTAAACAAATGAACAAAAAAATATACTCCCAGCCGTGACCTTCTTCTTCTTCTTCACCAATTGAACCAGCAATGTCTCTCTCTCTCTCTCTCTCTCTCTCTCTCTCTCGCAGCTTTCTTCCTCACGTCTCATCTCTGTTTCTCGATTTCTCTCACAAATTGGACCCAAAAAGGTAGCTCTCGTCGACCTCTGCTGCTGTTCGCGCGTCGCCATTCAGCTGTGGTCCGAAACGAGTAGCCAATGACCGGAGATGCGTCGTTGTCCGGTTCTCCACCGCCGGGTACGCCCCTGTCGTCGCCGTCATCTCCAGATCTCCCTCTCGTTCAGGTCAGCTGCCGCCGCGGAGGCCGCTGTCACCTCGCGCAGCTCCAGCCCCCGTCGCCTCCCCCTTCGTGCGCGTCGCTACCGTCCGTCCAACCCAGCCATCGTTCATCATCAAACCAACCCCGAAACGTCCCGAAATCAACCCGAACAGCCCCGATTGAACCCGAAAGGTAAGTCTTTTACCAATTTTTATGTTAATTCGTATCTTCGATTTTGCCGTGAGAAAGTTCAATTGTGTTAAATGCTTGACTTATGCTATTAGTTCGGCTGATGCTAGATTATGCATATGCTTACATATATTGAAAGAAAAGAAAGGACTTGGTGTTTACCTTTTGATAGGGAAGTAAAGTGTTGTTGGATTGTAGAAATCTCCCTCTTCAGACTCCTCTATGTTTTGTGGGATTGGTGTGTGCAGAGAACTTAGATGGTGATGGGGTGAGTGAAAGAAGGTGATATGCCTAAATGATTAGGCATACTTAAGGATTAAGGATGGCAAGTGGCGTGGGCAGCAAGTTGAGCAGCAAGTTGCTAACATTCTTATCCCATCTTTCTTCTTCTTTTTATTTTATTTTATTTAATTATTTAAGTATTATATTTATTTACTTATTTGTTTAATTTGGTGTAGGAAAAACCCAGTTTAAGCTCGTGGCTTTGGTGTAGGAAAACAAATAACATCCATAGTCTTCCCTGATGATGTACCAGACTTTCTTGGAGTACGAGCACGACCGTTGAATGGGCTGTGTGAACTTTTCTCTAATTGTAATAGATAAGGATTTGATAAAGTTGTATAATAGTAATTTAGCGGACTTCGGAGATATGCCGGACATTATAAATTTTTATTTGGTGTTACCCCTTTTTTTTTACTTGAAATATTCATTCGAGAACGAAGCAACGATTATTTATAATTCCAAGATCAATTATCATACATGAAAATGGCAGATTTCGAATACTACAACGATCACTTATTATTTATCTTTAGGCTAATAATAATAATAAGGTACGAAAGTTCGGGTTGTTACAAACTATGATATAGTGATGGCTCGAACTCTAAACTATTGAATGGAAGAGAAATGCATCTTATCCCTACATAAATTTTATAACCTTGATGCGAAATTTCATAACATATAAAAGGTGGTGGATCGAAGTTAAAAAATTCTAAAATGGGTTAGTGTATGAGCTATTCTTTGCCTTGTTTGAATGGAAGAGCAAACTAGCATATACATTAACTTTTCAGTTTTATAAAAATGTGTTATTTCCAGTTCTATAAAAATGACTCACTCAAACCCTAAACTATTGAATGAGAGAGAAGTGAGTCTTATCAACTTAGCTGCGCTTTATCATTCCTTTTGTTACCACTGTATAAGTTTTACAACACACCAATTATGGATTCCCATAACCTATAAAAAATACTTAGGGGTTGATCACAGGTTAAATAATTGAAAATTAGGTTAAGGTATGGGTTATTCTTTCCCTTGCTTGGATGGAAGATTAAACTAGCAAATACATCAACAAATCAGTGTTGGCTTTCCAATTTTATAAAGACAGCACAAAAATAAGCAATAAATGAGTTTCTCCAAAATCTCACATCGACGCCGCCAGTGATGTCGAGGTCTCGTAGAAAAGCTGACGCAATGTCACCGCGCCCATCCTCCACTCTTGGAGAGTGCATGAAATGTATGACCTATAAATTGCGAAATTGGGAGATTTTTAGATGGTGTTTGGAACTATGGGAGTATTTGAGAGAGACGGTATGGAAATGAAATCGATAGGCAAAATAGTATAATAAGTATAACATGTATATGAATATGTTTTAATTAGGTATTTTATTTGTGTTTAGTAACTTATTTAAAATTTATCTTATCATAAATTCATGTTTGGTGCAAAATGTAATAATTAGGTTATATATTGTCTTGGCAAATATATCCTCATTTCAAGTAATTATTTACCACAATACCCTTATAAAACCTAATTTCATGCGACTTTAATTAGATTCCTCCTGCCACTATAATTTCATTCATTCATTCATCTCTGCTCTCTTAGAGCATCTCCAATGGCGGACGTCCGGTCGGACATCCGGTCGGATGTCGCGACGGGCGACCGGGACGTCCGCCATTGTGGCGTTTAGGGTCGGATACGGACGTCCCGTGAGGACGTCGGGTGTCCTCGGACGTCGGCGCGACGGGCGGGCGGACGTCCGCCATTGTGGCGTCCAGTCGGATGTCCGGTCGGACGTCCCGTTTTTAAATTTTTTTTTAAACTCTATTTATACGGCTCGTTGAATTTTATTTCATTCGCACCACTTGTGTTAACAAGTTTCTCTCTCTACATCTCTAATGTATGAAGTTTTTTTTATTAGTATGTAATTTTTTTTTTCGAATCATGTATGTTTTTTCCGATGAAGTTGTTAATTTTTCCCGTTCGTATTCTCGGTCAAATTTTATTTCCGTAAATCTAAATTGTTTTATTTGTAAATGTATGATTTTTTTATTGCGGGATGTCCTAGTGGGAAGGGCGATGGGAATGGCGGATTGTGCAGGGGATGTCCTAGTGACGTGTCAGTGGGATGGGAAGTCCTAGTGAAGTGGCAAGAGGTGTTTTTGGGATGTCTTAGTGAATGTCCTAGTGGGATGTCCGCCCACTGGAGATGCTCTTAGATGATGTAATAAGTACTTTCATCTTCACCCGTTTTGTTTTTATGAATTTAATAGGTTATCGACCTTTACCTTATCTCTTGCTTTTACTCTCAGATTTGTCTTATATTCACTCATTTACCCTTCCCGATGGAAGGGTGATTGTCTTCTATAGGTTAAGGTATGGGTTATTCTTTCCCTTGTTTGGATGGAAGATTAAACCGCTATACACATTTCCTCAATTTTATTTTTATAGTTAACTTATTAGTATAGCGGTCTGTGTATATGAATAGTACATCATTTTATTTTACTAAAAATATTCTAGTACAGGACAGAAATGAATGCAAACATCTAACAAAATTTTTATTCTACAAAAGTATTGATTCGAATTATGTGACAAAGTAAGAGAATAATGAATTATACTAATGAAATTATTTATGTCATCAGATTAACAAGCTGCTTATTAAATTAATCACCTGGAGTAAAATAAAAGTAATAAATTCCTGAATCCTCAGTCAATAAATGAATGTATAAATCAGAAATATGTAAAGTGAATGTTGACAGTAAGATCAAACTCAAAGCATGTATATATATACATGGTTAAGTTAAGTTGAATTGAATGTTAGGAAATACATAGGTGAAAAAGCAAGGAATCTCAGACGCATCCATGGCCAAGTGTTATGCAACATGCAAATGTGTTAGAAATTGAAGCATGCAATTCACCACGTACACACAAAAATCCCATTATAAAATCCAACCATTCCACTCTCACATTCCTCACTACCATCTCTCAACTAACAATGGCGTCCACGAGGTTCCTTCTCGCGCTCTCTCTCTGCCTCCTAGTCTCCGCTGCTGTCGGAGAGAAGATGAGCCAGCAGCGCATTCGGCTGAGCCGCCCCCAGCAATGCCGCATCCTGCGCATCTCGGCCATGCAGCCTCGCAACCAGATCCAGTCCGAGGGCGGCATCACCGAGCTGTGGGACGAGAAGGAGGCTCAGTTCCAATGCGCCGGCGTCGCGGCCATGAGGAACACTCTCCGCCCCAACGCCCTCTCCTTGCCCAACTACCACCCTAACCCCCGCCTCGTTTACATCGAAAAGGGTACAAAACTAGCTACGCTTTATCACACTTTTCAAAATCTGAAAAATAAGGTGGTGACGTGGCAGCCAATTTAAAACACATATCATGAAATATGACAATGCAGTCTAATTAAGAAACAATGTTTTGTTGATATGTGCAGGTGAGGGATTCATCAGCGTTATCTTCCCTGGCTGTGCCGAGACATACCAAGCCCGCGGCAGCGAACAGCCATCATCGGAGCAAGGGGAAAAGAGAGACTTGCACCAGAAGGTGCACCGCATCCGCCGCGGTGACGTCATCGCCCTCCCGCCTGGCGCAGTCCACTGGTGCCACAACGACGGCAGCGAGGACTTGATCGCCATCTCTGTCAACGATCTCAACCACCAAAGCAACCAGCTCGACCATAAATTCAGAGTAATTAATCAATTAATTAAACGGAAACATTAATTGATGTCGTTTTCTAACATTCACGAAAACAAATGGCAGTCGTTCTACTTGGCTGGTTCAGAACCACAAGCAGGCAAGAGCGAGAAGACGTTCCACAACATATTCCAAGCGTTCGACGCGGAGCTGATGGCAGAGGCCTTCAACGTCTCCCCCGACTTGATCAGGCGGATGCAGACGACGGAGGAAGAGAGAGGGCTGAGCGTGATGGCCCGCGAGAGCATGAGATACATCCGCCCTGACGAAGACATCAAAGAATCTTCTAAGCCTTATCACCACAACAACGGATTCGAGGAAACTTTCTGTACAATGAAGATCCGCACCAACATCGAAAACCAAAGAGACGCCGACATCTACTCTAGGGAGGCCGGAAAACTCAACGTCGTGGACATGCACAAGCTCCCCATCCTCAGCTACATGGACATGAGCGCTGAGAAAGGCACTCTCTTCCCGGTAAAGCAACAAACCTTTGTCTGTCCCGTCTTGTCTAATTAAAGTTGTCTCAAATTAATCATATAAACTGCAGAACTCGATGTTGAGCCCACACTGGGCGATGGATGGCCACACGATTGTGTACGTGACCAAGGGCGAGGCCAAGGTTGAGGTGGTGGACCACAGCGGCCAGACCATGATGAACGACCGGGTGAGCCAGGGAGACATGTTGGTGGTGCCTCAGTTCTATACATCGACTGCACGGGCAGGGAACGAAGGATTCGAGTGGGTGGCCTTCAAGACCAGCGGATACCCAATGCGCAACGACATGGCCGGCTACACCTCAGCCCTCAGGGCAATGCCGCTGCAAGTTCTCACCAACGCCTACCAAATGTCGCCCGCTGAGGCTCAATCCATCAAGATCAACCGTGGCGCACAAACCTTCTTGCTCTCTCCCGCCAGCCGCTAATACTGCTCCTACATTTGTTTTCTAGACCAACAAGAAAAACCCTAGTTTTTAAGGGCTCAATGTAATAATCTAAGCTTCCACGGTTGAGTCTACTCCTAATAATAAGATCGGCTTTGACTTCATTTCTTCTCTCTCTTGTTATATCTTTCAATCGATCGGTTCCAATTTATTTACACTGCTTGAATTAGATTGATTTTGGCTATGAAATAAAATTATATGAACTAATAACAATGTTACTAATGAATGAAGCCTCTACTCTAAATGATGAATTCTTTTTAGTTTAAATTATAATATACCTATACGCCCACATGTTATTGTTACTTAATCCACCAATAAAATGAAAGCTTCATAGTATTGTACTACTTTTGGAGGATAACTTAATATTGTTCTCTCTGTACCATAAATTCAATAAGTATCTTAACTTGTTGCTATCAATATGACTAGTGTAGTATTATTAGGAGTGATGGAGGCTTGGAGAAAAAAATTAGGCTAAAATATGATTGTTGGTAATTCTCAAATTAGGATATCATTAGACTTTTATACGCAACAAATTTTACAAATAAAATATAAATAATATTTTTTTGTGATATTATAAGTTGAAAGACCTCAGTATTTTTACTTGGTGAAAACAAGATTTTTACTCTATATGGATTGTTCTTTCAATAAGTTAAGAAGGAGATATGATAATTTCGCTTTATTCGTATATATAGGTTATATTGAAAAGAAATGTGAAGGGCTTGGATGCTAACCAAGCCCTTTACCTTCTCCGGAGTGAACGATGTGGGTAGAAGGCCTAACTCATTCTTCTTCTTCACGCATGTTGATCATCTTTCTTCTTTCCCACCATCGTCGCCGATCAAGGACTCTGTCGGTCCACTGTTTCCGCTTCTATCATAGGTGACCCCTTTCTTGTTTACCCGTCGGGATGGTTAATCCCTCCATTCTGTCGATTTCTTCTTCCCTTCCAACCTCATATTTCCCTTTAGTCGTCATAATCCCGTCGGGTTCCGGTTGAGTTTGTGGCCGTCCTTCTACGATTCCGGAAAGCTCATCAATTGAAGCCAGTGCCCTAGTACGTTTTGACGTCCCACAATGGGTGCAAAACAATGTTGTTTTGTCAATTTGAGGGTGATTTGAGGAATGAGGACGTGGTGGCTGTTACGGTTATCCTCCGTTTAGTGGTGCAGATTATTGGTATCGTGTTGCGTATCTGGGCCTTGTTTCATACGCACATAATATAGTCTAAAACAAGGGGATCAAGAATAGACCTTTGTTGTTTTCACTGTGGTGTCGAGTTTTGCTAGCTATGGATTAGTGCCAATGTGTCAGAATATGTATGCGATAAAGGGCAAGACCAAGGTTGAAGTGCGAATGTAACGATTGACCTTTGTTGTTTTCACTGTGCCTTGTCTTGTCTAATTAAAGATGTCTGAAATCAACCAAATAAACCGCAGAACTCGATGTTGATCCGACTGGGTGATGGACGACCACACGATCATGTATGCGACAAAGGGCAAGACCAAGGTTGAAGTGGTAGACCACAATGGGCAGACTATGATGAACAACCAAGTGAGCTAGGGTGACATGTGGGTGATGTCTCAGTTCTATACATTGACAACTCAAGCCAAGAATGATGGATTCGAGTATGTGGCCTTCAAGACAAGCGGCTACCACATACGCAACGATGGCCTACAATATCTCACCCATAGGGGGATATCGTTGCAGGCCCTCACCAACGCCTACACCCGGAGTGAACGATTTGGGCAAAATCCCTAGCTCCTTTTGATTCTTCTTCTCTACACCTTTTAAACTCTATTTTTCCACCCCACCCATCATTGTCAGTCGAGGATTTTACGGGTTTGCTGTTGCCGCTTCTGACATAGATTACCCCTCTCGGTTGTCTATCGAGATGGTTAATCCCTTCATTGCATTGATTTCTTCGTTCTTTCCATTATCGATTTTCCTTTAGTCGTCGAGTTCCAATTTTGTATGTGGTCGTCCTCCCACCGTGCAGGAAATCCAACCAATTGAAATTAAGTGTCTCTAGTATGTTTTGACATCTCATGGTGGGTACAAAACAAATTTGTTTGGTCAATTTGAGGGTGATTCGAGGCACGCGGGTGTGGTGCGGTTATGGTCGTCCTCTATGTCGTGGTGCAGATTATTGAGATCACATCAGTTTAGGTGTATCTAGGCCTTGGCACAAAGATTATGGTCCGAAACAAGGGTATCAAGAAATGGAGCTTTATTGTTTTCACTATAGTGTCGAGTTTTACTAGTAGTGGACTTGTGCCAACGAATGAGAATATGATGGTTTTGAGGGAATATTAGGGTCTACTTTGAATTCTCTTCCCTTTGGTACTGTTGGGCCAGATGGGTGTGTTATGGATTGGTTGGAGAAATAATATGGCAAAATATCTACTCAGAAGTAGTGGCATGAAAATATGATCATATGTGATGGAGTACGTACTAAACAAGGTACTAAACAAGCCCAACAGCAGTAAAGCCCATCAGCCTAAAGCCCAAGAAAGAGTATCAGTTCGACATGACTAAAGAGTATCAGAGTTCAGTTCGGCACAACCAAAGAGTTCGGCCCCAGCCTACAGCTCGGTAAAAGCCAACCAAAAACTCTGCTCTCAGGTCGGCATCAAGCTCTACTCTCAGATCGGCAAAAGCTGCTCGGCAATAATTCAGCAGTTCGGTCTCAGTATTCGACCGAACTGGGAGATAGTGGACTCATGCAGAACCTCCACGACCTCCACTACACCCACGATCTATTTAGTGGTGTCAAGCAGTCATTAACTCATGCAGGATAGTGGACCCATGCAAGATCGCCACGATCTCCACGACATCCACTACCTAGTAAATAGCTGCATGCCACGATCTTGGTCCTTGGTATAAATAGAACCTAGATCAGATAGATAGGGTTACATTCTCTCGATCTCTAGAGATAGAATACAAAATAGCAAGTCTGTATTGTAAGCTGTAGAAAACAGATCAAGCAATACAACTCTGCCCTCTTTTCTTCCCCGTGGACGTAGATTTACCTCAGTAAATCGAACCACGTAAATTCATCGTGTCGTGATCTGCGTTTTTCCTGCATTCACTAATATCAAATTTTCGCCGAGCCATCACTGGCGCCGTCTGTGGGAAACAGAGAACCAAATTTGTGATAAAGCGAATTTTTGACCCTTTTTCCACCCCAAAAAAAATGCATACCAGATCACATACCACCCGTAATACCGTTCGTGATCACCGTGAGGAAGCTAGTCCAGCTCGCAGGTCTGAAAAACGGCCTCGGGAGACATCTACCTCCGGTTCTCACGAAGGAGGAACAAGCCACTCCAGGAGTCATCGCACCGAGTCTTCCCAGCAGCCCGATTTAAATGAAGCTGTCAAGCTGTTCTTGGCCGAGAAGCAGGAGGAGTTCTTAACCTTCCTGCAGAAGAGCCAACAGCCGGAGAAGACAACGGCGGATTCTCCCTCCTCATCCAGACATGAAAGTCACTACCGCAGTAGTGACGTGTCTTCCAGGAGAAAGAATCCTCAACCCCGACATGTTCCTGTTCCTCCTCGGTACCGGAACCACAGGAGAACTTCATCTCCTCCGTACCGAAGAGATGTCGGGTTCGCCATGTACGGAGCATTAAAGACTCCGTTCTCAGACGACATCACCCGAACTCCTTTGCCGCGGAACTACCGGACACCGTCAATGACTTATGACGGGCTAGAGGATCCTCATGACTTCTTGGGACGCTATCAATATAATATGGCGAACCAGGGTCTCAATGAGGTCCATATGTGCAAGCTGTTCCCCGAGCTGCTCGTTGGGAACGCCAGAAGGTGGTTCGACAGCCTTCCTCAAGGCAGCATTAGATCCTACCGAGATCTAATGGATGCTTTCCACCGGAGGTTCTTTCAGAAAGCGGAAGCCCGGATCACTTCGGCTCAGCTGCTTTCCATTCGTCAAGGTCGCGACGAAAAAATCAGCGACTTTATGACAAGATTCCACAAGGAATGCCTACAAGTAGATAATCTCAATGATCTACTTGTCATTTCGGCATTCCAAAATGGAATCCTGCCCGGAGCTCTCTACAGAAAGCTCGTGGAGTGCGGTCCGCAAACAGCTCAAGAAATGTGGGACATTGCGGACCAGTTTTCCCGTGCGGATGAGGCAGACCGTCGAAAACGGTCTTTAGACAGCTCATCCCGAGGAGACGAAAAGAAGCCCGATCATAGCGATCAGAGGCTTCCTCGCCGAACTCCTTTTGAAAGAATTCAAAGGGCACCGGTACAAGGCAGATTGGGACCACGTCTCAATCCTGAGAAGCCGCCCGCTCAGTTCGTACCCTTAAACAAGTCAAGAGCGGAAATTTTCGAACTACATTCCGATATGTTCGAAAAACCAAGGCGGATGACGAAATCGGCCGCGCGCCGACCTCAGGATCAATTTTGCTCCTTCCATCAAACCCACGGTCACGATACCGAGGAGTGCCGAAATTTGGCTGCAGGTATTGATGTTCTTGTGAAAACAGGAATGTTAAAAAAATACCAAAGCAAGCAGCCGAAAAAGAACAAAAAGCAGAGAGGTGCGAACTGCAATCCTCAGGATCCGAAAAGGCATGAGGATCCCGAAGACGACGACGAGCCGCAATATGATGGAGTAATCCTGACTATTGATGCTCTCCCTGCCGGGAAGACTAAGTCGTCCCTAAAAGCAGAACGTAGAGTTTCCAATCAAGAGGAGCCAACACATAAAAGGCTGAAGAAAGACGAAGTGATTACATTTTCAGATGCCGATCCCGTCCCAGCCATCTCTCCTCACCAAGACGCTATTGTCATTCAAGCCGGAGTGGCAAACAAATTGATCCACAGAGTATTTGTGGATACAGGAGCGTCAGTCAGCATTCTTTTTAAAGAATGTTTCGATAAAATGGAAGTGGATCCAGCTCGGCTCAGTCCGGCTCCACTTCCTCTGAAAAGTTTCGCCCAGGAGGACACCCGCCCTGAAGGTATTATCAGCCTTCCGATCACGGTGGGAAAAGCGCCTACAAGCTCCAATACGATGATCGAGTTCTTTGTGGTGAAAGCTCGGTCCCCGTACAACATCATCCTGGGGAGAGACTGGCTCAACACAGTTCGGGCCGTTTGCTCTACTTATCACCTCACCATCAAGATCCCTACTAAAGGAGGAATAGCGGTCATCCGAGGTGACCAAAAGAGAGCAAAGGAATGTCTACAAATTGCGCTTAGAAGTGCCGAGCAGTCAGATCGGCACCACCAAGCATAGCAATCACAGCAGCCGGAGTCAGAGGCGATGACCGAAGCCATACCGGAGCCGAACTCGATGACAGTTCAGCTGTACGAAGACGATCCATCCAGAACGGTTAAGATCGGCTTCGCGGGAACGCCCCTACTTCGGGAAAAAACCATCCAGCTCCTCAAGGAGTATAAAGACGTCTTTGCATGGTCTCCGTTGGACATGACCGGAGTGCCCCCCGAGGTAATCACTCATCGGCTAAATATTGATCCTTCGGTCCGGCCGATAAAACAGAAGCAAAGACTCTTTGCGGCAGAACGAAGTCAAGTCATCCATGACGAAGTCCGTCAATTATTGAAGGCGGATGTGTTGTTCGAAGTGAAGTATCCTTCGTGGGTGGCCAATCCTGTCATGATCAAAAAAAAGGAAGGAGGATGGCGGATGTGCATAGATTTCACCGATCTAAACAAGCACTGTCCTAAAGATTGCTATCCCCTTCCAAATATAGATAAAAAAGTAGAAGCTTTGATCGGCTTCGAAATTTTCTGTTTTCTTGATTTATACAAAGGATATCACCAAGTATTGATGGATGAGAGTGACGCTCCGAAAACAGCTTTCATTACCGATTTCGGCATTTTCGCTTATAAAAAGATGCCATTCGGTTTAAAGAATGCCGGAGCCACTTATCAAAGGATGGTAGACAAGCTTTTTCGGCACCTGATTGGAAAGGAGGTCGAAGTGTATGTTGACGATATAGTCGTCAAAAGCAAAAGCACTTCGGAGTACGAGCACAACCTCAAGTCCACTCTCAACGTGCTCAAGAAAGCCAACCTCAAACTTAATCCCCAAAAGTGTACCTTTTTGGTAGATTCGGGAAAGTTTCTGGGTTGTTGGGTTTCAAAGGACGGACTCAAGGCAAACCCTTCAAAAGTTCAAGTCGTTCAGAACATGGCAATGCCGAAGTCCATACATGACGTGCAAAGGCTAACCGGATGTCTAGCCGCACTGAATCGATTCCTTTCCCAAGCAGCCGAAAAGCAACTGCCGTTCTTCAAGGTGTTGAAAAAGGCACCAAAGTTCGAGTGGGGAGCCGAGCAGAAAAAGGCCTTTGACGAGCTCAAAAGTTATCTAGCCGAGCTTCCTATTCTCTCTGCTCCAACCGAAGCCGAAGTAATATTCTTATACTTAGCGGCATCAGATCAAACCATCAGCGCAGTGCTTGTACGAGAAGAAGGCCTAAAGCAGTTTCCCATCTACTTTACAAGCCGAGCATTAAGAGGTCCAGAAACAAGGTATCAACCTCTGGAAAAAATTGCTCTGGCGTTAGTAAATGCAGCAAGGAGACTGCGGCCATACTTCTATGCTCACAAGGTATGCGTCTTAACCGATCTGCCTCTTCGGCAAGTTTTGACCAAGCCAGAAGCATCAGGCAGAATCGCCAAATGGGCCATAGAGCTGGGAGAACACTCAATCGAGTACCTACCTCGAAAAGCCATCAAGGGACAAGCCTTGGCAGATTTTCTTGCAGAGGCCAAGTTCGATCAAGCAATCCCTGTCATTGCCGAACAGAAAAATTCTGCCAATGCCGAACTAGCACAGCCCTTGGAATCCGAAGTAGAGCCGCCAGATTGCTGGAGCGGATTCGTAGATGGAGCTTCAAACAAGATGGGAAGTGGAGCTGGTATTTTACTCGTCGCTCCCGACGGACACGAGGTAACCTACTCACTTCGGTTCCTATTCCCCACTACTAATAATGAAGCCGAGTACGAAGCCCTCCTTGCCGGACTCCAGTTAGCGCAAAGTCTGCTCGTCAAATCTCTCAAAGTCCATTGTGATTCACAAGTCATAGTCAATCACATGTTGGGTACAAGTGAAGCCCGTGACGAGAGAATGAAGAAGTATTTGGACAAAGCGCAAAACCTCAGCCGAAGTTTCTCCTATTTTCGGATAATCCGTGTTCCCAGAGCGGAAAATAGCCGAGCAGATACCTTAAGTAAGTTGGCCTCAGATCCGAGCTCAAAGGCGGAAGAATTAATGCATCGAAGCATTGATGAAGCCGAGGTACATTCAGTGTCCAGCTCGCCGAACTGGATGACGCCAATCTTGCAGTATCTGGATCAAGGACAATTGCCCGAGGATAAGAGAGAAGCTCGGAAGATCACATGCCGAGCACTTCGGTACGAACTTCATGAAGGAGTCCTCTTTAGAAAGTCTTACCTCCAGCCGTTATTGCGGTGCGTAGGACCAGAAGAGACGGACTACATCCTCAGAGAAGTTCATGAAGGATCGTGCGGCAGCCACATTGGAGCTAGAGCTTTAGCTAAAAAAGTTCTAAGATGGGGATATTATTGGCCAACCTTGGTACAAGAAGCAGTGCAGCTCGTCAAGACATGCCCGAAGTGCCAAATCCATGCAAATATCCCAAGGATGCCGCAGACCGATCTATTCACTATGCAAAGCCCTTGGCCTTTCATGCAATGGGGCATAGACATAGTGGGACCACTTCCTCAAGCTCCTCGGCAAATGAAATTCCTAATCGTTGCCGTGGACTACTTTACGAAGTGGGTGGAAGCTGAACCATTAGCTACGATAACAAGCTCGAAGGCATTGGATTTCGTCTGGAAGAACATAGTGTGCCGATTTGGCATACCCCACATCCTCATCTCGGATAACGGGACTCAGTTCACCGACAAGACGTTCAAGAATTGGTGCCAAGAGCTGAATATTCAACAGCGGTTCACTTCGGTCTCTCATCCACAAGCAAACGGACAAACGGAGGTAACAAATCGTATCCTGGTGAAAGGGTTAAAAGCTCGGTTAGAACAAGCCAAAGGACAATGGGTAGAAAATCTCCCTCAAGTCCTATGGTCCTACCGAACTACACCCACAACCTCCAACGGTGAAACTCCGTACAGTCTTGTGTACGGCACTGAAACCGTGATTCCGGTGGAGATCGGCGTACCCAGTCCCCGAACTCTAAATTTCTCCTCAGAAATGAATGACGACGGACTGAGAGCCGAGCTAGATCTTGCCGAAGAAAGAAGAGAATTGGCATGCATAAAAGCAGCCAAGTACAAGGAGCAAGTAACCCGGTATTACAACCAAAGGGTGAAGAAGCTACAATTTCAAGTGGGAGATCTCGTCTTGAGAAACAACGAAGTAAGCCGAGCAGAAAAGCTAGGCAAGCTCGAACCCACATGGGAAGGTCCGTATCGGGTGTCAGAAGTCCTCGGCAAAGGGTCTTACAAATTGGCTCACATGTCAGGAGAACAGGTACCCCGAACATGGCACATTTCCAACCTCAAAAAGTTCCATTTGTAAGAGACAGTCCGGTCAGTCAGTCTTGAGTCTTGTTCAGTCAATGTGCTTTATTTGGTTTACTTGGTCTTTATTTGTCTCTGTGCGTTTTGTCTATATGCGTTTTGTCTGTCTCTGTGCGTGTCGTCTCTTACAAATGTTACTGAGGTATCTTGTTCTTCGAAGGCTGATCCCCTTCTTAGAACATATATAAGCTAACGATTGTAAGTCAAAGCTTCTACAGAAGATACAAGACCACAATTCAGCTTAAACAAGCAGTTCGTCTGAAACGAGCTGCAACAAGCCAACAATTGTGAGTCAAAGCTTCTACAGAAGATACAAGACCACAATTCAGCTTAAACAAGCAGTTCGTCTGAAACGAGCTGCAATAAGCCAACGATTGTGAAGTCCAAGCTTCTAAAGAGGATACAAGACCACAATTCGGCTTAAAAATCAAGCACTTCGTCTGAAACGAACTGCAATGAAAGTCCGATTCTCGCGATAAAACTTGCCTGAATTAGGACTAGGGAAAGTCCGATCCACGCGATAAAACTCGCCGAATTAGGACAAGGGAAAGTCCGATCCCCAAATTAGGACAACGGAAAGTCCGATCCGAGCGATAAAACTCGCCAAATTAGGACACAAGCTTAGTCCGGTCAAAGATGTTTATTTCATCAGACCAAAGACGAGTCCAGTCAAAGATGTTTATTTCATCAGACCAAAGACGAGTCCGGTCAAAGAAGAGTTCACTTCATAAGACCGAGGACAAACATCAACTTACCCCGTACCTTTATTCAGAATGCCGAACTAATTCACTTCGCTTTCCGGGGGGGGTAGTGATGGAGTACGTACTAAACAAGGTACTAAACAAGCCCAACAGCAGTAAAGCCCATCAGCCTAAAGCCCAAGAAAGAGTATCAGTTCGACATGACTAAAGAGTATCAGAGTTCAGTTCGGCACAACCAAAGAGTTCGGCCCCAGCCTACAGCTCGGTAAAAGCCAACCAAAAACTCTGCTCTCAGGTCGGCATCAAGCTCTACTCTCAGATCGGCAAAAGCTGCTCGGCAATAATTCAGCAGTTCGGTCTCAGTATTCGACCGAACTGGGAGATAGTGGACTCATGCAGAACCTCCACGACCTCCACTACACCCACGATCTATTTAGTGGTGTCAAGCAGTCATTAACTCATGCAGGATAGTGGACCCATGCAAGATCGCCACGATCTCCACGACATCCACTACCTAGTAAATAGCTGCATGCCACGATCTTGGTCCTTGGTATAAATAGAACCTAGATCAGATAGATAGGGTTACATTCTCTCGATCTCTAGAGATAGAATACAAAATAGCAAGTCTGTATTGTAAGCTGTAGAAAACAGATCAAGCAATACAACTCTGCCCTCTTTTCTTCCCCGTGGACGTAGATTTACCTCAGTAAATCGAACCACGTAAATTCATCGTGTCGTGATCTGCGTTTTTCCTGCATTCACTAATATCAAATTTTCGCCGAGCCATCAATATGCAATTGTTCCTCGGCTGCAGTGTTTTCTTCTACGGTGCTCATATTTATTTTCATCAATTTTTTTTCTTTATCTTATCTATGGTGTGGAACAATGCAAGCTAGATGGCCTCAATACTTATTGGTGGTCATTCAAGGGAGACTAGAACATTTCGAAGGAGATTAATATCCACATGATTCCAACAACTTCAAATTCAAAGTTCAAACCCAATCCTCTATGGAGGCTGGAAACTCAATGTCGCTGACATGCACAAGCTCTCATCCTCGGCTACATCGACATGAGCGCCGAGAAAGACACTCTTATGTTGGTTACGTAACACATATTCGTCTGTCTAAAGTTGTCTCAAATATATTATATAAACTGCAGAACTCGATGTTGAGCCCACATTGGTGATGGGTGGCAACACAATCGTGTACGTGACCAATGCAAGACCATGGTTGAAGTAGTGGACCACAACGAGTAGACCTTGATGACCGATCGGGTGAGCCATGGAGACATGTTAGTGGTGCCTCAATTCTATACATTGACAGCCCAGGACGGGAATGAGGGATTCAAGTGGGTGGCCTTTAAGGCGAGCGGCTGCCCCATGCGCAATGAGGATGCGTTGACTGTTGTGGTCCTCCTCTGTGCATTGGTGCTGCTCCTTTTGGGTTTCGGTTGAATGACAGAGGTGGTGCTCCTCCTCTTGTCGGATGCCAAAGCAAAGAAAAGACTCTTCTCTACATTATTCTTTATCTTATTACCATTTCTCCACTTTAACTATTAATTACTACTCCTATTATTTTTACAAAACGAGTGCGGAAAAGTCTACGAGACTCCTAATGGCTGACGGATGGAGTAGTATTTTTAAAAATAAAAAGATGAATATACATGTGTCAATTAAAGTATAATTACACAACTGTTGTAGACGTCTAATAATAACAATTTTTCCTGTTTGTATAAACTAGCCGGATTTGTCAAGCACAAGTCAAACCAAAAACGGTTTCCTTTCTTTGTTTTTATTAATTTTTTTTCTGCCTTTTACCACACAAATTCTTAAACCCCCAAGTTTTGCTGAGCGGATCACCTCATTCACATAATACACCATTTCATACTACACTAATAAAATAATGACATGTGGATATTTATTAAATTAACAAAATAAAAGACTAAAAGATTAAATTATCTGCTAAAACCAGATCACCGCTCTAGATTATTAGCCGACTAAAACACTTCACCAAAACAAAAATTGATAACTTATTCGAACTAGACGAGACGAGGAACGAAAATCAGATCAAGCGAGCCACGCGTGATAAAATAATCAGGAGACGCATTAGCAATGCGACGGAATATCTGGAGAAAGAGAGGGGCGGAGACTCACCATTTTCGATCGTGCTTGAGTTTGAAGCAGAGAATGCGAGGACCAGCACCGGACTGTGAAGAAAGAAAATGAAAGAAATTTTAGAGAGAGATATTATTTATTGGTTTGATTAACAAAAATGTCGGTGTACGAGAATATTTATGATGACAATTAATCTTTTAGTCTTTTATTTTGTTAATTTAACAAATATCCACCTGTCATTACATTATTTTATTAGTCTAAGTATGAAATGGTGTATCACGGGAAAAGTGCATAGACATCTTTGTTTGAATGAAAGAATTGGTTGTGCATAAGAAAAAAAGGGAAATGATGTACAAAAAAAAAGATCTTGAAAAGAAAAAAAAATTAAAGGAATTGGGAAGTGAGAAGAAATCTTGACAAAGTCTAGAATTTACTGAGATTCGAATGGTTGGTGGGGTACTAAGTTTGATGTAGTGAAATTGATCACTTTTGCTATAATTGGGTTTAGTCACTTTTTAGCCAAATATTTCCTCACCTTACCAAAGAGTCTTACATTACAACCTCTAGTAAAGACCTTTCGGATCCTAAATCTGTAGTCACAACACAGTGGAGGAGAGTCTAGACTTCGAGCAAGCTTATGGTAAGCTATACATTTTTGATTGATTTGAGAGGTCCATTTTATACACATACACTTTGAGAGTGAGAGAAAGAAGAAATTTTTTTTTATCACTATATACTTCCGATGAGGGCAAATTGACAAAGTGGAATACGTGCTAGTAGCTTGAAGCAATGTTCATTTTGGTGTACTAGTTTGCGAAGTTATTGATACATGATGATTCTGTTTTCTTTTACTGAGGCAGTGATGACAATCCAACATGCTTACACGAGTTCACATTCTATGTTTTCTACTTTTTATTTGAGGACAAATAAGTGTTTAAGTTTGGGGGAGTTGATAAACTCGTGGTTTAGCAAGTATTTTGGATGTTTAACGTGAACATTTCAGTGTTTTTGTAGCATACTACTTGAGTTTACATCCATTATCCACTACATAAGTGTTTTGACGAGTTTGTCGAGTGTTTGGAGCTAAAACAGGTGAAAATGACTTGAAAACGAGCTTGAAGGAAGAATCGCCTGACCGGGCGCGCTTCAATGCGCGACTTCGTATAATAGCCATAACTCTCTCATCCGGACTCCGATGGGGGCGAGCAAGATACTCACGCGAAGCCCTTTCGAAGACGAAGACAATGCTTTTAGAGGATTCCCGAGAAAATTCCCGACTGGGTGATTTTTAAGGGAAAAACGTCCGACCGGGCGTTTTGGTCGCGAACTCCAGAAAGTTCACCCGACCGGGCGTTTTGGCGACTTAAAATCGCCCGGTCGGGCGATGTGTTCTGCGAGATTGAAATTGCTATTATTTCCGCCCCGGGTTTAAAAGGAGACCTAGGTTTTCGACCTCAACACATCATACACGCCCCATAGCAGCTTTTGAAGGTTTGGAGAGTGGAATTGAGAGGAAAGGCGTCCCGATCCTCAACAAGATTGAAGACGAAGACGAATTTCCGTTCAATCCACCCTTGGGAGTATTTTCATTGGTTTTCATGTTTTATTCAATGACTATGGTTTATTCTTATGTTTTTGAGTTGAATATGAGTAGCTAAATCATTTGTAGAGTTTTGGTGAGGACTACAATGAACACTTGTGATTAATTCAATAGCTTTTGATTACCTATGCTCTTGTGATTATTTTGCTTCATTCTTGTGCCTTTCAATTCAATTGTCTAGCTAACAATTGGATATATTGACCTAGTTTTGAGTAATCGAGAGATACCTAATTAGGATTGATAAAAGAATGAACAACACCTAGATAATTTGCATTCGAGAGAAGGAATTCTAGAGTGAGGGCTTGAATCTTTTGTGTATAGGAGTTAATTGTGAAGTATTAGAAGGAGACTTCAATATTAATAGTTAATCAACGGGTTGAGTGCACTCGAGAGGGGGCTTAGCCTAGAATAACGATTGTCCTACTAATCCTAGAGACTTCAACGGGTAATCAAAGTTGTTGAGTTGTTTACATTGTGGGTATTGTAGTCGGATCCAAAGCTCCACCTCGTTCTCTTATTTGGAACTTTATCTTTTGTCTTTTGTTTTACTTTGTTTATGTTTAATAGTTAAATATCAAAACCAAACATTTGCTTTGTCTAAATAGTAGTTGAAATCGGTTCGTGGTACTTGAGTTTACACAATTTGTCTATGTGGGATACGATACTCTTGCTTACTTTGTGCTACACTAGCCCCATACACTTGCGGGAATTTCTTGTGTTAAAATAAGTTGAGTCAAAACTGTAATTATTTACTGGTTTAAAAGTGTGTATTCGGCGATTTGATTTGTGGTTCGTATCACAGAGTTAACATGACGAAAAGAGGTCGACCGTCAAGATCTCAACCTACTCAGGCTGCATGTAACAAATCAATTTAAATGAATATAGAATTACTTGAGGAGTTGAACATCAATTAGGCTTCCTGGTGCATTCATCGACAGATCTTGTAAATGGCTGGATGGGTAATTGTAAAACTCTTATGTGCATTATTTAATTGGTTTGGTACATGATTAATTCTCGGGTTATGCATTATGTATCGTGTAGTATTCCTTTTTTAAACTGCTTGCCTACATGGGAGATTAACTCAGTGAAGTATTAATGTGTGCATTAGTTGATTGAAAATGTACATTATATGTGTACTGATATACATTATTTGTCAAGTATTTGACATTATTTGTCTGCTTGCTGAGTGGTGTGGGTGAAATGGTGAATGGAATATATCTGTGTGCATTATTTGATTGATTATGTACATTATATATAGTAATTTACATTATTTACCAAGTATTAGGCGTCTAGGGAATCATTGTGTACATGGGTGAAATGGTGAATACCACACATCACAAGTATGCTTGTAAATCATCATAAACAAGGTGCAGCATTATTGTATGATGAAACGATTGAAACCTTTGAATGGTTGTTTGCTGCATTTGAAGACGCCATGATGGGAAAGAGACCGAAAACCATCTTAACAGATCAAGATCAAGCAATGAGCGCTGCTTTAGCTTCCAAGTGGCCATCAACTTACCATCGCTTATGTGTTTGGCATATTTTTCAAAATGCAGCCATTCATCTCTCAAACGTTTTTTTGAGTTTCAAGCACACATTTGCAGCTGATTTTAGTCGTACATACGACTATGAAGAAGAGTCAGAATTCCTTGATGCATGGAACAAAATGATAGAGAAATACGACTTGAAAGCTAATCAGTGGTTGGCAAGAATGTTTTCTCTAAGGGAAAAATGAGCATTGGTTTATGGAAGAAATACTTTTTGTGCACATATCATTACAACTCAATGGAGTGAGTGCATGAATGTTGTTGTGAAGCATTATGTAAGTTACAAAAATAATATTGTTGAGGTGTTCCATCATTTTCAGAGGTTGATAGATGATCGTCGTGAGAAGGAATCAACAGAAGATTTAAAAAATGCTCAAAGTTCTCCTGCTATGACATTTCCATTGGAAATATTAAAGCATGTTGTTTGCATTGTTAAATGGGGAGTTGAGAAGGCATTTGAAAGCAAGATCGAGAGTGAGGATGAACTTGGATGTTCAAGAATATATAAGTTCAGGCCATTTCATCAAACTAAAGAGCATATAGTCACATATGATTCTATTGGAGGTTCTATTTCTTGCAGTTGTAGAAAGTTTGAATTCTCGGGTATTTTATGCTCACATAGTTTAAAAGTCTTAACATTTATGAATATGGATCGAATACCTGATGAATATATCTTAAAGCGGTGGACCAAACATGCGAAGAATGGTATGACAGGAGGTTGTGATGAAAGAGTTGTTGTTGATGAAAAATCAAAAAAGAAGTAACGATATAAAGAGTTATGTAACTCATTTAGCAGTTGGCAGTAAAAGGTGTTGAGAGTGAAGATGGTTATACTTATGCTAGTGATTGTCTTCTGAAAATGGGAAACAACATTAATGGAATGGTAGGGAAGGCAAATAATGTGACAGTTGAGGCAAATAAGGTTGGAGATGTTGCAACTGATGGTGATGCCATTGAAAGTCAAATCAGAGGCTTGAAACTAAAGGAAAGGTTACATACCAATCAAGTAAGAGACCAAAGAATGCTTTGGAGCAGGCTATTAGGAAAAAACGGAAACCGAAAGCAATAAAGAATGGTTTAGAACAAGCTTCTACTACACCGGAATCTGAAGGGACTACTACACTCATTAATGATGAGTACTGGAACTTGACGTACACTGCTCTTGATCCTCCAAGTAGATCATAATTTAATGGTGTGCACTATGTTATCCGAAGATAGTGTCTCTACTCTCCACAGCTTTATCCCCCCTTTTTTTCTTCTTTTTTCTTAAACTTTTTTTTGGTCTGCGGTTAGCTTTGATTAGTTTACGTTTACAACTATATATTTTTTTTACTTGATTTCTTGACTTATTTCAAACCTATTGGTATTATGTGTTTTTTCTTCCTTCTAATTCCCTAAGTTAAGTGCAAGCAGAGAAATCCAGTCTTAAAGTTAGCTCATAGCGTTTTGACACTGCAAATTGTGGAAGTCTTGTTTGCCCTTTAAATTGCCAGATCGATTCCTCTTGAATTTCCATCTCAGCACTATCTACTGCCAATTCTTTTGATTTCTTTCTGTATTTCTGAACACAAATTTATCCTAGACAGGATGAACAACCACAATAAAGAAACATTAGAATGGATGATACTTTGTTAGAAGACTTACTTTTTGTAATCTTTCTTTGTGTTTTTGTATGAATTAACTGACTTTAAATGAGTGGATTAGTTGTAGTGGCAGGCTAGATATTCCATCTGAGTTAGCATAGGCAGGTGTCTCGTGCAATGCCCGCCTACTGTTTGTTCAAAGGTAAACTTGGGTATAACCGTAAACATAAACATCTTACTAGGGGAAGTAAATAAGGAGAAACATGATGCTTGTGCGAAAGTCAGCAAACTAAACTCGTAAACAAAAAGCAGAAGCATGATATTTAACAATCTGAAACTTAAAAAAATGTGCAATGTATACCCCCAACACGCACATACATATCATCAATTCATCATCATCTATTTAGCATACTCTTTAGCCTACATGATGATGAATACAAATAGGTCAAACAATAACACCACAACAATTATGCCGTTGCATTGTTAGAAAACAGATAAAGAGGAATCAACATCAACAAAAAAAAGTTGTATAAAAACTCGAATCTATATGCTAAAACCAGATCACCGCTCTAGATTATTAGCCGACTAAAACACTTCGCCAAAACAAAAATCGATAACTTATTCGAACTAGACGAGAGGAGGAACGAAAATCAGATCAAGCGAGCCACGCGCGATAAAATAATCAGGAGACGTATTAGCAATGCGATGGAATATCTGGAGAAACGGAGGGGCGGAGACTCACCATTTTCGATCGTGCTTGAGTTTGAAGCAGAGAATGCGAGGACCAGCACCGGACTGTGAAGAAAGAAAATGAAAGAAATTTTAGAGAGAGATATTATTTATTGGTTTGATTAACAAAAATGTCGGTGTACGAGAATATTTATGATGACAATTAATCTTTTAGTCTTTTATTTTGTTAATTTAACAAATATCCACCTGTCATTACATTATTTTATCAGTGTAAGTATGAAATGGTGTATCACGGGAATGAGGTGATCCGCTCTGCAAATCTTGCCTCAACCATCTTCACTCCGATTCCGATATACTTTCTCTCTCTAAACTACACCAGACTGCAATTCAGAAACGGCGTAGAAGATTCTGTTTCATTCAGAATTGCAGGTAATCAAGTCAAAAAAATGTCTCACAATCATCCACCACACAGCGGCTATGGCAATATTCCGGTGAGCGAAGTGTACTGGAATCTGGTGTCCAAGGCCGATAAAAAGTTTTCTAAGATCCGCGATTTGCCTTACTATCAACGCACCAGGTAAACCTTTTCACTAGTCTCAGTCGTTTCCAGTTATTGCTATTTTTCTTTTTATTGCTTATTGAGAATTATCGTTTTGTGGAATTGAGTGTAATTCTTCTTGGTTAGTCTAGGAGTAGCCCTAGTTTGTTGCTAGGGATATGTATATGTGCATGATTCCTGCGATAGGATCGAGATATGGTTTAGAAAATTTAATTGTGTTATTATTGCTGGAAATGATCGGCGCCTGAAAATCTTCTGTCTACATAACGGTGTCGCAGATATGATACGTACTTCTATAAAGTTTTTAAGGTCTACACTCAGCTCTGGAAGTTCCAGCAAGAGAATCGGCAGAAGTTGGTGGAGGCTGGGATTAAGAGATGGGAGATTGGGGAGATTGCCTCTCGGATTGGCCAGCTTTATTTCGGACAGTATATGAGGACTGGTGAGGCCAATTATTTGGCAGAATCCTACATATTTTACGAGGCTATTTTGACCAGGGAGTACTTCAAGGATGGGCTGTATCAAGATGTCAGTCTTGCTAGTAAGCAGTTGAGGTTCTTTGCTCGTTTTCTGACAGTTTGTTTGGTCTCGAATCGCCGAGAGATGGTGTATCAGTTGGTAAATCAGCTTAAAATGTTGCTTGACGAGTGCAGAAGGACCTTCCAGGTTATTTTCTCAATCTATGTGCTCAAAATTAATCATTAAGTTATGTGGTTGTTATTGGACACATGTTTGTGGTAGAATTGGATCAACAGTATCCGATATTGTTATGATGTACTCCCTCCGTCCTCAATAAATAGAAACTTTTGTAACGACACGAGTTTTAATGCACAATTGATAAAGTAAGAAAAAAGAATTGATAAAGTAAGAGAGAGGAAAAGAAAAAAGGGTAAAATGAGAGAGAGAGAGAGAGAGAGAGAAAAAGCAGTGGAAGTACTGTTAGTGGATTGTGGGGTCCAGGTCCTAAAATAGAAAGATTCAAAAGTTTCTGTTTTTAAGGGCCGGAGGTAGTATATGTATGTATGCATTGATATTTGAGTATCCGTGTAGTTCTTATTCTCTAGAAATGCTTCAAATTCCACATTGCTTTCTTGAATCTTATAGAAAAATGGCTACCATGTTTGTTTCATATATGATGAATCAACTTGCAAATCTTAAAAGTTTGTTTTCATGTGACAACTAGCCTATACGGAAGTAGTGTCTACCTTTTGATTTCTGAAGTTGATTGCTCAATTTAAACCTGTTGCTTCTAATGACCCCATATTGAGATCAGTTTTGAAACTTAAAGGTAACCTGAATCAAGTTTATTTCAATCATTCTTGTGGCCCCTTTTACATGGAACACCTATGAATTGTTATCTATAATCATCATCAAAGTCCAATTCACGTTTTTGAGTGTTAGATATAGAGGTGCTTAGCAGTTAGGGATACCTTGCTCTTCAATGCATAGCTTCTTATCCATCCAATATTCATTAGATTTATTTTATGGCACTGATGTACTTTTACTCTAGTTTGACTGTAGATTATTGAATCACTTATATGATGGTCTTAATTCCAGGAAACTGACTTTAAAGAATGGAAGATTGTCATTCAGGAGATAATGAAATTCCTGAAAGCTGACACAGCTTTTATGAATCTCAGGCCTTTGAGATACAGTGTTGTATTGGACCTTCACCCAGATTGTCTCCCACATGTTACAGATGTGAAGAGAAAACTAAGGCTAAAAGATGCGTTAGTATGCAGTTACCATCCTAATGAGGTTTGTATTATTTATTCTCTAACCACCATGAATGAAAATATATCTAAGTGGTTTATTACCATAGTTTGTTACCTAAAATATTCCCATGCTTGTTGAATAATGAAATTGAGTGCTTAATTTCGCAAACTATAGCTATCATATGTTTATCTTTGCTGTTCGCCAGGTCAAATTTGCAGAACTCACACTCGACACCTTTAGGATGCTACAAAATTTGGAGTGGGAACCCAGTGGCTCATTTTATCAAGCAAACTTGGCTACCTCCACTGGGCTTGGATCTGGTGCTGGCCAAAATGGGGCATCAGGGCCTAGTCGTGTCAATCAGGATATTACTGATCCAACTTTGCCGCCTAACCCAAGGAAAGCTATCCTATTTCGTCCATCTGTCACCCATTTCATGGCGGTGAGTATTCACATTCAAGAGTAGTCTTTCCTTTTCTACGCTACCCAAAACTGCAGGTTGGGTCTTTATCAACAATAGTAAGTTGAACTGGAACAATAACTATGACTCTATAACTTTGGAAATCGGTGACTGAGCTGTATAGGTGATGTGTAATTTTGGGTCTATCCAAACAAGATGGTTTTGCACTCAAGTTTAATTAATTAACCCAAATATTACCACTACACTGCAAGATTACAGCTTCGTGTGTAGTAATTTGAGGTGTCGAACCACAGGGAGGCGTATGATTATTTAACAAGGTTTGATAAGATTAATAAACAATTTTAAAGCTAAAGAATGAAAACGGGAAACTCGAGAGATGAAGAACATTGCTCCTAACAACATTCGGATGAATCACTATTGTATCGACTCTATATTCAAGTTCATAAGCTATTGAGAACGATGTATCAATTTTACACTCTAAAAGTACTGAACATACTTTAAGAATTATAGTACTAGTGCTAGCTGAACACATAGCCACAAGTACCTACTCGTTAGACTAATACTCCTGCGGAAGCGCGGTAAATACTAGACTAACTTCTCAAAGCCAACAAATAATTATGGTTAGCTGAACACTTAACACATAATCTTCTTCTCATCAAACTAAACTCCCACGGATGCGTAGTAAGTATTAATTCAACTTCGAAGACTTATTTACATCAACATTCACTTATGCATTTATCTCTGAACAAGGTAAAATTCACAAGCTTTTCATCTAAGTTTTCATCCAATTTCCAAGTTAAAGAGACATTAGAAAGAGGCAAATAATATACTACATTAGATGCATCATAACATAGCAAATATAAAATGCAAACCATAGACGAAAACCAAAGCAAATGATTAAATATAGAATCTCTACAATCAATTCATCCTACTAGTGTTAGGAGCAATGGAGAAAAACTAACCACACATGCTAAAGAAGAAAAACCGAAAGATTAATGGTGTTCTCCGATAACCGGCGGTAGTCTGTCTCCGAGATGATGAAGATTGGATTCCGGGGTCCTCCTCCCTTCTTCTTCTTCTTCCTTCTTTTCCCTCTGATTTTACTCTACCCAATTTCGTATCCCCCTCTCTCTCCAGATCCGTAACTCCCCTTCTCTCTATGTTTTTCTTTCCCTGCTAAAACGTCTGCCCCCTTCAATTGCTCCAACCGTCCAGTAGGAACTGCCCAAGAAACTACCAAAATGCAGTTAGAGTTGGACATACCCGGCCGGGTATATTTTTAGAACTGAAAAAGTCACCCGGCCGGGTGACTGAAATTCTTCCCCGTCTGGACTCCTTATGTGTTCCGAATCACACCCGGCCGGGTGTTGGAGTGTCTACCCGGGCGGGTCAGCTGCTTTGCCGAGTGCAGCAGCAAATAGTGCTTCATTTCAGAACATTGGGCGTCATTTCCGGTGGATTTCCGGCGGGTTTCTGTCCTCAACGCTGCTGCACCAAGTGTTGTTTGAGTGAGCTCCAACCAACTTTTTTACATCCTAAATAATGATGAAAACACGATTTGATGAGTCGTAATTTACATATATATGCATAGTCTAAGGGGATAAAATATAGGAAATGTGCTTCGCATCAATAGGGCATGAGATATTTTTAATATTCTTTTGTGTCACTTACATTGTTGATAGCTCTTTCTGCAATAAGCCAAAGGTGAGTTGGGAACCTCATGTTATTTTCCTATCAAAACTCTGATGTTCAATCATAGTTCTTTATTATTATGCACATTTACTATTGTTATTCCTAATCATGTGCTTTCTTTATTATGAAAAACGAAATTCTTTATCATAGGGTAAATGAAATTTTCATTTTTAACTATCCATATAGATGTGCAGAACTTCTCTTTAGAGTAACAATGCGTGTTTGTTAGGTCTTAGGGACAGTCTGCGAGGAGCTTCCTTCTGATGGAATACTCCTAATATACCTTTCAGCTTCAGGTAGTGTAGTCTATGCATGATGGAGACTGTCCACATTATTTCTCTCTACCTCGCATCGTCAAACATGATGGACATCATCTTATTTGCTACAGGAAATAGCTCACATGTAATTTCATCTCCAACTCGGGCAGGAAGTTCTATTGGTTACACTGAAAGCTTAGTGAGGGGCATTCAGTATCATTCAATCAATTCTGACTCCACTCCAACTAGTACTGGAAGTGATAGTGCGGAGTCTGCGGACCATTCTGGGTATGCTGCTGATTGCCTACATATTGGACCTCATGGACCTGGAGGAGGTAAATGAGTATTATAATGCATTTTTAGTGAGCATGTGCTACATTTTAATATTGAATGCATAATAGTTTCATCTTCTGTATCTATAATATATAGAATAATAAGCTATAATGGGAGATCAGGGGTGCTTGATTCATGTGCGTCGTAGGTACGTTGCTGCACCTTTTCACCCCAAACACGTCACCTGAAGGCTTGACTTTATGTCTTTTGAGTCTCTCGTGCTCTTTTTATTGAGTGAAGGCAGAACACAAAAGATAAATACCATAATACTCCTCAAACAAGGCTAAGCCAATGACAAGTTGTCCAGATAACAATATAATTCTTCATACTCCCAAAAAACAATAACATAAAACCCTTAAATACTACTCCCCATATATGGTTTAAAGCCTATGCACTATGGGCTGGCTAAACATGGATTTATATTGGGCTACTGTTCTCTTCCCATGAGCATACACCTGCCATCACATTCTATCATCTTTTTTCTTTACTTTTTCTTTGTTATATGACCAGCCTGTGGCAAGTATTCAGTATGAATCTAATGATGGTTTACATGTGGGTCGGAAATACAAAAAATTGATCAGCCTCTTATCAGATGCTCTTAGTAATTATTTTCCCCTCTTCTCATCCTAACTATATACTTCCCCCGCCCCCCAAAAGGAGTCCACTTTTGCCATTTTGGTTTGTCCCCTAAAAAAAGTCCACTTATATTTTTTTTTCTTTGTAAAGCTTGATCTGATATCAGAAAGAGTGGCCATTCTTTTTGTTGTTTGTTTTCAGCTTCTAAAATCTGGGACACTGAGTAATATTTAATGTTAAATTTCAGGTATGAACTGCATATATCCCTCGGACATATTGCCCTTCACCAGAAGGCCCCTTTTTCTAATTGTTGACAGTGATAATAGTAAACCATTCAAGGTAAGTTTCACCAACCTGATGCAGGTCTCATTGTGATGCCCACTTCATATCACTCTGTTTCACATCACCAAGTTTAAATTGCAAAATCTGTTGCTTATATCCAATATATTGAAGCTATATGCAGTGTCATCGGCATCATGTCAGAGATGTGTATGATCTGTATATATCTAGAATCCAATAGTAGTACCATGTTGAAATTGAAATCTTTGCTTACCAGTGCCATGTTGAAATTGAAATCTTTGCTTACCATGCTCCATGGCTCTATTATGTTCATGTACTGTAGAACTAGGGTAACAGAGAATTGCTCATTTTGCTCTATGTTTTGTTAGTGCTAGTTTTTTGTTTATTTATTTAATTAGTGCTAGTTAGTTGGCTTGAAATTGTGAACTAGTACACTTAATCTATAAATTACCATGCATCTATTAAACTTTCTATTTATTGAATTGATCAATGATTCATACACCTACTTAGTCGAGTACAAATATATTTAAGGTTCCTATTATATTTGGGATTGGCATACTTATCTTGATGCAAAAAGTACATGGAAAAAGGAAAAATTGATTACACCTCTAGTTTTGGAATTATTTTGTTAGTATCCTCTTCTTTGGATGCTAACATAAAAGGCTCAACCAGAATTTTCTTTAGTTGAAAGATAGAAATTTCCTTTTTATGCACGTCCGAAACTAATCGAAGCATGATCTATTACAGGCTATGAGTGGTGCAGAAAAAGGAGAACGTGCTGCTATTCTACTTTCTCCAGTAACATCACCTACTGTAGAATCATCTCAGCGATCTAGTGGTAGCTTGTTCACCAGTTTTCTCACAACTCCTATACAGACATTTGCCCTGTTGGTTGGGTTTTCTGGCTACGATGTTGAAAAGGTATGATAGTTATTCGTGAATGATGCTTACAAGTTCTATTAATCTTTAGTATCTTGCATAAATGAGTAATATTTCAAGGAACACTTGGGTTTCAGGACCTGGCTAACAGAGGAGAGCAATTGCTCCAGTCCTCAATAAATAAATTGGGATCATTATTGGCTGCGGCTGATAGTCTTGATCCTGTCTGGGCTCAAATTTTAACTGATCCATTCTTGAGGCGACTCCTTTTGAGGTAGTTGATTCTTCTTTGCTTATAAATACTTCTCACATAATATGAACTCTGAAGTTATTTCAATGATTTTGTGATCACACGCAATATGAACCTCTGAAGTTTGTTAAACATTTTGTGATGTGAGATCCTTCATATGTGCTATTCTAAGGTGCCAAGTTTAGTTTGATTCATCCTGATTAGAAGCTTCACCGAACACATGTTTATTGGTTCATTTTCCAGCAGGTTTTACTTTTGAGTTTCGTCTTTCCTGTGTTCCTAGCATGTCACTCAATTAACTCATTTCAGTTGTGTCTTTGATGTGAGATAAATGATTGGAATGGAACGGGTATTTCAGAATATTCAAATTCATATTGTGATATGACTGGCAGAGATGATATATTTACCCCAACTATTGCAGATTTATTTTCTGTCGAGCAGTATTGTCACTCTTCGCTCCATCCATGGATAAGATAGGGTGTTTGCCAGAGTGTATGCCATGTCTTCCAGAAGTCATGTCACCAATGGGTTCCGCATGCCAAGAAGTGGTCTTAAAAGTTGCCAACTTGTTCGGAGTAACCAACAAGTTTATATTGTCCAAGGGAACATTGCCCGCTGATGATTCAACCGAGAAGACCGGAAGCACGTAGGCCCTTCCTTTTATCTGATTGTTTCTGATGATCCGTCCTTGTGTTTCACTGTCCATTCTGGGTTGGCTTCTAAGACTGATGTTCGGTATTAGCATCTATCTGGGAGCAGAGAATGAAGGTGTTATATCTGGTTACACATAGAAGAACAAGATAGTAGTCAATATATCCTGTGTTGTTTCATTGTTGTCATCATCTTACACAATTGTCTCCATCTCGTGTTTGGCTTGAAATTTGGTAATAGTCACATTTTCAAGTGATTTGATACTTGGATTCGGAATGGAAAATGAAACCAATTTGTGTTTATACCAAAAAGTTTGTGATAGTATGCACTCCCTCTTCCTATGAGTGTTTCTATTTTGCCATTTTAGTTTGCCACTTAAAGTGTTTCATTCTACTTTTCGAAACTAAGCATGCCTATAAATCCTTCCACTTTTTTGATAAGTATGAGTTTTGTGGCCATATTTACCTCTTTTGCATTTATATGTCTAAAATATGTGGATGCAGAGGGGGTCAATTTTAGTTATTGCAATAATTCTTACTTCTTAGGCTAATTTTAGTTAGTAATAAGTATTCCACTTTATTCACGTTTTACTTTGTTTTCTCTACCTTTTTTCTTCTCTTACTTTTTTATCTATTTATTTTACACACTCAACATCTTTTGCTTAAACTTCATACGGAAAAGTTTCTTCTCTATAATTATTAAAGAGAAATTAAAATGTGAGAATCTAGTTGCATTCATGACTCAAGTCTCAAATATTTGATAAATAGTAAACCAATTCTGAACATTTGTCTTTTTTTGCACAGGCAAATAAATACTAATATAATCCATCTATCAAAATTTAAGTACCAGAAAAAAATCTACTTCCATTGCGACAAAAAGTTGAGAATTTGAGGCGAACGAACCGACCAAACAGAAAAAGACAAAAAAATGGCGTGAAATCCAGAGGTCTTTCATAGTCACCCCGAACTTGTTTGTGTAATCACCGAATACAATTAAGGAATATGAACTCATGGCGTAATTGCAATTTCCGAAACCAGGTAATTCAATCACTTTACTTGCTCACTCTTGTTATTTCAATTTGTGCATTTTTGACGAATTTCCTGGGTAACAAATGGATTTGTTATGAACACATCGCTGCACTCGCGTGTCGATTATTGGAGGGAAAACATCTGAAAAAAACTGTTTGGACTTTATTTTCAGTTAAAAAAAAAACGAGAGAGTCGATAATTAGTACTCCATGTTTTACTTTTTATACACAATTTATGGAGCACCTGAATTGAAATTATGGATACCCAGATTTAACAGCTTACATTTAGCATTATCTGGTATCATCTGTTTGCTGCATAGGAAAAATTGTTGGAGGTTGTTAAAGCTGTGTCTCCCTTGTCAATTATCTTCTCTTTCATCAAGAGTTGTTACTTGTTATTGCTGCGATAAGATATGGTATTTGAAGTGATATTCGAGAAAGGAAATTGACCAAAATATATATGCTTGAGTATGGTGGTGACAATGAATATAACAATATACCCATTCTTGGTAGTTTCTCTATGAATGACAACAACTGAATAACATGTTTTCTTTGTTTCTTATTTGGTCTTTACTTCATAGTTATAGCATCTTAACCTAGAGCAACTTAATTTGTGGAACAAGCAGCTCTTCTCCAGTCATCTAATCTTAGAGTTTTTTTTAAAAGTTTTTGAAGGTTTCAGTTTGAGATTTGATTTCTGTCAGGATGAAGCTGCTCTAGAATCTGTGATGCAAGAATCTGGTCCACCTCATCGAGATGACAAAGATCGACCCTCAGAGACATGGTTTGAGTTGGATTCCTGACATTTATGCTCTATTATATGCTTTTCATTTCAGTTCTTTTCTTTGAAAACTAAATTTGCATTTGCAACTTGTCGATTTGATCTTTTCTGCAATTAATTGTAGAAGATAAATTTTATGCAATAGAATAGGTTACCCCCCATCATGAGCCTAGATATTGTGATGTTCTGGAGTTTGACTGTGTTTGGATTTGTAGAATTGCTTTCTTCTTTTATATACTTAGGAATGCTATATTCAGGCATCCCGCCTGAAGGATTATAGGAATAAAATCACCACATGATCACAACTGTGAGGGTTGTGTGTTTTAATGTAACCATGCTTTAAAATATCAATAACCGATACCTTGTTTGCTTTTAAAGGAAAATACATTGGAATGTCAAAGTTCAAGTTTCCTTCTTAGTTAAGGTTTTCTGTATAAAATCCAGAGCGGCAGAGCCAAATGGGGGCTTATGTATTTTGTTTTTTGTAGTTTGGTATTTTTGGCATTGTTCATTTACCCCTTTTGGTGTTTGATGGCAGCATATTTGGTGCAGAGAATAGAAAACCTAAAAACGGCACTATCCTCCTAATTGACGAAATGCTGCAGCTGAAGGAGTCGTGTTCTAGCTATGATGAAAACATGGAGGAGTTGCAGTCTTATTTTGATATGGTAAAATGCTTTATACGCTTGGAGCCTTTGGCATTGCCAGTATGATATTACTTGTAAATGAGATACTCTGTTCTAGAATTATAAACATTTCCTTCATTTTTAGGGAACATGTTAAGTAACTACTAGTATTTTGTTTTTTGTTTATCAATAAATGGCAGGTGAAGAGATTCACAAGACCTGGTTGTTCCGCGGAAACTTTGGATGTTGCATTGAACTCCATTTCCTCCCTTGTCGACACACTGTCAGCGATGTCTTCCAAACACCATATTCTTCACGCCTCACTTTGACAAAACCAGATAGAACTCAAAACCTTACATATCTGCCACTTCCCTTCTCTGTCACAATTCTGTGATCTTATACTTTGTGTAATAAAACGTGAATCATGGAAAAAAAATATTGTATGATTGATTAATGGTAATTTATATTTTATCTTATATTTTGAATAATTCTGTCGTAAGATCAAATTTCCATAAACTGTTACATAGGGTAGGGACTTTGATGTTCTTTATTTCTCACATCATAGGATGAGAATATTATTTTTAAAAATGGGTCAATATTGGTATAAGTCCGCTAACTTAGAATCCAAATTAGACGGGCTTTTATTAATTTATAAATATAAACCCAATATGTTTTATTTTGGGATGCTCTCATCTTGTAAAATAAATTTTCTTTATCATTATTGGTATATGTACTTTGAACTTAATCAGTGGGCTTTTATTTTTTAATGGAGAGCTTTTAAATCTAATGTATAGTGGCGTGCACTCTGCTTGTGGTGTCTGTTCTATTTTTATTTTTTTGATATATCTGTATTAATATTATTTGTAGTTATGTCGCTATTTTCTTGTATTAATAATAAATAAATAAACAAATAAATAATAAAACGAGTAATTAACTAAAAAAGGTATGACTTTCTAAAAAGGGTTTCTGTATCGGTGAATATTAGTTAAAATAATGATCCTAATTGATTGGTAAACGATTCCATTTTCTTTAATTATTCTCCTAACTCTATCTACTCATTAAGTTTTAAATAACATTATATTCCTTATATACCTTTGCATTTTTTATAACTTTCTAGCCCACCTCCTATTTCTATGATGCTATTCAACAATAGTGTAAGGAGATTTAAGCATAAATAAAATCATTAATTAATATTGATTTTTATATTAAAATATATTAAAAAAATCATTTTATGCCTAGCTACAAAGTGGCTGTATAGCTTTTTATTCTTCCGAAAACCACTTCGGTTTTGTCGCCTTTTGCTCTATTAAACAAAAACAAATTTAAAGCTGTTTCTAATTAAACTAGATAAAAAAATATTCCTCGTGGATCAAAGAAGAAAGATTACACATTTTTAACTTTCAGTTGGAACTAATTTCTTATATTTATTTTTCTTAATTTGAATCAAAGATTGGAGGTAACTCTTGGATTGTGACATCTTGGAAGCAAGTTAATTATTTACCATATCCAAATAAATATGTGATGGATAATTTAATTACATATATTCCCATGACACATTATTTAATACCCTCTTTTGGACATATATAAATAAGGTGCCAACCACAAGAGAGACGTATTTATTAATTGAATAAACCTAAAGTAAGCAAAATATGAAGATTTGTCCTAAAGCAAGAGCTCAGTAAGCTCCCATCAATCAACTGATTATTGGAGGAATGATGCTGAAATCCAGGCATTTATTTACACTAAATTCGTTGTTCGGAATGATTAATCAAAGATTGACAATATTAATTTAAACAAAGATTAACTATTTGTTTTTTATTAATATTTTTTTCTGTTTTCAGTTATGAGATAGTTTTTTTAATCATAATTTATTCTTGGCCTCTTGTTTGAATATAGTATAGTTTAATTGATGATTTTATACCTAGTTATGACTGGAAGCTTTTTTGGCAAACAATTAATGTCATATATACTATTTTTCTATATCCGCGAAATCCCTAAAATTAGTGGAAGGGGTTGGAGTATAGTTATGATTGATTAATATTAAAGTTGAATATTTTACAATGTAAACCCTAGATCTCAACAATACAGCTGGCTCATATAATTGCATTTGCATCCAAATTGACAAAACCTTGGACTTACCTTAGAATTAGCATCTAAGTTGGTGGGAACCAGATACAAATCCCCATCACGTAAAAGCAAGGAAATATATATATATATACATAACTTGTGGGGATGGTTATAATACAAAATTTTCTCAACAGTAAAATCTAAGAATGATTGCCCTTTTTTTGAATGTACGTTTCTCGTTTTTCTTATAAAGTAGGAGTATTTCACTATCTTAATATTTGACGTAATTTTATTTGACGACGCTGAAATTATTGAAAAACGCCGAGAGTGAGGTACAAATTATGTTGGAATGACTTGATATATACATGCTACTTGCAAAGATGTAGAATCAAATTTATTGTCTTCTTTGGTCATCAGAAAACTCGTTTAAAGGGAATTTTTTTTAAGTATATAATTTAGTACTACTAATTTGTTTTCTTTTGAGTTCCTAAGATTTTCTAACACTTGAAATAGCATACTAACTTTTATTGTTTTTCATTTGATTTTTAGCTTTGATTTAATTAATAAATTTTGGAGTTCAAGAAACTTCTAGCTAGATTTTATAGATTTTAATCATCGGTTTGTTCATTCCTGTGATTAGTTTTTCATTGATGCTTAAGTTATGTGAATTGAATTTTACATAGTACTGTTTCTTTTTACAACAATTATAGATCAAAAACACATTTATAATATGAATATCGATCTCCACATTTTGTGCCTAATTATGCCTGCAATTAAGCAGTCTTAGTCAATAGCAAAACCAAAATAAAACATGATCAGACAAGTTGATTATCAAAGATCTTTACTTTAGAAAATGCATTAATAGATATGCAAATGCAAAACTATAAAAATGTTTTAACTTTTAGGTAACAGGCATGGTGGGCCCCCCTCGGATTTTAAACACCTGTATTAGGCCTATTTAATTGCTTTAATTAAGTCCGTAGACGCGCTTTGATTGGTGGATAGCGACATAGCCGTTGAGATTATCAAGAAAAAAGATGTTAATTAATTTTGCATTAGTCACACATGACGACAAGTTAAGCATGAATAATCTAATTAATTCAACACCGCGATTCATATTATTTTTTGGCTTTCAAATGTTGTAAATTACTAATAAACAACTCCAAGTTGTGACAACCCTGGCACTATTCATGACTCTAGTTCATTAATTGAGTGTTTTTTTTTTGTAAACGGATTGACTCAAATTTAATATACTGTGGATAAGATTTACAATATTGAATTAATTGGTTTCTCTTGAATTTTAAACAATTGAAACTGATCAATCAACGATTATAAAAAAAATGATCTATTAAGTTTAAGGTTTGAATTTTAGTTGATCCTAGACTTTTATCATATGGTTAATTGCATATAAGTGTATGAATTATATCCAAATTTCGATCTTAACTAATTCTATTTTCATGAACATATATAGGTGGTCCTTTGTCATGTGGGTTGGGGTAAATACAGGTGGATTAACTCTATAGATGTAGATCTTTTGTGTGCTCGAGAAATATTCAATACATTTAATATTGCAACAAAAGTGAGGAGTTGCATCATTGTTTATTCTTTTTTTTCTTTATTTTTAAGTAATAGATTTTTGCCTTCTCAAATTGGTATTTCCTTTCTTTATATTTAAGACCTTGAAATAATTTTATTTAAATTACATGCGGTATATATAATATAATACTCCATTTGCTTGTTCGTTAAGTCGTTTTCTCATTTCAAAAAGTTCCTTTATAGTTGGGTCATTTACGTGTATAGTAATAATTAACTTTTCTTTTTCTCATTTCATTTCCTCTTACTTTATTACTTATCTACTTTATTCACTTTTTTACTTTATTACTTATCTATTTAATAATGCTAAATATCCACTTTTTAAACTTAGTACAAAAAATGCCTCTATGAAGGATTAGAGATAATATATAATATGCTGCGTATTGCAAACAAAGGGTTCATTATACCACGGCCAAAATGTGGAAACTATATTACAACGCACAGAACTAGAATTGAACCAAAAACTTCTTATTGGGCAAAATTTGTGATGCTTTAGGCTTGCCAATTAAAATAAATATTATAAACGAGACCACTAATGAATTAAACAATAGTTTGTTTAAAAATTATAAATAATAGCACATAAGTAGGGTTTAGGTTTTTCACCATAGAACGATTAAAAGTAAATTACTTTAAATTTTATTGGTTTCTTTTGACGGTTTATCCTATAAGAAATGTATAGCTGCAAACCAATACATGAACATCAAATTTTAAATTAAGCGTAACTTTTGTGACGAAGTCACTTGCTATGCATTTACTTAGTGGGAAAGAATAGGAGTGTTGTGAATATCACATACCACTATTTTAAAATTGTATAAAATGCATTTCATTGTCCATTCTCACTTTCTCAGCCCTCAATTTCCTATACCCATGTCATACTCGAATAACACACACACACACACACACACACACAAAGAAAATTAAAACATAAACACAATGATGGTGGTGGTTAATTTATACAGCAAAGAAAATTAAAACATATACAGCAAAACAAGTCAACATCAAGAATTAAAACCTGAGCTATTTTAATTTCAGAATTAAAAATTAAAAATTGGGGTTAACAAAATCTGATATTGAAATTGAGTTACTCATGTTGGGAGTTTCAAATTTCAAAATGATATACTCCTAAATTCCTAATATAAGGTTAATTTGTAGGCCGCTTGAATGTGTGACACTTTCATTTGAATATGTTAACGAGGAACTATCGATTTCATAATCATTTTCGAAGCTAATATATTGACCTAACAATGAATTGCCGCAATGTATATAACACTAAAAAGAATTACATGGCAAACGACATTGCTTTTGCTACGAAAGTATTTTCAAACCATTGGTTAAACACATGACTTCAATGTGTAACACCAATTTATTGCATTTTAGTGATAAAACGTTTTTTCTCTTACAAATAATCAAAGATTTGATTCACAACGAATGAATATGAAAATCATTATTCATTGTCTTAAAAAAAATATATAAAGCGTGTTACTCTATGTAAATTTATACTGATAGTAAAATAAAAAATGGAAGTAGGAATGATTCGATCTGTCCTGTATTAGACAACAGAATTGCAAAAAGATCGTGCAATTCCGATTACATCGTTATTAAGATTTTTGGCAGCTCTTTGTTATGGTTAACAATTAGTATTTCATTTTTTTTGGTGTATTGTTTATAATATCCAGTAGTTAACTATGTTGACATTAGAATTTGTGATTGTTTTATATTGTAGTTGTAACTATCATGAATTCATTAGGATTCAACACTAGGACTGGTAATCAATTTTGAATTTATTTTCAAGTTTCTGTTAAACAAAACTACTAGTATATTATATATCATTATAAGAATAGTGAACCCAAATTAATAAATTGAACTATTACTAAAACTGAAAATAAAAAAAACTCTTATACTAATAAAACAATCAATGATAAATAAAAGCTCTAGTAAACTTAATATAAATATTTTATAACTTTTAATAATGACATATCTAATTCTTAGTTAGTACTGGAAAATTTATTAGGGTAATATATAGTCAAAATGACGGCTAGGGAGTTGAGAGTCAGCTGCACAATGTCAAATCACATTAATATAATTCACTCCCAATTTCACATATACTCATATTAGGAAACTAGTACTACTAATATTTTTTTTGAAATTACTATGATTGATATGCATGGAATTGATATATTCTGATCTTACTTATTATGCATATATTGTATCTTCACAAAAATTATAACGTTATTTTTATAAAAGAACGTTGTAGGAAACTTCAAAAAAATATTAGTCTTACCTCCATTTTACAAAAAAATTATTCATCCCATAATAAGAAATATTTTTCATTTTTACTATAAATAATGAACAATTCTCACATTCCACTCATATTTTATTTTAATACTCCATACAAATTAATGTAAAAATAATATTCATATTCCACTAACTTTTTTTCTTCGACTTTCTTTTACATTTCTTAACCTGTATCGGATCAAAAGGGGACTCATAAGTCATATCCAAGATAGAGTATTTTTTTATTAACTAAAATGATTTGTAAGTAGAAGTACTATTATTTCGATTAAGTTAAAAGTTTGATCTTCTTTTTACTTATAAAGAGTTTCTAATACATAATGATTCCATCAGCCGGGTACAATAAAGTTCGAAATGAAATTGAGTTCAAGCTTCATTAGTTATTTCTGTTAAATGGTATAGACAACATATTTAGAGAAGAAAGCAATGGGAGAAGATTATTGTATTTTGATTGAATGATGAAATGGTACTCAACACCCATATATTTATAGGGATGTTGGTGACTTTTGAGATCCTACAATAAATGTATATTTATGGAACTACACTACTATTGGAACAATGCATGCACATCTTCAATGCTTCTTGGAACTCCATTCTTGGAACTATATTCTTCTTTAATGCTTATTGATACTTCCCCTTTTCTCAACACTCCCCCTCAAATTGAGTGGTGGGATCTCCAAAACTCAATTTGGAAAGCACATCTTCAAAGCTCCTTGAGTTGACTGCTTTAGTTAGGATGTCGGCAAGTTGATCCTCAGAGCGAACAAAAGGGAGTTCGACAATCCCATTCTCAATGTTTTCTTTGATAAAGTGTCTGTCAACCTCCACATGCTTCGTTCGATCATGTTGTACTGGATTTTGTGAGATGCTTATAGCGGCTTTGTTATCACAATACAACTGGCACTTGCTTGGAGGGAGATTAATCTCTTTCATCAATCTCCTTAACCATAAAATCTCGGTCAACCCACTTTTAATCCCACGAAATTCTGCTTCGGCACTCGAAAGAGCCACCACCTTCTGCTTCTTACTTCTCCATGTTACCAAATTACCTCCAACAAAGGTAAAGTAGCCTGCTGTAGACTTCCTATCGTTTGGGTTCCCTGCCCAGTCAGCATCTGTATAACCATGAATCTCAAGATGCCCATTTTTAGCGAACAACACTCCATGCCCTGGAGTTCCCTTCAAATACCGACAAATCCTAAGTGCTGCCTCCATGTGATCTGTCTGCGGCTTATGCATGAACTGACTTACGACCCCAACTGCATAGGCAATATCTGGCCTAGTGTGCGAGAGATATATGAGTTTTCCGACTAGTCGCTGATATCGACTACGGTCAGCCAACTTGGCTCCTTCTCTGATTTGTAATCCGTGATTAACTGCCAGAGGAGTGTCTGCTGGTTTACATTCCAGTAGGCCGGTCTCTGCTAGGATGTCCAAGATATACTTCCTTTGTCGCAGAAAAATTCCTTTGATTGACCTTAGCACTTCAATCCCAAGAAAGTACTTGAGATTCCCCAAGTCCTTCATCTCAAATTCCTGAAAAAGATTTTTCTTTAATTCCTCAATCTCTTCTAGGTCGTCACCTGTAATAATCATGTCATCAACATATATGATTAAACATGTGATCTTATCACCCTGCTTCTTAAAAATAGCGTATGGTCTGAATTGCTCTGTGTATATCCATAGCTAATCATTGCCCCAGCAAACTTCCCAAACCATACTCTTGGAGATTGCTTCAATCCATACAAGGTCTTCCTCAATCGGCACCCTTCACCTGCTTTAAAATCTGTTGCAAAACCTGGGGGTGCCTCCATGTAAACTTCTTCTTCCTTCTTCAACTCTCCATGTAGGAAGGCATTCGTCACATCAAACTGGTGTAATGGCCAGTCCCTATTAGCAGCAATGGATAACAACACCCGAATTGTGTTCATCTTAGCTACTGGAGAGAAGGTCTCAGAATAGTCAACTCCATATGTCTGAGTATAGCCTTTTGCGACAAGTCGTGCCTTGTACCTTTCTATCGAGCCATCAGGTCTTCTTTTGATAGTGAAGACCCATCGACAACCCACTGGTCGCTTCCCTTCTGGTAGAGCACATTTCTCCCATGTGTGGTTTCGAATCAGTGCATCAATCTCTTTCTTCATTGCTTCCCTCCAATGCTTGTATTTCATAGCTTCTTCCCATGTCTGTGGTATTTCTTCTTCCTCATATAGTGCATTCTCGAAAGCCCGAGCCATCTCTGATAAATGGCCTTTGGCTAGGTTCACAACAGAGTACCGCTTTTTCTTGTCAATCCTCTCTGGCGTATACCTTTTGGGTGGAACTCCTCTGTTTGACCTTGGTGGAAGTATGTACCTCCCAGTGTCAGGGTCAACTCCTTCGACCTCGACTTCCTCAATTTCCCTTTCTTCGGCCTCAATTGAATTTTCTTCTGCACTTACAGTGTTAGCCAAACAATTATCTGTATCCACAGGATTACTTACAGTGGATAACCTTAACGGAGAAATATTTGAGGCGATGCCACTTTCTACGATGGACTCTACCACATCAGAGACTTGCTCAGCGGAATTGCTTACTGTTTTCTCTGATAGATCCGCATCAGGATTGCTTGGCGTTGGCAGTGGCATTGAGATCCAACTTAGCGGGTCCGTATCATTGTTATCCCTAACATTACTCTCCCCCTGACCGCTAAGATGGGTAAAGAAGTACTCAGTTTCAAGAAAGTTGCAGTTCATTGTAACAAACATCCGGTTGGACTTTGGATCGAAACACCTATACCCCTTTTGATTTACCCCATATCCTACAAAAACGCATTTGATAGCGCAAGGGGATAGTTTAGTTCTTTCATGTTTAGGAATGTGGACAAAAACGGAGCATCCGAAGACGCGAGGTTCAAGAGTCAAGGGCGGAGGAATTTTTGTGAAGGTGGACAAGACTTGTAGAGGAGTTTTATGTTTGAGAATACTTGTGGGCAATCGGTTTAAGAGATAGGCTGAGGTGGCAATGGCTTCTGGCCAGAAGTGTTTCGGGGCTTTTGACTCTATAAGCATAGAACGAGTCATTTCGAGGAGAGATCGATTTTTCCTTTCAGCCACACCGTTTTGTTCGGGAGTATGAGCACATGTGGTTTGGTGTATAAGGCCTTTGTTTTGGAAGAGTTGTTTCATGGTAGAATTAACGAACTCCCCCCCATTATCTGACCGAAGGACCTGAATGGTTTTGTGAAACTGAGTTTGGATAAGGTTATAGAAATGGGTAAAGTGTGACAAAACTTCAGATTTTTGTTTCATGAAATATATCCAGGTCATGCGAGTGCAATCATCCACAAAAACTAAGAAATATCGAAAACCTTGCCCCCCAATAACTGGTGCGGGCCCCCAAACATCAGAGTGTACTAAGGCAAATGGGGTTTCAACACGAGTATTACTTAATGGGTAAGAGTTCCGATGACTTTTGGATAAAAGACAAGTTTCACAGTACATGTCATGCTTAGGAATAATACTAGGAAATAATAATTTTAAGTAACCGATAGATGGATGACCCAAGCGCCGATGCCAAAGCCAAGCTTTCCTGTCAGGTGATCCGTGAGTTAACATGGCAGTCCCTTTTTGAGCTATCTCATCCACATAGTAAAGCCCATCACGTTCAGTGCCACGCCCAATTATCTCTCCGGTTCGGATATCCTGCAACAGACAAAATTGTGGCTGCATTAGTAACGTACAATTCAATTCCTTTGTGACATGACTAATGGATAATAACTTATGAGACATCGAAGGAATATATAGACAATTTGATAACTGCAAAGTTGGGGAAATGTTAACGGTTCCAGCCCCCTCAACCACCGTAAATTCCCCATTGGCAGTTTGGATATGAGATTTTAGAGGTTTCTGAAGGTTGGTAAGGTCTGAGGCATCATATGTTATGGTATCGGTTGCCCCACAGTCAAAAATCCATTTATCATTTTTCTCATGGCCATTAGATACTGCACACACAACTCCAAGCTTCTCGAGAGGCTGAAATCGATTTTGGCAAGTGGTTTGGGAAATTATGGAATTTTCAGGAGATTTGGGGGCTAATTGCGACTGAGAATTTTGGTGGGGTAAAACCTGCAATTTCCCAAAGATTTGGGGGCTTCCAATAAAAGAGCCCCCTAACCCTAATCTACCTGAATCGGGCGCCGCCTCTCCCCTCATCAATTCTTCACTCCAATCGTGAATTACACTCCCACTTCCGCTGGCAACGAAGTTTGCTGCCCCGGTTGTATTCGCTTGCTGAGCAGCTTCATTTCTGGTCCTTCCTCCTGGCTGGACAGCACCGGCGGTTTGCGCGACCCCCTGCACGGCGTTGCCTCCGTCGCCTCCAACTGCTGCGGCGGCGTGCCCGCCACGGTTCCATGGTGTTTGCGGTTGCGGCGGCTTGCCGTGCTTCTCTTCCCACCAATCTGGATATCCAACTAGTTCAAAGCATGAATCTTTTGTGTGTCTTTTCCGTTTGCAGTAGGAACACACCAATTTTGACTTGTCTTCTTCATCACTTCGCCGATTTCTATCATTGCCACTGCCGCGACCACCACTGTTGCTGCCGCGACCACCACCGTTGCTGCCGCGACCGCCACCCCGAGAGCCGCCGGTAGGGTTCTGCCACCCTCGGATGGCGAGGCCAGTTCCAATTCCATCCATGGCAGCTGCTCCGCCGGTGTTTGCCTGTTGTAACACTCGGAGTCGTGTCTCCTCCTGCTGAATCAGGTTGTACGCATAGTCGACGGAGGGAAGTGGGTCCATTTTCAGTATCTCCCTCTTGGTTGTTTCATATTTGCTATCAATTGCATAGAGAAACTGACATACTCTCTGATCTTGTATGAATTTGTTATGAATCTCCATATCCTCTGGACATTTCATTGGGTTCGTCTGTTTTTGGTCGATTGAAATCCAGATCTCTCCCAACCGGCTCCATATTTCTTCTAATGAACTGCTTCCTTGCCTCAGTGTGGTTGCTTTGAACTGAAGATCATACACCTGGATTTTATCTCTTCCGCTCCCATATGTGACGGCCAACGCATCCCATATATGCTTTGCCGTCGGATGTTGTGAAACTCGACTGACCAGTCGAGGCTCAATGTTTTGTATTAACCAAGTGATCACACAGTGATCGGCTTGTTCCCATTGTATGAAGGCTGGATCGGTTCGCGGTGGAGAATGAGGCACTCCGGTGACGTGAGATACCATTCCCCGACCGCTTATTGCCGTCTTCATCAATACGGACCAAAGGGCGTAATTTTCTCCATTCAACTTATTCCCACCAATGTGGAGGGGCTGCGTGTCAATTCTGAATGGCATGGCAGCTGTTTCTGGTGGATTTGGTTGGTTCATCGCAAAACTATTGCGCATAAAGTTGGCAAATTGCCGGGCAAATTCATCTGCCATAGATGAATCTGAGGTTTCGGTTACTATATAGTTGTCATTTGACATTTTGGCTTATGGTTATAGATACAGCGGAAAAAGGAAAAACCAAAAAAACGGGAAAGGGCCGAGAAAGGTATCAAAGACGATGATGATACCTTATCTGAGTCCAAACCCGCTCTGATACCATGTTAAATGGTATAGACAACATATTTAGAGAAGAAAGCAATGGGAGAAGATTATTGTATTTTGATTGAATGATGAAATGGTACTCAACACCCATATATTTATAGGGATGTTGGTGACTTTTGAGATCCTACAATAAATGTATATTTATGGAACTACACTACTATTGGAACAATGCATGCACATCTTCAATGCTTCTTGGAACTCCATTCTTGGAACTATATTCTTCTTTAATACTTATTGATACTTCCCCTTTTCTCAACAATTTCTCTCTCCCCCATATATAAAATTAATTTCTCCCAACTCATCTTTTTTGCTTCATTTATTGCACCACCTTGAATCCTTGATCAAGACACGATCGAGTCATTGACTTGATGTCATGGATTCGAATTACCCAAATGACATGATAATTATTTTTCAAAAAATCAGCTAAATTATAAATTAAGTGATTTCCTTACACAGTGAAAACAGTAGACACAATGAGTTCAAAAAAATGTCAACATTAATAATGCAGTTTTATTCCCCGCGCCGCTGCACCAGCGTAACCTAACCTATAATGTAGTGGCCAACTTGATCTCTCATTAGCACTTACTAAAATATTTTGCATTTGGTCAACCTCCATTTTAAAACATACCTAACCATATCTACAATAATTCATGCAACAATATTAATTGGATCACTCGATCGGTGGTATGTAATGAAAGTAAAATTAAATTTAATTAAGTACTCAAAATAAGCTACCTATAAATAATAGATTTATTAGACTAGCATACAATTTGCCAAATTTACGACAGATGAACTCATTTAATTCCACTTAGAGATTCTACATCTAAAATTTCACATTTCATTTGTCTTGTTATTCATGGAATTAATTATAGTTGCTGTGTATTTGAGATGATTATTTTAAACTTATATTGTTATAAGGTTTTTATATAGCATGAAATTACTAGGGTTTCCATTTTCCAACGAAGCATATCTTCATATTGTGACATAAGAACCCTAGCATGTATTTATCTGTTCTTGTAACTCATCTTGTTGTTAATAAACCCAGTCATATTTCGTGATTTGTAATTCACATTTTGTAAAGTGTAACCGAAAATCATAATTTTACACTTGATGGATGGATTATAAAAAAATCAAGAACCACAATAGTTCTAATTATTTCTCATCAAAATCCCAGTTTCATTACAATAGCTGATGAAATATAGAGTAATTAATGCTATTGAGATATTTAAACAGAAAAATAGTGTTAATATACAAAGCCAAGAATGCGCGTGTGCGTACTCTCTAAATTTTATACCTCAAAGGGCCATGTCATTTATTAAAAATAATAGAGAGAAAAAACTTATAATTAAATAACCTGTTCATGTTCGTAACTTTTAGTTCTTAAATAGATAATGGGATCCGAGTAAGTATACAAATAATGGATTGAAGCTTTATCCAACTACAATTATAAAATAATACGAGAATTATACCTTGAGCACTATTTTTAATCAAAGTGATTGCATCAAAGGATTACTTTACAGAAAAAAACCATCTTTAGCTAGATCACTAGATTCGATAGTTCAGAGTTTTAACAATTACGCTATTCAATTCGATCTGGTTCTTAAATTAAAATATAAAAATTAATGATCATCTTATTGCCAATCGCGCTTTAAAAAGTAGAATAAAAATGTCATTTTTTTTCCATTTTGAAGCATCGAGTGTTTCCTTGTTTTGTTTGATCCATTAACCTTACCACAATCAGATTAATTACTGAAATTGTTATTTATATACATCTCCTTTGTGTTTTTGGTACTAAAAATTGGGACACCGGACACGTGTCACCTTTTCGGAACAAATGGGTGATCTTAACTAATTTAGATTTATATACTAAGTAGGGATGTCTAAGATCTAACCCCTAAATATATTAACTACGCTACAATCTTAATTTGTTGCAATTACATCTGCAGCACAGCCTATTACCCCCATATTGGTAAATTAATTTTCTGTATCACTGAAACAACTGCGTATTAATTACCACAGAGGGATTGGGTGTATCATAAATGTTATCATAAATGCTAAAGCTTCAATTATAAGAGGTAACTAAATCATGAAATGACAAATAGAAATGACTATTATATTTGTTTTTTTGTGAAAACTTTATTCTTCAATATGAAAGTTGAAAGAAAGATATTTGAGAAAACTTACTCTTCATTGAAAGGCATTTGAAAATGTATTATACATTCTTCAATTTTGTGAAGACATATATTTAACTTATTTTACATATAGTAGCTATTTTTTTACTTTCTTCCATTAATTATCTTAATTCTTCCCCAAAAATCACTACTTTTAAAAAGATAAATGAGAAGAATATCTTCTCAAGTTACTTCTTTTCTTAGGAGTTTCCCTTATATTAGTGAGAGTTGTGGCTATTCCAAAAAATAACCTAATGATAAACTATTATTTAAAAAAAACAGAAATCTTATTAGATATACTATAACAAATCCTATATTAACAAATGGCCAAATAAAAATAAGAAACAAAAACTTAAATAAAAGAACTTTTTTATTAAAAGCTAAAATGAATTTTATAAAGACTACAACACATTAAAATGAGATAAATGATCATCTTCCTTTTTACATTTATTTGAAAAGTATATAAAAAAAGTACACATTTAGTTCTGTACTATTTTATTGAGATTACTATTTACTACTAGCACTTTTACCTCCATGTTTTCCCCGCTGAATGAAATTGATTTCTATGATATCAAATCACTTTTTAAATTGTGGCGCCACACATTTATTTGTGGCTATTGTTCTTCAAACTGATTTATTAATACTTTTGTTGGAGTACTTTTATTTGATTTTCAAAAGTACTAGTAGTATATATGACGCTACAATAGCATTATATTATTTTTTTACGATGTGGGAAACGAGGTCGATTATTATTTCCTATATGAACTGTCAATTTCCTGAAAAATATAATTTGATAAGTACATATTAATTGTGCCTTTTAGTGTTTATAGTATAATGTAACAATATAATCTTAGAACATTAATTTATCAATCAAAGTGGTGCTCAAAATTCATCACCAAGTCAATTAGGTTCCTTTTTTTATTCTTTTACTTTGTACTTTTGTTCTTGTATTAATTTGAGTTAAAATCTCATACATTAAAATAACAATATGTGGTTGGGGTGGACGGAGAGAAATCTTTATCACACGTTACATTATGTTGTGTGCATCATTATCATAATGACATCTTTTTCTTGCACAAATGAATAAATATCGCACTTAATAATACTATTATTCATTACACTCTCAGTCTCTATCTTGTGATTCAATTGTCTGAATGTTTGTTTACTTTAAGAATACACATATAATAAAATTATACTAAGACTTAATAAGACTTAAAACAATATTGATAAATTTGTCTCAACTTAGAACACTTATTTGTACCCTAAATTTTAGTACTACTATACTATTTTTCAAAATTTTCTTTGTATCTCTAGTTTTATGTCCTTATAAGATTAGTTTATAAATACTTCATAAATGTAAACATTATTAGTGAGTGATATACTTATATAATTAATAAAAATTTTCTATATAAAATTAAATAGTAAAATTTAAAATGAGATACCTACCAAAATTAAGAAACAAAATATTGTTATCCTGGAAAAAGAACACGTGATTTGTTAAGATTATTATTATTGTTTTTATATTAGGCAGCAAAGCGTCGGCATTGATTAGACGCTAGGTAAATGTTTAATAATTTTGTGGGAGAAAGAATAAAATTTTTCTCCATTAACATTTCCAAGCTAGACAATCTTTCGTATTCAGTAAAAATTTTTTATAAAATTTAAAGAGTGTATTATTTATTATTTTTTTTATAGCAATTACGCATAGTTCAATGACTGAGCTATAAATTCCCATAGAATAGTACTAATTACTTAGTAAATACATAAAACAAACTTGCACATTTGTTATGCTCTTTTATTATATTGTTATTTCATAATAAAATAATCCATTTTATTATTTAGAAATATTGAAATTATAACTCATTTTATTTGTAAAAAATAATTAAGACTTACTCCTTTCGTCCGCGAATAGAAGTCTCAATTCCTTAATTTTACTATAAATATTCATAGAGTCACATATTACACTAATTCATTTGATTCACATTTTATTTAAAACTAATATATATACATATTCCACTGACTTTTGCCAAAAAATGAGACTTCTAATGGCGAACAGAAGGAGTAGTAAATTATTCCATTAGCATATGCATCGTCTCATTTAAAATGCAATATTTTCCTTTTCGATGCAAGATTTTATGCTATAGTAGTATTATTTAAAATGTTAAGTGAAAGAAAATAAAAATACAAATAAATGATTTTTATTTCAAAAGTTATATACATTAGTCAAACGGAAAATAAAATTACTATAGATGAGATTATATTCCGCTCACAATACATTGAACTAGTTTATAAAATTTGTAACAAAACAAAGAGGTGATATTACCAACGTGGACGAAGTGAGTATAATATTTTAATTCTACATCAGTGTTTTTTCTTCCCACTCTAAACATCTTCTTCAACCTTTCCCTTCTCCCCACTTGATTCCCCCTGTTTTCAATTCGCTCAGCGTTTGAATATATTGCTTTCTTATAAAATCAATTTTCTTTCCTTATTATAGTGTTTTTTTGTTGTTCCAATATTACTATAATTATTAATTTTTTCCCTCTACACTATTGTTAGTGTATTATGGCTGGTTTGGACTTAAGCTCACCTTCCCACTTCGCCTCCCCTCTCCTCCGCCCCAACCTCCACCTCCACCGCCCCCTCGATTCCGACGATGATTCCACCCCCAACAACCACTTCTCCCCCAACAACAACAACAACAACAACAATTCATCCGGGGAGACGGTCGCGCGTCGCCAGCGCGGCCGCCCAGCCGGGTCGAAAAACAAGCCGAAGCCGCCCGTGATAATCACGCGCGAGAGCGCCAACACGCTCCGGGCCCACATCCTGGAGGTGGCCTCCGGCTGCGACGTCTTCGAGGCCGTGGCCGCCTACGCCTCCCGCCGCCAGCGAGGGATCTGCATCCTCAGCGGCACCGGCACCGTCACCAACGTCACCCTCCGCCAGCCCGCCGGGACCACCGTCGCCTCCCTCCACGGCTGCTTCGAGATCCTATCCCTCTCAGGCTCTTTCCTGCCGCCGCCCGCCCCGCCGGGAGCCACCAGCCTCACGATATACCTCGCCGGCGGGCAGGGCCAGGTGGTCGGCGGGAATGTCGTCGGCGCGCTCATCGCCTCCGGCCCGGTCATCATCATCGCGGCGTCGTTCACCAACGTGGCGTACGAGCGCCTGCCGCTGGTGGACGAGGAGGAGGGGATTCAGCAGCCGCCGGCGTCCGCCCAGTTCCCTGATCCGTCACTAGGCCTGCCTTTCTTTAATGGGCAGCAGCTACCTATTGACGGTGCATGGGCCGGGAACTCTGCCGGCCGGCCGCAGCCGTATTAGGGTTTATAAGGTCAGATGTCATCATCATCTATGTACATTTGCTTCCTCCTCAAATTTGTCCTTCATTTTCCCTTTAATTAATTTAGGTCTTATTTTCAGAACAAAAAATTGAGTTGAGAAATAAGTTTTGGGGTATACATACTTTGAGTCCATATTAATTTTCTTATTGTTGGAATTCAGACCATCCCATATCCGAGAATTAGAACATGTATAAGTGCAATTCTTACTTGATTAGTAAGAGATCTTTTGAAAATTGTCTCAAGAACAAAATTCTGTCTAAAACGGACAATATCAGGAGTATTAGTTTAAGTTTGGATGTGCATAAACAAACTATATGCTGAAAAAGAATATGAGTGTAACAGGGTTGGTTGATTACATTGTTTATAACTATGAAAATGATTATAATGTGAAGTTTGAATTCGGATGAAATAAACTATATATGCATCTTTTCAATAAGAAAAATTGACCAAATTTCTATAGTCTATGTGAGTTGAGCCGGCCGTAAGGGCTAACTGTTAATTAGAGCAGTGCACAAATAATTTATTAATTATTAGTTCCAAATAGATTCCCTTTTCTAGCTCCAGTACTGTTATTCGTTTGTTTCATACTTAATTAATTAATTTGTCAAAAAACAGAAACATATTATAATAGAGGTTTTGATCTTTTAAAATAACCTTTTTTTTGTTTGTTTTTGTTTTTGTTTTATGTTTTCACACACCGTCGTGATCTCTTCACATTTTGCATTTACTCTATTTAAGTATTCTATTTTCATATTTTAGTTTTCCTGAAGCGACAATATTCTATAAATTGCGTGTCTATGATAAACTGAATCACGAGATTCGAACATGATAAAAATAATCAGCTATAATTCATATGAAATTTTCATTCTGTAATTGTAATTTGGCACGAGTTTCTTTCCCGACATTAGCTCATGAAATCTTCACTCTAGCTTGAGCATGGTATATGAATATTAATTTTTCCAAATTATTAGATTAAACTACTCCTATATCACTATATTGCTATTTGGATAGATACAACCCAAAATCGAATTGATGTTTCTCAAATTAACTTTATAACTTGCCATAAATCATAGTCATATATGTAGCATTGTGTTTTATTTTTTTACTATTGTATGTTACTTGTAGATTATACATACATTTGATATAAAACTTAACTTAGTATGCTTTGATAAAATAAGGTAAAAATATGAAATATGTCGATTCTAGTGATGCACATGTAGCTTTATGAATGAAATAGAGGTACCAATATGAGTACTTGTTTGGTATTAGGTCAAGAAGAGATTGCGCGAATATATTACCGTTATGTGTAATGTCTAGGTTACGATTAGAGAGTGATCACCGATGCATAGATATGAACAAGGAGTGACTTCTATTTTCTAAGCTGATATGAGACCTTATCAGAGACCTAGGTTCGCCTAGCTATACAATTCGACCCCTTGACAATTTTTTTACGGAGAGTGTGAATGAATACAAAACACGTTAAAGAGACTTGTGTTGGAATGTGGAGACAATCGTCAACATAATATTGAGTCAAAACAGGCCATTATACCGCGGACGGAGGAGTAACCACAAATTAGAGTTAAAACCCTTCCAAATTCATTTGAGTCGATTGCATTGTACTAGTAATAATAAAAATATCCAGTATTGTATTATAAATAGTTTTAAAATTTCAACTGGCTAGTAGTACTATACATGGTGAGTCGGTGACATGTATCTATGTATAAATGTCATTATGATATATTTGACTCATGCGTACGCTGATATTAAGAAGTATTATAGTAAGAGAGAAGCACTGATCATAGTTTGAGACATAAATTATACTATATGATCTGTATTGTATGCCATAAAAATCAGATATACTTTATCAATATATATGTGCGATATGAGATATGATATGCTACATACCTTATGTGAGCACCACCCTCGTTTAACACATTTTTAAAGTTGTTCGTTTCAATTTATATATTTAGTTTGATTCTAATGCATTAAAAAATGTTGTTGGAATTTTTAATCTCACAAAATTCATCAAAATCAAAGCTTGGTTTGTTAGTTTATTACTACCTCCGTCCCTGAAAATTTGTCACATTTTTTCATTTTCGTCTGTCCCCCAAAATTTGTCTCATTTCACTTTTTACCATTTTTGGTGGTGGACCTCATATTTCACTAACTCATTCCTATCTACATTTTATTATAAAACTAATATATAAAAGTAGGACCCACAATCCACTAACTTTTTCAACTCACTTTTCATTACATTTCTTAAAACCCGTGCCAGGTCAAATCGGGACAAATTTTTGGGGACGGAGGTAGTAATTTATTTGAATTTATAGAGAAAACGAGCAAATCGAGCTTTGATTTATATGAATTTTATAAAATTAAAAATTCCAATAACATTTTTTAATGCATTAGAATCAAACTAAATATATAAACCGAAAGGAACAACGTTAAAAATGTGTTAAACGAGAGTGGTGCTCACATAACACTACAAAAAACTCGCCATTTAGTGACGGAAATTTTCATCACTAAACATCGAATTTCCGTCACAAAACAACGTTAGTGACAAATTAGCGCCGAATGTAGCCGTAATTAAAAAAGCTTGTCAATAAAAAATTTAAAGACTAATTTTGTCCGCCACTAAATTTAACAACAACATCACTAGCGGAATACCAGGTCACAATCAATTGGGCACTACCTTAGCTGTCCAAATTAGTGACGGACTAGGCCGTCACTACAACTGTGTTCTCTAGTTTCATAGTAGTGACGAAAAGTCTGCCACTGATTAGAGAGCGACGCACCTCCGTCACTAATGCTGTGTTGCGTATTTATACATTAGTGACTGCCTAATTCGTCACTAATCTAGCATTTGGATCAGAATTTCTATTTTAATTAATATTTCACTTGTATATTAATAAAAACCTAAAATTAATAACCAAAAAAATTAAATAAACAAAATAAACATTAAATCCAAAAATTATGATGATTAAGTATAAATGTTAGTAGTTAAAACAAGCAACAAAAGTATGAAATGTATAATTGCATTATGTTAAAAAGAAAATACAACGAAAGCTACGGACAGCCCATCCAAAAGCTCTTTTTGTTTATCCAACGCGCACAACCATATTCCCTATACCGTCTGCTTTATCCTGCAGGACACTCACTCAGACGACATTGCATCCCAACCTTCCAATTCTCGACCTCTGCCTCAGCTGCTTCGTTTCTCAGCTTGGCAATTTTGTCTCTAAGATTTTAGTACGAGCTCTGAAGCAATGCTATTCCCTGTGCCAGATTCTCCTTCATCAAAGCTTGCACCTCGCTCAGCTCCCTTTGAGTCGACATTATCCCCTTAGACTGCTTGTAGAGTACTTCAGAGTACCTCAACACGGAGTTCACATGATCCTCCAACACTCTCGAGGTCCCTGTGACTTTCTAAGTCCAGACATCGATTGAGGCCAGAGAATCATGAACTTGCACCACGTTTTGCAGCAGTAGCTCCCTGCACAAAACGATGGTTGATCTCAATAGAATGCTAAAAAATGAATTATGTAAACCAGGTAACAATTTCAGGGGAAATTTTACCTTTTTTCTTCAAAACAACCTTCTGTCCAGGTTGCATGCTAAGGTGTACATACAAACACTAAGGTGTACATACAAACACAAAGGTGTACATACAAACAAAAAGAGTAGTCAACTTCAGTATTCAGTAGTAGAATGACAATACAGAAGATGGTAGATTACAGCAAATCTCTCGTACCACCAGACCATCCCTTCAACCTAGACACATCAGGTGAAGAAAGGCACACGAACAGATAAAAATGGAACCGAGTTGCTATGACCATGTTCCTTTTTTGTACTTGTTTACTTTAAAAAGGAAGAAAATTTAAACAAACCTTTACAACAACTTCTCCAGTCAGGGTTGGCAACCGAAATATTCCTCGCAAAATTGCCTGAAAATAGGAGGAAACAAGATGAAGGAGATGTATTAATGAAAAAATGAGATATCTAAACAACCATCAGTATTCAATACCCAAACACAAACAAACTTTACTCGAACAATATTTCTTGTTACAGTCATTTGTCTACCACACAAATTATACCTTAAGTTTCTACTTCACAAACTTCATTTTGCTAACTCCAAATATTAATTAAAAAATATGCTTACTCAAAATTCTTGATAATACTCATCTTTTTGCTGTTGAGATGTCATTTTCCAAGTAAAACCTGTGACATTTGGAAGCTGGTGGAAAGAAGAGGTGATTACCCTTGAGATTCGATAGAAGATAAATTATAAAATATACAAAATTTATGTTCCTAACTATGTCAACTTACCTGAAGGTCCTTTTGTTATCAGTATCCTCTAGGGTTCCTCAACAATATATTGCACCAGCTGCTCAACCTGAGCTCTATCTCCCAAACTAGCACACTGAGAAACTGCAATTAATTATTTCCATGAGTTTGTAAGCTGAATTATTGTGAAAAAACAGAGGAAGAAGATCAGTACCTAGGGTAAACTGAGGAGAGAGGGAAATCTTGAGTGAGGTTTGCATTGGCAGAGAGGGACTACTACAAACCCAAGGAGCATTGCAAATCAAATGAGCTATATTGATGTTACGTCTTGCAAATCAGACAATCTATTGCTATATAATTAATTGTAGATACTAACGATTATCATCACATAGTTTAACATTTATTGCATGTTCAGTGATGTATCACATCATCTATGCCAAAACTAACAGTAAATTCATGGCTGATAGAGAATTACTTACAAACTTTGTGTAAGCCTGGTCAACCAGATTCCTCCATTGTCCTTGAAGGTATTGCTCCATTCGTGTTGCATGAGTAGCAAATCTATGCCAAAACTAACAGTAAATTCATGGCTGATAGAGAAAGAATTGTGGAATACCTAAGAAAGCCAAATTAATATCCACGGAGTGATCAGAAAAGGTTCTGAAAAGGATATTTTAAGATCACAAAGATACTTAATTCCACTGCAAATGAAAATAATAAAGTCAGCTATGACATCTAAGTTACAATTTTCTGAACATGTTATACATCCAACTTTCAGGCTCAGTTGCTTTCATTTGTGAACATCAGTATTCGGAGCGTAATCCCATCTGGAGCAGTAATTCTAACTATCCTCACAAACTATGGAAACTATGAGTATCCTCATAAACTGGACCACACTTAAGGCATGGTATGAAGAAATGATGTAGCTCATGACTTTAGGCAATAACATCAAACATGAAATGTTGTGGTTGTTTTCCTGTACCTCCAAGTGTTGCAAGAGGCGTGCATATGTCGTGCACTTGTATCTCAAATCAGCATGATCAAGCCTCTTAAGTTTTCCACACTGACAACAAAATTACAATCATTATTGTAGGCCAATAATTATTAATGAACAGTGTCCTTGCACGGAATACATGAGAGAAGTAATTCTTATCACTCATCATGAAATCCACCAAACTAGTAAAATAGTTCCTTGGGAATTCAGATGCTCTTTTGACAAAATTATTTCTCAACTTGTCAAGTTCTTCCCGATTCTCAACGAGATAACATTAACTGTAACACAAGAACTACGAAACTCTCATGTATCGCATAAAAATTTGTCCATACTCATGAAAACCGATTAAAATAGACCACTACCCACAGATAAATCCAAAACCCCACCATTCCTTCATAGTAGTTCATATAATCTCAATATCATCTTTCTATTCAGAGCTCCACCAGCTATTTTACACAGAGATACATAAACTAACTCAATCAATAACCTTAACAAAACCAAGGGCGTGAAAAAAAATAAATAACTCACTAAAATACAACTATAAAATTTCACAAAATACGACCACAATCACACGCATTAAGAGAATGCAAAACCATAGGAGCCAGAGAGAGAAAGTACCAGAGATTCCAACAAGCTCGCAAACAGTCTCAGGCTACTGCCATTTCAATCGGTTCAATTGTGGAATTAACCGATTCATTGTGAAAATTCACACCAAGCTGGAGACGGAGACCATGTCTGGTTGAGGGTAGGAGAATCACGGCGGCGACACAGAGTGGAGAGAGCGATTGACAAGGAAATGGGGAAAGTGAGAGAAGTTAGGGCAGATTTTTCTAAATATATTGCAAAATGAAAAGGTACTCCATATGCTAAGCACCTGAGTAATCGAGGTAGAGGTCGAGAGTTCGCCTTCTTCTACGCGTTCTTCGACACGAGCTTTGCGCAGGCTTATCGGCGGGGAGCTCAGCGGCGCTAAGCAATGGTCGAGATCGAGGCGCGGAGGGAGGAAGAAGTGGTGGTGGTGGCGTCTCGATTTTGGATTCTCGGGAGCTCAGCCGCAATGGTCGAGAGTCCGGCTGAATTCAATTTGGAATACGGCTAGCCGATGAAGAAGAACGCGCAATTTTGAAATTAGTTTCTGAAATAGTATAATTTTATATAATTAATAAAATAAATTAATTATTTACTAAAAATAAAATGATTAGTGTCGGATTTATATTCGCCACTAAGTTGAATTAATTTTTTTTACATATATTTAATGACAAAATAATCTTCCACTAATTAAAAAAATTTAAAAAAAAACTAAAAACGCAATCATTTTTTGTGTCAGACAGTCAGACTTAATTCCGTCTCTAAACTGAAATTAAAAAAATATTAGAAATATGTTTAATGACAAAATGTCTGCCACTAATTAAAAATTTACAAAAAATAATTTAAAATAAAATATATTTAGTGACGGACTTATATCAGTCTCTAATTGAAATTAAAAAATTCAAAATATATTTAATGACGAAAAGGACTGCCACTAATTAAAAAATCACAAAACATAAACTAAAAATAAAATAAAATAAAATAATTTATTGACGGAATCTTCCGTCACTATTTTAAAAATAAAATGTCATTATTTTCAGGAACTCATACGGTCACTAAAATGCCGCCATTAACTAAAGAAGGATAGATCTCCGTCAGTAAAACGCGCTTTTTTTGTAGTGCAAGGTATGAGCATATTGTTTATCTGTGCTATATATAGGCAGCCAAATCTAAGTGGAGTGTTTGGATATTTGACTCTCTGTACGAGCTAGGTTTCACAATTAATTAATTTAAATAGCGATTGATCTATAAAATAAAATAAACGAAAATAAATAGTAATGTTCATCACTAAGTAATTAAAAGATTGTTGAAACCGGTTACACATAACATTATGGATTATTTTTTTCTATTAGTTGTGCCGTAATTTTAGGCCACTGATAGCAATTCTGATCTGCAGGCTTTGCAGAAAAAATAAACACTAGCCGGCCGGTAAATTCAATTAACATAATGTGCCGTATTCAATCATTTGGATGTATAATTCATTTAGGTTGTTAAAAATATGCATTTTCCCAATATTTTATGATTAGGTTACCCCTGACAATGTTGGCTAATAAATTTTCCAGGCTTCAAGCTACATTGGCATGAAATTGCCATTTACTACTTCTTAGGAATAGTTTGTAGTCATATCGTAAAATTAATTAAGTATATGCTGATAGGATAAGTTAGGTTGTTTCAGTGATTTTTTTTAAATGAGAAATTTTTTTAAATAAGAATCTTAACAATTGAAAATTACAGCAGTTCCTTACTAATACTCCATTCATTTACTAAAAATAATTTCATGAGTGGACGATGCAAGTTTTAATGAAAAATGATGAAGTAAGAAAGTGAAGGAGAAAAAGTGGATAAAATATAGAAAAGAAGAAAAATAGATAAAATATGAAAGGAAAATAGAACACATGGATAGAATAGTGTTAATAACTTGAGAGAAACTTACATTTTTGGACGAGACTATTTTTTGTGCACGCCCCAAAATGAAAAAAAATGAGACTATTTTTTGTGGATGGATGGAGTATTAGTTAGTTGATTCATGAATATCATTTCCTGATATGTTTTGTTTTGCCAACTGATATTAATGTATTTGCGAACTGATATAATTCTATGTTCCGAAAGGAAGCATCATAAATGTGTAAAACTAAACATTCTCAAAATGACCTCCATATTTTTAATATTCATATTTTCTAGATGAACTAAAATGATCTAAGAATGATATTCGTGTTATCTAATACTCCCTCCGTCCCATAAAAATATGTGCACTTTCCGTTTTTTTCCGTCCCACAAAAATATGTGCATTCTATTTTTGGAAAGTTATATCAATTTAATAATGTAGGTCTCACTATCCACTAACTCTATTTTAACTACCATTCTCCTCATTTCTCTCACTTTACTAATTTTGTCTTAATTCTCGTTTCATCTCATCCGCCAATATTTTTATAAGACGGAGAGAGTATTGTTTATGCTGCTTTTAAGATCAAATTTTATAAAATACACTACCACGTCCTTAAAATAGCTTTGCGTATATAAATTTTAAAACTCAATCTCATCTTTCATTTTTTTATTTAATTGATGAGATTCAGACTTGTCCCGAAAGTGATTGAAATGAGTGCACCCCGTCAATAGACAAAGATTAATTAATTGTTCGCTGGAATTGATCATATAATCAACCAACTTAGCCAATCACATTAAATTTGATAGTCACACCAAACTATATTAGATGCATAACTATAGAGCATGTGCCTGTTATTAATTTGCAACAACTAATTTCAATGAATGCCTAACAAAAGGAAAAAGTAATGAAGAAGAAGAATATAGGAAATGGTTAATTATACTACATGTAGCCTATGCTCAGTACCAAGCCCATCACAGTAATAAAATTAGGCCCAACACTCAAAAGGGCTAATAAGATCCAATTAAATTAAATTAAAATAAATGCAATCAAATACTATATCCGTAAAAGGATTACTTAAAATGAATTGTAGAGGCACATGGTCTATATGACTATACATACTGAATGATTAATAATTCTAAAGTAATGATTAAATTTAGTTTTGTCTTATTAGCTGTATTGTTTAATTTATTGTCTTAAGAAGGTTAACATATTAGGCAGTAGAAAATGGGAGATGAAGGCGAGCACGTTATAACTTATACCACGAGACCATTTCCCAAATTTGTAACTCCAAAATTCAAAGATATAACGCCAAACAAGAATTTCTTGGTTGTTGATTCCACAAATTGGTGAACCATATGCATCAAATCCTACCAACCAATTTGAACAATAATTTAGCTAATTAGGACTACACTAACCCTACTTTCCTAATTTCTCATCCTCATTTTAGCTGCTTCTTGCAAACTAGTATTCCATATGGCTAAAGAAGAGAAGAAAGTTGAAGTGATTATAGCCGTTTACAAAGCACATTTGCATTGCCCAAAATGTGCACATGACATTCAAAAGCCCCTCTTAAAAATCCCAGGTAGCTATTTCTTACTAATATGCATGATGTTTTTGTTTACTTAGTAAAGTAGAATTTAAATTCCATAAATACACCAATTGAGCATTTTCAACCAATATTCATGAATCATGATCAGGAGTCCATAAAGTTGAAGCAAAATTTGACAAGGGTGAAATCTTAGTGAAAGGGGCCATTGATGCCAAGAAGATTCACACCAGACTCCAAAAATGGAGTAAGAATAAAGTTGAATTAGTTTCTGAGACAAAGTCCAAGGAAGAAGAGAAAAAGGTAATTAATTATGATAGCTATTTTATAAGATCCAAATTTACACTACTAAATAACATTTGTTGCTTTATAATTACATCAGAAGGAAGCTATAAGAGCAATCACTATGAAGGCGTTCTTGCATTGTGATCAATGCGAAAGGGAAGCACGTAGGCGACTCTTAATGCACAGAGGTGCAAAGATTACAACATACATATCATAGAAATTCATTTGTGAATAATAATGAAATATGATTACAGATTAATATTGTTGCAGGTATACATAATGTTAAGACAGACATAAAAGCACAGACGATAATGGTTGAGGGAGTGATAGAGGCAGAGAAGCTGAAGGCATACATGAAAAAGAAGGTGCATAAATATGCAGAAATTGTGCAAGAAAAGAAAAAAAGAAGAGGAGAAGAAAGAGAAAGTGGTTAAGGTTGTTGAGGAGAAAACCACTGTGATTAAGGAGTTTAAGGAAGTTGAGAAAGTAGAGGTGAAAGCAAAGGATGGTGGAGCTCCATATTTCATACATTATGTTCATGCTCCTCAATTGTTTAGTGATGAAAATCCTAATGCTTGTGCCATTTTGTAAATACAAATACATTTATAGATGGTGTTGTTGATACATTCGTTTTTTTCCCATACGTTTCGAAGTATAAGGCACGAGAGAACACATGTTTTTGGTTGATTATGAAACAATAAGGGATATTTCATCGATCACAACAATAGTACTTGAAAACTTGCAACTGAATAAGAGATGTTCAATAGTTTTTAGATCGTCCTTACAGAAAACACAACGAATATCTTCAATAAAATCCAATTAATACAGAAGAAGCACATTTTCATCATCCCTAATGCCACACAACAAATCAAACAAACCAGCAACACCTACACTAAAATCAAACTAAACAAATAAAAATAGAAAATAGTAGATGATTGCAAAAAACAATGCATCTGCACAAGTTTATTCAATTATATATAAAGGGGATATATGAATGAATGAATGAATGAATCTGCAGGCTACAGCCTATTATTCTGGGATGGTGGGGCGGTGGTGTGAGGGGAGAAGGGGACGTCGACGAAAGCGGCTTTGTCGTGGCCAGAATCAGGGGGGGCGCCACCGCTGTAAAGCTCATGAGACGGCGGTGCTGATGAAGAGTTCTGGCTGTAAGAGAGGCTATCTTCAAGGTCCTCCGCAGAGGGTAGCTCTGCACCGCCGGAGGGAGAATCTTCCCGTACTTCCTCTGCCTTTTCCGCGGCTTTCTGGACGTGATAATCCATCGCCGCCTCAGCTTTTCTCGCCTTCGTCACATGATGAACCACCGCAAGTCGAGCTTTTGCATCTTGTCTCTCTGCCTGTACAACTCAATCATTATCAGTTATTATAACTCAAATAGTAAGAGTCGGGTCGTTATCGTATAGCCAACATATGAGAATATAACCAGAAAGGGATACAACGCAGATAACGACATGAAACGACAAATCCATGCCTAATTAGAAAATAAATTAATAAAAATATAAACAAAATCCAGCACAAAAATTATTGTCGTACGAAAACGAAAAGGGATCTCACGTAAACACAACGTGAAATTATCGCATCGACTCGATAAGAGCACGCAGATTCAAAATTCATAGTATGATATGTATGAATTGTAAAATAAATATTCCATAACATAGAAAATTCCTTACCTTTTCAACCTCTCTTGCTTCAGCCTTTGCTTTGTGGAGTTCCTTCATGTCAGTAATCTTATCCTTGATTGCCTGCATTTTCGCTAATCTTTGACTTTCACCCTTTTCTTTTTCTCAATTTGAATCAAATGCATGCAAATGAATTTTTTGGGCAGTTATTTGAAGTATAAAATGCTTTCATTTATTCCTATAAATAGGTATAGAGATTTTTATTCTCTGCCAATGAAGTTGAGTTTAAAGAGTGGACAACAATTGGGAATTCATGGCATATCTAATATCAATTTACAACGTACAAATGTTGCGTATATATATACTTTGCCAAGAAATGACTCAATTATATTGGAACTTTCCAAAATGGATGAAATGACTCAATCAACAAGGAACAGAAGAAATACATTATTAGGTGGACGAAGGTTAGAATCTAGCTCCCGCGATACGTGGAAAACGAGAATGGAGAAAGCAGCAAAGGAACATGAAAGTGATCCCATTTCTGGGATTCCTTCACTTCAAATACTATTCCCACATAAGGGAAAAAGCCATCAGGGTTATACTTTCCCGTGTCGAAGCTAATCCGATATATCCCAGGCTTCAGAGCATCCACCATGCTCATCAACTGTCCGCTCCGCCCGTCTCTGTCTGTACTCGACCGACCCTCCAGTTTCCAGCAGCCTGAATCCACCTCACCGAACAATGGCTGCGATTGCTTGTCTGCCCACATCTCCAGAAGCACATCAACGCCAGAAGCTGGAGTGCCACGAGCTACATCGAGGATGTGGGTCGTGATTGGTGGCCGTATCCTTGTGAATGCTCTTGAGGGCTCGGCTTCAGGAGGCTCCTTTGCAGTGGTCAAATGGCCTCCAATCACATTCATGCAATCTTTGCAGTTAAACAGAGATCATCAGACCATTCGAAGATCACACACAAAATGGTCGGAGAAAATGAGTTTACAGGGAGGGAAAACACGAGAAGAAACCAAGTAAAACATGGACCAGCATAAACTAAAGATTAGAAACAGAAATAGCCAATCTGGCACAGAACCTCTGGCTGTTGTCACCACATCTCGGGGTCCTGGTGGTGGAAGCAGAAGTTGCATTAGCTGTGAATAGCTTGGAGATACGTAATTCAGTGATCTTCATTTGTTCCTTGGCCGCAAGCTCAAATTCAATGATTGGCCTGTTAAGGTACCGTTTCTGCCCCAAAAAAAAGAAAATAAAAACAAATGACGAAAGGAAAGAAGAGCTTTTGCATCAAACCACATTATAAACTAAATAAGAGCAAATATAAAGATATCTTCCAAGTTAGACAATGACCTCGAAAGGTTGTCTACCCAAGCAACGAGATATTTACCTTAATCTCAGTGAGTATCTCAGGGGTACTTCTTCCAGATGCACATATGAGAAAGACAAAACCAAACTTTTGCCTGTACTGAGAGTTCCAATAATATAGCTCCTACAAAATACAGTTGGTAAAACATCTAGATGAAAGAAAGTGCTCATTTTCAGAGACTTAATGTATTCTTGAAACTGGTTATAACGGCATAAGGCATGCCAAGATACAATTTACATTCTATGTTATCACATCTAATTTGTGTTTATTTACATCTCACTGATTCTCGTTTTCTGAATTTTCCACTTCACCAATGTCAACATACAAAAACATGAGAGCATACTTGTTAAATGGTAGGTAACCTGTATTGTGGCATCAGTAGCAGTTGCTAAAGCAGTCGACTGCTCTCCGTTGCTCCACCTGTTACAGAAATAACTTGTCATCTCCAGGCTTATAAAAAATCATCATCTGATAGAGATTAGAACAGTAAACCTCAACACATCGAACAAAGTACATTAATACAGTCAGAAATTCACTATGTTCTATCCTCCCTTTAATATAAAGGAAAGACAGGATCTCAAACAGGACTTGAACGTCACAAGAGATGCTAAACCGTAAAAGATCCACTAATTCGTTAGAAGTTCTTGAGATGCCTAAATTTTCCAATAAGATGATGCATTTTCCATCTGAACCACGGTGAAACAATATGGTGGCCGCAGCAACGAGAAATCAACTGCATTTTTAAGAAAACGACACAAGCAACTAAAAATCAACTGCGTTTCTAAGAAATCGACAGAAGCAATTTCATTTTAGCACAAACATAACAATCAACACTACTACACTACACACAACGGATTAGATCATCGACATGATCCTGTGATACAAATTGGATTGAATCATAAAAATCTGCCAGCAGCAACTCAAAGATATAATCCTTTTTTACTGAATTTATTCTCTTTCTAGCGCTAGAAATAGGATAACCACACAAATCAGAATACATAGAGTAACTGCACTTTGCAATCACAGCAGTAATTTGTGTATAACAGAAGAGCGAGAAACTGAACTCAGCAGTAGTGGTTGGGCTCTTGACGGTGTTGGAAGGGCTTTCGCCGATGGCAGGATGCGCAGCAAACGCTTCTAGCCATCCATTCACATCAACCTACAGAAAATTAGAAGAGCTGGATGAATGAATGATCAATTAAATCATCAGATGCGCGAATACATGCGTAAAGAGAGATGATTACTTTATTGAACCAGATATCTTTGGCAGCATCGATGGCTTCTTGGGGGTTGGAGAAGGGAGCGACGGCCGCCATTTGTTGAGCAAATTTGGCGCTCCCACAACATGCCAGCCACTCCTCCATTATTCTCAGATCACTTCAACTTTGTATCTCTAAAAGTGATCCTTCGATAATAGATTGGATTCGATTTCGCTTCTCACTCGGCGATTCCGTTACTCTCAGATAAATATTAGTAAGAAATTGATGTTGAAAGTATTAAACTACAGGAGAGAGAGAAAGATGGAGTAAATTTTTTTTTTGCTTAATCGCTATACTCTCGACCTTCTTCGGCAGTACAATGGCTTCTACAAATGGAGAAACCGACCAGGAATGTGAAATTTTCACCAATTTCCACTCAGTTCGTCAATTCTAAACTATTATTATTATTGTTCCTAATCTCTTGATGCTTCTCCGGGTTATTTTATAATTGCCTGTGTTTTTAGTATACGATTAAGAACTGATTTTGCCTAAATTATTTTGCTCCGGTCAACTGAAATTGGTGTCTTTTGCCGAAAATTTCTGTTGAAATTGCAGGTTTTGGTGGAAGAGATGTCGTGTGGGAGGATTTTTATGTTGAACAGACCTAAGCATCTCAATGCTCTTTCGGCTGTAACCGTATGTCTTAGGTTGATCATTCTCTGCTCGGTGAAATTGTTGGTAGATTGTATGAATGTTTTGATTGTAGTTGATCCTCAGCTGTTTCAGATACTTAGGTTAGTAACTGAAGATCGTTTCATTTACTCTTGACTAGAGGATGTCTAGTGCCGAAGACGTTGTGGCATTTAGCAACCCAGCTATTTTAAATGTTTCTGGATTTGGTTGTTATATAGGTTTAGCTGAATGAATAAGTGCCATTATTCTTGTGAGTTGTGATCAGAGTGATATTATAGAACGTTGCCAGAAATTACTGATAAGAGCCATAGGAGCTTGGATTGCTGGGAATTGGTGTAAAAAAGAGTCTTACCCCTTTTGTTCTTGGTTGTCTTCTTTACTATGCTCCTGTATCTGTTTTTGGGATTGCTTAAAGCATGTCCTCAGTTCTGCATCTATCTTCCGATTTCGATTTTTTTTAATTTGACTCGTACCTGGAAAGAAGTTCTTATAAGTTGGCGAAACTTATAATATTTACTATGTTCTTGGTTGTCTTCTTTACAATGCTCATGGAATGCTACAATATTTTCCATTATTTCCTGGGGTTACGCTGTTATTTTCCTTAGTAACTAACATGTACTAATTATATGAATTGTTATGCTGATTAAGCGTTGCTCGACAATGTGCTGAAGTTGTTTCTGATCTTGCTGTAGGTGTCTCGATTGTTGGAGCTATTTCTTGCTTGCGCAGAAGATTCTTCTGTCAAATTTATAATTGTAAACGTCAAGTGATGAAATGTTTCAGGATGTGGTCCTCTACTGCTTTGATCTTCTTATGCTGCATTATTAATCTTTCTCTTTGGCCATGAATAATAGGGTAAAGGGAGAGCATTTTGTGCTGGAGGTGATGTAGCAGCAGTTGTCAATGATATTAATCAAGGTAAAAGTATGTTTCCTCAGTAAATGGATACGCCTCATGAACTCCTTTAGTCTGACTGGTAGGTACAAAATTTGATTATTAGTTTAAACAGTTATATACATATAAGTTGATACAAAATGGTGGATTATGAGTTTGAGCATCCAAATTTGGTTGTAAATATAACAATATAAGTAATTTGAAACATTTTTCATGTTTTCATGTCCATTAGGTCAACATTTGTGTAGCTGTCCACGGGTCATATTTCAGTTACTTTCTGATTATGAGCTATCCCCTCAGTCTGCTTTAACCAAGTTATTGCATGCTTTGGTTAACCATAAGAACATTATTTTCGAATACAGATCTTTTACAAGCTAATTTTTGCTTCTACAGATTTTGACTGCTTGTTAGAATTCGAGTGATATTTGTGTATCTGCTCATGTTTCCATATCTTTGTTCCTACCCATTCATGCCCGTGGAATGATGTTATCAGCATTCTTGAGTTAATAACGAAAGGCTCTTTACTTACGGATGATAATGTTTGATATATTCCTATGAGCATCAGGAAGTTGGAAGTCAGGCGCAAATTATTTCAGAAAGGAGTACACAGTGAATTATGTCATAGCTACATACAGCAAACCCCAGGTGCTTATTTAGAGACGTTCATATTTTGGTTTGTTATGTTTGTTATTATTGGCCACCTTTATTATTTAAACTACAGATGCAAGACTAACTGTTTATCTAAAAATGAATTAAAAAGGTTTCAATTCTTAATGGAATTGTCATGGGAGGAGGGGCAGGTGTTTCTGTACATGGTAGATTCCGCATTGCCACAGAGAAATCGGTACTTATCTTGCTCAATCTTTAACTTTTTTGAATCTGGGGTCTTTGCTTGATAGTAAATCTTAACGATTGTTAGCTTTATATTTTCATACATATGAAAAACCGTAACTGTAGTTTTGGAGATGGAAAAAAATTGAAATCGGACCATTGATGTATGTTATATGGTGGTGGGCCATTGGATCAAGCAACTGTATATTCCTGATAGCAGTAACAACTAACAACCATAATCACCACACTCACATTTGAGAATGGAAACCCAAATTCAGGACGGATCTACATGTTCGTCTTGTTTCTACTCGTCAGAACATTGCATTGATCCTGGAGATAAAAATACCGTTCTAGATATATTTTTCTAGTGTAAGATATAGAACAACTAGGGAATAATTTAAATTATGCTTGCGGCAACAAATTATACCACAATTTCTTTGCTGAGAAATAAGCCTTTCAGAAGCTTAGTTCTAAAAGTATATAGCAAAAGACCTTGTACAAACTGATCTTCATTGTCATATTATTTGGGAACTTGCAGGCTCAATTCCGATTATTATATAAATAGCAATGAGTATGGATGAAGCATAATAGTCCTTCCGTTGGTGAAGAATAATAGATCAGATGAATTAACTGAATAAAGTAGGGTTTATGCATTATCTAGTTTATAATTTGATGTGTTCATAATTGGCATTTGGCAAATGCTTTAAGTTTAGCATCTAGATTATAGGTACCAGCGTTAATCTAAATTGAGTGATGTTGCTGTTTTAAGTAGGTGCATTTAACATGGTCACAAGTTTGTATTGTCTCTTCATTTTGGAAATAATTGTATGCTAGTTTATCTAGAAATTTGCTGTTTTATTAAGACAAATTTGGACCTTCATGCAGCTTTTTGCTATGCCCGAAACAGCTTTGGGACTTTTTCCAGATATTGGTGCTTCCTACTTTTTGTCAAGACTTCCTGGATTTTTTTGGTAACTTCTCTTTGCTTATCTATCCACATTTCAGTTTTGACTTTTGAGGATAATATACTTTACAGTACCTTTCCAGTAATTTTGTAATTAATACGCACCTTTTTTTCTACAAATCACCAGAATGAACTATATTGTTGAATATATGAGTTGTATATCATGCACTCACATGTCTATATGTTTGTGTTACCTATGTGAGAACTACACACAGATGCATCACATTTTTCTTACATTTTGTCAACTGTTTTATGGTGCGGATAGCCTTTATTGCATTCTATTGTTCTAATGTGGGAAATAAGCTGTGTTCCAATAGCACTGATTTGTTTCATTTCTTGGAAACTGGACTTTCATGGCAGGAGAGTATGTTGGTCTGACAGGTACAAGGTTAGATGGTGCTGAAATGCTTGCATGTGGTCTGGCAACTCACTTTGAATCAGAGGTAGTTTTACAAATTTTTGCATTAGAGATCTTAGGGTGTGTCTGAATTGGTTCATATGCTGCAATTGTTGGACAGAGATTGACATTGTTAGAAGAAGCACTTGCTTAAAGCAGATTCTGGTGATCCATTGGTTATCTCTACGTACTGTAATTGTAAGAGTATTCACATGCTCCAAATTTGAAGAGGAATAGTGCTTACCACAGGTATATATGACCATCACTTATCATGGAACAATTTGGTTATGCTGGATTATAGTATTGTATGTCTCTTTTCTTGCTACAACTACAAACCTTCTCGAATTTCTGAATATAGTCGAATTTGACACTCCCCTACTGTTATATTAGTATATGCATCCTCTTATAATCCAAAATTTCTGCATAACTAGTTTTCTTTTGTACTTACTTTAGTAGCCTGGCCATAGACCAGATGTTCCAATCTGATTATGATGCACCGGTATCTGCAGGTTGGACGTCATCAACAAAAGCTTTTCTAGAAGAACAGTTGAAGATATTATTGCAGCCCTTGTAAGGGATAAGGCATACTCGTTTGTTCTAGGCTACTCCTGTTTTACCTTTTCTACACCATGTAGTTTGATTTCATGTTTCTAGGAAAAGGCGTCTTCTGAAAAGAAGGATGATTGGATCCCTTCCACCATACAGTCACTGAAGAAAGCTTCCCCTATGAGCCTCAACATTTCTTTGAGATCGGTACAATTAGCCTTCTTAGTTCGTATTATTCTACATTAGAAGCTTTTTCTCGGACTACGAAATTTTATTTCCTCATTCATGCTCTCCAGATTAGAGAAGGAAGGCTACAGGGCATTGGTGAATGCCTCCTCCCAGAGTTCAGAATGGTTTGTCATGTGATGCTGGGAGAAGTTAGCAAGGATTTCGTAGAGGTACCGATGCATGCACCTTCTCTTAACTTGCTGTCTCTATATGCTTTCCAATAAACGAATGCCTAAAAAGGAAGTACGAATTCAGGGGTGCAGAGCTATACTGTTGGACAAGGATAGAAACCCGAAGGTGCACAAAACATTTTTACTGTAAACGAAGATTTAGCTAAAGACGTTTTGGTGAGACCCCCGGTTTTCTTGTTTTTCCTGGTTTGCAGTGGTCACCCTCGAAGCTAGAGGCGATCAGCGATGAAATGGTGGACTGTTACTTCTCAAAGCTAGATGAGGTTGGGTGGGAAGATCTGAAACTCCCTGTAAGCTCTATGTTACCAGCATATGCCATAGCTAAGCTTTAAATATTAATGATAGTGGTATCGGTTAATCAAACCATAATTTGTAAAAGAGCTTATAGTATCATGCATCTTCTTTTCCCTCAAGATTTTATAATTTTAGACGTTCTTGGAGTATATTCTTTTGTTTCTTAATATTAAATTTATTTTTGGTATCTCCATACTTTATGATTGAATTTTACGAGCTTGACAGAGATAAAAGAGAGATTCAAATTTCGTAGTAGTATATTCGAAGAAAACAAGCACCGCATAATTACATTAATGAAGCCTTGATTTCTTGATTTCCTTTTTCTTTTTCTAAAGAAAACCATAAAAATGGCCCTATTTTTTTTAAAAAAAATCAAACTCATGATATTGATAATAAAGAAAACCGTTCAAACTGAATCTTAAACTTAATTCTAGCGTTATTGCATATTCCAGCTTTCAATTTATGTATGTAACTGTTACTAATTCACGAAAGAATATTCGTCGAAATCTCGAAACTCAACCTGCGAAATATACTACAAATAAATGCAAATTTATATGGACAACGCAAAAATACACAACAATGAAATTTTTTACCAATCAGAGCTAGGAAATTTTAAAACTTGCCATAAAACGTCGTCGATGAACTTGGAGGGATGAGCGCCTAGAAATTCACCAGCGATTTTTTGTTAGGATTTGTTTACGTAGTGGATGCACAATGCCTAATGTGAGTAATGAATTCTAAATAAATGAATTGATAAGAATGGTAGCCTATTTAGCATTTAAAATCTAGCGGATCAGTTTCAAATGGAACCATGTTTGGGAATGAAGACAAAAATACTCCTACCATCCAGATTTGATAATTAAGTAATGAAATGCGTGAAATTCGATCCAAGCCTAGGGGTGGGAATACGGATATCGGGTATTGGGTTTACCCGTACCTGACCCGATACCCAATATCCAATTTTATGGGATTGGGTATTAAAATTTAAGATAAATCGGAAATTGGGTAACCCGAATGGGTATCGGGAATTACCCGAATATCCAATTTATTATTTAAAGCATTTTTTAAATTAGGTTTAGCCATTTTGGACTTCTATATTTAGCAATGACTGATTCTATATTTTGCTTAAATGTTTAATGACTTTTACGTATGGCATAACCAACTCATGTGGTGTTTATATTTTAGTTACTTAATTTAATTTTTGAATTATATTATTGGTTGCTTCTATAGTTTAATTAAATGCGTAACTTTTATTATTTTACTTAAATATTGTATAATCAATCCCCATAAATATAATAGTATACTTTAAAATAAAAGTGACCCATTTTTTTGTAGTTTTATACTACAAAATAAATGCAACATTAAATATATTAGTCAAATTATATATTTTTATATTTATATTAATACATAAATTTTGAATTTTTTTATTAGTTATTATTAACACATGTAAAGAGTCGGGTATTTGGGTATCTGATACGTCGGGTATGGATACCCGGAGGGGGTATTGGAGTACCCGAAAATATATCGGGTCGATTTTTAGGTAGACATTTAGATGATTTTCGGGTTTGAGTACCCGGTTTTTTCGAGTAGGGTATCCACGGATACTCGTATTCCCACCCCTATCCAATCCCTTGAAACAATAATGCAATAAATTACTCCCCATGTTCACCAATCTAAGGCCAATTATAACAGGATACATATTTTAAGAAATGTAGTAGAAAATAAGTTGAAAATGTTAGTGGAATGTGGTAATTACTTTTAAATACTAATTTTATATTGAAATGTGAGTGAAGTAAAGTTACTTGAATGTGAGATACATTATCAATAGTAGTAAAAAGGCAAATGGACTTTTTGGTGGAGGGACAAAATGGCAAAATGAAATACTTATTGGTGGATGGAGAGAGTAATGTTTTGTGAAATTGTTGAAGATTCAGACCATTGGGTAATGAAATGCGTGAAATTCGACCCGGACCATTCAAACACTATTACAATAAATTATACTCCTTCCGTCCCGAGACAACGACTTCTTATTTACATTTTCTGAATCAATAATACACAGAATAAATAATATATTACACATTTAATTAAATGATACAATAATTATTTTATTGAAAACATTGACATTTAAAATATTATTTCATTATATATCATCGAACTAATTTGTTACTCTAAGCCTAACTTTAAGACGATTTTTATGATTGATATTTTATTGATATAATTTTAATTTAGCTCAAACTGAAATTTTTAACATCATACGACAATTCAATCTTTAGATATAAATTTGCATAGTTTCTTGCCATTCATGATAAAATTGAAACGTGAGTAATATTTTGAAAAAATTCAAGCATGTGATATTAGCTATTTAATCCTTCAAGATTTTAATAAACAATAGTATTTGAAATAAGACAATGTAAATTTATAAATTAATACTGCAAAATTAGGATATTTTCATAATAAATAAAATTGATCCATAAATCAATGTAAATAAAATAAATTAAGGGAAATAAAAACACGGAAAAATACCAGAAAATGAGTTTTATAAGGAAGAAATGGTCTCATTTTATTATGTTCATATTAATTAATGCAGATAATGATAAATATGTATATTATAAAAAAATTAGAAAGTGTAAATAATGACAAAATTTTAATTACATATGAAGTACAAAATCTTATTAGAAAATTACATAACAAGTTGCTGACAGAAATGTGGCAGAAATCACATGTCAGCAATATAATAGAGTGACAAAAATGCCCTTTTAGGGCCTGAGAGTGTTTTGGTCCGAAAAAACATGATTCGTGATTATATTTAACGTTAGGCTCCTCTGGTGCTATTTTTTTTGTTAGGGATCACTGGTGCAACAAATGCAAAAGTTAGGGTCATTTGGTGCAGTTCATTCTTATTCTTCTATCTTAAAAAATGTTTTAAGAATTAATTACTAGTATTAATCATCTTAGTTTAGTACAATTAAATTTTTTTATTAATATAATAATATCTCGTATTAATCATCTTATTTATTAATTTTTAATTCAGAATTATTCATCTTATATTTTATGTTTTTTCTATCTGTCAATGCATATTTATTTATCCTTTATTAATTTTGATAAACCCACAATCTACTTATATTTTATATTTTATTAATATAAAATTAATATATAAAATGATATACTATATTCTACTAACTTTTCTACCAATTTAAATTTATATTATTAATATTTGAAACTGAATCAAAGTACGAAAAGTAATCGCGGATGGTTGGAGTACCATAATTATGTCAAATTAATATTTTAACAACTCAATTTGCGAACTCTTAGGATATGAGTATCAAGATATTAGTATACTTGTATGGAGTAATATTTTCTTTGAATTCGCAAATCGAAAATCCTAGATACACTATTGCGGACACTGGAGAAGACAAGCCACTACAGGACATTCTAGGAGCATCGCGCATTCTACCGTATTTGTCATTAAATTTCAGCACCGGCTCATTTCAAGTTTTGGTTTCGTCCCTATTCATTATCTACTATGGTGGAATTGGGGCCGCAGCCCCATCGGCATCACCAACATAGCGAATTTGAAGATTAACTTTCATATATATATATATATATATATATATATATATATATATATGGTTGTAATGGGAAGTTGTTGTGCAAATCAACATCATTGGATTAAAAGATCTAACGACCTCCGTTTGGCATTTGTTCTACGTTTAAGAATGGTTCTACGTTTAAGAACGGTTCTATCTTGATCACAATCATATATATATATATATATATATATATGGATAAAAATTAAAAGAGGAAGAGCGCAATGGGGGAAAAGGTTTTTTCTTTCTTATTTTCATTTTATGTATAGCCTACTACAAAACTTTAAATACTAGTAATTACTTTTTGTAATGACTATTGCTCAGATTATTTAAGTTCGTCCGATACAGTTGTTTCTTCTTGTTTCCAATGCTATTTCGCCACAAAAAAAAACACAACACAGATGAATCACCCTAAGAATTTCGGTCCATTTCTTAAAATAGAGAGTTTCAATTTAAAAAAAAAAATTAGAATGAAAAAAAGAATATTTTTAGAAAATGGATGGAATATCAATAATAAAATGTTCATGTGTCAATCAAAAGTATAGTGAATGATATAGTAAACGGTAAACATATATGCCCTAATTAAACTGAGACACATCGTTATTAAAACAATAATATCAACTCACGTCCTAGTAAATATGAATAATACTACATTTAAGTAATATCAATACAAATACACATAGCTAGAAATATTTGGATAAGTTGTCCTTTACATTACAATATTTTACAAATTGTTAATGGTGCTGAGTCAATATTGAGAAAGAGAGAATGAAGACGTAGCATCATCATCTTGGATTACTGGCTTGATGATATTGAGGTGCAAAGGAGCTGACCACCGTCGCGGGAGCCAATGCCCTGAACTGAATCCCCCGCACGCCATCCGTTGCTGAGATATGTTCTACCTCTAGTGGTGTTTCTCTTTAAGTCCAATGGGGGACATTGAACATCATTTGTATCTGTAGTCACCACCCTCAGACCGCCATCTACCACCCTTGCTCTCTCTTCACATCACCGTTTCTCTGTGATAAACAACTCGTTGCGTGTAGCATCTGTAGATCATGTCACCTTCTCTTGAATTAGGGTCTGCTGGAATTGGCCCTTCTCCTTCTTCTTCTTCTTGATTAGGGCTTCTTCTCGCTAACTTTCTTTCTCTTGAATTTGAAGCCTCCTCTTCATCTTGATGATCATCCCTCTCGATGCTCATCTTCCAACTCTTTCTTCAATAAACAATGCTCTCTCTAGCTACCAGTTTAATTTGCTGTGTTATCAGTTATTCTGTTGCTGAATGTAGTAGTATAACCGAATATGAACATGATTAACCTTCATATATATAGAAACGGAGGATGTATTTATTGTATTTTACATTCTATTGAAATAAAGTATTGGATAAAAAATTCCCAAGATATTGGTGGATCCAAGGATATCGATAAATATTTCAAATAATTATTTTTTATAAGAATATATTTTAATTTAAATATTTTTTTAGCGTATTTATATCATGCAAACGACATACTATCTCCGTCCGTGAAATGTTATCCTTATTTGACTCGTCCTTGGTTTTAAGAAATGTGAAGAAAAAAAGTGAAAAAAATTAATGGAATATGAGTTCCATATTTATAAATTAGTTTTATAATAGAATGTGAGTGCAATGAGTTTGTGGAATGTGGGCTCCATTTACCAAATATGGAAAATAAAAAGTAAAGTAGACAACATTTCGCGGACGGACTGAAATGACAAAAGTGGACAACATATTACGAGGAAGTATAATTCAAATAAGAATAATAAGGTAAAGAGTTGAAGTTTAAAAGTAAAATTATAACAAACTAAGAAACACTTATTTATATTATTAGAGCATGTGTTCATTTTAAAGAAGTTGGTCTATTGATCAAAAAAAGTATATTTAAATTGAGGGAACATCTTTTTTGTTACTTCAACTATTCCAAATGAGCAAATTTGGTCCATAAAATTTCTTAATATCTTTTAAGGTCAATCAACTATAAGTTAATATCAATTCAACTACTTTTTTGCTATTTCCAATATTTTCATGACCACAATTCCCTTAAGGTCAATGAGGGCAATTCAATCTATTTACCCTCTCATTTCAAAATAAAATTGTCTTAATAATATTAATATTCTATTACTATTAATTATTTACGTTTAATTTTACTTATTTGTAATATTTTAAATCATTGTACTATATTTAATATTAATAGTGAAATAACTTAAATATAAATATATGTAAACATTATACTTATACATATTTGTATATTAAATTATTTCAATTTGTAAGATGGAATATTAATTTTTCAATCTTAAAACTATATATAGAATATGTTATTTTTAAGTGCAATACAAAGTTGATAATAAAAAATAAATTAAAATTTATTAACATACATAGAATCTTAAATAATTCAAAGAGCTAAGTTTTATTTTATCTACTTTTATGTAGTAATTGTAGTCTAAAAAAATTAGTTGAAACTATCAATAATCAATTTAATAAAAAAGACAATAACATTCTTAGTTTAATATCACAATGCCGCATCTTAATATTATCATTAGACCATTTACAACATTATGAAAACTGTTCATAGTTCTCGTATCTATTCCCTTGACTATTAGTGAATCATATTTTTTCTACTTTTTAAAATTTTTATTTCAATGTAGTATATATTATATATTATGATTAACTTAAATTTTTAATTTAATAAAATTGCGAGATTCATTAAAAAAATATTTATCTTAGTTTTATCTAAATAATTGAGAATGTAACCATGTTAAAAGTATTAACTAGCACTAGAAAGTAATATCATAATATTCAAATAAGGTATGGTATTTATTAATAATAATAGTAGTATAAGATCTACTAAACTTAATCCCAAATAAATTAGAAAATAGAAAAAAGTGGATGAATAAATAGATTGAATTGCCATTCATGGCCGCAAGGATACTTTGGTCATGAAAATATTGGAAATAGCCAAAAAGTAGTTGAATTGATATTAACATATAGTTTATGAACCTCAAAAGATATTATGAAATGTTACGGACTAAATTTATTCATTTGGTAGTTGATGTACTTAAAAAAAAAGATGTTCCCTCATTTAAATTAATTGTAAGATGTGAATCTATTATTGCTGGACTAAGGACTTGTAAGAATCAATATAAATAAAGAAAGAAAATTTCGAAGCCCGTTTCTAAAATTAGAATTAATTCAAGATATGTCAGTCTTTCAATCTTCAATAATAGTAGTATTAAATTGTGGAGCAGGGCATGTATCAAATTTTCTTGTGGAGTAGGGCATGTAACATTTATTCTTGATGCCATGTAATTCCCCTTCTCCATAAATACGAAAACCTATTTTTCCGAACGTAGATAGTTTCAAAACATGTAATACACATTAAATTCTGCAGCAGCAACTCAAACTATATTACAACTTTCAAAGCAGAGCAAATTACAAATGCAAAGTGATGAAAATAACAAGTGCTATATTACTATATCTTAATAACTATCCTCATTTTTTGATAATAGAGTAGTCTTTGTACATAAAATGGAGCTGAAAAAAAACTCTCCAATCCATTGGAAGTAGAAATGGAAGTGAAGATTGATTATTTCTGATGCGCAGAGCGTCTGGTAATTGTTCCTAGACAGTTATCCTTAGGCCTGTTATGAGGTAGGTACATCAATGGACTCCCGGGATTATGGCGTTCCAGCCTGCAACGAATCGAAACCAAATCAATATTTGTCCAAGAAGATAACAAATGAGAGATATTGATATGATTACTGACTGGTAATTCAAAAGAAAATGGTGGAGAAAGATGGAGATTTCAATCTTGGCTAGATCATTTCCGGGGCAGAGCCTGCTTCCTCCCCCGAAAGGAAGGAAATTCCCGGCCTTCGGTGTGAATCCCTGTAATGAGATGATTCATTACAGTTGTTATAGAATAATGGAGAAAGGCCAGGAGAAGTGATGGATACTCACATCCCATCTTGAAGGATCGAACTTGGTGGGATCGGGATATGTCTCCGGGTTGAAATGAACTCCTCTAAACCACACCAATACCTTCCACCCCTTTGGAATTGTGTACCCTTTCACAGACATTAACCATTATGTTTCATTGGACTAATGTGAATGAGTGAGTGAGTGAGTGAGTGAGTGATGATGATGATCATGCATACCACACACGCGAACATCCTTCTTCGCCTCTCTGAACACGGTCAGTGAGAATGTCACCACACGGAGTGTTTCATCGATCACCTTGTCAAGATACACCATTTCACGTATTTCTTTAAGCGTTACCCCTTTCTGATCCGGTCCCCTCTTCTTTACTATCTCTTCTTGCTCTGCCTGATCCAGTTAACCATATGTCACATTTCATTGGTCATTTGTTCTATCAAAACATATATACTGATTTACCTGAGCTCGTTTGAGAACATCCGGATGGTTCTGCAGGAAGACCGTTGCCCACATGGTGATATGTCCAGAGGACTCATGGCCCGCGTTGAGATACATAACTAGAATATCGATGATCTCCTCGTCTCTCAGTCTCCGCCCTTTGTCGTCTTGAGCATCCATCAGCGCGTCCATCATGTCCTTCTTCGCCCTCACAGGGTTCTTCATCCTCAACTCCCTTCGTGCTGTCACTATAGACTGGAGAACGGCAACCAGCCTCTTACGCGCCTGCAAAGGTCAATTCCCAATTCAAGCAGACTCCAACAACTCTTCTACTATAAAGGAGTGGGGATAGTAAGAAAAACAGACCTTGAGAGCAGAGTGGTAGGCAAATCCAGGTATGTTGATTGCCATTGCTCGAACGCCATAGTTGAGGATGGTGTACTCCCTCTCCATCAACTCCATTACCTGCTCGCTCTCCGAGCTCAGGAATATATACATGATTATTCTAAATGTGAGCTTTCTGAGCTCAGTCAAGAACTCAATCTTCCCCATCCCCGCCCATCTTTCTAAGGCGACCACCACATTGTCTTCGATGTATTTCATGTACAAGGACAACACCTCGTGTCCGTTCACAGGGGCAGATGTTAACTTGCGCAGCCACCTGTGCTCTTCATCAAAAATCGCCACAAATGAGTGTTTTCCAATAAGGTGCATAGTTGAAGAGGGCCATCCAGGCTTGAAGGCCTCATCATCAGTTAAAACTTTCCGGCATCCTTCTGCTGTGGTCACAATTATGCTAGGATTACCAAACATGTGGGCTTTGTACATTCCAGAATTCCCATATCTGCAAAAGCCACACATATATACTTGTTTAATATCATCAAAATTCATCTACTATTTCTTAGTAGTTGTTTAGCTTAGATTTAGAGGCAGAGTTCATGATTCATCAACAAATAACACACAGTTTACTCAGCACAGTTCATAATCCTGCACCCATAATGAAGATTTGCCACATTCCAGATTGCATGAAAAGAAAGTCCCAATTAATTAAAATTTCACTTCTACTTTTCTTGTTTCACTCAAGAAAAGGGTCTTGACAAGAAAATCATACTGTCCATAAATGTTCAAGGAGATTACAAAACAAAATATATGGCCTAGTGTTATAGGCTATATAGAAACGATAAGATAGTAGATAATGTTGAAATATCACAACAAACACAAGGCTGAAAGAGACTATTTTAACTCTGTAAAGATTCCCACAACAAAAAACTGCATAAATCATGTCCTATGTGGTGTAAACGAGTATCTTTTGCATTAGTATAATCAAACAACAGAGAAACAAAGAGGCCAGCAATCCTTTAAGGTTAATTTATTGGATTTTACTACTGTCAATAAAAAGGTTAAATAAATAAGTACTAACACTTTTTCCCCTTTATCATACCTACTCACTTTTGCAGGTTTTTTAATAATCAGAATCCACAGATAAGCTTAGTAATATGGGCGACTCATTAGGAGTACTACAAAGCAACAAATTGGAGAGAGGGAGGGAGACCTGTCAGCAAGGTTGGAGATGAAAGAATCAGGTCTGCTGCACTTGAAAGCTCTAAGGAAGGACCACATGTTGCCAATGAAAGGCCAGCCAAGATCACCTGGTGGGAGTTCATACCTTCTCTCTCCTAACTCCCTCTCATAATACCACTCATTCACACTCCTCAACACCCACTTCACAATCAAGAAAACCACCACACAACACAGCCCCACTACCAATAACATCATAATAACCCTTCTCAACAATCAATCCTTCTCCAAGATCAAATTTTGATTAGTCAAATGGGCCAATCAAGACGTGGCAGTGAGAAAACGAAAGGGGTTTGAGATGCAGAGGCAGGGGAACTCAGACATCGATGTTGATGAGTCCCTTTCAAGGTGCAATATATACTGGGAGGATTTGGATGCAGTGAAAAAGAGGGAAGGAAAATACAAAATACGTGGGATTGGAAGGTAGTGAAGAAAAGATACGTGACCAAGTGTGAAAGGGTCAAAAAAATATGAGAGATAGAGAGGAGAGAGAGGAGCTGCCGGCCTAAATCTAGATGGTTTGTCTTGTTGTTGAGAGCAGGGATTCTGTGGTGCGAGGAAGAAAAAAAAAAGGAGGAATTGATCAGAAAATTGGAAGGGGGGAATGGGCGTTGTTGGCAAAGAGCCTTTTTCGAGAGATACAATTCCACTTCAAACAAGATAAGGTGGCAAAGCAACATAATGTGAATTTGAGTAAGAATATTTGTGCACTGATTTACTTGTGTTGTTCAAAAGCTGCTGGTTGTTCCACTCACTTCAAATCTAAGGGACCATCAACACAAGAAAGAAATGGTGGGTGTTTAGTGTTACTGGTTTAAGATATGTTTTTGATATTCGAATGTAATCATCCTTTGTAGTCATTCTTGTGCAAGTGTCAAACACCCATTGGTGATGAAATTTTCTGTGAACTTCATCTATTCAAATGATTTTTTTCCCTTTTCTTTTCGTCACGGAGTTTAAGAATAGTGTGTTAAATGAATGGTGGAAAAAAGTAAAAGAGAATAAAGTAAAAGTGAGAATTACTTTTTGCTAAAAATAGAAACGACTCAATTAACTTGGAACTTCCCCAAATAGAGAATGACTCTATTAACATAGAACGGAGGGAGTACTTTTTACTAAATTCAGTACACTGTCTTGTGCGATGCACAAGCCATGATATATTTTATTCTGAGTATCTTTTAAACATTATAAATTTCATAAAATTATATTCCTTCCATCTCCTAAAAATAAAACTAAAATAAAAAGGTTTTATTTTTAAAAAATAGACTAAAAAGGAAAGAGTTATCAATTTTAAGGGACAAAGGGAGGGAGTAATAATACTGATATTTTATGAGTTGATTTATGATGAACCAATACAGATAATGAAATGAGCCGGTTTAGTAGAAGAAAATTATTTGTACAGTACTCAATTTTAACTTTTAATTGTAAAGAAAATGACTTGTCATAAACACCACTCTCTGTTCGACCTTGTTTTTTACTTTTTAAAGTAGGATCGAAAAACCACTTGCACTATTGTTATATGAATAGAACTTTTAAGAAATATTGGTCCAATATTGCGAAATTTTTTAAAAAATTATTTTTCATAAACTTTAAACTTTGCATATAATCTCATGAATTAAATATTATTAAAAAAAATTCACCAGCGACAAAATCCGGCTATATTTCATTTGTTATTATATCACATAAGATTTGGTTACCACTAAAAAGAAAAAGTCATGTGATTATAACGTCCTTAGAAGGTCCATCTCATTTTAATATAGATAGATTTTGTCCAGCGAGAAAAAATCAATAATTATTTAAGTTCGTGATATTATATGTTAAGTTCAAAGTTAGTAGGAAAAACAAAATTGTGATATTATGCACCGATACAGAATTTTCAATTATAGAATTTTAAACCTTTATGTGACAGAATTAATTCACATTTCACATCGATATTTGATAGCAATTCATGATATATGATATATCGTCTATGAGGTGTGTTATATTGCTAACTCCCTCTTAAATTGCTAACTATAATTAAATTATAGATATTGGATTATTAAATCAAGGCACAAGATCGTTCATTCACGAAAATCAATAAGATGCACGAAAAATATCAATTGGGGTATTAATGTCTATTTACAAAAAGTTAGTTATAACTCACTTTTAAAAAATATCTCAAAATTTTAAATGATTATAACTATCTCAATTTATATTATTTTTTTACACAAAATATATCAAATTAAAAATAATTTTATAAGGATTCTAACGAGATCTCACTTGCATATATTCCGATGTCAAAATTTGATAATATTTTCATAAATTTTCATATATTTCGTCAACTGTTTTATGTCAATATAACTAACAAAATATGTCAACTTAATACAGGTGAAATATCAATATGAACCTGTGTTGACATATTCAAAGTATGGTGTTGATATGTTTAATTCATTGTGTTGACATTTTGATCTAAAACCCTAAATTTTTAGAATTTTTAGTATTAAAATATATAAAAAAAATTTACATGTGGCAATTTATAGACCATTAGATTTTTAAAATCTTATGGTGTTAAATTAGTTGTAGTTAACAATTAAGAGGTGAGTTAGCAATTGATCACACCCGTCTATAATCTATTTACTCATATTGTCATTTTGGTTAATCATAAAAAACTTATCATCAATTTCATTATTAGTAACTATACTTCATATATTATAACTCATGTAATTATAACTTCCAATTATATTATACTCCACTACAATGTCTAGACCACTAAATTGTTGCTCCAATTTTATTATTATTAAGGGGCAGTATGTACCCACCACAATTATACAAATTAACACAATGAAAGTGAAACATTTTTTCCCAGATATTCAATCAGATCAACCATATTCAAACTACAAAAATGTGAACCCTTATTCTACCTTATAATCAAAATTCTTTTCTAATCTAATCGGATAACTAGTTCGTGAACGAAGAAAGTGTATATAGACATATTAGCATAGACTTAGAGTCAACATAATCGATTTTATCTATTAATGATTAAGGTTCATTCCTCTCGGCCACAAAAAAATTATTTTTTGCAAATATTTCAGCTTCAAAATTATTGTGACATAGAAAATTATGCAAACATAATAATGCAATAAAAAAAACTATGCATAAATAGTCAATAGATTCAATACAATCGATTTGTTACATAAAGCTGTGACATGAATTGATTTTGGGAATTAAGTAGGTAACTTATCATTATCAAATCAAATGAAGATCCCCTAATATTGCTGGATAGTACTAATAGTAGTACTAGTATACTAGTATAGGAGTATTAGATAAAATAAATCATTAGTAAATTAAATTTACAGTGCGGGGGACATGGAATTTTCACTCTTTGTCTTGGCGATTGGATTGTGAAAAGTAAAACAATTTCAAAAAACTGAAGATTTTGTTTGCCAAAAACTATTTATAATGGGTAATTTTTGAAGATACTGGTTAAATTTATTACCTATTTATCTTCACAAAAAATATAACTATGGGAGTTGTTGATATCCATGAATTGATTTGGGTCATGTCTGAAAAATATTACTAGTATCTAATGTAACCCCACATTTGCTAATCTTTTTCCAGACAGATAACGCTTTATTATGATTTTCCTTTTTTATCTGATGGTTCTTGTTTGGCCACAAATGTAGCAACTCACCAACACAATATCCTTGCCCCTTTTTAAAATATATACTACTATACTTACAAAAACTACTGGCAAAAACTCTATTCACCATAATAATTTTGATGACATTAGTAGTTAATGGCAGACAACAATCGCCGTCTCGATGAATGACAACAATATCCTTGTCATTCATCGAGAAGGTGGGGAAGATAGGCATGGTGAAATTAGAAACTTTTGTGTAAGAATCCGACATTATCACAATTTAAAATTGGTCGGCACATAATAATAGTAGTAGTATACTTAATAAATTGAGAGTCAGTTTATAGGATCAAAGACGCCAACACAACATTCTTGAATTCAGACACACAATGTGATCAAGTTGATGCTTCACAAAAAAAATTGTTAGAATGAAAGATGACAAAATTTTGCCGAGAACATCAAATCAGTAGCTAGTCCAAATACGAATTGCAAATCCCACAAAATATATAAGCAATTATTGGTTGGGAGAGGCAGCAGCATCAAATTTCATGCACCATAACAAGCATTATTGAATTCAGAAAGAGACAAGATTATTGGAGTTGTAAAGTGAAAGAGAATCAACTCTATTTCCCCATATACACAACCAGACAACAACATACGAAATGGGCACCATTTCACTAGGTTTCTCTATTTATTTAATACTACAACATATCTATATGTCTAATCTAAGTAGTGGATCGAGTATATAATAAGAGTATGAGTTAATTAGTAGTAGTAGTAGTTATATACGTATTCGATTACGTTGCCATGACTTCACATTCTTTGTCCAAGTGAGAAGACGCCAAGAATCTTCAACAAATACTACAATTATTTCACCAAAGATTTAACACTTTCTGCCGTCTCTTCTTGCAGAGAATCAAGTAGTAATATATTATAGGGGTAATTTTGGCAATTACATTAATTTCAAAACTATTTTCTAGCATGATCATTGCTACTGTAATAAGCAACGATAGAGTACAAGTATTCACAACATGTTCAACTGTATTGAATAAAATACTTGTTGATGTCACAAGTTTTGCAACACAAATCATAATTTTAAAAAGAATAAAGGCCAAAATTGGTCCTAAACATATGCTCATTTTACGATTTTGGTCATATACTTTATCTATTAAATTTTTGCATCCCGAACATTTCAACTCGGATCACAATTGGTCCTACACTAACTGTTCCGTTAATTTTTAACGGTCAACGGGTTTAATCCCGATTTTGACCAAATTAAGTTGTTAATTATGATTTTTTATTATTTTGAAATTAAAATCTTATATTTTAAATTATTTATTCTAAATATATCAAATGAATTTAAATGCGATTTGGGATTATTATCCCCACATTTCCTCCCAACACAAGACGATTGAGTTGAATTGAATTGCACAAGTGACACCTAGTGACTCGAGGATTGAATTGAATTTACATAGGATTTCTTCACCGCCGCTCTGCGGAAGGCGAGAGGTGGCGCTTGGGATGGAACCCTAATCTTGAATTCATTTCATATATTAGAATAAATAATTTAGAATATAAGATTTCAATTTCAAAATAATAAAAAATTATACTAGTAATTAATAGCTTAATTCAAAAGATAAAGTATAGAACTAAAATGAGCATATTTGGCCTTTACTCTTTAAAAAAAAAGTTAACAAAACAGAACAGAACAGAACAAAAGTTGTTTACAATTTTTGCTGGGAATTTGACATTGTAAGGTGTGGCGAAGCTGTAGCAGCTTACGCTAACCGTCCAACTCAGAGGGTGACAGCGGCCGGATTTCCATGTCTGGTGATGGTGAATAAGAGATGGAAATCAGCTCAGACCTACACTTCTCTTTTCCATCAAAGTGTGGGCTTCCGCAACCGTTGTCAATACTTGTATCTTTAGGAGACATTGCAGCAGGTTGTTCGTTGGCAGCTACTTTGTAAGAGAGAGCAATCAGTGATTCCCGAGTCGAATCCTCTGTAAGTTCCTTGTTAGGTTCTGCTTTATCCATATAATGATAACTTATGTCCTGCAATTGTTGAAATGGAGGAGAGAGGGAAACACGAAAAGAAGGGAAAAAAACAACAAAATTTCTGATTAAATCTTTGGATGAGGAAATACCAAACAGATGAGGGTATGTATGTGTATATAAAAAAAGGGGACGAAAGGGATCAATAACAGAATCCAAAGTTGGAAGAGAATCTGAAGAAACACTCCCGAGCACCATGACAGTAAGGGGGCATTTACTTTACTATTGAGTATTTGAAGTATTAGATGTCAAACGAGTTCGAAAGTAATCAAACAATCTGTCAAAGTATATGGTAGATTACCACTCTTTATCTACATATCCTATCAGTCAAAATAAACACCCCCTTTAAGAAAAATGGACTTTTAAAATACAGAAGAGAAACAACAGAAGCAACTCCAATGCCCCTTCACAGGCTTGCTTCTTTATATGTTTAACAGTAGACCCTGTCACTGAAAATGCCAAGTTCTTACCATTCCAAGATTAAACAATAAGGAACCAAATATTACTCCATAATATTATTCCAAGATTAACACCAGTTCTATTTGGAATCTCAAGAACAAGGCATCCACATTGCTAGTTTCTCAAAAGTAAGTATCTGGATTTTCATTACTCAGTTTTTCACCACGGAATACATGTCTTCTACACAATTTAAGGGCATAATTACACAACTCATACAAAATGCTTTGCATTTGTTTTATATTAGAACAAAAAAGTTTCAAATTCATAAAAATTATACTAGTAGAAAAAGTTTCACTCGTATTTCATTTTAATACATACTGTTATTTATGTTTAGATGCGGTTAACTTTTTGCCTATGTAGAGTACAAAAGGTTCATCATTGTTTCATTTTAGTACAAAAAGTTATAGTATCATTGTTTAATATTGCCACAAATTTTTTACCATTGTTTCATGTTTTTTACACCACAGTTAACGATACTAATACTTAAATTGGAGAAAAGTTTCGAGAACTCCCATATGAATAAAAGAAACATCAATAAATTTTCCAAAATCTCCCCAAAATAATTACTCCAAATACTAAAAGAAATGTGTGCCAGCGTGAATCTGACGCTGGTTAATTCTAAACCATGCTACATTTTTTAAGGGATCAGAAAAACAATCGGCTGAAAAAACAAAAATGAGATCCAACTTAAATCTGCAAATTATTTAGGCGAATCTCCATGTAAGTCGTCATAAATCAAGCGAGAAAAAAGCAGCAACAAAATTTGAGGGGCAAAAGTATGAATCAAATCTAAAACGAGAAAAGGAACTGAAAAATAGAGAAGAGATTGGAAATTACCTGTCTATCCAAATACGATCTGCGATTTCCAGAAATCGCGAAGGTGAAAACTGAAAACAGTGCTGCTGAGTCGGATCTGTCGTGTTTGTCGGAAGAAAAATGTCTCTGTCTTTTTTAATATAAAAGCAAGTGGCTGTTGTCACGTGTCGTGTACGTCACTGTACTTTTCTGACGTGGAAAATTGTAAACCGTCAAAATTGACATTTGCTTTTTAACCTCTGAAAACCTAAACTAACGGTTTGAACTTAGCGTACAACCAAATTTAGTTAATCATAGATTTTGCTCATTTGAATGCAAGCTCATCAATAATCCAGTTTGTAGGATGAAGTAGAAGATCATTATTTTTCAAATTTCAAGCATATATTTTTCATCCTAATATAAATCCAACTTAAAATATTTTACTTGTATGCAATTCACATTTAGTTCTTTTACCAATCTTAGTCATCGACTATTGATTGTAGCACATCCATATTTATAAGGGAGAGTTCTCCACATTTTGGATCAATGAGTGATATTTATACTAACTATAACCATTCGAGCATCGTAGTGTTCGTGAATAATGTATGCTAAGGTAAGGACACTCACAACCAAGGCCATAATGTCACACACATTATTCAGGTGTCGTATTAGATTTTCAAGCCAAACAATAAACATTCACAAGACACAAACAGGTCAGCACTTAACTATATGATCTCAACTCATTTTTTTTCAATAATGATATTTCTAAATTAAAATGAAAGATTAAAAATTTGAAAATTATATAATTAAATTTGAAAAAGTTTATTAAATTAAATTCATATGTTATAAGTAAAAGTTACAGTTTTAAAGATTACATAATTCAAAGTAAAAAAAAAACATAACCAAAATAAATAAAGTTACAAATTAATGAGATCTTAATTGGTGTTCAAGTTGGTCAACAAAACTTGTGCTTTTGCCATTGGTCGCAACTCATCTTGGACGTGTCTTTGAACAACGCTTTGCAGCAGCACATGCTGAGCAACATTAGGCAACTCAACGTTTCCATTTATTGGGTGCATCATCTATAGGATCGTCGCCTTCCCTTTCACCCATCTTGATAAGTTTTTACCAATCAATCAACTATGATTCAAAAGTGATAGTTGAGTAGGGATGATGTTAGTTCCCTGACTCAAGAGTAGAGATGGTGTGAGTGTCACTACTAGTTGAGTATTCGTCGGAGGCAAACAACTTCGAGCACCTCTTATCTGAATTACTTGGATTGATCCTTGTAAAATATTTCAAGCATTTATTTTCAAAGATCATCCACGCGCACTTTGCTCGACTAAACTTTCTTCAAGTTTTTGATATATTTGGCAAATTCCGAAATGTGTTACTGTAGTTGAGCGCAATGCTTATTGGAGATGTTGACAATCTCACAAGAGTGCCCCTAGAGGTTTCGTTTTGTAGTTGTATGGATGAGGGTTTTCTTCCAGAAAACTCTATTAATTAGTTTTGTTGGTTGCCAATGATGCGATCTCTGGAGAGTTTCACCATTGCCTTTATCTCCTCGATGAAATATTTCGTCGTCGCATTGTATCATTCGAGCTCTTCCATGTTTTCTATGTCGCCGTCGCCATGATGGCTCCTCCACAGTCCAATTGGACTAGAGTTGAATGCGTGTGGACTTGAACTGTGGGGAATGTGGCATGTAAGAAGCTTTGACATGTCTTTAGATTGATTATATCAAAGCGTCAAAATAATATACTCCTACTACTAAGTATTACTAACACTCTTTGGTTCGAGAGTGAATACATTGTTAAGATTTATTTTTCTTGTATGAACAAATGAAAAGCGAAAAGTCGTTAAAAATAAATTGAGGTGAAATGAAATACAAGAGAAAAATGAGTATTTATAAAATGAAGAAATAAATAAGTTTATGTAAACAAAAAAAAGAGTAAAAGCTAAAATTGGTCATGAACATATGTTCATTTTACGATTTTGGTCCTATGCTTTGTATTTTGAATTTTTGCATCCTGAACATTTTAATTCGAATCACAATCGGTCCTACACTAACTGTTCTGTTAGTTTTTAACGGTCAACGGGTTTAATCCGATTTTGACCAAATTAAACGGTTAATTATAACTTTTTACTCCCTAATTATATCCTTAATTATTTATTCTAAATAAAATAATTAACCCCAAACCAAAACCACCTTCTTCTTCTTCATGCGGAGCCGTCGTCTTCCACGAATCCGACCCGCTGCCCCTCTTGAATGACCTGGCCTTGGCGATGGCCGCCGTCGTGAACACTAGCGAGCACACCAATAGCCCCACTGCGAACACCAGCTTGAACGCGTTGTGCGATTTCGCAGCGGCGCCACCGGTGGCATTGCAGGGGTTGTTCACTGTTGAGCCACAAAGCTTGGGTTTTTTTTTACCACAAAGCTTGGGGTTGCCCGCATAGGAGGTGGCGTTGAACACCGAGAACTGCCCTGTCTCCGGCAGCCTGTCCGAGAGGTCGTTGAAGGAGAAGTCGGCGGTGATGAGGCTCTTCATGGAGCCGATGGATAAGGGTATTGTTTCTGTCAGATGGTTCCGTGATACATTTAGGTAGTTGAGGATTCGGAGGTTGGATATCTACGGCAGGATTGGGCCGACGAGGTTGTTCTTGCTCAAGTCCAGGTAGTTGAGATGTAGACATTCTCCTATTTCATGAGGGATTTCTCCCGTGAGAGAGTTTCCGCTTAGATCAATCTTCACCGCCTGATGCAGCTCTCCGACAGAAGGCGGTATGGGCCGGAGAAGTTGTTGCCGCCGAGCAATAGGATTTGGAGGGATGAGAAATTGGATAGGGAAAACGGTAACGGTCCGGAAAGCTGATTGTTTGAGAGATAATTCATCTGCCCCAGTTTACTCCGGCGGTAACGGTCTTGACTCCGGCGGCGTCGTCGAGTGACGCGGCGGAGGAGTTTGAGGCGGCGGAGAGGAGTAGAAGCGGGCTGTTGGAGGATTTTTTTGGAGAATCTCGAGCTTATTGTGGGAAAAGGAAAGAGGAGTTTATTGGAGATTTGCATGAAGAAGAAGGTTTTGGTTTTGGTTTTGATTATTAAATAATTAAATATTAATGGAATTGTTAACGGAGAACCAATTGTGATTCGTATAAGATCAAAAAATTCAAAGATAAAGTCTAGGACCAAAATCATAAAATGAACATATATTCAAGATCAATTTTTGCCTTCACTCAGAAAAAAATAATGCAATAGAACAAATGCTCACTCGAGCGCCCCTCGTTTCCGTTGAGTTGTGACTGCCCTAAGAGCATCCGCAATGGTGTGGACATCCCGACGGACATCCCGACGGACTTCCCAAAAACACCTCACGCCACGTCGTAAGGACATCCCACTGCACAATGACGGACATCCCGATGAACATCCATAATAATAAAAATTCACAAAATTAAACAATTTACGAAATTAAAATTTCGACACGAATACGGAGAAAATGCAACCACTTTATTTAAAACAAAAAACATACATAATTATTTTTTTAAAAACATTAAAAAATCGGGAAGTCCGTCGTGGCACCGTAATGGCAGACGTCCCGCGCGAATATGCGGTGTCCGCAGCGGACATCCGCATCCGCCCCTCTCACGTTTAATGGCGGACGTCCCGCGCGGACACCCAACATTCCGGTCGGACGTCCGCCGGAAAATCCGTCATTGCGGATGCTCTAAGTGAAACCCTTACCTTCGTGCACGTTTATTTCCTTTTGACCTTGGTGCACTTTTAGAGCATCTCCAATGGCGGCGAGCGGACCGGCTAGCCGATTTCCGGCGCTCGCCGAACCGTTGGAACCGGTGAGCGCCATTTCGGCGAAAAAATCGGCTAGTGCTGGCCGATTCGTGAGCGCTCGCCGACATTGCAGGCTCAGGACCGGCGAGCATTCGACGAGCGAATTAAAATTTTCGAAACACTATATATATGCGATTTGCACGTCATTTTTGAAACACTATATAAACGCAATTTGCACGTCATTTTCTTCACGCAATGCTCGTGAGCATGCGTGACGATTTGAGATCCGGGGGGCACCGGGGGTTCAGGCGGATACGGAGGCGGCGGCGACGGTGACGGGGGCGAGTGGGGCGACGGAGACGAGGAGTGAGGCGGAGGTCGTGTTTTTTTTAAATAATGTAATTTTTTTAAAATTAATGTATTTTTTTATTGTACTTTTTTTAAATTGAAATAATATTATAGAATTTTCTCGTATCTGTGTCGTACTTTTAATTCCGTATCTTGTGTGATTATCAATTATTTGTTTTATATAATTAGGGGTGATGTGGCTAGGCTATTGATGGACTATTTGCTTGTCCTGATGATGTGACAGGAGAATTTTTAGTGCTGATGATCTGGCAGAAGGAGTTTGTGGCTGGGCTATTACCGGAGATTGCCCTTACCAGCCATATGTGATCACATCTCTTTCTCTCTCATCACGTGCCAATCATCGAGTTATCACGTGACAACCACTTCCCCACTCACAGTGCTCCAATGACCTCTTCCCGAGCTCCCCGCCCCCAAACACACACACCACACACTCTCTGCAGCTCTTTTCCCCTCCAACTCATCAAGACCGATTTTTTCGCCTTCTTTCGCGAAGCCCATCAAGGTTTAAAGCTCAGGACACTTTCAGCTTCACACTCACAAGCATATTTAAAATCAAGATACACACACTGAGTGCGTGTCAAGTGTGTTAATGTGAGCATCTAAACCTTCGAGATGGGCTGTTTCCAGTCCAAAACTGCTAATGTCCAGTCCCCTGACCTGCCTCCGCTACCGGACACCAATACAGATCTGGGTACTCCTCATTTTTCACTTCTTTATTGTTACTATTAAATTCATCAATCTCACTATTTATATCTTTTTCTTTCTCTTTCTATTAATCATTGTTTGAGTTTAGTTACTTGTTTGTGTGTCCTCACTGCCCTCCACTTTTCATAATCATATCACTTTTGTAAGTTTATCATTTTGCTTTTTTCATGTTTTTTAGATTGTGTGAAACGAGATTTCGTCTAATCCAAAAAGTATAATAAAAAGAGGAAAAAGAATGATCCGATATTTTAAGTTTTAACTAATGTGGCCTATAGCATCCTTTTCAGGTAGTTCCAAACTTTAGGCAGTGAATTGCAACCGTTATGCATGAGATCTTAGAACTTTTTGTACTTTTGACTTCTTCCTTATTACTAATTTCTTCAAGAAAGAGCCTTTTAGGATTTAATGCTTTATGAGTCCGGATGTGTTAAATAAAATTTGATAGTTTTTGCAGTTCTTGAAACCATTCAGTAACATATTTAACTTTTAGTCGTTTGATTTTGAGGTATTTAGCTGGTTTGGGTTTAGCAGGAGAAAAAGGCTTCTGCCTTCTGCCTTGTATGCCGGCTCAAGCACTTGAATCTTGAGTAATTTTCTTATGTAATTGTTTGTACGTGTGATGATTGAATGGTAATGCAGCTAACGGGGAACAAACGGATCAAGATCAAGTACCAGCTTTTAAGGAATTTGGACTTGCAGATCTCCGTGCTGCAACAAATGGTTTTAGCAACAACTTGATAGTTTCAGAGAGTGGAGAGAAAGCACCAAATGTCGTTTATAGAGGCAAGCTTCGGAGTAATAGGCTTGTTGCAGTCAAGCGCTTCTCAAAGCAGTCATGGCCAGACCCACAGCAGTTTGTGGTGAGCTAATTTCCCATAGCAGATTCTTCTTTCTGATTGATTGTTTTAGATGAAGGCTATCTTGCATTTTTTTGGAATGCCTTCTGATATATATCATGTCGCCTATAAGGTTGTCCAGCAAGTACATGTTGGAGTTGTAATCTTTGATGTGGGAACTTGATATTTGCAACCTGAAATTTGTGTCACAGTCACTTACTTTTCAAATGATAGACCGAGGGCCATTTATCACGGCAAGGAAAAGAAACTTTCTGCTCTTTATTTTCCCGAAGCTCTTGCCCAACTATGTTCTTTATGAAATACAATTTGCAGGAAGAAGCTGCTGGAGTTGGAAAGGTTAGACATAAGAGATTGGTGAACTTAATTGGATGTTGTGCAGAAGGAGACGAACGCCTACTAGTTGCTGAGTACATGCCAAATGATACACTGTCAAAGCACCTCTTCCACTGTATGATTACTTCTTCTCATTTCTATAATTTAGTTAAACCAAGTTGAAATGCATCGTCTTACCTTTTATATGGTACTAGGTGTACGACTTGCTCTCTCCCTCTCCATTTATCTTCTAAACGAAAAACATAGAGCACATCTGATCTGATAAAGTAAACTGCCAACTAGAAGTCTTGTGGTCTGCTAGCTAGATAATAGGCTAACAACCAAATTGGACAGAATGTCTTTCTCTTTCCAGTTTGTAATTTGCTCCTGTCTCATCTCCTTCTCCATTTGATATAGGGGATAAGCAGCCACTTCCTTGGGAAATGCGCGTAAGAGTTGCATGCCACATAGCAGAAGCTCTTGAATGCTGCAACTCTGAGAACCGGAAAATCTATCATGACTTGAATGCTTACAGAATTCTTTTTGATGAGGTACTCGAACCAAGAAGCCTGAATATCTATCGTGTTTTAGAATGCATCTCTGCCTCACTGAAGTGCAACATGTGTTGTCATTTTCAAAATCTTAAAACTTAAATCAATATCTGATGTGGCGCATTAATCTAATGTGCATTGTGGAAGTGGAACTACTTTCTAAGGCCAACAGCATATTTCTGAGTCTGCTTAGAAAACATCGAAGAAGGGAAGTGTAATACCTATGCAAGACACACAAAACATGATACAGAATAGGACTAATGGGCACACTTTGCTATTGAACAACAAGCAACTTACACTTTTTAAAGGGCTTTGTTTATTCCTTCAAAACTGACAAAAAAAAAGGAAAAGGGTTTTTCTTATTATTTTGCTATGTGCTATGCACATTGCCTCTTTGGAAGAGAATTTAAAAACTGTCATAAGAATAAAGATTCCTCCGTTGTGTATCTGAGAATACTCATTTGAAACTCCCATTTATTAAGAAAAAGACCCCTTTACAGTGTTTACAAGTCACTATACATTCAGCAACCAGCCCATGTACTATTTACTCCTTTATGCATTTTTTACATAGAATTTAATTTCTAGAGTTCTTCAACTTTTTGAGCTTTACTGAGGGTGTACCATGAGGTAGCGCCTGCAAATTGATATTATTGTGAGTCATAATAATATTACGATATTAATTGGATTTTTGATACTTCTGTTAGGAGGGTGACCCTAGGTTGTCTAGTTTTGGCTTGATGAAAAACAGCCGGGATGGAAAGAGTTATAGCACCAATTTAGCTTACACTCCGCCTGAATTTTTAAGAACAGGTATGTATGTCTACTCATGCTGCAAAATTACATTTAATAATCTTTAGTTATTGTACTTATGTGAGTGTTTCTTCGGGGTGACCCTAGGTTGTCTAGTTTTGGTTTGTTTGGATGGGATAGAGAAAATTGATATGATAGAGTATGATTACATTGCTTAGTTTTACTTTTATGCTGGGTTGATTGATTGTAGTGTTAGATAAATTAAAAGATTATGCCTGTAATGCAAAAAAATAGATTCCCTTTTTCATAATCATGGAAAAATGCATAGAATTGAGGGCATGCATAACCAATAAAAATTTTTGTGAGGGTATCTTTAGAGTTTTGTATTATAGATTGGAGGATGATTAAATAGTACGCCCAACTTGAGTGATAAAATAATCTTCCAAACAGGTGTTAGGGTGCAAGCTAAGATATCATCACATGCCTAATCATGCAAACCAAACACCTTCTTAGTGTGTATGGATCATTGAAAACTCTCGTAGACGCTAAGCAGTTAGTGCTAAAGTATATGCAAGTGTGATGTTCGAATTACATTTTCCCATCGATAAAGTAGTTGTTTCCTGTATATTAACACGTATGTGAAATTATTTCTCACCCCTAGCCTTTTCATAATTTAAGCTTTTTTGGTTAACTGAAAATTGTTCCTCATATGGCAAATGAATATTCTTTGCTCACTTTTTCAGGCAGGGTAATCCCTGAAAGTGTGATTTACAGTTATGGAACTGTTCTTCTGGACCTTTTGAGTGGAAAGCATATCCCACCAAGTCATGTACGGTGTTTTCACAAACTCATCTTATCTGTCGGTTTATAAGCATCCTTTCCTGCCAACTCAATCTTTATCGGGAATTACTCTAATATGATTAAATTACATAGCAGCCAAATTACACATAGCAAGCGCCTACACACGACTGTTTAATTGCTTATTTATGTTAAGAATGTGGAACTTGTAATGAATAACTTGTTTAGGAGACCATTGATATTTTATATGGCTTATTCTGCACCCAAATGGGTTGTCTTCTGAATTTGGTATTTAAACGAACCTTTTGTTTTGCCAAAGAACTTCATTTCATGAAAGTTGATGTTTATGTTCCTCCAGGCTTTAGATTTGATCAGAGGGAAAAATGTTTTATTGCTGATGGACTCATCCCTGGAAGGACAGTATACTAATGAAGATGCAACTGCATTGGTTGAACTTGCCTCAAAGTGCCTTCAATACGAGGCCAGAGATAGGCCCGGCCTCAAGTTTCTTCTTACTGCTGTAGCACCCCTTCAAAAGCAGGAAGTTACGTCTCAGTTCTTTATCTATAAACATTTATTCCAATATGGGATTCCTTTGTGCAATTACTTGGTAAACTTATTACATGGGATCGTTGCTCTGTTTTTAGGTAGCATCGCATCTGCTTATGAATCTGACAAAAAGCCCCGTGGTTTCACCCACAATGGTGTCTCCACTAGGAAAGGCTTGTTCGAGAATGGATCTTACTGCAGTGCATGACATCTTGCTCAAAACAGGCTATAGAGACGAAGATGGCACAGATAATGAGGTGACAAGTTTTACCCTCATCAATCGGAAAAAGTTAGAAAATTTCTTTGTGTAAAATGAAACTTTGCTGATTTGTTCTCGTCATTGGTGAAGCTTTCATTCCAAGAATGGACACAACAAGTTCAAGATATGATTAACACGAAGAAATTCGGAGATATTGCGTTCAAGGACAAGGATTTCAAGAATGCGGTCGAATACTATTCCAAGGTACATGGCATTGATTATCTGGCGCTGTTCATTGTTTTACTAAAGTGCCTCCGTCTTAATTGAGTCTCGGGTTATGCAGCTGGTGTCAATGATGCCTGTGCCATCTGGGACGGTGTTTGTGAGACGAGCCCTCTCGTACCTGATGATAGAGCAAGCAGAGCTAGCACTGAGAGATGCAATGCAGGCACAGGTTTGCTTGCCCGAGTGGCCGGTGGCCTTCTACATGCAGGCGCTTGCCCTTTCCAAGCTCGGAATGGAGACCGACGCCCAAGACATGCTCAACGACGGAGCCTCGTTCGAAGCCAAGAAGCAAAACAGTTGGCGCAACTAGACCATGTTCGAAAAATCAACCGCAGCAGCTGCATGATTGAATGAGGTGAGAGTGAGAGTGAGTAACATACTGTTTGGTGTAGTTGAATTAGCTTCATACACAAAAAAGAGAAATGTATAAATATTTTATTAGGGTTGTTTATTGATGGGAGTGAATGTTAATATAGGTTAAGGTTTGCAAATACAGATCGTATGTTTTTGTATGCACTCTTTCTCGCACACATACACACACCCACCTTTTCCCCGGCCAAGAATGGGCAGTCATTCTGTCGAGATTTTTCCCGACCCTTTATCGTATGATGCTATTTGTCGCGACCCTCGTTTTGTATGAATTTTCAAGGTTTGTATTGAGAAGGAAAAACTAAGCAATTTCCTTTTTCCCCCTCGATTGTGGTGTAATATCGTGTACGTAATCGGGTGTAAGACATGTTCCTTTGTTTATGAAATTCAAGAAAATACAGTGAATGATGAAAAATACACGAGACAGTAGTATCAAATTTTATTGTTATTGAATGGTTGTTGAGCTTTAAAAAATTCTTATTGAAAACTGTAATTGATTTTAATGCAAAATTGATGATTTTTTATTAAATTTAGTAAAACCAAATGCTCACAAGCATTTTAATTGTTATTAAAAATTTGTAAAGAAAAACAGCAACCACCGGCGGCCAGCAGAAGAGATGGCGGCGGTGGCCCTACCGGCGCTAATGCGAGCGCTTCGGAAAGAGGCGCCGCCACGGCTTTGCCGTCGCTTAGAAGAGCTTTCTCTCTCTACGATCAGATTAATATTATCACTCAAGTCCCCGAAGACCAGCTCCGTTTCCAAGAGTAATCAGCTCTCTGTCCACTCATTCTCTTTCTTCACATACTAGAATTGGTATTGTGCAAGTCAATTTCCGTAGTTGGGACCCTAAAAACTCGAAGATCGCCTTCAACTTTTCGTTATTCGAGATAGTACATTTAATTTGTTGAATATAGAATGAGTCTTGAGTTTATTTCTTCTCTATTTATGATCAATATGAGTGCTTCAATGTGTGCAGATACAAAAACTTATTGGTACATCATGACATATTGACATGTAGATTCAGCATGTGAATATGTTGAAATTGCTGCTGTAGGAGTGCATTATATTTCTTGCTACTTGGAATGGGAATACATTTTAACTTAATAACACAGTTTTTGTGATAACGTGCGTGAGAGTATTCGAGAGATGGAAAGCTTGTTCATTTGCTTTTCAGTTTTCACTATTTATATATTCGATATTATAGTTCACTCGTGCGGTAAATGTATGATTTTACATATATTGGACTTTTATGTTTAAACATCATCCTGACTATACTTTGAGGCAAGGGTAGCACACAGTGGATTTGTAGTTCATTATGTGTTGGATGGTTAACATACTGACCCATGACTTCACTAATAGTCTAATACTAGGATTTCCTTGGTGTCATGGTGTGTACATATATCATCTTATTTCTGATAGGGTTAATCCTTATTCGCGGCTCCAACTTTTAGCATTTTCTGATCCATTGAGCTGACTTATTGTTCCATCACCTGATTATGTCAAGGGGGACATAAACCAAACCTTGTTGTGGGGTTTTTTAAGAGAAAACTTAAGTTGGGGATATTTTTCTAGAAACACTCACAGGTAGAGGCACAACTGGATTAATCCTTTTCAGCAATATTAATGACGTTTATGTGGATAATATAACCCTGCTGAACATGCTTTTAAGTATATCCTGAATACACTTGTTCCAACTTGTATTCTCTTCTTTTGGCAGGTTTGATGACACAGGGTTCAAAGTAAATGGAGTTAGGTATGAAGGTAGCATACTTTGTGTAGGAAATTTATTGATGTCTTGGACACCCAAGAAGTTCTCAGATATCACTGCTGAAAGGTACTTGAATATGAGAAATCATTTGCTTCCTGCTTCTACTGATTTATTCTGTACGTCAAGAAAGAGAAAAGCTCGTTCTCAAACCTTTGCTACTGTTAGTTTGAGAGGATATAATTTGGCCAGATTTCTTTTGGAGCTTAAAAAATCACATGGTTTGGCCGAGAGCCCAGTTAGGAGAGGAACTACAAATTTTAATTTGTGGATGGGAAATAAGTGCTAGAAGACATATGACTTCAACATATGCCACATCTTGTTAATATTTTCTACAGGTGGACACTCCTGGGATTTCATCTAATCTCATATTAGAGAAGAACACTGCCCCTTGAACTCCTTCCGTTTTAAATTCTTTAAGAATAGAAACAAACCAGTTTAACTTAAAATATTGTGCATGTTATATCGCACTTCTTGAGAATCAAAAGTAAGGAAAGGTTTGGAATGATTCTAATTCTCCATTTCCATGTTATGCTAAAAGTTTTTCTACCCAAGTCACCCTGCAAAACCTTGATAATTGAAACTGAGTTTGTAATAGTCATTTGGTAGCTTTTATGCAACATCTCTATATGTGATTGAGTACAGTGAATCTGTGGATGAAGTAAACAATAATATTTGAAAAATAATGATGTCTGAATCTTTTGTCTTTGAAATGTAGATGTAGACTTCTTCAAACTGCAAATGTAGATTTTATACTATTTTGGCAACCATCTTCTTCTATGCTTCTGTGCCGAGTCGAGTATTTTATGTTGATACTAAATAGGAACTTATCTTATTGAAGCTGTCTTTAGCTAATGCATTTGTCCAATTCAAATTTCTTACTCATTTAACTTTTCTTGCAAATACCTTTTAGAGACAATTTCTTATGTTATTCTGTTTTCATCATTTTCTGCAGCTTGTCTATTTTTAAGACCTTGCCAGGTAAGAAGTCTAGTTATATTCTTCTAAATTGTAAGCAACCAACCTCTTACTTGGATTGATTGAGAGAGGAAATCTTCTTTCATACATATGAAATTAAGATGGCAGTATACTAGACAGTTATAATCATTCAGAACTTTATACACAATGTGAACAGAAGCAGTACATCCACAGTAGATAGTAACTCAAACTAGACCTTCTATATTATTGAACCTAGAGGAAAAACCTTATGCTGACATGATCCTCTTGTTTGGTATATAAGGTGTTTGATTTGAGGTAAAGTGCTTATGTTTTTAATGTAAAAGATGTGATGTTCTTTCAAGTGTAAACCAAGAGGAAGTACACATCTTTGTTTTTCATGCGCCATCCTTATTTGAAACAGTACCAATATTGCTTTTACTTTTGGCTGGATCTTACACTTAAAAATAAACTTGTAAGAAGACCCAGTGGGAATAATATCCCATGTAAGAATAGTTATAAGTACATAAAGTAAAAACCCCTAACCCCGCCTTCGTCCATCGGCCAAGTAACACGCAGGGGTACGGGACGCTTGCAACGCATCCCTCTCTCGTTTCAGATGCCCTTATATATCCCTCCCTCCCAATGATTCCCTCCAAATTTGTGGACTTCACATACATGACCACACATATCTAATCTATTCACAAAACAAAATTCAAAATGTAAAACATGTATCAGCTAGATAAGCCAACAACAAAGATCAGAATACAATCTAAATGAACCTAAGCAGATGAAAGATACAATTATGAAATGACTATGTACAACTAAGTTCAAACACTAGTAACAAGAAGCAGAGAGTGTATAGCCTATCACAATATTGAGTTTCCAGCATCCGAATCAGTATGCTCATCATTCAGTAAGAGGTCAGAGAATGTATGAGAACTCCGGCGATGATTCCTTGGGTTATCTTTGGGTGGATCACCATCATCTTTGTTCATGAACTGAAATCCCATTATATACCTGTACTCTCCAGTCCCCAAACACCGCGCACAGTAAGCAAGACCACTGCCGCCGCAGCTCCTGCACCTATTAACGACATTTTCATCAGATCTCAACCCCAGATTTTGCTTTTCATATTGGAGGTTTATCACCTTACCATTTTGGCCATTCTCCTTTAGGATGCATTGCCAGTTCAATCTGATTTGTCCGTCCTGTACCAGCAACTAATCACAGTGAACAATGTGCTCGGGATATAGAGAAGGTAATCGAGGTAGCACATGAAATGAGAAGCAATTTGTTAAACAGAAGAAACAAGAAAATTACAGAGTGATGCAGAGAGATGCACCTCTTCCATTGCAGTTGTAGCAATCAACTCTACCACATCCTCTACACACAACACAGGGTGGGACCGGTGGTGCTATGCGTTCTTTCCGAACATTTGACTACAATAATCATCAACAGCCAAAAGAATAACCAGGAGAAACGTAGACTTTATTCCATGTATCACACCTCATTACACACAACTACTAGTTTCTTTTGATACATGAACTACATTTTCATGTACATTTCCAACATCAGGAACTATGAAGTATGAACAGTTAATTCAAAAATGAAGATATTAAAAAGAAGTACAAACTGAATAGGCGGCGTCCACACTCCAAGAGAGGACGAGGCGATGCGCCAGAGGCTACAAAGTTTGTTGCGATCATGGTTTATACGTTACATGAATAGTTGCTATTTATGAAAATACAAACCTAAACTCGAGAAACATAAGTGTAGTTTGAGTAGTTTTGAGGCATTGATACAAAGCAGATATCAACGGATTCCATGATAAGAACAGCAAAAGCTTCAGCTAACTAATTCCAATTGATATAGCTTTGGGTAGCAAAAGAATATCATAAATAAAAACAATTCACATATATCATGGAAAAAATTGATTCAGCAGAGACACTAGTAGCTCCAAACACACTACAAATCTTCGTTGCCACTCGAAACCTAAAATTACTCTATAAGAGTCTATATCAAATTTATGGTGCCTACTTAAATCTTCTAGTAATACTTCGTTGTACGATCAACAAATTGAAACGACGGCAAAACGAGTAACATTGAGGAAATACGTGCCTCGGTTCTGACGATCCAAGTAGGCTTCGACACCGATAGAAGAGACCTCGCCGACGCCGGCTTCCGGTTCTCTGGAGCTGCTGCACCGTTGCCCGCACTCGTGGCTTCCGATCTGACGGTGGATAACCATGCTGCTGCCATCACCACCGCCATTGTTTGCTACGTAACCTTTTCTATCATTTCCTTTTTCTCTCAGTTTTTGTTTTTTGTAAATCGCACTCCTCTAACTGAAGTCGCACTACTTCAATTTTAACAACTGCAACAGACATCTAAACTTTGCACAATTTTTTATTTGAATCATTTGGTGCAACTTCGATTGCATTATCTTCAGTTCATTGATGAGAATAAGAATACTGAATCATAGTGAATTTTATTCCTTCTTGTTATCAGACATTACTACATCTTGGTGGAATGTTTGAGCTAATAAGTTGGTGCCATGGATTTGTGATGGTAGGATTACTAGGCGTTTTAGCTGATCCAGAATTTTGTAATCTGCAACCTTGGTGTTTAATGGAGACGCCAATAAATGTATGCGTCACAAGTTAGTGCTGCAGCTTTGGCACGCCGTTATAACCGTGAGATCTCATGGAGTACTCCTTGATCAGTTTGGAGAAGAATGAATTCTCTCTTTCCAGTAACTTAGCTGGTGAGTCATACTCTGCTATTCTCCCTGCTCAAGGAAATACTAGACTTATTAGAGATTGATGCAGATAGACGATAGTCATCAAGCACAATTAGGTATGACAATTACCATCACTCAGCACTAAGACCACATCACTGTCTATAACTGTGTGGATTCTGTGAGCTATTGTGACTACTGTCCTGTCTTGGAATTCTTGACTGATGATCTTCTGTATGGCTCCGTCAGTTGCTGAGTCGACTGATGCAGTCGCCTCATCCAGGACGAGGATGCTGCTTTTCTTTAGCAAAGCTCTTCCGAGACAAAACAGCTGCCTCTGGCCAACGCTCCAGTTCTCTCCATTCTCCACCACTGAGGCCACAATGTATGCGTTTTAGTAGCTTCCATGGAGAAAACAATCAATGCTGGAATGTGTCCAATTACTAACCTGCACTTTCCAGCTTGTCTGGCTTTTGACGCACTATATCTCCGAGTTGGCATTTATGCAACGCCTGCAGAGAATTTTGTTTATGTATTTCCTTATGTTGGCCACATTTTGTAGTACAGGAATTTTACCTCCCAGATTTGGTTGTCGGAGTGTTGCTCTAAGGGGTCAAGATTGCCTCGGATGGTTCCCTCGAACATGGTTGGATCCTGTGGAATGATACTGAGCCTTGATCTGAGATCATGAAGGCCTATCTTAGATATGTCAACATCATCAATGACAATGCTGCCTTCTCTTGCTTCCACAACGCGGAAAATGGCCTGTATGAGGGTCGATTTCCCACTACCCGTCCTTCCCACAACCCCTACTTTCTTTCTCCCAGGGAAAGTGCAGGTGATGTTTTTCAACACGGATGGGAGATGCTCAGCATAGCGCATCTACAACCACATAATCAATGTATACATTGTTATTTACAAGCAACAGAAACAAAGAATAGTGAAAGCAATGCCAAGTTAGTTAGTTAACCTGCAAATTTGTGAAGCAAATAGTTCCAAAATCCGGCCAGTTTGATGGAGGCCTACTGTCTTCTATAACCAGTGGGGCTTCACTTGTGAGGTTTGAATACTGAAGAATCCGCTCAACCGATATCATGTTGTTTTCTGCATTGCATATATTCCATATGACTGAAGCTTGTTGAACATTCAAATTTATACCATAGGTGACTGCGAGTCCCGCAATGCCTGTACATAGACAAGTTGTTGGTAAGTTGACTTTTATATTTTCCCTTTGATGTAAAGATCAGATTTATGAGTTAGCTTACTTGGGTTGATGACCCCTTCAGGGAGGGTAACTAGCAAGAGTAGTGAAAAGGCAAAGACGAAATTGGCCAACTGGTTTAGTCTGAAAGAAAGCCACTCCATGGCAGATACATTATGAAACCATGGTCTTGAATGGTTGTCGATGAGGCAGAGGTTAGCATCAGTGAAGCGCTCCTGCTGGTCAAAAGCACGGATGGTTGCTGCTCCAGTCAGTGATTCTGCAAAATGATGAAGGATTGGAGCTCTTTCAATTCCTGCTAGACGCGCTAGCTCTCTTGCTGTTGGTATGTAGTATCTCTGAAAATCAGAGGCGAAAAGGTTTACAGATTGGAGAACACATGAAACAAAATGGACATTTTTCAAGGCATACCTGGTACCAGATGCAGATAGCCGTCACTGGAATGAATATGACGAAAACTTCCCACGCAACTTGTGACATGACAGCTATAGTTCCAAGCAGCTGAATTATTGAAAAGGCACACCAACCTAACTTGTTCGCCATTTCCAAGTCCAGCACGCTTTGATCTGTGGAAACCTATTCACAGTAGTGAGCTTTATCATTAGACCGTTTTATCAAGTTTTTTTGTGTTTTTTCTGTCAAAAGTTGGGATGTGCTTACTCGGTTTAGGATTCTTCCTGTAGGGGTTGAGTCAAAGAATGCCATTGGAGCGCGGAGAACACTGTTCAGCATGTTGCTGAAGAGCTTTTCTGCCGTGCGCAGACCTGCTATGGCTACTAAAGAAGCACGGAGTAGCACACAGAATGCACTTCCCACAGCAAGAAGTGTGTAAACCAGCAGTATGAAGTTCATTCCATCGACTAGCTCGTCGTCTCCTGTTGGACAAGCCCAAGCCATCCAGTAGTTGCTGAGCACCTGCAACACTTGGAATGATGATTGTGCAAGAAGGATGATTGGAACTAATGCACCGCCTTTCACAGTGGTCAAGTAAGACATGTAGACTTCTCTCCCAATGCTTCCTTTCTCTCTCTCTTCATCCTGCACCAACCTACCTTCTCTCTCTGTTATTTCAATGCTTAGATTGTGCTCTGAATCATGCTTAGTATGAGGAAATTCTTGATTTATGTTGGCATCTGCATCTATTTCATTCTCCACTGCTGCAAACTCTGTGGTTCTACTTGAGCTTTCCATGGTCATAACTGATTCTAGAGCATCACTGTGAGCACCAACTAAAACTTCGAACCCAATATTTTGCTTCAATAGTTCATCAAAAGTCCCAGCTTGTGCAATTTTCCCGTTTTGCATCACCTGTCAAAATAAGTCTTGTGATTTAACACTAATCAACCCAGAACTGACACACGTAATCACATAAAATTCCACCAAAGTTGCATATATAAATACTTATTAGTACTTGTTAGTATATAAGATTATTCTTGGAAAAAAAACAAGTGATGATCTTATTCATGCATCACCTGAACATAATATCGGCAAAAGAATATGTTTCTCTCGACGTACCAGAATGAGGTCAGCTGCAGGAAGGAATTCCACTTGGTGAGTAACATAAAGTATAGTTTTGTCCTTGAGAATGCCCATCAAGCAATCCTGAAAGTTAAAGTAGCCATTGGATTCAATCTCAATAGAGAAGATATGGTTAAATATCAACGTTGTTATTCAACGAGAAAAAACCTTAAAGAGTTGCGAGCCAGTGTGAGCATCCACAGCACTGAAAGGATCATCAAGAAGATAGATTTCAGCATCCTGGTAGACAGCGCGTGCAATCTGTATTCTCTGCTTCTGGCCACCGCTCATATTGATGCCTCTCTCACCTATTTCTGTCAAGTCCCCAGCGGCAAAAAGCTCCAAGTCCTTTTCCAGAGCACAAGCTTCAATTGTTCTGTTGTACTTATCACTCTCATATTGCTTTCCGAAGAGTATATTCTCTCTGATATCTCCTGTCAATATCCATGGCGACTGAGGGGCATAGGCCTTGTCACCGCTGACCTTCACTGTCCCTGATAATTTGTGCATTTCACCAAGTATGCATGCAAGCAAACTTGATTTCCCTGATCCAACAGTGCCACATATGGCCACCTTCATTCCCTTTTTCACCTTCAACTGTATATGATCAAGGGTCGGATTCCCTCCTTGTTCCATGTCCCAGCTGAATACTCCTCCATCAATCTCCACATGATGCTCTGTCTCGTTGCTTGGAATGAATTCAACTGCACCTGACTTGATCTCATCTTCCTGCAGGTAGGAAGAAATTCTATCTACAGAAACTTTTCCCTGAGCAATCACATTAAGCAAATCAGGCAGATTAAAAATGGGATCTTGAAGCATTCTGAATGTAGCCAAAGCCGACAACACTCTTCCAGCAGTGAGTGGAATTCCCATCAGTACACATCCACCAAAAGTGATGACCGAGATAAAAGTTGGAGAACCCCAGAAGATAAACGCGGTTAATGCAGACAGTCTAAGTGACTTCCATAGCCAGTTATGCTCTATCTTTCTCAAGTCAATAAGCTTCAGAAGATAATGACTGTCCCATGCTTGCAGTTTGAGAGTCTTCATGTGTCTAAGAACCTCTGATGTGGATTTCATGCGGTTGTCTTTGGCATCCATGATCTTCGTTTGGTATCTCTTCTGGATTCTTGTCAATGGGATGTTGCTAGCCATCACCGTCAGAGTTGCAGCCAACCCGACTATAGCTCCATTTCCAAGATTCATATGGAGAATGAAGATTGCCAGGGAGATTTGTACTGGCAGCATCCATATTGTATTCAAGTACCATATGAAGTCTGTGATCCTTTGTACATCGACGCTCATGAAATTGATGATCTCCCCACTGCTTCGGCTCTGACGCGACTGGCTTGACAAGATGAGCCCCTTTTTGTATATCTGAGAGATCAAAGCAGCTCTCAGGCGAAGTCCAAGCTGCCGAGCTCCGAAAATCCACTGCCTCTGTGCTATAGTTTCCACCAGTTTTGCCGCGAGGAAGCCTAACACCAGCAGGTATCCACTTCCAAGACTTCTAAATTTCTTCTCATTTAGGAATTCAACAAAGTAATTGATAAGGTAAGGTCCTACATAAGATGCTCCTGCACTAGTGATGGCAAACAGCGCATTGATAGCTGCTTTCTTCCTTGCAAAGATGTACATTGCCTTGTAGAGTGATGGTATATCACTCCCATCTCTTTCCTTTATGAGCTTTAGGCATTGATCGAAGTCCTGAGATAGAAAAGCTGCAGAATCCTTGGTATCAACATCCGGGACTTCATCTTGGTCAAGTGGCTTCTTGAATCCAAACTCAAACAGCGGGTTAAGCCAAGAGAAGGTGACAAGCTGGATGAAGGTGGCTTTTCCATAAGGATTTTCTCTCTTCACTTTTGAACTCTTATCTCTTATCCCATTCAGAAGGGGAGCAACAATGTCGTCCTCTGTTGTTGTAAGAGTTACGGCTGCCTTACCTCGGATGGATAGAATAAGAAGACAGAATGAAGCTGCAAGATTGATCATATCATCATATTCTTGCAACCGAAGTTGATCATGGTTTGTTACCAGGCAATGAGCATCAATCATCGCACGAGCAAGACATAAAAGAAAACTAGATGTCCACCAGAATCTCAAGATCCATGGAAACTTGATTAAACTCCTGCTTCGTATCCTGTAAAGGACAATCAGTGTAATTTTCCATGATATCACCTGCATCAACCTTGATGAAAGAACTGAGACTTCTATTCCACACCGGCTGTGTTTCCATGTCAGCAATGTCACAACTTGAGTAATTAGCATTAAGATGGAACAGATGATGCTGATTCTGTAGGAGAGCCCATATTTTCCATCTGTTGGGTATTTTTCTACATCTCTCGGATTCTTTCTTATTTTTCTGAAATAATCTAAATTATTTCTTATGCAGGAAAGCAACAAAATCGCCAAGAATCCGAGTTGCATGATTATACTGGCATCTTCCCAGTGGCATGGGGAGATCATCTCTGGCCATGCTAAATCTGTCAGGGATCAACAGTACCACAAATGAAACTCAAACAGGTACTTGTAACAATATCAAATTATTTTTCGATGCTTCATATTTTCTGTGCTCTACTTATTAGATTTTTCTTGATTACTCCTATAGTCCTATGAATTGCTAACTGTATACAATGCTTGAAATGATTTTAATATAATATGTAACCTGTTATAGATAGAAACTGAATCAGATTCCTATCAACTATAGTCCCAACTGATCCTGAACCATTTTTAAAAACTTTATTTGAAATCATGATCAAATCTAAAGAACGTGCTGAAAAAGATAACTTTATCTCAGTTTTGTTTTCACCCCTCTTAATCAGCATGTTTTCTCTCTATTTCTTTCCTATATTATATAGGATGCCTCCAAACTCCTGTTTTACTTCTTGGATTTTTATGAGGTCACCTCAGAGTACCCCATCAATTTAAGTATTTCGTTTATTTCTTTTACTACTTTCACCTCCCAACATCTTAAAGAGTCTGATTGAACAAATATATCCAAGAATAGCAAAAGGTGGGCTCAGTTCTTGCCATTTGAGTATGATAAGCTAGATCACCTTTAGTTTATTAACAGAACCCTAATTCTGTACATGTTCTCTTCTTGGTATAACAAATCTTATCAAACATGACACGGAATTTATACAAGACAAAAAGAGGCAGCCCTATTTTAGTTCAGTTGTGCTACGCCACACACATCTTCATCTTCTGTTTTTCATATTTTTGGACCATACTTTATCACAACAATGTGTGTAAAATGTGTCATCATCGTCACAAACATAGCAAATTAGCATAATCTTGTATGTCATTTTCTGTCATGTAATGTTATAAAAGTCTAGTCTGAATCATAATGGTAATATTCCATTTGTATTCTCTTAACAGAAAAGATCCCAACAGGGAAAATGTTTATAGTAACATCATAATAAGGTGAGTTTCTATCCTCATTTTTTTTATAAAGATGTCACATCAGTATTGGAAGTACATGGAATACATCATTTAAACACCATGGATGAAAAGTTCCAGATTTGTTTTATCCGGAAAGCTTAAATTTAGAATATAGATCGAGTCGAAGGGGAAAGCAGAACCTTGATTTTTGTATCTATTACAAAATGAAATTTGCTTCCCATAAGAGCTTCAGTAGGAAGATAAAATGTCAAATAAGTTTGACTCAGACAGTTGAAATTCATGCATACTGCTCCTAGACAAGAATGAGATTTAGAGATGAACATAAATTAACATATATACTTCATGTTCACATCATAAACTGAAATGAGTGTACATGTTAAAAGAAAAAACAGAAACACACTTATCTCCTTGACAGTGCGTGCAGTGTGTGCGCGCGCGCATGCATGGTGTGGACGATGAGAGAGAACTAAGGAGACTTACTTGTTACACTGCTGAAAATTCGTCCATTCACCACCATCTCTCTCTCTCTCTCTCTCTCCTGCCCTTTTCCTCCCTTGCGAGAGTTGGAGAAGTGATTGCAAAATATGTGGTTGAGAAAGTAGAAACTTTCTCTTTTCTGTTTTCCTTTTTTATATAGATGAATCAGTGTGTGTGTGAGAGTGAAGGAAAGTAAAACAAAGTGCAAAGCAAACCGCCTCCCTTGATAGTATAGTATAGAGACGTGAATGATTGTAAGGTTGTAATCGGCGAAGATAGTGATATTAGGGGAGAAGACACACCGAAAACCCTCCTTGTATATACATAAACACCAGTATTTTTAATATATATCCCCTCAAAATATATATAGTATACTACTTAATTCAATTGTATGTCTGCCGACTGCGAGTGTCTTTTGGAATGTCGTCTTCATCAGTCACGTGAGGACGTGAAGTGAATTTCGGAAGAGTCTTTTTTATTTTCACTTAACAGTTTGTAATTAACTTTTGACCAACTGTGGTGATTGTTTTTAGGCATTCGTGATTATCTTTTAGGAATATCAAAGGCATAGATATTATATATACATCTCTTTGAAGATCCAAAAAACCTAAAGAAGTATATCTGTACGAGCAATTCTTTCGGAGGAGTCGTTTTCCATGATGTAGTTGCTGACAGGTATGCAAATTTTATGTATATTAGTATCAATTATCACCCTCTGCGAAAAAAAGACATAATGCGATCGATTGCTAATTTTTGTTAGGGATAATAAGTCTTACAAATCATTAAGTTTGGGCCTATGATATTATTTTCCACGAATTCTAAAAGTGTTCTATAAAATTACTAGTATATATATAGTGCAATTTTCCTGAAACAATTCAATAGTAGTGGAGTAGTATTATTTTTCAGGGTAAATTGAACCTAGGTGGCTGGCTCTACTTTATTTTGTAGGCCACTTTTAAAATTCATGAAAAATATAAAAAAAATGACCTAAAGTTTATGATTTTTAAGACTATTAAAGTTTTTTTTTTATATAGAAAAAGTTGTCTAACCTTTCAAAAATCCAGGTGGTTGATCCGCATGAATTTTCCCTGGTTTTATAGACTTGTTTGGTTTTGATCATATATTGCTTGAATTGAGCTTGATAATGTCTATATTCCTTTATTTTGGTAATTCGACATTTTATTGAGGATTGTGTAGAAAATAGGTGTAAAACGCAAAGTGCATAAGTTTAGGTGGAAATGTGGAACCGAAGGAATCCAATGACTGGTTGAGTGACTATTGACTTCACACGAAAGCCAACCTGATACGGGAACACACCCGACAACAATCACAGAAGCGCAAGGGGACGAAGTGAGACGGGAGGAAGGCTGCGAGGTACCGAGAGCAGAGGAGAATCAGTTGGTGTTTGAAACGGCAGGGGAAGAAAGAGCGCCAGCGGCAGTGCCGAGCAGGAGCGACCGGCCACGACGGGAGTCGAGACCTCCAGTGAAGTATGGAGACTTCGTGGTCGCACGGAATAAGCGTTGAAGATTCAGACGTGGAGAGTTATTTTGCTTTCTTTAATATTAGTATTTATTTTGGATGTTGCTATTTCATTATTTGGACCGATTTAATTAAAGTTTAGAGTCGAGCCCAATAAGCTCCTTTCCGGGTTTTCTTGGTGATTCTTTCCCGGATCGCAAAAGAGAGTCGAATCATCTAGGGTCCTTAGATTATAAAAGGGGATTGTGTTATGAATTGTTCATCAAGAAATAACATATTTTTCCTACTTCTCGTTGTTTTACTTTCCGTCAACCCTAATATTGGAGCTGATCGCGGGGCAAGCCCGTGACGTCCACGTTATCCATCCCGTCGTCGACTGCTCGTCGCCGACGAATCCGCGTTGAGGGAGTCTTCTCTTAACAACTGGTGCTTCCATTGTTGAACTCATGACAGGTTCTCAGTCCGGAGTTGCGCGATCGGAGATTATGTGTTCCTTGCCGGTGGTGACCAGCCCGGTAGGACGATTCTTGTCGATACGGGCAGCTCCCATGACTTTTTACACCCGCGAATTGCGGAGAAGCTGAAACTACCGCTGACTGCAGTGCGGCCATTCCGAGTCTACGTGGGTAATGGGGCGTCGTTGGTGTGTTCTTTTGCTAGCGTGGCAACGGAATTGTTTATTCATTAGGAGAAGTTTATTGTCACGTTGCATATTCTGCCCGTCCATGGTTTGGATGTAGTATTGGGGTTATCATGGTTGCACTCTCTTAGACGGGTCACCAACGACTTTGTTAAAGGCACTATCGAGTTCTTAAGAGATGATGTCCCAGTTTGCTTGAAGGTGGCACCTTCCGTGCCTCGAGAGGTTTCTACCAGCGCCGCTGCCTCGCTGCTCCGTTTGAGGGGGGAGGCTCATGTGTTTGAAGTGTTACAGTTGGCGCCAGATCTGGGTACGACCGAGGATGCGATGGTTTTTCCCTCTGATTTGTCACCTCCGGTGTTGAGTGTGTTGGAACAACATCGCGTGGTTTTTCAGCTCCCGTCGGGAATGCCGCCAGCGCGGCCATTTGACCATAGGATTCACCTACTGCCTAATTCGAAGCCTGTTAATGTCAGGCCTTACAGGTACCCTTACTTTCAAAAGACAGAGATAGAGCGGCAAGTGAAGGAAATGCTAGACGCAGGCATAATCAGGAGGAGCCAGAGTCCTTTCTCGTCACCAGTGCTACTTATCCGGAAGAAGGATGGGTCGTTTCGTTTCTGTATCGACTACAGGGCTTTAAATGCAGCGACGGTGCCAGACCACTTCCCCATTCCTACGACGGATGAGTTATTTGATAAACTCGGGGCTGCCCGGGTATTCACAAAGCTAGATCTCCGGGCAGGTTATCACCAAATCCGGATGAACTCTGAGGATGTGTTCAAGACAGCTTTCAGAACATATGATGGTCACTTTGAATTTCTAGTAATGCCGTTTGGGCTTACAAATGCACCATCGACATTTCAGGCAGCTATGAATGATATATTTCGACCTCTTCTTCGCCAGTCAGTCATTGTTTTCTTCGATGACATCTTAATTTACAGCCCGACATTGGAGAGACACACGGAACACTTGCATGAGGTGCTCTCTATCCTACAGGCCCATAGCTTCTTTGTGAAATTATCAAAGTGCACTTTTTGCTGCTCTACGGTGGATTACTTGGGCCACTTGATCGAGGCTGGACAGCTGAAACCCGACCCAAGCAAGATAGAGGCGATGGTGGCTTGGCCAAAGCCCACGACAGTCAAGCAATTGCGTGGTTTTTTGGGATTAACAGGGTATTATCGACGGTTTATCGCAGGGTATGCATCCATCGCGGCTCCCCTTACGGAGTTGCTTAAAAAGGACGCTTTCGCGTGGTCGCCCTTGGCGGATGACAGTTTTGGACGGTTGAAGGAGGCCATGACATCAGCCCCAGTTTTGCGCTTGCCGGATTTCTCTAAGGTGTTTTATGTAGAGACTGATGCTTCGGATTTTGGAGTGGGCGCGGTGTTGTTGCAGGATGGCCACCCATTGGCGTTCTTCAGCAAGAAACTTGGTCCTCGACGTCGTGTGACATCGACCTACCACAAAGAATTATATGCCATCGTGGAGGCGGTGCAGAAATGGAGACAATATTTGTTGGGGCGCGAATTCGTGATTAGGAGTGACCAAAAGAGTCTGAAAGACTTGTTGCACCAGATAATTCAGACACCGGATCAGCAACTATACGTACGGAAGTTGATGGGGTACAAGTTCCGCATTGAATACAAGACAGGCGCCTCGAACAAGGTGGCAGATGCGTTGTCTCGGCGAGATATGGAAACCGAGCAGGCGGCGGCGGACGCAGCGGTGCTGGCGCTGGTATGTCACCCAAGTCCTCATATCATGGAATTATTGCGGGAAGAAAATCGAACCAAGGCGGATTTGTTGAATCTCCACACCGACGTCGCGAGCGGGGTGGCGAAACCGGGCTTCTCGGTTGCTGATGGGCTGATCTACTTTGGCCGAAGGATTGTAGTGGCGGAGGACTCTGCGGCAAAGGGAGCGTTGTTATATGAGCACCATAGCACACCTTTGGCAGGTCACCCCGGGGTGGATAGGACTTTCCGACGCCTAGCGGCACAATTTTTCTGGACTACGATGCGCAGGGACGTCAAGCGCTTCGTGAACTCGTGTTTTGTGTGCCAAACTACCAAGTATTCGACACAAAAGCCTGCGGGTCTTCTGCAGCCTTTGTCTGTCCCGTCGCAGGTCTGGGAGGATGTTTCCATGGACTTCATCACGAGTTTACCGCAGTCGAGGGGTTATACAACTATTTTGGTTGCAGTCGACAGATTATCTAAGTACGCCCACTTTGCCCCCCTTCCGTCGAAATTTGATGCGTGGAGAGTGGCAAACCTTTTCATTAACACGGTGGTCAAACATCATGGATTTCCTAAGACACTCGTTTCAGATCGAGATCCTTTGTTTCTCAATGAGGTTTGGGAGCATATGTTGAAGTTGAGTGGGACCAAGCAGCATTTCACGACCGCTTATCATCCCCAATCTGATGGGCAGACTGAGGTTCGGAATCGCGGCCTAGAACAATACTTGAGGGCATTTGTGGCTGATCGTCCTGCGAAGTGGGCAAACTTTCTGCCTTGGGCGGAACTAGCACTAAATTGTTTCTATCACGAGGGGTTGGGGACCTCCCCTTATCACGCGTTGTACGGCCGCGAACCTCCGGCTTTGATAGCTTCACCGCCTTCCGCAGCTACTCCGCCGGACGTGGCAAAGGACATTATTCAGAGGGGGGAGTTGATCATGGAGTTACGCCGAAACTTGGAAAAGGCACAGAACCGGATGCGCGCGGCAGCGAACCGCCATCGAAGGCACCTGGAATTTGAGGTGGGCGAGCTGGTACTCCTCAAGTTACAGCCGTACCGACAACACTCGGTTGCGCGGCCGGTGTCGGCAAAGTTGGCTCGCCGATTCTATGGCCCGTTTGAGGTCCTTGAATGTATTGGACAGGTAGCATATCGCCTGAAGTTGCCGGATGGTAGTCGGATTCATAATGTCTTTCATGTGAGCCTGTTGAAACCGTTTGTGGAAGGCTCATCGCAGGTGACGTCGGACTTTCCGATGGTGTTCGCGAGGGGATAGTCTATTGCCCAACCGGTGAAGTTACTGGAGCGTCGTGTGGTGTGGAAGAGCGGAGAGGCGCAGGAAGAATGTCAGGTGCAATGGAATGATGATGCGGGAGCTGCGCCGACGTGGGAGCCACTCACGGTCGTGGAGAAGCATTTTCCGTACCTCCTTGGGGACAAGGAGTCACTTATGGAGGGGGGAGTTGATACGGGAACACACCCGACAACAATCACAGAAGCGCAAGGGGACGAAGTGAGACGGGAGGAAGGCTGCGAGGTACCGAGAGCAGAGGAGAATCAGTTGGTGTTTGAAACGGCAGGGGAAGAAAGAGCGCCAGCGGCAGTGCCGAGCAGGAGCGACCGGCCACGACGGGAGTCGAGACCTCCAGTGAAGTATGGAGACTTCGTGGTCGCACGGAAGAAGCGTTGAAGAGTTATTTTGCTTTCTTTAATATTAGTATTTATTTTGGATGTTGCTATTTCATTATTTGGACCGATTTAATTAAAGTTTAGAGTCGAGCCCAATAAGCTCCTTTCCGGGTTTTCTTGGTGATTCTTTCCCGGATCGCAAAAGAGAGTCGAATCATCTAGGGTCCTTAGATTATAAAAGGGGATTGTGTTATGAATTGTTCATCAAGAAATAACATATTTTTCCTACTTCTCGTTGTTTTACTTTCCGTCAACCCTAATATTGGAGCTGATCGCGGGGCAAGCCCGTGACGTCCACGTTATCCATCCCGTCGTCGACTGCTCGTCGCCGACGAATCCGCGTTGAGGGAGTCTTCTCTTAACACAACCCAACCCAGCATGAAACGTTTGATGAAACAGAATACAACCAGCAACCCGTTGGATTGTTGAGGCTCTTCATAAAAATCTTGATTTCTTGATTTTGGTTACTATAGAGTATATTTCTGAATTCATTTTCTAGTTCTATTATATATCAAGATAGAGTAACAATTAAGAGTGAGCCTAACCAATATGCGGACGGAAGTATATGAAGAGACTTTAACTTCTATTGAGATAAATAAAGTCACTAATGGCATAACAAGCTTTTTCCCCAATGCCATATAAAGAATAATGAAGCATAGACTTTACTTTAATTACGAGGGGTCTATTAAATTATATTACAAAATATTCACACAAATTGTTTACGTATCCTCCAAATTAAGAAATGTAAGGTGTAACAAGAAAAGTCACTAAAAAGTAAGTATTGTGGGGGATTTATGGCCTAATCATCCCACTATTAAATGTTTGCTAAAATACAGTGAAACTTTGGAAAGGCTTGGCTCGAGGCTAGTCGCTTGTTTGTGACATTACTTGTTTAACCACAATAATCGATCAATCACCAAATTTGTCTCAGCTTTATAAGGAAACTAAAGCACTGAATCAATGATGAGAGGGTTGAGATCAAGCCTTCCACGTCATAATCCAAAGCCTGGATATTTCAGCTCAACCCACTTTCCCATTTTCATAGATTTGAAGACATATTTAACATTTTTTTAGGTCGGGTTATTCAAACTGATATGTTAATGTCTTAATGCATGATTTTGAATTTAAATATATTATGACAGGGGTACGTTAGGGTGACACCACTTTTAAAGTGACAACGTGACAATAAGTAATAAACAATATGCAATACATATGCAAGCAATATGCGATACATATGCAAGCAATTCGGTATATAGTTCCAAGCAATATGAGCTACGAGATCAAAGCACTATGGTGACACCATAGTTAAAATAACAATCTGGGCAAGCATTCTATGATACATAGGCAAGCATTCTGCGATACATAGGCAATCAACTCGGCATATGATTTCAAGCAATATGTGATATGAAATCAAAGATAATCAAGCAATCTATGATACACAGGCAAGCAAATCTGCCACGTGGCAGGCTAAGGTTGAATCTGCTCCTAAATCTAACGGTTGCCTTTGGTGGTACAGTGTCATCTTAAATGATGTTGTCATTTTAACACAAACCTATTATAATATCTAGACATAATGAAATGATATACATATGAGCACCTTATATAAGCATCTCCCTCAGTTTGAGTGTTTAGTAACTGTTTGCTTTGTTTTATATATTAAATTTGATTGTAATAATTAAAAAATGTTATTAGCATTTTTTATTTTATCAAAATTCATACAAATTCAAGTTAGAATTGATTTTTTATTTTATGAATTTTATATAATAAAAAATATCAATAATATTTTAAATTTATTAAAGTCAAACTAAATACATAAAATAAAACAAACAATGTTAAAATCGTCTATCATTTATCTTGCTCGTGATAGTAGGATATGCCACTACCATGCACTCAAAAACCAGTAGCTGATAATATGAACAATCAATATACTATAAACTTGTGATCATTGCACGGCGATAATTCTGTTTTTATCTTTACTTTAACATCAATTATATAAAGAGTAATAGCATTAGGTAATGAAACTGACTATATAACATGATTAACAATCATAAATGTAAAGGCCACGTACTCTTTCTCATAAAAATATAAATACTGTCATTTTGAAAATGAATTATGAAAGGAATTTTGTAAAAAAGTGATTGAAGTATTATGAGTGAAGAATGAGACTCAACAGAAAAAAAATTCTAAATAGAAATTATTATTTTTATGAGAAATTTAAAATAGTCTATGTTGTCGATTTTTGTAGGATGAATAATACTAATAGATTGTTATTACACTTTAAATGGCGACTATGATTTTCTTTTGCCATAAAGGAAGGGAAATTCGTAAGTTTAAGTAAGAAAGATGACAGATAATAAAGTTAAAATAATACCTATGATTTCTGATGGAATGCAAAATGATTAAAACTCAAATAAGAATAAGGTTCCAATAATAATTTTGTGAGTTTAGCTGAAAATGTGGAGTAATAAAATTAAAAGATGTGTTCCCAAATTATAAAGAGTCGTGCCCAAGCATTGAATTTGGTGGGAAATCAATATCTGAGAATATAAATCTGATAACTCAAGAGTGAAACTTGGCGTGCCTAAATTAATCAGGACCGTTGATCATGAGCCATTTGAATTTGAAGTATTGTTTTGTTAATTTACTCAGAGCCGCTATTGAAAATAATCTCGGATTACAATTTTCAAAAAATAAAAAAAATAGAATGCAAATACTTACATAGGGATGTATTCATTTCCTTTTTATATCTTTTGTTCTTTGTTCTTTTTAATCTCAACCCCACGATTTTGTCATCCGACGGTTAGATTGATGCCACGTGTCATTTAATAATGCAGATTTTCAGTTGAATAATGCACACCGACTAATAATGCACCATTATAGTGTAATAATGCAGATTTTCAATTGAATAATGCTCACCGACTAATAATGCACCATTATAGTGTAATAATGCAGATCATCTGGACCGTTGATGAATGAGATCTAACGTCCCATATTAAGAAGAATAAAGGATCTAAGGGATGAATAGGAGAATAACGCTAACATATATACATATGGAATATGATAATTTACGTTAGATAGGAAAACTGCAACATAGTGCTATCTATATAAATGGTCATTATATGTCACTTGTATTAAATTGAACTCGACTAATACTATCATTTTTTGTAGCACGTTACGAATTCCAGACCTTCTTATCACATCACTCATCAATGGAAATAACTAATACTAATATTTGTCTTTTTAATCAAATAGGTTAACTTATTTTATCTTTGGCACGAAAGAAAAATCAAGTAATTTTGAAGATAAATGAACATAAAAGTAGTAATTACATTAATAAAAAGAGAATATTAGTAATGGAAACGATCCATTATTATGCATATTAGTTCACGTGGAAATTATTCATAGGCATGGCATACTCTATACTTATTATCTTATTTTATGTATATAAATCTCTATGATTTAGCACTTTATGATGATGCTGTAATTCATATGGACAAGAGGAATGGCAGCATGATTAATTAAACCCTTATATACTGAAACACCGCTAATTACCTTAGATTTCTCTTTTTTATTGGAAAACAAAAGTTACAATTCAATTTATCATATTTTTAAAATTTACATACTTATATACTCCCTTTGCCATTCAAGTTGATTATATTGTGAATGATATAAAATTTAGTATGAGATACGCCATTCAAGAGACAAGAAAACTTGGCCCTAGGTTTATTTCTATGCTTTTGTGAATTTATTTTGATTGTTCTAAATTTCTCACTTTCTTATAAATAGTTTGAGTCTTTCTTTTTATAAAATAGATTATACTTATTAAAGTAAAAAGGAAAAATATAATTTTAGATGAGAGAAAAAAAATTATTTAAAATAGAAAATGGCACTTAAGTGGGATGCACTAAAAATGAAATATGAATACTTTGAATGAGACGAATGTGAATATAACGGGGTGTCCAAAATAAACTATGCAGTCTAGAATGTCGAACTTTTTAATAATAAGGGGAAAACTCTAGATCCCATGGAAAGTCTTTATCATTTGCATGCTTTAAAAAAATAAATATGTTAAATATTGCATTTTAAAATTATACATTTGTAGAACCTCTTCTCTTTAAACAAAAAAAAACTCTTCTTTTTAAATAAGTGTAAATACCAATTTAAATCTTTTAATTATAATTATATATCTAGTCTAAAAATATCCGGAACTATTGCTCATTTCGATCCAAGACCCAAATTATTAAGCTTGTAACACTATTGTACGAGTTTTTAGTTGCATTTTAAACAAATGAAAATTTCAATAACATAAGTCCAAAAAGGTTAGAACAAACTACCTATTGTTATCTAAAAATTGGTGGAGATTTGCAATCATAATTGAACAAATTCCAAATTATCCCAAATTAAAAATGTAAAACTCAGCAAAAATTGACAATACTTTTTAAACTGACTAAGCAAAAAGATTGGTAAAATCAAATGAAATCCACCCAATTTATTTATATATTCCAGTGCAAAAAAAACATCGTTTGTAAAGTGTAATTATCAAGTAAAAACGTTCCGTCGAAAAAAACCACTACTTTGGATATATATTAGTACTACAATTTAAATAATTTGAGCATTTGATTGGCACTATACATATTTTGTAAGTTAGATATGACAGACAAATTGCTGATAAGCTCATACTGTATATAAAATAGTAGATGAGATCTGTATACGATAACATCATATCTCAATCATTCATAAATTATTGGACACATTAAAAATTCGAGATAAACGAATTAACCCAAATAAATTTGGGTATGTTCAATTTTTTTAAATTTTTTTAATAATATGATTATATTATTTTGTAGAAAAAAAATATAAAGTTACATGTTCTAGTAGAAAATATAAATTAAAATACTACTTTGGGGCATAAAACATATTAGTGTACCTGTCCATTTCATGTATTCAAGAACATGCATTTTTTTTATAATAGTATATCTCAATAAACGATTAAGCTAGATTTTCCAGTGTAGGAGAAATGCCGTAACACCATCTCTCCATAAAAATTGAGTTTTCTCTTCTATCAAAATACCATTATTTCAAATTTATAGTATGACAAATGAACGTTAAGAGAAATGAAAGTGATATGTATATGTAGCATATCATTTCTCTGAATTGTTAATTTATTTTAGTATACATACATTACCATTATTTATAGTAATATAGTTAATGAAAGTGAATTAATGTTCTTTTCACCTTTTGTGCTATTTCTTACTTTTCTTTTTATTCGGTAACGTATCCATCAAAGAGAAAAGTTGTGAGCTTTTACTGTTTTTTTTTAATATTACTCCATATATATAAAAACAATAGTATTATATTGGCTATTCTTGTATATGGGTGCTCATTTATTTTATAAGTACTAGTAATTACTAACAAATTAGGGTGGTGGGTTCACAAACCTACCATGACTACTCGAATTTATAGAATGCAAATGATTCTCTCAAATGCATTGTGAATTATTGCAACAAGCATTGTGAATTATTGTAGTTGTACAAAAAGTGGTTCCAGCATTTGAATAATTCGTATTAAATTATTGCACGTGCATATCTAGTTAGTATAAAATAAATTATGAGTACTATTTTTTCAGGTTGAAAAATAAATCCCACAATAATCACAAAATTATGATCCAAACTAAACCAATACGTACCCTAGCTAGACAAAACAATCCACACTTTGGTAGGACTTGAGATCTCGAGCAACAAAACAGACCATAAAATGTACTCCCAATTTATTAACCATAAACTCAAATTTAAGTCATCGAAAAAGAATTAATTCGGGCTTATATCCCTATCCATGCTTGCCCTAGTTATTACCCTACCTTTTTAAGTAGCTTTATTAGAGCATCTGCAACGGTGGCGCTGCTCGCCACCGCCGTCCGCGCCGCTGGCACGGACGCCACCCGCCGCCGCTGCGCTCACGCCGCTGGCACGGCGCTGCTCGATGCGCCGCTGGCACGGCGCTGCTCGATGCATCGAGCAGCGCCGTGCCAGCGAGCAGCTGACGTGGCGCGCCCTCATTCGTCAATGGCATAGCCGTTGGGTTTAAATAATTTTTTTTTAAAAAAATTGGTTTTTAATTAAAAAAACCGATAAAAAATAAAAAAAAATTCACTTCCCAAAAAAATTATATCCGTTTATAACCGTTTTTTCCCACTTTTTTAATTTTTTTTTAAATTTTTTTTACCCCAAAAATACACACTTTCATCTATAAATACCCCCAATTTCACTCCCAAAAATTCACATCAAACTACACAATTCTCATCATCATTCTCTCATCTCCATTCTCATCTTCAATCTCTCATCTCCATTCTCATCTTCAATCTCTCATACCCTACAACATCACTATGTCCGGCCAAGGCGATAACCCTACGGGCTTCCACGGTTGGAACCCCGAATGGTTCGGTTCACAACCGTTTCCTAGTCCGGAAACGGAATATTCGGCCCCTCCTCAAACCCAAGATTCGGCCGTTCCGGGTGGCTACCGTCCATACCCAATCGACGACCAAGGTGCCTCCGAAGGACGATACGGGTGGACACCGGAGCCTAGGCCGACCGCCCCCTCCCAACCTCCGCAAGCTCCTACTCGCGGCAGCGGTGTCCGCACACCGTACACGCCGGCGGAGATGGATAAATTGTTCAAGGCGTACTTCGAAATCTCCGAAGATGCGGCGGTTGGCACGAACCAATCGGGCGATCACTTTTGGTGGCGCGTATCTCGCCGGTACAATGCAAACCGGCCGCCGGGAACGATCGAGCGCAACGAGAGTATGGTGTGCAACTGCATCGGCCGAGCCAACGACGAAATTGGCAAGTTCAATGGCTATTTCCTCCAGGAGTCGCGGAATGCCGGGAGCGGCCGGAGCGAGGTCAACATCATCACTGCGGCGCTGAGCACATACCAATCCATGAACGGTAAGTCGTTCAAGTACCTCAACGTTTGGCAGGAAACGCGGTTCCACCCGAGGTATCTGGGAGGCGTAACATCCTCCTCTAGCGGCTCCTCCAAACGGTCAAGGACGGTATCCCTATCCGACTCCGGCTCCGAAGAAGTGGCTAGCCAACTCGCCGGAGCTAACTTGGGTAGCCCTGACGCCGGACCAAGCGGTTCCCAACGCCGACCGCAAGGAAGGAAGAAGGCGGCGGCCAGGCGCCGGCGCTCCGCGACTCCATCGGCCCCCGCCCCCGAACCCGCACCCTATGTTCCACCTCCACCCCCGAACAACTCGTTGTGGGCCCTTTTGGCCCAACTCAATATGGCCGATAGGTCAACTATGACCCCCACGCAACTTCAAATGCACGAGGGCATGATAGTGGGTCTCCAAAAACAATTGGGGTTGTTGCCGCCGGATGAGTAGTCTTCCTCGGGTAATATTAGCCAATAATTATGTAATTTTTAATTTTTAGTATTTTAATTATGTAATTTTTAATTTTTAGGATTTTAATTATGTCTTTTTTATTTTATTTGTATTTTGTAATATTTATTGTGATTTTTTAATGAATTTTAGTATTATGGAAATGTTTATGTTTAATTGAATATTAAATTAATTGTGTTCGTCCTTGCGGAAGAGCACAGTTGTGGGTGTTGTGCTCTTGCCAGAGAGCATGCATGAATAGTACTGCCCGGGTCCACAATCGTGCCACTGGCAAGAGCACGGTTGTGGATGCTCTTAAATCTTTTCTTTGATCGTGCTGGCATATATAATTACATCATAATCCACAAACCGTATCATACTCAAATTATTCATGGTCATTAATTATTCATAACTATTTTTTTTTCTTCCATTTTTATTCGTGAGATGTCTATATGATATAAGTCACATCACTTGACCGACATGAAAATTTTGAAAGAAAAAAAAAGACTGCAATTAATTATACTAATTGAATTTGAATGGGCAGCCCTCCACTACACCGTCACTCATGTATCTCTCTTTCTATAAGGAGTAATAGATTATCGATATATCTTCGTTGAATGTTTAACCTTGCCATAATTGGGAAATATATTACTGTATTTGTAAGAATAAGACATAGTATTACTTTTTAACTTGTTCAGTACGATCAATAACTATTAATCAAGAAAAACATAGTTTAAGCTAAGAATGATTTTTGTATATAAACTAAATCACTACATAAAAAGTTAAAAACCTGCCCATGGATGGAAATTAATTTATATTTTCTCTCATATTTTATTATATTTTCATAACTCACTAAATACAAATTTTCATAATTTTCATGCCAAAATGAAATATATCACTTGAATCACTAAACACAATGTTTTTTTTTAATTTTCATGCCAAAATTGAATGTATCACTTGATCGGGATGAAGAGAGTATTGATATAGCCACAACAAGATAATACTATACTTTTGAATAATAATAATAATAGAATAAAACAGAAAATATAAAACATTATATTCATGTGATGCCCACATGCATGGATGGTATTGGCAAGGAGCACTCATGACTCATCGCTTCCACCTTTGAATATTATTTACGCAGTCTGGCATGGGTGAGTTATTGACTTCATATCAACTAATTTAATTCCAACTTCCTCATAAGTAAATCCAGACTTGAGTCTATTTTCTTTTTTCTTTTTTCTTTCTTTTTTTCAAAATATAATGTACAATTTGAATATGAGGACATGTTTTTGTATATATTGTTAGAAACCACCCACAATTTTTTGGTGATGCTAATCAGTCGCCCCTGGTCTCAATTTAATAATTTATAGGAAAAACTCAAGTCTTGTACAGACGATACTCTAACTATTATGTAGCCTACGAGGGTAACATCGAAGATGCGCCTCATCAAGCCAACGATGATTACGGCCAAAGACCTCGTTAGCCGAAAGGCCAAAATGTCCGATAGTAATTCCAACAAGAACCACGTTTAACCTCCTATTATGTCTTATCTCACAGATTCCTATTAGAAAACGAAATTTGTCATTAAATGACTTGCGACTTTTGAAAGCAATTTCACGTTAGGCAAGTGTTTGATGTCGGGAATGAGCATTTATTAAATATAGACACCATTATAAATGAACATGTTAATAATCTCTCTCTACCAACTAAGTTAGTTGAATCGTATTCTTTTTTAGATGTCCCAATTAAATTGAGTCATTTCTTTTTTTGATAAAAATCTTTTTTATTCCATCACCTACTTTATTTTCTCTTTATCTTTCCTACTTTATTTCTCTCTTTTTTTTTTAACACAATTTCTTAATCTCCATGTCCAAAAGTTTTTACACAACTTAGTTGGAACAGAGGGAGAGTACCTTTCTATAATCACAACTTGTTTTTTTTTCCTCCTGCATCCCTTATTAATTGCAAACCAACTGCAATAACTAATGTTACGTACAGAGGTAATTGTCCTTGAATTGAAGAATCAGAATTCTTGGTTTGTGAAGATACTTTATTAGTATCGTGCTTCATTTTCTTTTCTGATTAATGTTGAACCTAAACTTGTGCCACACAGTGATAAAGGATGTACGGATTCTCAAAAAAGAGGAGCCATGGTTGTCCTCCTCGGACCGCGTATCTCACGAATGAATCAAAAAGTTGGACCTATAGTCAAATCATCTTTTTTTAATAATAGAACATGTTTCTAGAGTTCAATATTTAGTAATCGATATAATTAAATATTTATGTCAATTACTACATTTTTTAGCTATTCAATTATAGTACTCCAATAAGTAATGGGCTCTCCCACTGGCAATGTAATATGCATTCCAAAATGCCCATTGGCAATTCATTATGTCGGTTTTATGGTTAATCCAGAAACCGACCAATTATAACCGTTCAGTGGAACCGATTAATAAATTGGTTAACCATACCAGTCCTATGTGAAACTATCAATTTGTGGTTTAATTGGTTGATTACTGGTCATAACCGAAATCACAATTATAGCAATCCACAATTTGACCAGTGTAAAAACCAAAACAATTGAAGTTCACATGCAAATGCAAATGCAAATGCAAATGCAAATGCAAAATTAAATTAAAATTTGTGTATTTGAATTATGTTTTTCACGTACTTCCTCTCTAATAGATTGAATATATAGAATGACTATTATATGAAACACCCTCTTCTTACCTCCCCAAAACTTCAATTTTGTAGAAAATATCTTACTGCACTGTTGAATAGCATCAATCTTTAAAAGTGGTGTACTATTAGTTAGTTGCACACAATTAAATAAAGAAATAACTTCATATTTATTACTCTCATTGCTCCCTCTTTTATGTTTTTTGTTATAGATAAAATCACACGAATCAAGATATATGGTACAGAACAGATATGCGCTGCGATCCCTATTTAATTCTTGCTACCCTTTGTTAAAACAAATATAGTATACCTTGGGATGGGGAGTAAATTTCAGCGCAAATGGGCAGATTATCTTACATTATAAAATTTGTCTCGAGAATTTTTTATGTTGTTTCTTTTTCCTTTCAATAAATTGTTGACAGTGATATGTAAGAGCGCAGGGCTCGTTGATCCAAAGCTAGGTAAGAACCACCTTGCAAAAAAAGTCAAGATTGGATAAAATCACACCACTTCAATTACATAATTACATGTATCAATTATGATAAAATGTGTGACTAAGACTCCCTTAAGCAGTGTCTGATATCACTAATTTGTTGCAAGAATTGATTATGATGTATGATTCACAAGTAGTGATCTATTATCTAGGGACACCATTAGCCAACTCTAAATACTAAGGTCAATTAATATTAAAAACAATTAAGGGGGCACAGGAGAAATGCAGGCAGTTTGTCAATTGGGTGCAGCTTATGTCAAATTGGAAAGGAGAAACGAAGGAAGCAGCAAGAGATCAGAAATCTTTGCCTGAACTTGGATGTGAATGCCCAACCATAACTGTAGCCTACTGTTGACATTGTAAGCCGACACTCATCAATTTGGGCTGGTGAAACTCATAAATGCTCCACAGTTATCCACAGGAAAAACACACCATGCTACATTATCACACTTTGTAACAATTATACATCTAATATTAGGTCGCCAAATTTTTCTATGTTTGTCCAAGTGCTAATTTAGGAGACCAGGCATATAGTAAGACAGCTGCCCACCCCAGGTAGGTATTAGATGGGCTGGACTTAAATGTGATTAAGCTAGTATACCATTAGTAACACCATTATTTTGTTATATATATGTAATGCTCATTGTGCCAAAACTTTAAGTTGGAGAAGAAATCTGACCGGTTGAGGAAAAATGGCCAGCAAACCAGGGATTCTCACTGAGTGGCCTTGGACATGGCTTGGGGACTACAAGGTGGTTTTCTTCTCTTCTTGCATTTATCTGCATTGACGAAAAAGAAAAAGAAAGAATGTGTTATGCATTACCTTAACTTACGACATCAACTTGTTTAGAACAATGTTGAGTTTGCTCATTGTGTGTGTCGGCACATATCAGGCTCCTGCATTTTCACTTCTGTGCTTATTTGTGCTTCAGTTAGGTAGGTGATATTGTACCTAACTTTTTCAAGTTTTGATGCAGTACATTGTATTGGCTCCCTCGGTAGGACATTCAATATACTCGTACATGGTGAAAGGTGAAAATGAGAGAGATTTGTCAAATTTCTTGGTGTTACCTTTACTGTTGTGGAGGATGGTGCACAATCAAATGTGGATTTCACTCTCCCGTTACCGAACTGCAAAAGGGAATAACAGGATAGTAGACAAGAGCATTGAGTTCGAGCAAGTTGATAGAGAGAAAAACTGGTAATGTTCCTTTTACTCATCCAAACTGTCAATGGATAATTTTGAAACAACCTAACTAAGTATGAAAGTGACTCACAGGGATGACCAAATTATACTGAGTGGGCTTATGCTCTACACGGTGCCCTTGTTTTACGAGGCAGCTAAACATCTCCCCTGGTGGAGGACAGATGGGGTGATCTGGGCATTTCTGGTTCATGCTGGTCCAGTGGAGTTCCTGTATTACTGGCTGCATCGGGCATTGCACCACCACTTCCTTTACTCTCGATACCATTCCCACCATCACTCCTCCATTGTCACTGAGCCTATTACATGTAAGAAACCACACCTCAAAAATACACCTTTTGCAAGTGATGCACGCATCATAAAAGCATTCACATCAGTTCCATTTTTAAATCTCTACTTTCATCACATGTCATAAGAGGAACAAAATATGTTCAGATGCTTATAAAAAGGACCGACTAAATCAACCTCCGAGTTTCTTATATGATTTCATCATTCATGATTTAGAATGAATGCATATATGCTCCACTAAAGCTATAGCTTAGTATAATTTAACAAAAGGTAACTCTAAAATCACTCAGTGATTCAGCTCAATCATGTTAGAAGAGAATTATGCTCATGTTCCCCTCCCCATCCCCACCACCATTCATGATTTAGAATGAATGCATATATGCTCCACTAAAGCTATAGCTTAGTATAATTTAACAAAAGGTAACTCTAAAATCACTCAGTGATTCAGCTCAATCATGTTAGAAGAGAATTATGCTCATGTTCCCCTCCCCATCCCCACCACCCTCGTATAGTGTCTCCCAATTAATTAGTGATTGTAATAAGCAGTTAATGCATGGATATCAAGTTATTACTGTCTAATCCTTACTAACTCAAGAATTCCATTGTTTCTGTAGCTGTAATTCACCCATTCGCGGAGCACATTGCATACTTCTTTCTATTCTCACTGCCATTTTTCACAACTATCTACATGAAGAATATCTCCATTCTCTCTGCGACTTGTTATTTAACTTATATCGACTTCATGAACAACATGGGCCACTGCAACTTCGAGTGCATTCCAAAACAGCTCTTCTCAATATTTCTACCCCTCAAGTACCTCATGTACACGCCTTCGTAAGTATCTTGATCCATGACTTAATTTAATTTTTTTGAAGATATTCCTAGAAATATTCAGTTTAGTCCTTCAGCTTCCAATCTCCATGTACTTGTTAAGTGGGACCTAGTTTGGCTGAGAATACCAATCCAACTTTACGTTGATGATGACCCACTATCTGCCAAGATAAACGAATTTATATACTTGCTTCTAATTTGGTGACCAATTATATCTTCTGTTAGCTTCAGTCAACTTAGTATGTCATTTTGGCCTAATTAGTGATTCTTCTTTCGAGCTTTCCCTACACTGTCATGTTCAATCTTATCTTAGTCCACTGGTACATTATACTCCATAGTACTTATGATTATCACTGTATGATAGAAGTTCATGGCATAACTAGCAAGAAAAATTGCAACTGACATATGAAAATTATCTTAGTTCCTGCGTTAGAAGAGTTATCTGTGATGGTACTATTTAACTTTACATATTCATGATTATCCTTCCTTACCATAGCAGTTTCAATGCAGGGATATCATAGAAAAGATATTTGTGAAGATAAAATTGTCTTAATGAGCACTTATAATGTTCAAACAGCATGCGATAGTTCATTTCAGCTGACTGCATATTCTGTGAAACAGGTACCACTCGCTGCATCACACCCAATTCCGCACCAACTACTCACTTTTCATGCCATTTTATGATTATATATATGGTACCACGGACAAATCTACTGACTCATTATATGAAAGCTCACTCGTAAGGAAGGAGGAAGCACCTGATGTGGTGCATCTGACCCATCTCACAACGCCAGAATCCATATATCATCTCCGCCTAGGATTTGCACACTTGGCTTCTGACCCTCAGAAATCCAAATGGTACTTGTGGTTAATGTGGCCCGTCACTCTTTGGTCCATGTTCGTCACTTGGATCTACGGGCGCACATTCATTTTTGAGAGAAATGTCTTCAAACAGCTAAAACTGCAAACATGGGCCATTCCCAAATACAGCATTCAAGTAAAGAATACACTAATTTTGATTCTTATGTTGCAATGCAAAATGAAGTTTCCTAACATTTGTATCATGTTTCTGCAGTACTACATGAAATGGCAGAGAGAAGCAATAAATAGTATGATTGAGGATAGTATACTAGAAGCTGATGCTATGGACGTTCAGGTGTTGAGCCTAGGCCTACTGAATCAGGCAAGTAACAGAGTCACAACCGGATACTTTGTATCATAAACCTCATCAACTATCAATGTTCGTAATATTCTTACTCATGTGATGCAGGGCGAGGAGCTGAATAAAAATGGCGAACTGTTCCTAAAGAGGCACCCTCAGCTAAAAGTGAAGTTGGTAGACGGAAGTAGTTTAGCAATTGCAGTTGTACTAAATAGCCTTCCGAAAGGAATAACTGAGGTTGTCATTAGAGGCAACCTAACAAAGATTGCCTACTCCATTGTGGTTTCTTTATGCCAGGAAGGAATCCAGGTATGGATAATTGGATGATTGCATAAATGAAAGGATGAATATCTTATCAGTTAATTGACATCATATTCCTCGGCCTGCAACAGGTATATACCACATTGGAGGATGACTACAAAAAAATCAAATCAAAACTTACAAAAGAAGCCGGGGACAATTTGATCCTCTCTAAGCACAATGCCCCAAAGGTAGTTTTAATGAAAGTAATGTGTTTTTGTGTGATTCAGGCTTGTGCTTACAGAAATTGTGACTTGCACAGACATGGTTAGTGGGAGACAGTCTTAGTGAAGACTTACAGATGAGTGCACCCAAAGGAACATTATTCTTTCCCATTTCCCATTTTCCTCCAAAGAAAATGCGCAAAGACTGCTTCTATAACAGTACACCAGCAATGCTGGCTCCCAAGCATCTAGAAAATGTTGACTCTTGCGAGGTTAGGCACAATCCAAGTTTCCTATTAATTAATTTGTCAAGGACAATACCTAAACATCATCTTTTCCTTTGTATGTGAATGCACAGAATTGGTTGCCAAGACGAGTTATGAGTGCATGGCGTATAGCTGGAATACTACACGGTATGGAAGGGTGGGGTGTCCATGAGTGTGGAAACATGATGTTTGATATTGAGAAAATCTGGCGAGCCAGCCTTGACCACGGCTTCCGTCCCTTGACTAAGCCAAATCCACCAGGACCAGGGAAATGATTCAGACATTCTACATTTAAACTCTTATCTAAATAGAAATCTTCATGTCTACTCATACTAGTGCCTATGATTTAAACACTTATCTAAATACTCAGAATCAACCAACCATCACAAGGCCTTGTCACCTGTGATGCTAGAGCTTCAGAAAAACTCATGTCAAATTTTCGACATCAAAAATTTCAGAATGGATTACTCCAGTTATGTTGTGTACGGCTTGATTGGGTTTTTTTCATATCAATTTTCTTCAGAATTTCCTTCCAAACCTAAAATTGAAACAAAAACATCAAGGATGCGAAATAGGAATGTCCGCGAATCGAAAGCATGCATTCGGAAAACAAAAATCAAGTAGATAAGATGAGCAAACCGGAGATGACAGCCGACTCGAGATATTCCATCTTGATTTTGTGGAATTGCATCAAATCCGGGATAGATGGTGTCTTATGTCAATTTTTAACATACTAATCAGAAATTCTTTCCTTTTTTAGTTCAACCCTTATTAATAAGAGAAAATATTTTTCATATTATGAAATTTCTATCTCTATTTTTATTAATACATTTTTCTTTCAATCTCTTTTATAGTTTTACTAATTTTACATTAAAATTCATATTATTTCAAAAAATTATATTTTTAAAAACGAAAGTACTAATAAAATATTCACTTTATTTAAAATTTTACACAATCAAATTTGATTTACATAAATTTGAGAAACTAAATTATGTGTATAATTATTCAAAAAGATAAAAATAAATAAAATAATAATATTATTTTTATTGGGCTACTTGAACTCGACCAATCCAAAATTATTGGATTTCTAAGTTCCAACGAATCTACCAATAAAGACACAAATCCAATAAAATTTAATACAAAGTTATTAATCAATAAAGGGAAGAAAAATAAAGACTTCCTTTTGGGGTCAAATGTGATAGCGCGCAATCACCGATGACTACGTTGACTACCATCCACCCTCAGGCCATCCACAACGCTGTTCCTATACCGTTCCTATACCGTTCCTTAAACCACTATTTGAGGGCCCCACTGTACTTTTTTACTCCATTCCTTAACTAAGGAACGGAACCTGCAACCCTCCGTTCCTTAACTGTTCCTTAACCGTTCCTTAAATTACTATTCATTCAATTTCATTTTTTTTATTTCCAACCCAATTCAATTTAAATAAACACACTTTAAAAAACAAACACACTTTATTAAAAAACACACAACATTAAAAAAAATTACAACTTAAACGTAAAAAAATAAAAAGCACACAATTAAAATCCTAAAAAAATAAAAGTACACAATTTTAATAATTTCATCCGCCAAAATTTGCCCAAATGTGCTCAATTAGATCATGTTGGAGTTGGGTGTGGGCACTAGAGTCGCGTGTCCTTGCACGAATAGATAACCGTTCTTGTATAGACGGATGCGCTCCACTTCGAGGCGGACTACTTGCGGTTGAGCTTCCGGGGGATTCGTCGTCGAACCAATTTCCCGCCTCGGGTCCTTCGTCTTGGACAATCATGTTGTGCAAGATTATGCACGTATACATGATGTCGACCATGTTTTCCATGAACCACGTACGAGCCGGGGCTTTGATGATGTTGAAGCGCGCTTGGAGAACCCCGAACGCCCTCTCCACATCCTTGCGAGCAGCCTCCTGCTTCTGCGCAAAAAGAGTCTGCTTTGGGTTCGCAGACCCACTGCACGTCTTCACGAAGGTAGGCCACTTCGGGTAGATGCCATCGGCGAGATAGTACCCCATTTTATAAAGCCGGTTGTTGGCGACGAAGTTGATGGCCAGCGCTTTACCATCCAAAACTTCGGTCAAGAGGTCGGACTGGTGGAGCACGTTTACGTCGTTGTTCGACCCGGGGACCCCGAAGTACGCGTGCCAGATCCAAAGGCGGTAGTCGGCAACGGCCTCAAGTATAACGGTTGGGTGGGTGCCTTTGTGGCCGCTCGTGTAGGACCCCTTCCACGCCACCGGGCAATTCTTCCATTGCCAGTGCATGCAATCGACGCTGCCGAGCATCCCGGGGAATCCGTGCACTGTTTCGTGAAGGTTGAGCAGGAACTGACAATCGGTCGTGCTTGGCCTTCGGAGAAATTCGTCGGTGAAGGCTGCCCGGACGCCTTGGCAGAATTTGAGCAAGCACATTCGCCCAGTGCTTTCTCCGATGTGGAGGTATTCGTCGAACATGTCGGCCGTTTGTCCAGTCGCAAGCTGACGGATTGCTGCAGTACATTTCTGCAGCGTCGAGTGGCTGGGACGGCCGACCGCGTCGAACCCTTCCGGAAGAACTCTTCCTGGGCTGCCAAAGTATTCGCGATGTGGAGAAATAACGGTTTCCCCATGCGGAAACGGCGACGGAAGTACGTATCTCCCCAAACCGGGTTATCGCAGAAGTAGTCGCGTACTAACCTTGCGGCGGCTTCCTCCCGGTTACGATGGATGTACGTACGGGAGCGTCGTTGGGGCGGCGCGGCTTCTTCCGCCTCCCGTCGTCGATCTTCTTCAAGTGATTGTTCCAATATTTGACGCATTTGTTCATAAGGATCCATTAGTTTGATTAAATTTGGGAGAAGGAAAATATAGTTGATTTGAGATGAAAATTGGGGTGGAAATAGAGAGGAATAGATGTGTGTTTGTGATTGAAATGAGTATGAAATAGGAGTATTTATAGAGTAAATAAATAAAATAAAAATTAAAAAAATAATAAAAAACGGATATAAAAAAACGGTCTCATTACCGTTGCAAATTTTTTTTTTTTTTTTTATTAAATTCGAATTTAAAAAAAATGAATTATTGCGTCACCGGACGAAGCCCACTCGCGGGGCAGCGAGTGGGCTTCACGCGTCGAATGGGAGGCCGCCACGTCGCCTCGGCGCGTGGCGGAACGTTCCGTTCCGCGTTCCTCCAGAACGGAACGCGGCACGGCATAGGAATGACGACGACACGGAACGGCGACGGAACGCACCCCGCAACGCGTGCCGCCGCGGAACCGTTCCGCCGGAACGGCATAGGAACTGCAACGGCACAGCGTTGCGGGTGCCCTCACCAAGTATTCAATTCAACAATGATGAACTTTGTTTTACCATTTAAATTAATTTTTATTTACACGTGCAATAATTGAACACGAAGATATATTCCATACGAGTTCATCTTCTATTGCTTATAGCATTATAATCCAAAATCAAGACCAAATCTCCACCATTAAATTTCAAAATGAGTGAATGAGATTAATCTTACGAATTTCAATAAATAGTAGACAAAATATCAACAAAATGGTAAAATCGTCATTCTATTATCATATCATAATTTTAGTGTTTTTTTATATCAACGTAGTGTATTACAAATATCAACACAATGACATGAGTATTTCAACACAAGTACACGAAAATATCAAAACAGTTTTATTGAGATTTTACATGCATTATATTGAGATTTTAATGCATTATGTTGAGATTTCACATACATTATATTGAGATTTTTTTTATGTATTTGTTGATAAAAAATCTCCTAAACCCTAAAATCTGCTTATCAACATATACGAAAACTGAAATAAAAATCATCAAATTTCATCATTCGAACGTCGTCGGAACATATGCAATTGAAATCTTGTTAGAATCCTTATAAAATTACCTTTAAATTGATATATTTTTTGTGAAAAAATAATTTAAATCGAGTGAGTTACGCAAATTTAAAGTTTTGAAATAATTTTAATAAGAGATAATTGACATTAATACCCTTTAATTTTATTTAATAATTATTTAAATTTAAAATATGATCTACTTGGCATTATATCAACCATTAGATCTCCTAATCTAATGATTAAAAATTGATCTTAATTTTAGATTGTTAATTTGTTAGCAATTACCATACTAAATTCATCAGCATACAAAGATAAAAAAAAAATGAACATACATTAAGAGCATCCACAGTAGTGCGGATGTCCCGGCGGACATCCCCGCAGACATCACAAAAACACCTCATGCCACGTCATAAGGACTTCTCACTGCATTGTCACGTCATAAGGACTTCCCACTGCACTGCCACGTCATAAGGACTTCCCACTGCATAGTGGCGGACATCCCCAAGGACATCCCGACGGACTTCCCACAATAATAAAAATTCACAAATTCACAAATATGCAATTTACGGAATTAAAATTTCGACATGAATACGGGAAAAATGCAACAACTTCATTAAAAACAAAAAAAAACATACATAATCATCTAAAAAAAATTTACATAATTTTGAAACAAGAAAAATACAACCCCCTAGCTTCGACAAATGTGACCCCCGTCTCACTCCTCGTCTTCCCCGTCGCCAGTGCAACGAGCCGTATATATAGATTTATAAAAAAAATTAAAATTAAAAAATGGGAAGTCCGCGCCGGACGTCTGCGCGTCGCCGCAATGGCGGACGTCGGCACGGACATCCCGCGACGACCGCGCCCCTCCCGTGTCCGCAAGCCACGGGCGTGTCCGCCCCTCTCTGCTTCAGTACTGGACGTCCCGCGCGCCCTTCCCCCGAAGCCTCTCCGACGTCCACCGGGAAGGGCGGCATTGCGGATGCTCTAAGCAAGGATCCACATTCCAAAAGTTTCACCAGATTATGGCCAAAATCAGCAACTCTTTTCCCTTCCTCAAGAAAAGGTTCCTTCCAGAGGCCACCGTGTACGACCGAGATTCGCAGAGATGGTACTGTGCCATATGACTGAATGACATCCGTGGCGGACACAGCTACCGGGAATTGGTGGATTGCAGCCACAGTTACCACGCCGAGTGTACTGATGCGTACAAGTTGTACAACCCAACTCCCTCAAATGTTTTCTCTAAATAATGAGAATCGATTATTGTTATCCTCTCCTTTCCAATATGCAATGCTTCTCTTAGGTGACCACATGATTGTTTCTTTTCTACTTTCTCTTCTTTTTTTGTAATTTTATCATAATTTTAACTTGATTATTAATTCAACTATGGTCCACGAAACTTCTCTACATTATTCTCTTTCATACTTTACTTTCTCTCCACTTTAACTATTTATTATCATTTTTTCGCAGAAAATGAAAGTGCCTTATTTTTCGTGGACGGATGGAGTAATTTATATTAGCAACATGAAACCAAAAGAAAAACAGGGTTTGACCACATGATTGGCCACTGATGAACTATAACAATTGCATTACAATAAAGCCTCCTCTCAGAAATAATCAAAATCTTAACATTAACAAATGACACCATTAACATCTCAAACCACCTGCAAATGCAATAAGAAGATTTCAACTTACATTCAAGTATTTAACCTCATGAGTCAAAACAAAACATAAGCATCGTGTATATTCTCATGGGATCGAGACCCCCGATTCAATATCGCGTTCAACATGCAGTTCTGAAATGAACTACGAGACTGAAATAAAATGGCGTTACCTTTCACCATTTTTAAGCTTTTAAATTTTTGGTTGAAACAGACTGTCAACAAATGTAAAACTAGAATAGATAGTACCTATGCTGGAATCAAATGCAATAATAAGCAGTGTCTTCAAGCAGCAACCTGCAGCAACACACAGGATAAAAACAAATTCAGTTACGACTTCGTGCCTCACATATTTCCATAGTTCATTCATCATTGCCATATAGAATATTACATTGAAAGGATGGAAAATATTTGCATATGTCTACACTGGTCATGTGGTGTGAAATAACCCTAGACTGATACATTAAAGACTTGACTTTTGTTCTCTTTTGTTACATAGATAAGTAACACAAAACAAAAGCTCGATCAGATATATACATATTATTCTGCTACACAAAATACGCTAGCTAGCCTAAGGTCACGAAGGCAATAAGCATCGCATCCAACTGCATTTTGTTGCACCATTTCTAAATTTCTTTCTCCTCATACATCTCCCAAAAACATCACGGTGGTGTTTTACCTTATCATCCAGTGAGGCGAAGACTTCTTTGACTGCCTCAAAAACTTCTTCAACTGGTTTGGAAGCATCAATCTGAGTTAAAGGACATGTCAGTTTCCACACCAATGCATTTTGGCCTCTGAGTGCGAAGAGTGAAACAAATTACCTTTCGAACCTTGCCTTTGGAATCGTAGTATTCAATCACTGGAAGGCTAGATTGTGTATACACCTTAAATCTCTTCCTTATTGACTCAATGTTATCATCAGCTCTACCCTTAAATTAGATAGAAGAACTGATGATGAGAGAAGGTAAGGCTAAATAAATTTCAAAATCAAGACGAAGATTATTGAAAAGATCTTGCATTATAAGGCAGTGGCACATGAAGCAGCATGTGCTGCGTGCTACACAGGCAGTTTGTACAGTTTTACTTCATGTCAATTTTCTACATAATATTATTTAGAGAATATATTTATACTATCATCATGACCAATGTGAAGTTTAGAGGCATGCAACAAAAGTATGTATAACCTGGTTTCTATTCAGCACACGCTTCTCCATTTCCTCCTCCGGGCAATCGAAGAAAAGTACAAATTCAGGCTCAATTCCAGTCTGCCAAGACAGAAAGCCAGGACTTATGTCATATAACATGAAACAGCTGGTAGCTATTTGTTCTGTTCTTCTACTCAGACACAAATTGATCAAATAAAACTTTACAACATGCAGCATGAGAAATAAATGAATTTCATTAATTGCAATATCTTTTAGTATATTAAGACTAGAAGACACATATACCAAAAAAAACGGTTATTATGTCATGTACATTTGTGACAGCATACAAAACGTAGACCTATATACTGGTAACATTTGTGTGTGTGTGTGTGTGTGTAGCTATAAACAGGAAGAGTGAAAGGTAAGAAGACATACAACAGATTCAAATGCTGCACGATTCTCCTCATTACGAGGAAAGCCATCAATAAGAAATTTGTCATTTCCACTTTCCGCCATTGCCCGCAGGAGAAGTTTGACTGTTACCTCTGAGGGTACAATTTGCCCATCCTCGATCATGTTCTTAATCATTTCCCTGCAGATCATAAAATGAAGAGAAAATCCCATTGATAAGAGTGGATATGCATGTAAGAAGTGAAAATTACGGAGTATAAAAATTCTCCTTGGAGTTTAGTCGCAAAGTATTTGGTGAATAAAAGTTTAATTGCAAGACCCATGTAGCTATAGAATATAACAGGTGAGCAAAGATAATGCCTTATTTAAAAAATGGAGGTAGAGTTTTATGCCATTTTCGGTGTGTATATTTATACTATCATTATATGGAAATAGTGTTAAAATAATTTGTACCCATTTTCAGAACCGGAATTTTGCTCTGCTCGGAGAAGATCACCAGCACTAAGGTGAGTATAACCAAAATGTTGAACAATATTTGCACATTGTGTGCCTTTACCACTGCCAGGGCCACCTGCTCAAATTTAACGAGGAAAAGATTTAAATTGTGGGGAATGAGGTACACGAACAGCCATAGAAGTTAACAGCATAACTTCGACATACAAATTTTGTTGGCTTATGGATGATTACCTAACTTCTGAACAACATTACTGCAGCATAATCACTTAGAAAATAGAGAACTCACCTAGAACAAAAACTACAGTGGGCTTCTTATCTGGGATCGAGCTCCCATTTACTTCCTACACGAAATTAGCTCGCATCAATTGTAGAAGTGTCATCATATTTATATTATACCAATAGTACAAGTATCACAATGGCCACTTCTTATGAAAAATATTGTCGTATATGATAACAATTCCTCTAGTCAAGAATTGCACATGAACCATTACTGAACATTTACAAAAAAATAGATCCTTTCCTACACTCTAATTAGTGACCTTAGTATAACACCTACCATAGACATGATCTTGTACTAATTGCTATACAATATATAGCAATTTTGCAACTGAAATCTTTTAAGTGTTAGATTTTGAGCGTCGACTGACCATGAAAGTAATTGTCATCACTTTTCTCACAAGCCAATTATCTCTCTCCATCCATCAGTTACCACAAGAACATTGTTGGAACACAGGTCAACAAATGGGATTCAGCCAGATAGGTTATGCAGATGTGAATGTGTCCTAGCATGCAAAATTAGATGCAACGCTACTTTCCGTAAATCATTCTGGCTTGAGATTTCTTTATATATCTTTTTATGCTGTTCATGAAGCCAAAATCATAATTCATAGACCACCATACTTATGTTTTCTCTCTTAAAGATAAGAAATGCCTAGAGTATACGGCAACAAATAAAATTTATGGAGTTTAATACTCTTGCTAAAAACTTAATTCTGAAATACTTGGATGGAACTTAAAACCTCAAAAATGAAACAAATGGTTCTTGATATGCGTGTAATACATAAAACTATCACATTTACAAGTACATGTTTTTTAAGACGTTGTACTTTTAACATTAAAAACAGAGAATAACTTCACTGGGAATAAACAACAAAAAGTAGATAACATATCTGGAAATGAAATCGACTTATCGGTTTATAATTATCAGGCTAGAATGTATGGTGTATCCTAGAAATATATACATTGGAGCAGTTTGAATTAGAATTCATAATTCTTTATCTTGTATTAGGAACAGGAAAACTCCGGAATTAGGTTTCACAGATATAGCATCAAGTTTTTAATTTGAAAAAGAAATACTATTCAAGAAGAACAAAAACAAGGAATATCCAAATACATACATTGTTTGCAGCATCACCAATAGTCCCCATGCCTCAGAAGTGTCTACATGCAAGCACATATGTAACATACGGTCAGATGCATGGTTTTGTTTAGCATAAAAATCAATCAAATAAGAAGAATAGCATAGCTGTTGGATAATGATTCTATCTCTTTTAGTATATAAGTTTGGATAACCCTCCCCTCTTATAAGTCATTTTAGGAGGGTGAGTGGCTATTTCTACAATAGAAGACAGCCTCAAACAATCAATGAAGATAATTTCAGAGCTAAGAAAATTGACCAATGTATGTAACCATCGAAAACTTTATGTGATTTTTAAGTATAAAATTCAGAAAATATTTTCCGTTAAAACAGTGATCATATGTCATGGCATCACAGAGAAGTATGAAAACATGACACAGGTTGAAGGTTAAATAACGTTATCGCATGACCAAAGCAAAAGATGCAAATGACAAGGAACTCTTTTTTAGCAACAATTGCTAGTAATTACAGTAACATGAAAGCGAACCTCGTATAGATATGCTCAAAAGGATGCATGAAGGTCTTTGAGAAGATTACAAAAAGGAAATTCAATGATGAAAAGTTCAATCTCCAGAGCCTATTTTATAGTTTGAAGAGAAACACAATTCATTTTTTCATAAAACATATACCTAACTTTTTGTTGTACTAAAAGAAATGGGATTACAATCCAGACAACCATTTGCTACTAAATGCAGATTACATCTTATCCAAATAAAAAAAATTCCAATTTACACCAAGCAAAAACCGTGTCAATATAAAAATGATCAGATTCTTTTTTAATAAATGAACAGAATATGTAGAAATCCTAATACGAAGTAGTTAAGTTCAAGGATTACTAGATTACTTCGAAACAGCTAACCAAGTATAAAATATTTCATAAGGAATCAAATTTCATACTCACAAAACGAGCGATAAGAAAACAAACCAAAAAAATCGTATCTTTACAAAAGGGGAGGTCACGGAATTAACTTTCTGCACGACTCCTCACCAAAATTTAGACAAAGAAGATTAATGTAAAGTGGTTTGGATGAAGAAATTGAAGAGAATCTAGAGAATCAACTCTTGTCTCACCTTGATTTTGTGCAAAATTCCAAGATCGAGGGAAACTTGTGGAGAAGTGGAGATCAGCGGAGAGGACAAGCAGCTAAAAATCAATATGCTCTGTATTTATAGATAGAGACAGAGAGAAATGATCTTGATTTTCTGCTTTTCAATCTCTGTGATTTTTATATCCAAATAAAAGTCGGGTTTTGTCGCGTATTTTACTTTTACTCACGGATTAAACTAAATAATTTTATTACCAAGAGTCCAAGATTAGTTAGGTATGGTAATTAGTAAATAATGAAAAATAAATTCGACATTCTAATCATGGTGTATATAATGAGGAATGTCTCTTATTATTCAAATCATGAGAGGGATTATGCTATCCAATATAGCGAAAACAATGCAGTTTAATATGAGCTATATATTCTGTTCAGATTCGTCGAATTTTCACGACAGATGTAGGATTTAGCTCATTTTGGACTTGTTATTTATTATTGGTCATAACATTAATAATAGTACTAGCTTTTATATAAATTATTTTAAATACACTAACTTGTGTGGAATGATGCTCAATGCTCAATACTAATTTAATCTACTCTTTATGCAGCTAAATAAGTACTGCTAGGTTTTTATGCTATTTTAGTAGTACATCGACAAAAAATAATTATGTTTATGGATAAAGGCCTACAAATGTTTCCTTGTTATTTCAATTTATTAAGTTTTTTTTATTATACTAGTATGACTTACCATTTTCTCCACTCTCACATGAGAAAAAATTCCCATAGTCCATATATACCAACCACGTGACAATCCTATTTGGTATGTCTCACTAATAAAATCTTGCCAAATGGAAATATATAGCATACATGGCCAAATTATTATAATAGCATAATATGATGTTTTAAGGAAAATTTTATAATTCTCATATATAAAATGATTATAATATTGCACTAAAATAATTATCATATTGCACCACCAATTTATTAATCGAGACTGCTATTCTTATATATTGATATATAAAATATATATTATATTTATTTATTTTATGGGGATATTTATCTTTTTTATTGATATATACATAAAATTATACTATATTAGCAACGCACACAATAAGTTTAATATATGAATGACTATACAATGAAGTTCTATTTTTTTCAATTTAGCATTACACATAAACTGTATACTATGTTAGGTTAAAATATTGATTAAGATAGTTAATACTTAATAATAATAACATGATCTGATGGATTTTATAATTTTATACAATAGACAACTATTTAATAGGGTATTCAAATTAAGGATTACAATCCTATTTTATGCAATTAAAATAAGATTATCTTAATAAAGAAACATCAACACAAATCTTAGAAGATAAAACTTTAGTGGCATAAATATGTGGTCTTTAATTTATAGTTACTTAACTGTAAAAAATAATTATAAAATAATGAAGATAAAAATTAAAAATACATAAAGATATAACAATAAATTATAAATATAGTCAAGAATATATTTACTTTACTTAAAAAAGACCAGATTTTGATACATAGAAAATGATGTGATGAACTATAAAAAATGAATAAATATGTACACAGGGAAAAAAACAAAGAAAAAAAAGCATAATACAAAAGTGTGCTTAACTTTTTTAATTGAAATGAACAATTAATAATTTAATGTATTGTGTGTATATATAGCTGTATGTTATATATGGGAATTATAAAATTTTCTGTAAAACATCATATTATGCCATTATAATCATTTGGCCATGTATGCTATATATTTCCATTTGGCAAGATATTATTAGTGTGACATACCAGATAGGATTGCCATGTGGTATAAATGGACTAGGGAATTTTTTTCTCCTCGCACAGGGCATATTACTACTACTATAAATTAGTAGTGTCATTAGTCATTATCATTTATCATTAAGATGAGTCTCTTCCTCTATTCATATTATACTAACTATTTTTGTTGAAAAAACCATAGTGCAGCTTGTTGTTTAAGAATGGATGAAGTAATCAACAGTATAAAATAAATAATACTCCTCCAAGATTAAAATTAAAATTTAAACTATAAATTTATCTACTCCTACATATAACCATTCGATGAATTCCAATTGCATCAATTTATAAATATAGTAATAATACCATTATTTATGCTTTGATGAATTTGTCTAATAATGTAATAAAATATAACTTACAACCCTAGCTATGTGTTGAACCCAACCTAAGATAATTATTTATTTATTTAACTAACTATTAATTGGACAGATAAGTATTTAAGATAATTTTATTAGTATAATTATGCTTGATTTTATGTGTTTCATAATATCAAATAATTAGAAATGTCCATATATAATTGGAAAGAGGAAAAGAGAAAATCGCGTATATAGGCCACTTGGCCTTTAAAATAACGTAAATGTACTCATTTTGTTATCAATTCCATTTATGGGAAAAACGCCGATGAAGTTGGCGTGTTTATAAGTAAAAACGCCAATAGTATTGGCGTGTCTTTAGGCAAAAACGCCAACTATGTTGGCGTTTTACAATGGCACCGTATCTTGCTCGTATTTTTAACCAAAATACTTAAATTTGAACACGCCAATCTGGATGGCGTCTTTAAGATATAAAACGCCAAGGTCATTGGCGTGTTTAAATAAAAAATGCCAACCTGATCGGCGTTTTTTGGTTGAACCATATTTCTCAGATCTCCCCCAAAATCGCAGACCCTCGTCACATTCCCTCCCTCCCCAAAACACGAAAAACCTTCCCACAGCTGAAAAACGCGAAAACGCTTGCCTTGGTCGGGTCAACCCGGTGGTGGATTGAAGCGTGTAGATTTCTATTTTGGTTCATTTCTTCAAATATTAGTACTCGCAATCAGTTAGTATAGCTAATTTTTAACTCATTCTTCCAAACATTAGTCTACCAATATTTGATGGATTATTATGATAGTATATATTGTTGTGTAATTTATATAATTATTTGATGGATTGTTATAGTATTATAAATTGTATTGTAATTAATAGAAATATTTTGACCAATTGTTATGGTATTATATGTTGTAGTATATATTGTAGTGTACTGTAAAGAAATATTTTTAACCAATATTTGTGTTTGACATTAACGTAGGAAAATTTGGCAAAATTTTTCCCAAGTTAAAAACGCCAATTGGAGTGGCGTTTTATACAAAATCTTAGTGACATAAAAAGGCCAACTGGGAATGGCGTGTTTGTTCCTATCGTCGACCAATAAGTAATATAAAGAGTTCAAAATATCAATATGAATACGTGTAAAAAGAGGATTTATCAAATTGCTAATATAACGAGTTCAAATCAATGAAAAACCACCAATATCAATAGAAAGTATCAAATTAGTTTAATCATCTCGCCGTTTCCGCATAAACAAACCCCGTATCCCCTTCCCAATTTTGGATGTAGATCTAGGGATCCTTGAGGGAGGAGTATATTGAACAACAGCGTTCTCTAGATCCACCCCAAAAAAGTCATCTTGCACAGACGACCGTGGTGGAGAAGTGGGGACATCACTGAGGCCAATGTCGTCGCCGGTACCACCGGTGTGGCTGACAGAATGACGGCCTCGAACTGCAGATCTAGGTGGAGGTGGTTCCACAAAATCGTCATCGGAGCGGTGTACGGGCTGAGATGACGACTCTCCGCAGGCGGTTTTCTTTTTGGTTCGTCGTTTTGCCTTTTGCCTTACGGGTACGTCCACGTCCATTGCAGAGCGCTGCGAAGGACGGTAGTCCATCCGCTCAGCCTCCCCGGATATCCGCAGTCCTTCTTCAATCATCCTCGAAATGGTTCCCAAAGCCGGATGTTCTGTCGTATCTTGGCCACTTAGAAAGTGGCGCACGTTGTGAAGTGTCTCCACCTACAATTATCAAAGTTAAATACATATCATAATATGAATTTAAATAATTAACTAGGGTTTGGTTAAGTATGAATAATTTACCGCGAATCTATGAGAAGATGCCGTTTCGTGGAAGCCCTGTTCAGCATGCACACCGGGTTTGGTTAAATACACCACAGTTATCTGCCGAAACCAATCCATATATTCTTCGGTTGCAACAGGCTCATCACTGTACTCCAGATCAGTCCACACCAAAAAGTGCATGTTGTCCCACTCCTGTATATAATTGGCGTGCCAATCAACCCAATTTCGACCAGCTTTTCCACGGCGATCCTGTTTCGCAAAATCAGTACTGTGGAACCGGGGGAGTTGCGGGATATACGGTTGGACAATCCCAAATTGGCGCAACACTCGGTGTGGTAGGTGTGGCTCAGCCAGATTCCAGCAAATAAGCGTTGTTATCGACATCCATACAGGACGACCGGCATCACAACTTTCCGGCAACTGCCGTTGGAGATAAGGCATCCAAATAAACTACATGTAACACAAATTTATTCAAATTAATTTCAATAAAAAACAACAAACAAAAAACAATTTATAAGTATATGAAGTACCTGGTTGGCATGCGTCATGGAGAACTGATCTCGGAAATTTTCAATACAATGTCCGGGTGCTTTTACATATGACTCCGGACCATTCCATCTACAAAATGTAAATTATGAGCGAATAACTCGAAGATTGATGAACATAAAGCTTAAAAAATGAATTAGTGAACAACTTACGCGCTTGCACATGGTAGATAGTCTGTATGCACGGGATCTAGCATCCTCGGTCTAATATTTGGGATTCTCTCCCAAGCCCACAGCTGTAATAGAGTTAAGGCTCCCCCGACATCCGTCCTCTTAGCAACGGCAGCTTCACACAAATTGTGGTACAAGCAAGCAAGCGTCGCACCACCCCAGCTATAGGTAGAACACCGTTCTATATCCATGAAAAATTGCAAGTAGAAGAACGGAATTTTATTTCCGGTGGCATTCGGGATCATCAGACCACCAAGTAATAGCAGACAGTAGATACGAGCCCGCTGAGCATATATGTTGTGTTCGTGCTCATCATTCAGCTCAATCCTCAATTGACGCGATAAGCTTGTCTGCTTAAAAGCCATTTCCTTCAACTCGGATGCGTCCGGTATGAATCCTAGAAAATCCAAACACCTGTCCTGCCAATATCCTGGTTGTGTCGGGGGGATGTAACCCGTCACAGCCTCTCAATCAACTTTCAGGCCACATAAAACCTCCACGTCTTCCAATGTTACAGTCGCTTCACCGACTGGGAAGTGAAACGTGTGAGTCTCTGGCCTCCAACGTTCAATCAAAGCGGTGATCAGATGGTGGTCAATTTCCTTTGGCTGACACCGCCGAACCCCATCTGGTCCACTAGTGCCAGAACACAATGATGTATGAGAACATTCCAAATTATTCCTTCATATCGTCGGCAGCGTACGTATTCGGATGGAACTCCTGCCCATATGTTATTAGAGACGTGTTGTCTCTGAAGATACAGTACAGAAGGATCCGCAGGACCACACGCAAGCCGACGAGCAGAAGTCGAAGATGATGCCATAATTTACCTACACAGCATTCATAATCCAAATTTAACATTTACCAAACATAAATCATTTCAATAATTACATACAATACACAAATTCACCTACACAACATTTCACATCCAAAATCATAACACAATTCATCTACACAAAATTGACAATTTCAATTACAAATTTGTCCAACCTAACAAATTCAATTTGTCCAATTTCAAATTGCCCAGCCTAACAATATACATCAACCAAAACCCACATAAACCAAATCAATTTGCCCAATTTTTTTGCTATAACAACCCTAGGGTTTAGGTTTATAATCAATTTTATATATAAATTCACTTAAATCCAAATAATCCAACATAATAATCAACACTAATGTCATTCAAACAATCCAAAATGCATAATATTTCAACTCAATTCACAACCCATTACAAACCCTAGCTAACTATCCAACAATTACTCTAATAATGTAAAAGATAAGCATACTAACCGAAGAAAATATATGAATCTGGGGAAGAATAGCACCGATTGATGAATGGAGGGTGAAATCACGGAGAGGAGGGCGAATTCGCGGAGATTGGCGCTGCTTGGAGAAAAATCGCAAAGTGTGAGGCTGCTGTGATGTTTTCGCGATTTGGGGGTGGAGGCTGCTGGTATATCAGTCTGTTCAAACACGCCACTCAAATTGGCGTTTTTCGCTTAAACACGCCGATGTTATTGGCGTCTTTGCTTGTAAACACGCCGATGTCATTGGCGTGTTTTAACGTAATGATCATTGGAAAGAATACGCCCAAAATACGGCACAAGTAAAAAACGCCAATATAGTTGGCGTTTTTGCGTAAAGACACGCCATTACTATTGGCGTTTTTACTTATAAACACGCCAACTTCATCGGCGTTTTTCCCATAAATGGAATTGATAACAAAATGGGTACATTTACGTTATTTTAAAGGCCAAGTGGCCTATATACGCGATTTTCTCAAGGAAAAGGTAAAATTTGAGATAGAAATGTTGAAGTGAAGGAGCAGAGTGCAATAGCCCATAATCCATTGAAAATTGAAATGGATTCAGCGACTACTCCTCTAACAAAATCAGACTCCGATGCCCCATCCCTCCGTGGATCCATGCTTTCTCAACTCTATGGCTTCCTCGCCTCCATCTCCGCTTTCGTTGCCGTAGGTTTGATTGCTACTGCTTTTCACTCATTTTATTAATTCTGATTCCATCACCTACCTATCTCAATCGTGTTGTTGATTGGAGCACAAATATATAAAAATTCCCAATCTTGTTCCTGCAAAACACACACACAATTTGCCCCCGCAATATTTCTTTGATTAGCTGCTGCTAGCTACCACTGTGCAATGTTGATGTATTGTGGTGATAGATGCAGGTTGAAATCTAAGGAATTTTCATCTATGTTATTCAAACCAAAACCTTACTAGATTCTTACAGTTACTAGGGAGCTGCTAAATCATCATTTGTTTGTGCTTTAATTGTCTATGCTTTTCTTCATAGCTAATTAACATGTGGAAAAATTACTAATGGCTTTACTGTTTAATTTGAGAGTGATGGAGTACGTACTAAACAAGCCCAACAGCAGTAAAGCCCAAGAAAGAGTATCAGTTCGGCATGACTAAAGAGTTCAGTTCGGCACAACCAAAGAGTTCGGCCCCAGCCTACAGCTCGGTAAAAGCCAACCAAAAACTCTGCTCTCAGGTCGGCATCAAGCTCTACTCTCAGATCGGCAAAAGCTGCTCGGCAATAATTCAGCAGTTCGGTCTCAGTATTCGACCGAACTGGGAGATAGTGGACTCATGCAGAACCTCCACGACCTCCACTACACCCACGATCTATTTAGTGGTGTCAAGCAGTCATTAACTCATGCAGGATAGTGGACCCATGCAAGATCGCCACGATCTCCACGACATCCACTACCTAGTAAATAGCTGCATGCCACGATCTTGGTCCTTGGTATAAATAGAACCTAGATCAGATAGATAGGGTTACATTCTCTCGATCTCTAGAGATAAAATACAAAATAGCAAGTCTGTATTGTAAGCTGTAGAAAACAGATCAAGCAATACAACTCTGCCCTCTTTTCTTCCCGTGGACGTAGATTTACCTCAGTAAATCGAACCACGTAAATTCATTGTGTCGTGATCTGCATCTTCCTGCATTCATCACTAACATCAAATTTTCGCGGAACCATCACTGGCGCCGTCTGTGGGAAACAGAGAACCAAATTTGTGATAAAGCGAATTTTTGACCCTTTTTCCACCCCAAAAAAATGCATACCAGATCACATAACACCCATAATACCGTTCGTGATAACCGTGAGGAAGCTAGTCCAGCTCGCAGGTCTGAAAAACGGCCTCGGGAGACATCTACCTCCGGTTCTCACGAAGAAGGAACAAGCCACTCCAGGAGTCATCGCACCGAGTCTTCCCAGCAGCCCGATTTAAATGAAGCTGTCAAGCTGTTCTTGGCCGAGAAGCAGGAGGAGTTCTTAACCTTCCTGCAGAAGAGCCAACAGCCGGAGAAGACAACGACGGATTCTCCCTCCTCATCTAGGCATGAAAGTCACTACCGCAGTAGTGACGTGTCTTCCAGGAGAAAGAATCCTCAACCCCGACATGTTCCTGTTCCTCCTCGGTACCGGAACCACAGGAGAACTCCATCTCCTCCGTACCGAAGAGATGTCGGGTTCGCCATGTACGGAGCATTAAAGACTCCGTTCTCGGACGATATCACCCGAACTCCTTTGCCGCGGAACTACCGAACTCCGTCGATAACCTATGACGGACTCGTGGATCCTCATGATTTCTTGGGGCGCTATCAATATAACATGGCGAACCAGGGTCTCAACGAGGTCCACATGTGCAAGCTGTTCCCCGAGCTGCTCATCGGGAACGCCAGAAGGTGGTTCGACAGCCTTCCTCAAGGCAGCATTAGATCCTACCGAGATCTAATGGATGCTTTCCACAGGAGGTTCTTTCAGAAAGCAGAAGCCCGGATCACTTCGGCTCAGCTGCTTTCTATTCGTCAAGGTCGCGACGAAAAAATCAGCGACTTTATGACAAGATTCCACAAGGAATGCCTGCAAGTAGACGATCTCAACGATCTGCTTGTCATCTCGGCATTCCAAAATGGAATCCTGCCTGGAGCTCTCTACAGGAAGCTCGTTGAGTGCGGTCCGCAGACAGCTCAGGAAATGTGGGACATTGTGGACCAGTACTCCCGGGCCGATGAGGCAGACCGTCGCAAACGGTCGTTAGACAGCTCATCGTCCCGAGGAGACAGAAGGAAGCCCGATCATAGCGATCAGGGGCATCCTCGCCGGACTCCATTTGAAAGAATTCAAAGAGCTCCGGTGCGAGACAGATTGGGACCCCGTCTCAACCCCGAGAAGCCGCCTGCTCAGTTCGTACCGCTGAACAAGTCAAGAGCGGAAATTTTCGAACTACATTCCGATATGTTCGAAAGACCAAAGCGGATGACGAAATCAGCCGTGCGGCGACCTCAGGATCAATATTGCTCCTTCCATCAAGCCCACGGACACGATACCGAGGAGTGCCGAGATTTGGCTGCAGGTATTGATGTTCTTGTGAAAACAGGAACGTTAAAAAAATACCAAAGCAAGCAGCCGAAAAAGAACAAAAGGCAGAGAGGTGCGAACTGCAATCCTCAGGATCCGAAAAGGCATGAGGATCCCGAAGACGACGACGAGCCGCAATATGATGGAGTAATCCAGACTATTGATGCTCTCCCTGCCGGGAAGACTAAGTCGTCCCTAAAAGCAGAACGCAGAGGTTCCAATCAAGAGGAACCGACACATAAAAGGCTGAAGAAAGACGAAGTGATTACATTTTCAGATGCCGATCCCGTCCCAGCCATCTCTCCTCACCAAGACGCTATTGTCATTCAAGCCGGAGTGGCAAATAAACTGATCCACAGAGTATTTGTGGATACAGGAGCGTCAGTCAGCATTCTTTTTAAAGAATGTTTCGATAAAATGGAAGTGGATCCAGCTCGGCTCAGTCCGGCTCCGCTTCCTCTGAAAAGTTTCGCCCAGGAGGACACCCGCCCGGAAGGTATTATCAGCCTTCCAATCACGGTGGGAAAAGCGCCTACAAGCTCCAATACGATGATCGAGTTCTTTGTGGTGAAAGCTCGGTCCCCGTACAACATCATCCTGGGGAGAGACTGGCTCAACACAGTTCGGGCCGTTTGCTCTACTTATCACCTCACCATCAAGATCCCCACTAAAGGTGGGATAGCGGTCATCCGAGGTGACCAAAAGAGAGCAAAGGAATGTCTGCAAATTGCGCTTAGAAGTGCCGAGCAGTCAGATCGGCACCACCAAGCATAGCAATCACAGCGGCCGGAGTCAGAGGCGATGACCGAAGTCATACCGGAGCCGAACTCAATGACAGTTCAGCTGTACGAAGACGATCCATCCAGAACGGTTAAGATCGGCTTCGCGGGAACGCCTCTACTTCGGGAAAAAACCATCCAGCTCCTCAAGGAGTATAAAGACGTCTTTGCATGGTCTCCGTTGGACATGACCGGAGTGCCCCCCGAGGTAATCACTCATCGGTTAAATATTGATCCTTCGGTCCGGCCGATAAAACAGAAGCAAAGACTCTTTGCGGCAGAACGAAGTCAAGTCATCCATGACGAAGTCCGTCAATTATTGAAGGCGGATGTGTTATTCGAAGTGAAGTATCCTTCGTGGGTGGCCAATCCTGTCATGATCAAGAAAAAGGAAGGAGGATGGCGGATGTGCATAGATTTCACCGATCTAAATAAGCACTGTCCCAAAGATTGCTATCCCCTTCCGAACATAGATAAAAAAGTAGAAGCTTTGATAGGCTTCGAAATTTTCTGTTTTCTTGATTTATACAAAGGATATCACCAAGTGTTGATGGATGAGAGTGACGCTCCGAAAACAGCTTTCATTACCGATTTCGGCATTTTCGCTTATAAAAAGATGCCATTCGGTTTAAAGAATGCCGGAGCCACTTATCAAAGGATGGTAGACAAGCTTTTTCGGCACCTGATTGGAAAGGAGGTCGAAGTGTATGTTGACGATATAGTCGTCAAAAGCAAAAGCACTTCGGAGTACGAGCACAACCTCAAATCCACTCTCAACGTACTCAAGAAAGCCAACCTCAAACTTAATCCCCAAAAGTGTACCTTTTTGGTAGATTCGGGAAAGTTTCTGGGTTGTTGGGTTTCAAAGGACGGACTCAAGGCAAACCCCTCAAAAGTTCAAGTCGTTCAGAACATGGCAATGCCGAAGTCCATACATGACGTGCAAAGGCTAACCGGATGTCTAGCCGCACTGAATCGATTCCTTTCCCAAGCAGCCGAAAAGCAACTGCCGTTCTTCAAGGTGTTGAAAAAGGCACCAAAGTTCGAGTGGGGAGCCGAGCAGAAAAAGGCCTTTGACGAGCTCAAAAGTTATCTAGCCGAGCTTCCTATTCTCTCTGCTCCAACAGAAGCCGAAGTAATATTCTTATACTTAGCGGCATCAGATCAAACCATCAGCGCGGTGCTTGTACGAGAAGAAGGCCTAAAGCAGTTTCCCATCTACTTTACAAGCCGAGCATTAAGAGGTCCAGAAACAAGGTATCAACCTCTGGAAAAAATTGCTCTGGCGTTAGTAAATGCAGCAAGGAGACTGCGGCCATACTTCTATGCTCACAAGGTATGCGTCTTAACCGATCTGCCTCTTCGGCAAGTTTTGACCAAGCCAGAAGCATCAGGCAGAATCGCCAAATGGGCCATAGAGCTGGGAGAACACTCAATCGAGTACCTACCTCGAAAAGCCATCAAGGGACAAGCCTTGGCAGATTTTCTTGCAGAGGCCAAGTTCGATCAAGCAATCCCTGTCATTGCCGAACAGAAAAATTCTGCTAATGCCGAACTAGCACAGCCCTTGGAATCCGAAGTAGAGCCGTCAGACTGCTGGAGCGGATTCGTAGATGGAGCTTCAAACAAGATGGGAAGTGGAGCTGGTATTTTACTCGTCGCTCCCGACGGACACGAGGTAACCTACTCACTTCGGTTCCTATTCCCCACTACTAATAATGAAGCCGAGTACGAAGCCCTCCTGGCCGGACTCCAGTTAGCGCAAAGTCTGCTCGTCAAATCTCTCAAAGTCCATTGTGATTCACAAGTCATAGTAAATCACATGTTGGGTACAAGTGAAGCCCGTGACGAGAGAATGAAGAAGTATTTGGACAAAGCGCAAAACTTCAGCCGAAGTTTCTCCTATTTTCGGATAATCCGTGTTCCCAGAGCGGAAAATAGCCGAGCAGATACCTTAAGTAAGTTGGCCTCAGATCCGAGCTCAAAGGCGGAAGAATTAATGCATCGAAGCATTGATGAAGCCGAGGTACATTCAGTATCCAACTCGCCGGACTGGATGACGCCGATCTTGCAGTATCTGGATCAAGGACAATTGCCCGAGGATAAGAGAGAAGCTCGGAAGATCACATGCCGAGCACTTCGGTACGAACTTCATGAAGGAGTCCTCTTTAGAAAGTCTTACCTCCAGCCGTTATTGCGGTGCGTAGGACCAGAAGAGACGGACTACATCCTCAGAGAAGTTCATGAAGGATCGTGCGGCAGCCACATCGGAGCTAGAGCTTTAGCTAAAAAAGTTCTAAGATGGGGATATTATTGGCCAACCTTGGTACAAGAAGCAGTGCAGCTCGTCAAGACATGCCCGAAGTGCCAAATCCATGCAAATATCCCAAGGATGCCGCAGACCGATCTATTCACTATGCAAAGCCCTTGGCCTTTCATGCAATGGGGCATAGACATAGTGGGACCACTTCCTCAAGCTCCTCGGCAAATGAAATTCCTAATCGTTGCCGTGGACTACTTTACAAAGTGGGTGGAAGCTGAACCATTAGCTACGATAACGAGCTCGAAGGCATTGGATTTCGTCTGGAAGAACATAGTGTGCCGATTTGGCATACCCCACATCCTCATCTCGGATAACGGGACTCAGTTCACCGACAAGACGTTCAAGAATTGGTGCCAAGAGCTGAATATTCAACAGCGGTTCACTTCGGTCTCTCATCCACAAGCAAACGGACAAACGGAGGTAACAAATCGTATCCTGGTGAAAGGGTTAAAAGCTCGGTTAGAACAAGCCAAAGGACAATGGGTAGAAAATCTCCCTCAAGTCCTATGGTCCTACCGAACTACACCCACAACCTCCAACGGTGAAACTCCGTACAGTCTTGTGTACGGCACTGAAGCCGTGATTCCGGTGGAGATCGGCGTACCCAGTCCCCGAACTCTAAATTTCTCCTCAGAAATGAATGACGACGGACTGAGAGCCGAGCTAGATCTTGCCGAAGAAAGAAGAGAATTGGCATGCATAAAAGCAGCCAAGTACAAGGAGCAAGTAGCCCGGTATTACAACCAAAGGGTGAAGAAGCTACAATTTCAAGTGGGAGATCTCGTCCTGAGAAACAACGAAGTAAGCCGAGCAGAAAAGCTGGGCAAGCTCGAACCCACATGGGAAGGTCCGTATCGGGTGTCAGAAGTCCTCGGCAAAGGGTCTTACAAATTGGCTCACATGTCAGGAGAACAGGTACCCCGAACATGGCACATTTCCAACCTCAAAAAGTTCCATTTGTAAGAGACAGTCCGGTCAGTCAGTCTTGAGTCTTGTTCAGTCAATGTGCTTTCTTTGGTTTGCTTGGTCTTTATTTGTCTCTGTGCGTTTTGTCTATATGCGTTTTATCTGTCTCTGTGCGTGTCGTCTCTTACAAATATTACTGAGGTATCTTGTTCTTCGAAGGCTGATCCCCTTCTTAGAACATATACAAGCTAAACAATTGTGAGTCAAAGCTTCTACAGAAGATACAAGACCACAATTCAGCTTAAACAAGCAGTTCGTCTGAAACGAGCTGCAACAAGCCAACAATTGTGAGTCAAAGCTTCTACAGAAGATACAAGACCACAATTCAGCTTAAACAAGCAGTTCGTCTGAAACGAGCTGCAACAAGCCAACAATTGTGAGTCAAAGCTTCTACAGAAGATACAAGACCACAATTCAGCTTAAACAAGCAGTTCGTCTGAAACGAGCTGCAATAAGCCAACGATTGTGAAGTCAAAGCTTCTAAAGAGGATACAAGACCACAATTCGGCTTAAAAATCAAGCACTTCGTCTGAAACGAACTGCAACGAAAGTCCGATTCTCGCGATAAAACTTGCCTGAATTAGGACAAGGGAAAGTCCGATCCACGCGATAAAACTCGCCGAATTAGGACAAGGGAAAGTCCGATCCCCAAATTAGGACAACGGAAAGTCCGATCCGAGCGATAAAACTCGCCAAATTAGGACACAAGCTTAGTCCGGTCAAAGATGTTTATTTCATCAGACCAAAGACGAGTCCAGTCAAAGATGTTTATTTCATCAGACCAAAGACGAGTCCGGTCAAAGAAGAGTTCACTTCATAAGACCGAGGACAAACATCAACTTACCCCGTACCTTTATTCAGAATGCCGAACTAATTCACTTCGCTTTCCGGGGGGGGTAGTGATGGAGTACGTACTAAACAAGCCCAACAGCAGTAAAGCCCAAGAAAGAGTATCAGTTCGGCATGACTAAAGAGTTCAGTTCGGCACAACCAAAGAGTTCGGCCCCAGCCTACAGCTCGGTAAAAGCCAACCAAAAACTCTGCTCTCAGGTCGGCATCAAGCTCTACTCTCAGATCGGCAAAAGCTGCTCGGCAATAATTCAGCAGTTCGGTCTCAGTATTCGACCGAACTGGGAGATAGTGGACTCATGCAGAACCTCCACGACCTCCACTACACCCACGATCTATTTAGTGGTGTCAAGCAGTCATTAACTCATGCAGGATAGTGGACCCATGCAAGATCGCCACGATCTCCACGACATCCACTACCTAGTAAATAGCTGCATGCCACGATCTTGGTCCTTGGTATAAATAGAACCTAGATCAGATAGATAGGGTTACATTCTCTCGATCTCTAGAGATAAAATACAAAATAGCAAGTCTGTATTGTAAGCTGTAGAAAACAGATCAAGCAATACAACTCTGCCCTCTTTTCTTCCCGTGGACGTAGATTTACCTCAGTAAATCGAACCACGTAAATTCATTTGTCGTGATCTGCATCTTCCTGCATTCATCACTAACATCAAATTTTCGCGGAACCATCAGAGAGAACTGGCATCTTCAGCTTAGAGTTTTGAGTCTCAACTTGTCTTAGCAGTTGCTTTTAATTTATGTAAGAGGTTGATTAGAATTAAGGTGGCATTTAATTTTTCTTTTTCTCTCAAGATACGATCTTTCACAGGCATTTTGAATAATTGTATAGGTATATATTCCTGACTAATGATGGTTGATAGGAATGGATTGTTCCTGAATCATGATCTTGACACGTCAAGATGCAGATTCTGTTTTTACTTAGAGCTGAAAATCTTTGGTTTGGAGATACATAAGGTGGCATTGAGTTTCTCTCTTTAACAGGCATTTTCGCTATAAGGGCATATGTTCCTGACTATTGGTTGCTGTATATAGGAATTGATTACTACCCTAGCAGGTTAGTTCTGTAGAATATATGCTTGCCCTTTATCATTCCACACTTTTGTGCGCTTTATCATTTTACACTTTTGAGCTTTATTCGAATTCCCTCAACACTACTTGCTATGCTCAAAGCTACTTTATTGGACTAAATGTTCTTATCTTGTGAAAAAGAACAAAGTGGTTATAAATTGTGGGTGCAATTCAAAATTGATACATATTTCATCTTAGTTTACAACCCGATTAGATCATGATGTATGTGAACAATGTGGAAGAACAGTAAAAAAATGCATATATCTTAGGCAGGGTATTATCTATGTACTTTAAACCAAGAGGCTTGAAACTTGACAACTCATGCCATTAGGCTAGAGAATATTATTATTTTTTAGTAAGAAAGTGTACACGATCTTTTCTTGATATAACTCAAGATCCTTAATGTGCCAAGATTATAACATTTGTGCTATCGAGCATAGAAAGTGTTTATAGATTAGGTCTCAGATCTAGTGATCATCACCATACGTTTATCAGGTATTGGGAGCTAGGCGTGCCAACATATGTAATGGTGATGATTGTTGTAGCGATTGTATCGTATACAAGCCTCAACTTTTTGGCTACTCCTCCTCCTCCTACCTCCATGAAGTTGATTTTTGGTACATAATTTTGAACATATTCCTTTACAACTAAGCTTAGGAATTGGACTTTAGCTCATATTTTTAACTTCTACTGTATGTACTTATGCAGATGACTACAGTGAGGATATATTGACAGGCCTCCCTATAACGGATGATGGCGAGCCAGCCATTGAGCCTTCATCTTACATGAGCATCGACCAAGTTAGTCAAATGTTTGATGACCTAAACTCATGACCCTACCCTGCAAGGATGACCTACAATTTTCTTTTCGTGAGTTTGGCGTTTGTTAAACTAAGTAGTATCTGATTATGTAACTTCAAAATTTGTATCAGGCAATCTTCACAAAAGAAAAAGGAACAAAATGTTTCCTGCATGCAATCTGTTCACTCATTTTCCTTACTTTAAAACAAAATTCTTTGTTGATATGTTGTGAGCGTAGAATGGTGACAAATGTTTAGAGAATATAAAAAGCAAAATTTTTACGAAGAGTAATTCGATTTTCTTTTTTAACTTTCTTACTATCTTTTAGTTTCGAAGAATATTAAAAGCAAAAATATAAGTCTAATAAAGTAGCCAGTAATGAGAGTGAAGTAAGAGGTTAACTCTAAACCGAAGATGAATAAAAGAGGCAGGTTAAAACTAAGAACTATCATCTTTCATTTACGACGTTACAACAAATAAACAAAATCTAACAACATCAAGCCACAATCAATAGAATGAATCACAAAACAGTCATTCAGTCACAGAATCTGATAAATCACGCCTTCGTGAACAACATACTATTAACATACTAACCTAGACCTCATCCCGTTGAGGATCAAATTCATCGAACCCATGCCACAGAATCAACCTCATCCCGCGCTTTCTTGTACAATTCAAGCCTTTTCGCACATTGCAGCCTTCTATCCATCAATGCTGGATCTTCATCCAATAACTCTGAAAGTTGCTTACCCTACAAAAACGCAAAAATGTGAGTAGAAACAAAGCATAATACGATGAAACGCAACTTAGTTGGTACGACGACCCATGCTTTCATTGTTAGTAGGAAATGAGACTTCAGGCAACATCTAGTATAGAACGAAAGAGTAGAGAAAATACCTCTCTTCTCCCAATTTGGGTGTAGAAGTAATTGAGTAAATTCTGTTTGGCCTCCTTAACTTGGCAGTAAACCACTGCCTTGGGGATCGAAATCCTCAAAGTCTCAGATATCATATATACGTAAGACGACACATTAGAACCTATCCTCCTGAAATGTGCCTCTGCATAACGATCAATGTTCTGTGCAGCTGGTGAGTTTTCCCGTGGGTTCCCTCCTGGGTTTCCGGCTTTCTCTACTTCCTGGGGAAGTTTCCGGAAGAAATCTACTGTCAGATACGAAGATTCCATATCCACCAATCTAACAACTGTTTTCTTGCTTTCTTCACGGAACCTCTCCAACGATTCATTTGCTGCTCCAGCTATGGTTGATTGTAGAGTTGGGAACCGTCTCAGCTCCTGTTCCACCCATTAGATTAAATAAAAAGAATGATGGAATAATGCGAAATACAAAATTATACTAGCAAAGTATGACTGACTCACCAGGCACTCCCCAATTGACTTCCTGACAAGCTCCTTTAATACAAGGTGAACCTGAACACCAGTTTTTAGGTCAGTAACAGATGAAACAAGATATTAAATTCGAGTATATGAGAAAAATGGTATGCAAAATTAATATCAGAGTACTCACAGCATCAACAGAAGCTTCAGCAGGACCCCTGAAATAATTTAGTGACCCCTCAATAAGTCGCCGATAACCTTGTTCAGGAGCAATCAAGTGCGGTTGGTAACCATCAGCTTCTGAGACAATTTTTCTCACGTTCTGTACCGAAAGATGTCGATCAAAAGGAAGTTTTTTCAATGCAGCAGGCAACTGATTGTCAAAAACTCCATAAATTCGGTCACCTCCGGGACGGCTGAAATAATTATGCAGATGTTTAAAATCTATAACAGTAACCATTTTTATAAACAAGCATATGCAAAGTGATATCATTACAAATAAAGGTCTGATTATGTAACAAGCTGATAAATAGAAATCTTTTTTTGCCTTCCCAATATAATGCTAAAATTACAACTCAAGGTTGAAAGCCAGGGACCCATTTGGTTCAATTTCTTGAAACCTTTCTGAAGAATGCTCAAGTAAAGAGGTAATAAGAATTCCCCCAAATATAACTTCATGACTGTTAGGAGTGAAAGACGAGGGGAGAGGTAGGGAGCACGAGAGGTGCACAGAATTTGTAATATGTAACGTGAGGCTAGTAGTGATAGGGGACTGAACCAATTGTATTGCAAATGAGTAAAGAGAACACTCCTCCGCAGAGGCCTACGACTTCAGTCGTCCAATTACAATTGATCTTCCAAGATAAAAAGAGCTTCCTAATTACATTTATTTATACTAGGCGGAACTTAACTAAAAGCATAAATCTAGGGATGCATTAGAAAAGGAAAGCAGCTGAAACTGCCGTGCATGAGAATAGGAAAACAGCTGAAACAGAATTGAGCTGGCGGCTGACTTCTTCAACCCCTTGCTCCGGCTTCCTTCTTTTCCTCGCTGCCTCCAACGTCCTTCCCCTTATTGCGGCGTGTGTACACCTTCCAACCGCCGAGGCTGCTGACCGTATCAATGACACAGATATGCTAGAAAAAGGTTAATATTTTGCAAATTTGTTTTGTTTGAATTTTTTTCCTACAAAGCAAAATTTGATCTCATGTCACTTCCAAGTGGGATTCTGTGTAATGCTACAGACATCAAATCAGAAGATATTAATCTTAGTGAAATTGAGAACATGCAACACAAACAAACAGTGACTCATTGTTGCCACTAATGCAATATCATTTTAATTTAAGAAGACACTAGAAATAGTGTGGCAAAAGAAGTGATCGTAGAGTAAGACAAACTAAAAGGACAAAAAAAAGGGGGTTGGTGCACTAAGAAAAAATTTCGACTGTTGCAATTGGATCTATCATCCAGAAAGTACAGGCAAACCAAACTTTAGCAGATCCCATACCCATGACCATGTAGACATTGCTAGGTTGGAGATCATGAACTATTAGACATGTAGGGATTATCTGAAAATATGAGTGGGGAACTTATTCGCCGGTTATAACAAAGGACTTCATAAAGACTAAACACATCAACATTAGGATGCATTATTACAACAGCAATGTGCCACAAAAATGAAAAACCAGGTCAAGCAACGTAGAAACAATATGACTACCACCAAAACCAAAATAAACTTCATTTGTTTAACAAGGGGAATTATTCGAAAGACAAACCATAACTAGAAGAACATCGATTCATATATTTTTCATATTTAAAATCTAGATAAGAATGCAATATTAATAAGCTTCTAGACCAGAAATATTAGAGCATCATCTACATTAAAACTTGCAAATTTAGGGTTGTATTGACAAAATCTTTTATGTTTGACTGCTGACTCGTCTTATTAATGGAAATGAGTGGCAACAGGAGGCAAAAACCTCATAATGGTAGAAAACTACACGTGTTGGGGGCTCGGGGGAAAAGAAAGCATATTGATTTCAAATAAGAGGGATATCCGATGCATAAAAATCAATAAAACCCAGGTAAAAGGTTCTCAAATAATATCTCAGATGTTAAACAAATCTTATGTTGATGTAAAGCAGAAGACAAGATTACCCTCCATCCAGATGCTCCTTAAATATCTTGTCAAAAGCACGGCAAAGTTCCAAGATGGTGTATAGTTGAGCCTGAAACGCAAGCATCAGGTGCTGGCAAAGTCGAAATACTTCAAAATACAATCATGAAGAGCAATGCAAATATCTCACCCCAGCATCCAGAGCAATAGGCCTTCCGAGGTGGTCCATCTCAGCTTCAAGTTCATCTATACTTTTGTTGATCAAGGAAGTTATACTTGGAATTCTAGCCCTGATTACAGATTCCAAGTGCTGAAAAAGAAATATCCAATAACGTAAGCTTAATCCAGACAGCGGCAAGTAGTATATCAATTGCAGCTTATACACAAAATCGTACCCTAGAGAGCAGCTTTGCCAGATATTCAGAACCCATTTTACCAGCCAAATGCCCATAGTCAGGACTTGTAGCGAAGTACTCACGTTCCTTATGCCTAGCAGCCATCATATCAACATTTTTGTTGATATCTGCTTGTGAACGATTAACAATACCCACCCACGGATGTTGTAAACGATAAGCTCTTCCTTCCAGAACCTATTGTGAGCAGTAGAGAACAAAAAAATAAGTTCAGCTGCATGTCTTTAAAGGTACGCAGTTAAAGAGAGGATACTTATATATGAGCGGGAGCCAGATTAGAGCGCTCATGTAATGTATGGAAAGAGGGGTAACAAATAAGTGTGGTCAATTTTTAAGATAAAATGGAAGATATGAGGGTAGCAGGAAACACTTGAACTGAAAAGCTAAGTATCATCATTACTGCTCTTTGTCTCCAAAGATTCTTTCTATTTTATTATGCATAATATACACATATAGAGCGGAGGGGATTACATCTATCGCATTCGTTCCTTTGTCCATCAAATCAAGCTTTGTAAGCACTCCAAATGTACGGTCACCTGCAAGAATACTATAATGATTACCATATGGCACTACCAAATTTGCTGCATTCTATATCAAAAATCACATTTTAATTTTAGGACGAAGGTTCTTACCTGATGGGTCCACTTCCCTTGCAAGCTTAATAGCATCTGATGTAGCAATATCTTGGTTCGCAGGAGTTATTGCCAGTATGATGCAGTTGGGCTGCAGGCAAAATAAAATTGTAATACACACATGTACAGAACCACTGAAAAATACATATATCTCATGTAAAGTACATGATACTTACCTTCTCAACATAAGAGCGGACCATATTCTCAATGTCTTCGACTATACTTTCAGCTTGCCCCTCTGCAAAGTGTTGTGTGTGTTTTTTTTTGCATCAGATATAGTATTTATTAGTTTAAAATTACCAATTAGAAGAATAACCAATGAGGCCGTACCTACAGCAACTTTTGTTAAACCCGGAAGATCAATAAGAGTCAAGTTGACAACTGTAAGAGAGATGACAGAAAAAAAAACAATCAGCAATGTTGAACCCCTAAAGAATCGAAGTTTATCATTTGTCATACAAGGGAAGATAAATTAGCTCGAAAATAGACATACCATTGGGTGAATAGATACTGAGGTGAATAGGAACGGGAGAAATTTGCTTCGTCTTTCCTGTGATTCTATCAGTTTCATCCTGAATTTCCTTGCGAACCGAAGCTGCATCACAAGAGAACATGAGATAAACATTTCCTCAATGGAATCAGTACTAAAGTAAAAAATCACACTAGTTGACGAAACACGTACCAAAATCAAAGAATTTCCTCCTAGGCAAATGGCCAAATTCTGCATATTCCTGCTGCCCATCTTCCGTTTTCTGCAGTTGCAACACCAGCGGCCTCCTCGTAACGATTCCTGAACTCATAATATAAAAATTTTAAAAGCCAACATCGCAAATGATCAAATCAACTAACAGATAACATCCACAAGCAAGTATTTCGACACACGATGCATTCTTGCTAGTAAAAAATCTAATTGCATTAACCAGAACCAACCAGAGCCTCGAGGAAGAAAATCACGGCCTACTATGCTCTCCAAAACGGAAGACTTCCCAGAACTCTGTATTCGCCACAAACCAAAAAATGAACAAATTCAGAACCAATAACATTAAGTTTAACTACAACAAAAAGCAAATTAAAGAAAGACATCAGAAACTTTTTTAAAAAAAACACTCCCAAATTTCCCACATGAATCATCAATAAACTCCCAATTTACCCCAAAAATCAAAACAAATAACATTCCAATGCATATTCTGCACGGATCTGCAAATTTCTCAAATCACCCCCACTTAAAAAAAAAGGAAGAATCATGTACTGAACGAGAGTCTGCCTCAACATAAAAAATAAAATTAAAAAACGATTTTTAGCACGATAATTGTGTTGTAATATACCGACCTGACCACCGACAACGGCAACGGAGGGGAGTGCGTCCCAGAGCGAGGAGAAAGCCTGGTCACCGCCGCCGTAGTCTCCGAGGGCAGTGCAAGCCCTCTGAATTCTGTTCACTAATCCAATTAAACTTTCCATGGTCGCCATCTTATAGTGTTAATGGCCAAAGAAAAAGTTGAGAAATCAAAATTGGGAATGCGGGGTTGAGCTTCAGCTCCTTGAAAGTTGAAAACCCAAAGGAATTCGGGTTGGGGAACGAACAAGAAGCTTAGAATGGACAGCGGAGGAACAAGTGTGAAGAGGAGTTGAAATTGGGGGCTTATTTTCAAATTCAAGTGGAAAAATCACTTTGAAATCAAGTTATACGTGTCTTTTCTGCTTCTTTGTGTGGAAATCCAATTTAGCAGCTTTTCGCGCAATTATATACAATAAACTTATTATTGTGATAACGTTAAATAATTAAAAATTATTGATATAGATATCGAATTTAAAAGCATTTCACCAAATTTGCAGAATAAAAAAGAATTGCAGCATGATATTCAAAAAAAATTACGATTGTAGTATTTTCAATTTCATGATATAAAAGTTCACATCTTTAGAAATAGAGTGAACTATAAAAATGGTCTCTGGACTATGGATTTATTTCGCTCATAGTCCCTGGACTTTAAAAATATCGTTAGACATCCATGGACTAAGGGTTTATCTCGAAATTGGTTATTTTGCCACTTTTAGATACGAAAATACTCTTTTAAGCGTTTGGGCAATTTGATCTTTTTACATTTTTAACATTTTAAATCTGATATTATTTCAGTGATTTACTAAATCTGATATTATTTCAAAATTATCATTCTTCTTCCCTTTTGTCATCCTTCACTTTGTTTCTTTATTTCAATATTAGATTTCTTTTTATAAAATTAAATTTTAAATTTAGATTAAATATCAATAACTTTTTCTTTATTATTAAAATTATTAAATAGCAAAAATTAATAGTTTTAATCAATATTTGATAGTGTCTAATATTTAATCAATAAGGTATGCCGACGCTAACTTAGTTTTAATCAATATTTAATAGTTTTAATCATAAATAGATAATATAACACGATTATTCTGAAATAAATATGCATCTAATGTAAGACTAATATAATTTTCCTTTATTTATTTGAAAACAATCAAAATTAACTAAAAAATTTAAACAAAATACTCCTATATAAATTTATTTTGTTTAAATTTTTAGTAATATCAAATTTTTAGTCAACTTCATAATATATAATCACAAGCAATTATAACAATCGAACGAAGGCTAAGTAGAATAGCTCTTATTTTTCCATCATGATTAATATTATTTTTCTGTACTTCTTCGATTCAACTGAATATTATATTAAATAACAAAAATTAATATTTTTAATCAATATTTATAGTGTCCATGAATTAATAATTTTAATTAATAAAAATTTATTGTTATTTAAAAATCTAAATTTAAAATTTAATTTTATAAAATTAAATCTAATATTGAAATAAAGAAACAAAGAGAAGGATGACAAAAGGGAAGAAGAATGATAATTTTGAAATAATATCAGATTTAATACATCACTTAAATAATATCAGATTTAAAATGTAAAAGTGTAAAAAGACCAAATTACCCAAACCCTCAAACGGGTATTTTCGTATCAAAAAATGGCAAAGGGATCAATTTCGAGATAAACCCTTAGTCCAGGGATGTCTGACGATATTTTTAAAGTCCAGTGACTATGAACGAGATAAGGGACTATTTTTGTAATTCACTCTTAGAAATATGTTTTGGCAAATGACAACAAAATCGATTTAGTTAAATGGTAGAGTGGTTAATGGGATGATATGTCAAATTTATCTTGGGTGATAATGTGTAATTGCAATATTCTAAAAGTAATATTGTATATTTGTTTTATCAAATATGGTAGAAATCCAAATGACAGATGGCCTATGACATGGTGATCTAGAAAATGAGTCGATTATAAGCAACATCGATGTTTGGAAACTATCACATAATGGTGACATGAGAAATACTAAATCACGGTCATAATCAACGGGACGTTGGCTGATAAGGCATATTTCATGCATCGGTTTATGGGTAAAATATATGTTATTTGATCAGTTTATCACGCAAAGCGAGTGTTAATTGTGCATGAATGCCGTTTGACCAAGGGCAACAAAGCAAGCTGATCAAGCTGGTACAAAACGTGAAAAATGTCAAAAATCGGGGGAGTTGATCAAAGGAGTAATCAAGCAGTTAGGCGTGGACCACTGCGTTCTAGAAGAAGGACACGTGAGGCTAATGAGCTGGATGGTGATCATCATTCTGTTATCAAGGACGACATTCTAGAAGGGGACACGTGCTGATACGCAAGATGCAAGGACGAAGCTGAATCATCATTCTGTTATTGAGGAGCAACGTCATTCTAGAAGGAATGCATGTATCAAATGATGAGACGCTCGATCACAACGTGAGCGAATATCCTCTGTCGAGATCGTTATCCAGCTGGAGGTCGTTGCGGCGAGCTTATAAATAGAGGATGTGCCACCATAATTTATCTATCTTTTTTTATCTTCTTCCTTCGACTTCTAGCTTAGTTTTCATTTTCCTTTAGTTTAGCTTTCCAGTTCTAAAGATAGCTTATAAATGGTTAGTTAGAGAGAGAGCGACCGAAGGGAGCGCGACAGAGTAATCAATATCTGTTCGGCGTTGTCTAAAATTTCCGACCGAGAGCTTCTCGGCTTTACTCGCTTTCTATTTTCTGAAATTGTCAGCTTAGTTTAATTCTGTGTTGTTCCGTAGTTAAAGTTTTGATCTTTTTTGTATTCCGCATGTTCACAACACTGTTCTGAGTTTTGGATATAAAAATCGGAGTTGTTTTGTTTTCGTCATCTTGTTTACTGTTCCAGTTCAGTTTCGCTTTTTAATCTTTGATTCAGTGTTTAATCATGATGAATGGCAAAGTGTTTGTGTTTTTTTCGTAGCATGCCGAGGTAGTTAAGTTCTTATTTCTGTCTGTCGCTTACTTGATCCATTAATTGTGTGAGCATGATGAGTAGCTTGATCAAGTAGTTAGTTTACATTCTGTCTAGCATAAATCCAGTAGCGTAAAAACTCCAAACTTAAAGAGTGGCAGCAGCCGAACCCTGTTCACTACTCACACACTCGATACACCGGTTTCTCTGTAGAATCGACCCCGTACTTGCCGCTTTACTGTTAAAGTAGTGCGAGTTTGGGAGTTATAAATTATATTGGTGGCGAGCGAGAACGAAAATGCCTTGATCAAGTGGCAACGACATTTGCTAACTGATCCACCCAATCGGTTATTTTCCATATAACTTGATCCATTCATTTCGCGTTTCTCAACCGAACACCATTGGCCTTTAAGAATGAATCAATTGTTATAGACTCATATGATGTCTCACAAGACAACAAATGTGGGATTTATATAATTAAATAGTCTCTCTATCTCTTACTCTTTTATAGGTTTATTTTTTTTATATGAGTTCTGTTTTATAATGTGTAAAAATCATCTCCCCTCTTTATTAAATAGTCTCCCTATCTCTTACTCTTCTATAGACTTGTTTTTTGAGATAGAATTCTGTTTTATAATGTGTAAAATCATCCCCTCTATTTATTTAACTATTCATAGATATCACACCATTTTAAACACGTTTTTCTTCATAAGAACAAAACATACAACCAACTATCTCTTCTCTAATTATAAAGCCCAAAGCAGGTTATCCAGTAAGCACATCAAAGTGAAAAATCAGATAATCAAATTATAATAGCAACCAACTAACATATATAAATATTAAAGTTGCATACAATTTAATATTTTAAATCCTAATATTTTGTGTTTACAGTAATAAATCATAGTAATTGATAAGTAATAAATTATAATTAAGAATTAAAATAAATTATGAGGAATCGATGGATCCTAATTAAAATGGATACATCGTGGTACAAATATTTTTATCTTATAATATTCGTTCACCTCAAAAAACAACAGTAATAGTGGACTTGCAATTTGCGGCAAATTCCTCTCACCGTGATATGTAGATTTCACGAGCACCGTAGCAGAAATCGGATGATTTCCTTAAATTTTAAATTTAATATTATCAATATATAATAGAGTATGTAGCCGTTTCAAATGTGTGGTAACTTTCCTTCATTTGATCTTTATCATATTTTTGCCCCTCTGGTTAATATTTTAAAGCAAACGTGAGGAAATTTTGAAATTTGAAATGGAAAAAGTGGGCCAGTAGTGGATTACACCGTTGTGGTATGGCCGGCGCTGCCCTCTCAATGGAATACACTAATTTACAAAAAAAATAATAATCTATATATATGTGGTGTGTGTGAGGCGAAGTGTCACACTACACACAAAAATAGGATTTATATATAGTACTCGAGTTTTAGGTAATATATAAAATCAAATCTTATTTTATCTATTGAATGGTTAGGATGTTGCATTTTTAGTTTTAATGTGGACGAATAATATATAAAATCAAATCTTATTTTATCCATTGAATGGTTAGGATGTTGCATTTTTAGTTTTAAACTGGTCTATTCGTCCACAAAGAATAATTTCATTTGCAAACGACATAATTTTTTATATATAAATGATTAAGTAAGAGAAGAAAGTGGGGAAGAGTTTATAAATAAAAATTGAACTAATTTTAGTCGAGGAGCAAAAATGAAAAAAAAATGGGACTATAATAAATTATATTTTAATGATAAGAAGGGTGTAAATTTATAAACTGCATGCATCCGTTCGCATGCAAATTTCTCAATTTTTGCAACACTAAATATTTCTGAATTTAAAATGACATGTGCAACGGCTATGATGTGATGGCCAGTCAACTCCGTCCATACTCGATAGATGTATCATTATTTGATTTCATATGCTCCATTCGCATTCATTATTAATACAAACATACTCTATTTATGATGCAATTGATAATCAAAGATTAATGACTATAACTATGGCACCATTACAATGTTATATTCTGGAAACCCAGAAGCCATTTCAAACACTCGAGCATTATCACCATCCTACATCGTCACATCTCTATTTATTGTAAATTTTTGCAGCTCTAATTTACAACTTTAGAACACCTGAGATACTGTTTTCTAGAAATGTTGGTAAAGGCAAAGGACAGATAAATCCACTGCGAGAGTGGTTATGCAGTGACTTCTGAGCTATCATATATTGTTTCGCGAACCATTTACCAGTGTAAGAAAATCATAAGCAGCAATCTCAACCCTTCTTATATACCAGCTTCGTGTAATCAGGATTCCACATATTGTTCTGTATGTAAGTTCTAATTTCATCCTGCGCCACAAATCAAACATTACGAGTACATCAATATCATCACTAAATGCTGATGAATTCGGCAGCTTTGTAGAGAATTGATAAATAAATTATCTGTAAGCAATGATCTTTTCTTTTCATTGTTTCCTCTACTTCCTGCAAATCTCATGTGTCTAGGACATAGTACTATTTCGAGCCATTCACAAAATAAAAGTATGAAGTTAAGAAATACATTGAATTTGACCCCTGAAGATGGAATGTATGCCTTTGTAGTAATAAGTAATCTATGACATAGATGCCAAAAAAGATGATGGATTAATGGTTCTTGATATTTCAAATGTGATCTACTCCATGTACCATCACTGTAAGTATCAAGTCCTCTACCACTACCACTAAGTAGTACCAACCCCCCCCCCCCCCCCAACCCAATCCACAAAACAGAAGAAGCTATAGCAAAAAAAAAAGCACCAAAAGCAGAAGGAAAAATCAAAGGCATACATAATTTCAATATTCAGATAGCATTATTAACCTGGTTGAGTTTCTGCAGTTCCCTTGCATCCATCTCACGATATCCTTCTACCAGGTCTTCTTCTATGGCTTCTGTAATCACTGCTGCAGCTACTTCCTTGGTAATATCACGTATTCTGCTTGCATATTCCAATATTTAGTTACGAGAAAAGTACAGTACTTTATTTCAAGGACGAGACAAAAATTCTTGGGTACCTGGAAATCGACGGATAGATAATCCCTTTATGAACCTCTTCCTCGGTCATATATTCAGCTAGGCTGCAGTTGTAAAAATAACCTAGTAAAGACTTGATAAAGAAAACAGGAGGGAAATACCGGCAGAGTGAACCCTATTGTCATCGTGCTCTATCACACTTAACAGCAGTGAATAAGAAAAACAAGAACAAATTTAATTTTTTTATCATTCTTTTAGTTTGGATAGATCATGTAGCTTATAAATAAGTTAGAAGTTGGATAATGATCGCAAAGTGTCAAAGCCTAAAAAGATTTGAAAATCCAATAACGATAATAGTAAAATTTTCAAGTTAGAAGTCCCTGAAGTACCATTCAGCTGCAGCCTGTAGCATCCCATCTGAAATGATCTTAGATCCAGATAGAAGTGTTCCAAGTCCAATCCTGCAATGATGGCCAACACCATTAATATGAAGGAATAACAGCAAGTCTAACATTTATCCATAATTGATCACAACTCTCAAAAACTAACCCGGGAAAAAGGAACATGTTATTTGCCTGATTGCAGTGGCCAATATTCCCATTCCCTGTACACATTTAGCAGTCAGTAAAAGAAGTTATAACAATCATGAAAATATCTATCTGCAGTAAGTCATTTGCCTATGAACTGAATCAACTGATAGTCCAGTAACTTTTGAATGAGATCATCATATTCTATTTGACAAGGAAACAATTTTCTAGTCAATCCTGAAGGTCAGACTGGTACTATACTTGTTACAGCACTTATATCATACTATTAGGAGAGTGCTTGCAGGAAAAAAATTGAAGGCATGATTTAATTTTACAAGTGCAAACTCTTTTATGGAAGAGGTTTGAGCAAAGTATTCAGCAAAACATTAATATCACAACTCAAGGTCTTAAAAACAAATTTTGCAGGTTGAAAAACAAGCTTCTAAACATCTTCACTCCATAAGACAGTTCAATCTCCTTTTGGACTGGAACTCCAACATATTTTTAATGTTTAGGACTTAGTATGCCAAAGAGGCCAGATAACATTAATCTATGGATATTCTTTAACATGCTGACCTCCTCTAAAGTCCACTTCAGCAGAAATTCTAAACATGAACAAAACTATAGGAAAATGAAAAAAGGCAAGCTATAGTAAGGAAGTCTGAAAACATACCAAGGTCAACGTTACTGAATGGGCTTCCACTTCCAAATATGATGTGGTCACCAACTATGGAAAATGCTTCCTCCGGAGTGCACTCAGCTAAAAATAGGTTGAAATAATTTGCTCAAGAATCCAGAGGAAAACTGTCTACATAAAATAAAATTTTAAACAGCATATGCAGTACCATTTTTAGTAGGGTTAGACATAGCGAATATTGCGGGTCTAGTAGAAGTTGACTCTTTGAGAGCTTCTAACACCTGGCAATCAAAAGATTCAATTCAGAGTAAACTAACTACAAGGACTTGCAAACTTTGCTTATGGCAACCAAGGATACACGAAAAAAAGAAAATAGGTGAAGAAAAATATAGACATAATATGGTACATTCAAAGACAAAGGTTGTAAGAAGAGTAAATAGAAAATGAATGTGAATTTGTACCTCTTTTGAGAACAAACCTCCAACAGCTGACAACCCAAGAAGTACATCTGGCTTTACTTGCCTTACCTGATTAAACATCAGTGAGACATTTGCTATGCAAAATTATATCAACAATCTAGAAAATGTGCATGTGATCATCTATAGTTGTTGCCTGCGCTCCCTATACAGCTTTAGAAAAAACAGATATGAACAACAATGTTGAAAAACATAACATCAGGGAGTTATTTGTTTTTCGTTGTAAGCCTTAGGTTTTTTTTAACTTAATCCTTGATAGATACATGTTATAGAAGAGAATCTGTAGGATACTAGGCCGTGTTCTGCAAGCAGTCTTGTATTAAAGGCCATATGGATCTTACTATGTATAACAGGTTTACTTGACTAATTCGCAGATAGCCACGGGCCTAATTGTAATGGTATCTTATCGAGTTGAACATTTTTCTAACTCAGTAAATAGAAATATATTATCAGATATTTAACAATTAACACTAAATCTTTAAAAGAAGCTAAAGGTTAAATAGACTGACCACTTCCGCAAGGCTAGCCCCTTCTCTCAGCCCTTGACGCTCAATCTCTTTGACCCTTCGAGCAAATGAACGGGCATCTGGATCAATATGTTCACGAGCTTCCGTTATAAGCCCCTGAATTATGTAAGATACATAGTTTGAGTAGTTGCAGCTGGCGAAAAATTATGTTTAGATGAAAATATGGAAACAAACAGCGGTATACTACACGTTCAGACTTATAAACAATCAGGAACTGTTATTAGAAACACAAGTTACGAGGACACACACCGACAACTACGGGATTAGATAACTCACATTAGCATCGACAACCCAAAATTGACTCCTAGCACTTTCAAAAGCAATCTCGGTGTCTCCTAGCATTCTTGACATTGTTTTCCTTGCAGCGTTGAGGACACCTATTCCAGCACTGCAGCCAGTTTGCAGTCAGTTTCAGTAATTGTTAGGTGGAACAAAAGAAGGAAGCAATTATAATGGACCAATGGTAGGGACCTTCCAGCACCAGCAACTACAATTTTCATTTTAGGAAAGTCAATCATAGGTCTTCCTTGTGCTCTGACTGCTCCCAGAAGACCAGCAAGAGCGACCCCTGCTGTTCCCTGGTTGGTTTAGTAGGCATTAGATGGCAAACACACAATTCTTCTTATGAATCATATAGGAAACATATAATGACAGTTCATTTTGTTTAGGATCTTCAAGATGCCACTATTAAATAAGATATGAACAGCACAAATTCTTCTTCTGCTTCTTGGCAGTTCTCTTATTTATTCACAATGAAAGGGAGGTGATTATTGCAAATATTTGATTTTTATACCTATCTTTCTAGAACTAGTAGTTTCAGGATTTAATTCTTTTGTATCAGGCATGACTTGCTTATAATAGAGCAGTACAGTCAATCAATCATCCGATGTACTTAGAACTTCAAAAAAAAATTCCTTTTTTCTTCGTGTTTTTTGAGTGTAGGACTTCAAAATCTTGGTTCTTATAACGCCTGATAGGCTGTATATTTGTGCCTCTGTTCAGGTGTAGCATTAGCATGGATTCAGGATGTAAATGAGCTATTGACATATTCCTGTATTAACTTAAAGAAAGCAGATACTAGATACCTCCTCCGTCCACGAAAAATAGACCACATTTGCCATTTTTGGTTGTCCACGAAAAATAGACCAAGTTTGAAAAAGGACCCCACATTTGCTACCTAACACAATTAAACACTACTAATAATATGGACCCCACATTCCACTATCACTACTTCTCTTTTACTTTTTTCCCTTCTCTCTTACTTTACCAATTCCACATTAAAACCCGTGTCATTCACAATGTGGTCTATTTTTCATGGACGGAGGGAGTATTAAGCAATGGAATGCCAAAACCCTCCACTATCCAGTCAAGTTTCACCTTAGTGACCTCAGTAACCTTCCCAACCCCTTGACGAGGTTCAAATGTGAAGGAAGTTGAACTTGAAGTAATACATGAATTTTCTGCCACGATTGTAAAAAAGTGAGTTACAAATTACAACCCCATTCATTACCTACAAAAGTTTCCCCTATTTTCGGAAAGTTTATCTGTATGTCTCATACTAAACCATTTAAAGGTCCAATAACTGAAATATGCCCTCCGTAGCTCAGAATCTACAAATCATCTTGGATAAGTAGTAGCAGCATATAACTACGGTATCTACTGCACCCCCAATTACACAGGTCTTGGGAGCTTGGTGTCAATCTACTGACTCTTTAAGGACTTTATAGTGGTTAAGAATTCCAGCTATCATCTGATATTATGTCAGACATAATCAGTAGCATTAAAAGCAGTTCAGTCAAACCTTAAGAAATCTAAGCAACCCTCAGCACACAAATTACATACCTGAACGTCATCATTGAACATTCTGTACTCTTTCCTATAACGCTGCAGTAGGTTAAAGGCCCACTTACTTTGAAAATCTTCAAACTGCAGATATCTGGTACATTAATAATTCAGAAGTGAAAGTTTCTAAAAATTTATCACTAAACTACACTAAAAGCTGCACCTGGACAATCACATGAGGCCAACGGGTAAAAACAGCTTCCATGAATTCGTCAATAACTTCAAGATACTCCTCTCCATCAAGGCGATGTTCTTGCAATCCCAAATCTGCACGGAAAAAGAACTAAGGTCACTGAACTTAAACTCTAAGAGTAGGACTTACTTACCACTCAAAATATAATAAGTTTATTTGATGCGATCTTGATATGTAGTTAGAGATTTATGTAAGCCATGACCGAATGACACAAATCCAATAGTAACATGTTGAGCAAGAAACTCAAGTAAATTAGCGAAACTTTAAACAGAAAAACCTTTATTTTAAAAAGAGATCCCGTGATTATAAGTAGAAATACATGCATAAATAACACAATTTGAAGACCATGAGACATGCATTAAACATTTGCAACATTGACCAAGATTGGTGGCCCGGACAAAACTAGTTTCACAATGTTGTAATGAAATGATGCATAAGGCATTGAGCCACTTACACAAGGGGTCTTTCAGAAGCTCCTCATTGTTGGTTCCAACATCAATCATGACAGGAAGTACCTATGAAAATACACAAAACCCAAAAATGGGTAATCAGGACATGACTTGAAAGAAAGAGGGTAACAAGATAAACTGACAGTAGTGTTCCTTCACCAATGAATATGTCTCCATTTGTGTGAAATCTTTTTGTCAGCTGGAAATCATGATCAACGATAAGGCAGGGAAATACCAGTACAAAGCGATCAAAAGCACACTAAGAATAAGACAAGGATCATGAAAATAAACTACATACAGAATATGTTACTTGCAGTTTCCTAGTTCAAGCATAATTAGTACAGGAGAAGATCCACAATCGACTACAGTATTATAACAAGATACTCGCTTCTTCTATGTTTTCATCCTTATGCAGAGAAGCTGTCAACAAGCTTTTTTCAAATGATTCAGGTGCAGGTTAACATGTGTGCAATGGTTTCACTACTCGAGTACCCATACACATATATAATTACATAATATAACATCCCTTATTCTTGTATATATGTCATTATAGGCTTTTTCTGTTGTTTCGTTCATAAAAACTTGGTAAGATTGGCAGCAGGCCAAGATTTAATTGATGTGATACAGTACATAATAATGCATTAAATGGAGAGAGCAAGATAGTACTCTCTGTGGGTTTATCCCTGCAGCAGCAACATAAAGATCCAACTTTCCTATAGCAATTCCAATTCCCTGAACTCCTAGATCTCCAAGACCCAGTATCCTGCTTCCATCTGTTACAACAATCATATCCACCTACAAGAAAAAGATATTTTTAAAAACGGTAACTTGAAAAGGGACACAAGATCATATCAAATGTTTGCAATCATTAAGCATGAGGCAGCGTGATAAATGCTCCTTATTAAACCCCCAGTGGGGACCATAAGACACAGAAGCAATGATAAGTACTCACAGGTAAGAATGTGTGTATATATATATGATGCAAACATAGACTACATTTAACCAAATTCGGTTGGTGGACAAACAACAATAAAGAATTGGAAAGCTTTAAACTGGACTACTTCAACCAGCTTCATATCCAACATGCCTCTTAGTACTAAGGGTGCTGACATGAAAAAAAAGACCAGTTGGTGCAGTAAAGAGGGAGCAAAAACTGATAAAAAAATCTAGTAAGGGACATCGTCAGCAAACAAAACAAGTACGCCAAACCTGTTCTGCTGGCCAGTTGTAAACCATTGACATCATCTCACCACGATCTTGTGCACTAAAATACATGCCCCTAGGCCGCCTAAATAGGCCGCTGTACTTCTGACAAACAAGACCAACTGTAGGCGTATAGACTATTGGTGCATATTCCGCGATGTTGTCGATAAGAACCTGTTAGCATGATATCCAAATAAGACGCTTTGTCGTAAGGGAGAAATAATATATTTACCGAGATCTTCATTTTCTGTCCTACCATGAAAAATATAATTTCACTTATACTTAATGTAGACATATCTATCAGGTTACCTGGGCACTGATCTTCTTGTTTAAAAGAGAATTTCTAAATTTTGGCATGGTAAATAAAGATCGCTTATTATGTAAATTAGAATCTCAGAGAGGACTATTTCGTATGTTAGCAATGAAACAAATAAGCAAGTATGATTTCTTTAATGTATGTGAGACCACATGAAGTTCAAATTTATTTAATGAGTGTATGAATTAAAATTTTGACTCTTGCACAAGTTCAAAGCAAAGCCAGTAGATAAATGTGGCATTGCCATAAATAAGTGTCGTCACATTGGACCTTGATACTGACCTTATAATACATTGTCTCATTTCTATCATGCAACCGGTTGAGAATTCGCCACTTAGCCAAACTGTATGGATCGGATGGTCCATCTCTAGCACTCTTCTCAAGCCTCTTCAGATCGGCCACTAAGATTTAAGAAAAAACAAAAAAAATAGGAGATTTTATTACAAGCATTTGAGCTCCAAATTATAACTTTTAAGCTCATCAGCACACAATATTTACAGAGAGAGATATTAAACAATAATGCTCCCATAAATTTCATCTAAACCAAACTGATGGCTTAATCCATTGTCCAAAGCTCAGTATTATCTGTTTTTAGCAGGTGAGCACGCTACTATGAGCTTCTAATCTAGAACAAGGCTAAAAGTAACTTGCAACTCTTTTTGCTTAAAAGCCAGTCATTATGAAAACCAATATCACTCATACATGACCAAAGCAGGCCTGTGACCAAATCCCTAAACAACACTAACTGCTAACACCTGGTTTGTGCCTCAGACAGAGTTCCTTCACTCACAAGAAATTGAGTTATCATGCATTTGTCTGGTTAAAAAATGCATGGAAAGATATCATGAAAAGTGGTGGAAGAAAACTTACTAAAGCGCTCGATTTGTTGTTCAGGACTCATGACATTTGGAGGCAGTAACCCGCGGAGGTCAAGACGATCACGTTCTGTCATCGAAAATGCAGTTCCCTATATTTATGGAGCATAAAATTTTGCAACTTAACTTCCAGAATGATTGTTTACCTCAAAGGAGAAATAACCAAAAAGCATCTTGGACACTTGAGAAGTGCCAGATATAAAACGAAGAAGGATAAACCATTAATTCTTCTGCTTTTAGAAAGTCATCAAGTGGCAGTCTGAGGTGCTTGTCTAAATTGTTTGGTTACAAGCATAACATTTATCATCTGCATTCATTTTATGAAAATCCATCCAACAAAGTTTTGGATTATTTTCTGCCCTACTTCACAATCCATTTCACTTCCCAATTCAGATGCAACAGAGCCACCAATACACAGGAAACAACGAAATTAAACAACTCATTTACGTCCAACCAAATGAGGGAAAAAATGAAATCGGAGTCACGAAACAGCATCATCATCCCCGAAACACAATTGATATCCCTTCAAACCAACAGAATACCAGAGATCCTCTCGAGATCTCGAGGATGCAACACACTCCATATTCCCAACAAAAGCAACCAAAACATTCGTCATCTTTCAGCGCTTACCTTGTTGAACCACGGATCGTGGAGAATATCCAAGCTGCGCTTGTGAATTATGGTCGGGCGGTGTCCCTCCGTCGTCGTAAAAGATCTCGCGGCGCCCGAATTGAGAGCTCCCCGGCGCGATTGCAAGCGCTTCAAAAGCGCCGACGAAAGCGCCATTTGGCGAGAGAAATTCCCCATAATTTACAGAGAGAAGGAAATCCAGTTGAGTGTGAGCTACAGACCACGGTAGTGAAGGAATTTATTTCTCATTATACATTATACAGCTTGAATACGACGGAAACTTTGAACAGTGAGAATAAGTAATAAAATCAGTTTTGCTAATGCCAGGTCATTCTTTATCACGGAAATAGTTGTACGTTGTGCATAAGTGATTGTATCTCATTCTGGAAGTAGCTCGTCGATAAGAGTATTAGGTCATCCGCATTCCGCAACGCTCTCTCTTATCCGTCTCATCTCTTAACTATTCATGTGCTCCACTGTACTTTTCACTCCCTCTCTTAAATAAGAGACAGCACCCGCAACCCTCCATCTCTTAACCATCTCATCCATTAACTATTTATTCAATTACATTTTTTATTTTTATTTCCAACAAATTCAATTAATAAAAACACACTTCATTAAATAAAATAAAATTACAACTTTAAATCCTAAAAAAATACATAATTAAATTTGTGGCAAAATAAATAAAAAAGACATAATTTAAAATATAATTTTATAGAAATTAAAATAACTACTCCGCCGGTGAATCATCCCCCGAAGGCGGTGGCGGTGCACTCAAGCTACCTGGAGGCGGAATACCAATTTGTCTTGCCATATACTCAATTCCGACAAGATGGGCTTGATATTGTGGAGGCGTCACGCGGGAAGTGTCCGCCATCGTGGCGGTCAAGTACATGGACAATAGGGTGTTCGAGCCCGAGACCGCCTGGTTTGATTCATCTCGGTCCCTCCTCCCTCTAGCCGCCATCGCTCCTTGCGGTCGACGGCGCCCACGGGAGGAGCCCCTGCATCGGTGGTCGTGCCCTCAACCTCTTGTGAGGCGCTGCCTGACCCGCCCTCACTAGACGAGTATTGGCCACCCGCCGTGTGCTTCGTGCGCTTCGAGCTCGAGCCCTGGATGGACTGGACACCGCCGCCGCCGGCCCACCTTTCAACGTCTTTGACGGCCTCCCAAACATCGACATGTTTGAATTCTTTGTCGTTGTCGTCAAAGAAGACTCGCAAAGCCGCTCTCATAATGTCGACTCCACTGGCTCCGCTTTGGTATTGAGTTGCTTCATTCTTGTAGATGCCGCAAAAATTTTTGACGTCTCTGTCGACGCGGTCAAAATGACTGTGGAGCATCTTCAGGGTGTGGCGGCGGGACCGAGCCGGCTTGTTCTCGTTGTAGGCGGCAGTGACCTATTCCCAAAAACACTTGCGGGTTTGTTGATTCCCGACGATGCGATCGTACGAGACGCTGACCCAAGCGTTGAACAGAGTCATCGTGTCCGCCCGGCTGTATGGATGACGACCTATATCCTCCTCCTCCTCCTCGGCCGCCTCCTCATCTTCCTCCACGGCGTCGAATGCGCGACCCCCTGGAGCTTCCACCGTCTCGTCCTCCTTCTGAATTGGGTTCATCCGGACAATCCTCCATAATTTGGGATAATCCCTGCGAATACCTCGGGGCAGAGGGAAGAGAGTATGCATCCATTTCAAAATAGGGTGGTTGGTACGCCGCCGGCGTCGACGAGCCTTGGGTGCCCGGCATCGACGAACCGGAACCGGAACCACTCAAGACATTGTACATGCCCCCCAAATCGCCAAACGCGTTCAAGTCATATCCGCCGGAGCCGCCCTCATTTCCGTCGCCAGACATTTTTTAGATGAAAATTGGAGAGGTGAGATGAAAATTGGAGAGGAAATGGAGATGATTTGAGAAGAATAGATGTGTGCTTGTGTGTATAATGAGGATGAAAGATGAGTATTTATAGAATAAAAAAAGACGAAAAAAAGACAAAAAAATTAAAAATGACCTTTTTTTATTTTATTATTATTTTTATTATTAAAATCTAATTTTTTAAAAATTTTGATTTATTGCGTCGGCAGTGACGACGCCCACTCGCGGGCCGGCGAGTGGGCGTCACTCCTAGCGCCAGCGCGCGCCACGTGGCTCTGGCGCGTGGCGAGCTGGCACGCCATCCGTCTCGCTGGGACTAGACGCTCGCCGAGACCGGGACGAGACGCGGGGCTGCAACGCCGTCTCGATGCCGTCTCGTCTCGCCGAGACGAGATAGAGATGGCAACGAGACGCGTTGCGGATGCTCTTATTATAAATAGAAAGTCGTCGGTTTGTTTAGAGAGGGCCCATAGTCAACGGTTTTACCATTTAGAGCATATTAAAGCCGTGTGCACGTAGGATTAGGGTCCAAATTTGTTTGTGTATTCATCCATATTTGATCTAAGATTTTGTTTATGCCATTTAAATGTCATTTCATACAATTCAGATGGAGTAATATATATAATATATTCTCAGTTAATAATAGAAAAATGTTTACAGACTTACTTACCCCTCTTTGTTTCAATTATTACTGTATTTATTATTTATAAATACGAAAAACACTCAATTTAAAAAACACAGACGATATGTAAATAAAGAGTATTGTTAGAGTAAATTATAAAGACGAATATTTTAAAAATAAAAAATGAATGTTAACGCCTAATTGTTGCCTTCTTTTATAAACGGACATAACTTTCCTAGATATACAACCTTCATTTTGTATTTTGATGTTAAAAGAGTTGATATGTTCAACCACAAAAGTATAAATTTCGTTTGACAAATTGGCCAAGTGGAATTGAATAACACTCAGTATAACAAATATAATTTTCCCTATAAAGAATATTGCAATAAAATTAGTTGTATACAAGTAAAATTAACATTAATGATTTTTAAAGCTGTAGCTTAGTAGCTATAAAGACTTTCTAAGTGTGGACGCATTCAATGATTGGAAGATGAATCAAAGATTGAGTAGTCAATATTGTAACGTAAGTCGTAATAGCAAACAACACCTCAATATATTATTTTCGTCTAGTATAAATGTAGCATCATTGTATGCGCCATAATAAAACGAAGTAATTTTGATATGTAGATTTGCTATTTCAGCATTATTTTCTACAACGTCATTTATAAAATGCCAACTCAATTAAAATAAGAGTCTATCACATCATTTTTCTGAAGTCGGATTTAGTTGTCGGTGGAAAAATTTACACCCACACCCTAAGCTCATGATATTATATACCAAGTTGTTAATTAGTGAAAAAAAAATTCTTAATATTAGGCACTAATAACCCTTATATATACATATTCGATTATTATAAACCTAAATATTATAGCCTCTTTCTCAAACTATATAACGAATTGATCCAAGAAATTTATTGTGTCAAACAACCACATTCCATTGATCGTTGTAAAATTCAAACGCAAATCTTTCCACATATAAAGGTCTTTATAATTAATAAATGTGACTTGGGGAACTTAGTACCTAGACCAAGTCACAACACGAAAGAATGGAAAAAAGCCAGCGTGGTTTAGTTATAAAAAGAAAAGATTTAGTCTTAAATAAAAATTTGTGGGGTTGTGGAGAAATCTAGGCCTTTTACTTCTTCCCTTTTCTTGAAATATTGTCCCATGTGATCTTAATATTCTTGCAAGAAAATTTGGGCATATCCTAGCTAGAAATAGCTATACTTTCTACACGTATTATAATGGTTAAGAAATATAACATATTTTTCTTTTAAAATATAGTACTATGCTTTATTATTTATTGTTTGGACTCAATATATAAATATATATAAATATATATATATATATATATATATGGTTGTATTATATACCAAACTAGTTTAAAATACTAAACGCCAAACACATCATTATATAATAATGCGGAGTTCATTACAACTTTATTTGTAGTTCATTATAGAGAATTCTGAGATTTAAAAACAATGACATCATCATGCATAGTTTAGAAATCTGAAGTTCATTATAAGTTTGTTATTAGTTCATTATAATGAACTCCAGGTTATCATATAATGATATTGTTCGGCGTTTAAGGTTTAGGAGTGGTTTGGTATTGATCACAGTCATATATATATATATATATATATATATATATATATATATATATATATAGGGATGTATTCATTTCCTTTTCCCATATTTCCTCCTTTTTCCTTCTTAATCTTAACCGTTTATTTTTACAATCCTATGGACTATATTTAGCCGTGTAACCATTTAATTTAATGATTAAAAATTGTGAAAAGGGCTAAATTGGAACTCATTATTTTAGTTAGTTATGGTGATTCCTTAATTCACGTTCATGAAGATCTGCACAGTTATTCTTCTATGCAATACAGTCCAGACGTGAGTTCATCCACTCTTCCGTCGCCGCAATTGAATTGTTCGCTAATCACTATTTTCAAGTATCGGATATCCATTCATGCGTTGTCGTCGTCGTTAATTTTGTATGTTGAAGGTGTCGTAGAGATTGGTCTTTTGTAATTTTGGAAGAATGTAATTCAGATACGCCTTCGTTTGTGTATGTGTCGATTCTGTTACTAATAATTACGTTATGTCCGATTATTCGGTCGTTGTTGAGCTAATCCGATAACTCTTATAAAACCATTCTTGTGTATGTATCGATTTGGTTTAAACATTGCGACCAATGCTTAGTAGTTGTTCAATACGATTATGTTAATGGCGTAGGGTTGCAATTCTGGGCGGTAGAGTTGTAACGTAGAATGTTAAACGTACCCCGTATGGAGTACCGTGAGTATGAATCAATTTATAAGGGTGTAGTTATAGTCTTGGCTACTGTAGATAATTAACAACATACGAATAATGCACCCAATAGTAATGAGTAATGGATATTAGTGGATATATAATGATCAATATGTGAACTGCAATGCATACGTTGAAGATGTACACCTTTTTTCGATTTTGGCACACCCTTCTTGTGTCTTCTACGGGTTTAATCAGTTTATGTGTTAGGGTTTAATAAGTGTGTGGGATAGTGTTTAGTACTTAAACAGTAATAATGAATTGTAGCAAGCAGCGAATAATGCAGCAAGTGTAAAATTTTAAATAATGAATTGTAGCAAGCAGCGAATAATGAATTGTAACAAACAGTAATAATGAATTTTCCACACACGTGATTCTTCTCCGTTTCCGAAGACTCATTTTCTCCTCCTCAATTTGAATATAGTGGAGTTGTAGTAAACAACAGATGTTAAAATTTTAAACTGCATATATTGGTGAACATGATCTGAAGTAATAATGTATAGATTATATATATATCGATTTGGGATACATTGATGGAATGTTGGTTATGAAAGAGATATATATGCACTATTTCTGAAGGGTAATGTACAACATATGAAAGAGATAATACATGTAATGTATAAATATGAAGATGTAATGCACTATTTCTGAAGGGTAATATGCACCGTATGTCATATAATGCATATTAAGCTTAACATGTATTGTTTTGTGATTAATAACAATGTTTAAACCGATACGAATAGTGCTCTGAATGTTAACGAATAAAGGATATTATTGGCTATAAAATGCACCATATGTGAACTGCAATGTATACGAATAAGATGTGCCGTGTTTCGTTGTTTGGCACACGTTTCTTGTTTCCCCTAAGGGTTTAATAAGTCTAGGGGCTAGGGTATAGTACGTACACATAAATAACAACGTTTAAACTGATACGAATAATGCACCGAATGGTTACTAATAATGGATATTATTGATTATTCAATGCACCATATATGAACTGCAATGTATACGATTAAGATGTGTCGTGTTTCGATGATTGACACATGTTTCTTGTTTCCCCTAAGGGTTTAATAAGCCTAGGGGCTAGGGTATAGTACGTACTCATTAATAACAATGTTTAAACAGATACGAATAATGCGCCGAATGGTAACGAATAATGGATATTGTGGACTACATAATGCACCATATGTGACCTGCAATGTATACGAATAAGATGTGTCGTGTTTCGATGTTTGACACACGTTTCTTGTTTCCCCTTAGGGTTTAATAAGCATAGGGGCTAGGGTATAGTACGTACTCATTAATAGTCTTTGTTAACGTTGTTATTAATGTGTACATACTAGACCCTATCCCCTGGGCTTAATATTAATGCGTATATGATGTACATAAAATTTAGGCGTACTATATGTATGGCTTAATATTTTAGGTGTACAATATACATATGCATTATTTGGGTTTGCCATTGCATTACGCCCAAGTATTGGTGCATTATTTGGTTAAAATACACAAACAACGTTCAGTAATGCATAATCTAATACGAATACTTACATTATATGCAGATATGATGCACATTAAATTGAGGCCTACTATATATATGGTTTAAATTATTAGGTGTGCAATATACAAATGCATTATTTGGTGTTGCCATTGCATTGCGCATAACGATTGGTGCATTATTTGGGTTAAATACACAAACAACGTTTTGTAATGCATAATCTAATACGACTACTTACATTATATGCATATATGATGCACATAAAATAGAGGCGTACTACATACAGGGCTTAATGTATTAGGTGTTTAATATACAAATGCATTATTTGGTGTTGCCATTGCATTGCGCACAAGGTTTAGTGCATTATTTGGCATATGTTAAGCATTACGAGAGTTAATCGGCCAACTATACAGACAAAAAACATAATACAAACAAGACAAATAACATAATACACCAATTACACACTAAGTATTCTTAGCCGTCTGAATAATCACGATGAACATACGGTTAGACTGATTGTTCACAAGATCAAAATCAGAAAGACTAGTCTCAAAAACATTGTTAAGTGTATTCAAGTTTGTAAAAAGATCTAAAGTGCTAAGTCTTCCAACAAATACCAGAAACCATCAAGCACTACAAGCTGACTTGGATTTAACTGCTTCAAGCAGTTCAGAAACTCCGACGGTGTGCGCCTGCAGTAAAGACGATCAGTCTTTCTTCCCTTAACTTGTGTCTGTTGAACATCACCTGCTGAGCTACTAGGGGCAGCAGCTGCCAACCGATCCCTCAACTTTTGTGCCAACGCTACCGGAATTAAATCATCAACTGCATCGTCGAGTTCAGATCTAACTCGCTTCTCTGAAATTGCACAAACAAAGTAACAAATCACAACATTTTCAAAAAAGTGGACTACGTTCTGTGTAATGATGTGTTCATGTTAATGTTTACATATTAATGCAAACAACGTAATCAATCACATCACATGAATGATTGAGTAAAACATTCGCATAATGCAGTAAACATCACTGATAATGCACTAAATATTAATGCTACTGCTTTAGATACTACTGATAATGCACTAAATATTACTGCTACTGCATTAGATAATACTGTTAATGCACTAGATATTACTGATAATGCATTAGATACTACTGATAATGCACTAAATATTACTGATAATGCATTAGATAATATTGATAATGCACTAAATATTACTTATAATGCACTAAATATTACTGATGATGCATTAGATAATACTGATAATGCACTAAATATTACTGCTAATGCACTAATATACCTCATATAATGCACACAGTAACACTAAAAAATACATGCTTATAGTTCCACAATTCATTGAATATATCTGAAATTATGAACCGTGTCATGTTTTTAGTTAGCACACCACGCAACATGTATAATGCGGATTTAACAGAATTGCTAATACCATCACTCACAATCTAAATATTAATGATACTGCATTAGATACTACTGATAATGCACTAAATATTACTGGTAATGCACTAGATAATACTGATAATGCACTAAATATTACTGATAATGCATTATATACTACGGATAATGCACTAATATACCTCATATAATGCACACAGTAACACCAAAAAATGCATGCTTATAGTTCCACAATTCATTGAATATATCTGAAAGTATGAACCGTGTCATGATTTTAGTCAGCACACCAGACAACATGTATAATGCGGATTTAACAGAATTGCTAATACCATCACCCACAATCTGAAAAAACAAATATTGATTTGAAGCAACACGATGTAAATTTTACCTGCAGCCTCTGTTACTTGCGATAGCGGACGACCCCTCTTCGGCATTTTCGATCTGGCAAAAACCACAAAAACATATTATGGTACTGGAATTCATTATTATTTAACCGAACCCAAAATGGGTCTGCAAAATCACGAAACCGGCGCCTTGGTCTGCAAAATCACGAAAAAAGGACGCCTAAATCACTGTTTAAACATACCTATTAGAAAGTAGTCGGTGTTTCCGAGTCGATTTCAGCGTTGAAAGCTAATTCCCTCCGAAAATTTGGTCGACAAAATCCAAAATCTCCAAACGCGCCGCTGGGGAGGTAGATTTCTAGGGTTTGGGTAGTGGAGAGAGTGGAAGTAGTTGTAAGGGTTGTGGGCGTAATGAATGAGGAAAGAAGGAGAATATGAGCGTTTGAAATCCCGTGAAATTAGCATATTCCAAGATATGGCGGTTCAGCTTCTGTCAAATGGCCAAATTACCCCTGTAATGCATTAAGCCAACGTCTATAATGCAACACGGAGGTAAATTTATTAAAACAATCCGATCCGTCGATTCCCTAGATCTAACGGGTATTATTAAGAAGGAAAAAGGATGTAAGATGGGAAAAGGAGAATAAGGTCCCCCTATATATATATATATATATATATATATATATATATATATATATATATATATATCGGGTTGCGTTAAAGATAGAACCATTCTTAAGTGTAGAACCTAGAACTCTACATATTTTATTCATTGGATGAGGAAAAAATGACGGTCAAGATTAAAAATCATACATATTAGACTATGTTTTCACGACATTCCGGACTCAACATGTGAAAAAACTCACATGTTGATGGAAGAATGAATGAAACGAATAAGAGTCCATGCATGCTTTATTTTTTCACTTATCTGCATTCACCCATTAATAATAGTTTTGGTTGTAATGGGAAGTTGTTGTGCAAATCAACACCATTGGATTAAAAGATCTAACGACCTCCGTTTGGCATTTGTTCTACGTTTAAGAATGGTTCTATCTTGATCACAATCCTATATCTATATATATATATATATATATATATATATATATATATATATATAGTAGTGTTAAACTCCTTTTCTCCCCTTAGATTTAAGTTTCTTCGCAATCTCGGTCGTTGGATCTGGAAGATGGACGTTCTAGATTAATAGCATATTTATCATTCTGCGCTTCATTATTTGACCAATTTGGTGCATCATGGGGGTGATTTAGTCATTTTGTGTAATCAAAACCGCTGAAAACGTATTTGGCCAAAATTAAGCGGGATCTTCCACTACTTTCCATCATCGCACGCATTTACTCACAATCTCGCTCCCGATTCTCTCTCAATAAGCGTCTTCTCATTTTCCAAATTTAGCAAAAACCCTAGCCGCCGCCCAGTCAAAATCGCGATGATTTCTCGGAGATTCACCGCTGGTTCCCTTGCTTTCCAATATCCCTTCCCGGTTTGAACAAGATTTCACTGCACTACAACAGCAGGTATGGTTTGGTCGTTTATTTTACGTTTTTTAACAAGCGTTCACGATTCAAACGATTTCAATTAAACCGCGAGTATTTGTTGCCAAAATTTTGTAGTTTTTTCATTGTTTGATGTTAAGCGCAGATTATGTAATGACTAAAAGAGGAAGACCTTCAAATCCCCAACAATCCCAGAAAGAGGGTGAGATTCTGTTCGACCGTTGCTCTGTTTCTGTGCTTGACATATTTTAAATTTAATTCTTTAAAGATGTAGTCGAGTTTGTAGATTATTTGTTCATAGCGCAGAATGCATTTGTTTACTACTGTTTGTTCATTACCTGATATAATATATGCATTATTTTCCTATATGATTGCATTATTTGCCTATATGCATGCATTATGTTTACTGCTGTTTTATAGTGTCAAAGAGTAAATGGAATATGTGTATGTGCATTACTTGTTATAATTTCTGCATTATATGCATATACGACTGCATTATGTACCTATATGAATGCCATTATATTCAGTGCTACAACCTTCAATCAACTGCCGTTGGTCATTGGTGAAATAGTGAATGCAATAGTTTTATGCTCATTAATTGAATGAGTCTGTGCATTATGTGTCTTTTTTTATTCATTATATATCATGTATCTTGCATCATGTCAATGCTGTGTTATATTAGTCAAAGAGTATATGGAATATTTGTTTGTTCATTACCTGATATAATCTTTGCATTATTTGCCTATTTGATTGCATTATTTGTCTATATGCATGCATTATGTTTGCTGTTGTTTTATATTGTCAAAGAGTAAATGAAATATGTGTATGTGCATTACTTGTTATAATCTCTGCATTATATGCATATACGACTGCATTACGTAACTATATGAATGCAGTACGACTGCTGTTGGACATTGGAAAAGTAGTGAATGCAAGTTTGATGTTCATTACTTTGAAGTATCTGTACAGTATATATCTATTTTCTATGCATTATATTGCATGTTTCATGATGCATTTTACTGTTGTTGGACAGGGACGAAGCAGTTAAGGATTGACATCGGAGACGCAGTCGATGATATCCTGCCTGTGGGAATCGCCCAGAAATTCTGCAAACGACTGTCAGAAGCAATAACTAGTTCAGCTCAAATTAGTTAACTACCACTTTGAGCATCAGTCAAACAAACTTGTACATTATCTATGTTCAGGGATGCATGGTATATTAAAAGCGGATATAAATTCATCGGTAGACAGATATATGCATTATTTGAGTAAAACGTTGCATTATGTAGCGAGAACTTGTCATTATTTTGAATGTTGTAGGGAATACGAACTATCAATGGGCTAATGGGTACTTCACCGAGTTAATTATGCACCTAAGAATTACTTTACTATTTATAATATGTACATTTCATAATACGTTAATTATGTATAACTTCAACACGCGCTATTTTTAAACGTTGGTATTAATGAGTACGTACTATACCCTAGCCCCTATGCTTATTAAAAACAAGAAACGTGTGCCAAACATCGAAACATGACACATCTTATTCGTATACATTGCAGTTCACATATGATGCATTATATAGTAAATAATATCCATTATTCGTTACCATTCGGTGCATTATTCGTATCGGTTTGAACATTGTTATTAATGAGTACGTACTATACCCTAGCCCCTAGGCTTATTAAACCCTTAGGAGAAACAAGAAACGTGTATCAATCATCGAAACACGACACATGTTAATCGTATACATTGCAGTTCACATATGGTGCATTATATAGTCAATACTATCCATTATTCGTTACCATTCGGTGCATTATTCGTATCAGTTTGAACATTGTTATTAATGAGTACGTACTATACCCTAGCCCCTAAGCTTATTAAACCCTTAGGGGAAACAAGAAACGTGTATCAATCATCGAAACACGACACATGTTACTCGTATACATTGCAGTTCACATATGGTGCATTATATAGTCAATACTATCCATTATTCGTTACCATTCGGCGCATTATTCGTATCAGTTTAAACGTTGTTATTAATGTGTACGTACTATACCCTAACCCCTAGACTTATTAAACCCTTAGGGGAAACAAGAAACGTGAGCCAAACATCGTAACACGGTACATCTTGTTCGTATGTATTGCATTTCACATATTGTGCATTATATGGTAAATTATACCCATTACTCGTATGCAATGAGAAGTAATTAAGGAAAGAGAATAACTGGCGTGCAAACAAATTCGGGAACCAAACATAGACAGCATCCATATGCTCCAATACACCAAATCTGAATCATAAACAACCACATAATGCACAGACAATCCAACAATGCAACAATCAGAGGTAAATTACTCCAGCAATGCAACAATGAAACTTCGTCCACCTTCCTCACACCTTGTTTACGCGTGTCAAACCCAACGGCCCTAGCATACACATCATAAAACGCGAGAGCAAACTCTAATGATTCGAACCTCTGACCAACTACAGGCTTTATCTGCTCAGAACATGCAGGCACAACGCGTCCTGTTTACAAACACGAAACAGTATACATGTTAAGCTATAGATGCATTATATGAAATATACTATACATTATATAACATAAAACAGTGCATTACATAAGCATAATTATACATTACATGTATAATTTTTCATAACTAATCATTCGATGTTAAACCAACGTATATGTTTTGAATCGCATATTATACCACAACCTGGGCCCAGAAATCGGCAACCCTACGGGGAAGATTGAAAGCCAATGTCACGTGAAATAACAAAAACTATAAACTTGAATAAACCGTAGCAACAACAAAACCGTTAAACGTCTAAATTTATTCAATAAACCAACACCCAAGCACACAAACATGAAACAATAATTCGCTGAGTTAAACATATTGGGTCGTGCGGCTGAATTACACATAACAGTTGTTAGAAACTGCAATATTAAACAACAAATCAGCAACCAAATCATGGTCCAACAATTTTTTCCCAGATTATAACAATTGACAGCAACCAATTCAGTTCACATGGGCGAAAATTGCAATATTACCTTCTTCCATTGATACTTGAAATACCGGGGATGAACCGTATTCGTAAGATTTGGATTCAAAAAATCGATTCAACAAAGATTGATCGTCGATTAGCAGTAAGCACTCGGCTAAACGCTGGAATATGGAGCACGCAGTGGACTAAATCTGGAAAAGATTTGCTGCAAAACTGCAATAAGCATTGAGGGAGGTATTCACGCCACTTTCATTAACTAACTACAACACAGAATTTCAATTATACCCCTCTCACGTAAATAATGCATGCAATATGATAATTAGAATCAATTATTTAGTCCATTGGATCGGCTTAAATAAAGGGTGAAGATTAAGAAGGAGATTGGATTTAATAGGTGAAAAGGATTTGAACACAATCCTATATATATATATATATATGTAGGGATGTATTCATTTTCTTTTCCTATATTTCCTTCTTTTTCCTTCTTAATATCAGCCATTAGATTAGAGAAATGGACGGTCAAGATCAACATTGGGTAATTAATCCCGTGTTGCATTATTTGTCCTATTTTGTGCATTATGAGGGTACAATAGTAATCTAATAATGGCTGGAAACCGCTACGAATAATGCACCACATGGTCACGAGTAATGCATATAATTGCCTATATAATGCACAATATGTGAACTGCAATGCATACGAACAAGATGTGCTGTGTTATGATGTTTGACACACGTTTATTGTTTCCCTAAGGGTTTAATAAGCTTAGGGGCTAGGGTATAGTACGTAGACATGTATGTAATCTTCACATGGTAACGAGTAATGGATATAATTGACTATATAATGCACAATTTGTGAACTGCAATGCATACGAACAAGATGTGCTGTGTTATGATGTTTGACACACGTTTCTTGTTTCCCCTAAGGGTTTAATAAGCTTAGGGGCTAGGGTATAGTACGTACGCATTAATAACAAATTATAAAACGATACGAATAATTCACCAAATTGTCACGAGTAATGGATGTTATTAACTATATAATGCACAATATGTGAACTGCAATGCATACGAATAAGATGTACCATGTTATGATGTTTGACACACGTTTCTTGTTTCCCTTAAGGGTTTAATAAGCTTAGGGGCTAGGGTATAGTACGTAGACATTACTAAATGCACGTATGTAATCTTCAATCCGTTGATTAACCCATATACACAATATCTCTAATAATGCATAATATACTGAGATAATGACAATTAACAGCTACATAATGCACTACCTAAACCAAATAATGCACATACGTATATTCCAATAACAACAATTTGTTAGTAATGTCTACGTACTATACCCTAGCCCCTAAGCTTATTAAACCCTTAGGGGAAACAAGAAACGTGTGTCAAACATCATAACATGGTACATCTTATTCGTATGCATTGCAGTTCACATATTGTGCATTATATAGTTAATAACATCCATTACTCGTGACAATTTGGTGAATTATTCGTATCATTTTATAATTTGTTATTAATGCGTACGTACTATACCCTAGCCCCTAAGCTTATTAAACCCTTAGGGGAAACAAGAAACGTGTGTCAAACATCATAACACAACACATCTTGTTCGTATGCATTGCAGTTCACAAATTGTGCATTATATAGTCAATTATATCCATTACTCGTTACCATGTGAAGATTACATACGTGTCTACGTACTATACCCTAGCCCCTAAGCTTATTAAACCCTTAGGGGAAACAAGAAACGTGTGTCCAAACATCATAACATGGTACATCTTATTCGTATGCATTGCAGTTCACATATTGTGCATTATATAGTCAATTATATGCATTACTCGTGACCATGGGGTGCATTATTCGCAGATACCAAAATGTGGCAGTTACTTTTCCGTCAAATGTCAATAATAACCCTGTAATGCATACAACCACCTTCTATAATGCAACACGGAACCAGTTTTATAGAATCAATCTGATCCGTTGATGCCTTAGATCTAACGCGTAATATTAAGAAGGAAAAAGGATCTAAGATGTGAAAAGAGAATAACGCTCCCCTATATATATATATATATATATATATATATAGGAAAATGATCAATACAAAACTTGATCTCAATACAAAATCCAGACCAAATCCTGACCATGAGATTTGACAATCCAATGGTCAATAATTAAACAAAAACACGGAGGGTCATTGTAAAGCAGTTTTAGGTCATATTATAAACTTTGGGTTTGAGGTCATGTTAAGATCATTTTATGTCATCCTTACTATAATGACGTAAAAATAAGCTTACAATGACCTAAAAATGACTTTTGTATGCTTGGTTCTGCATTTTTGTATTAAAAATGGTTTATCATAGATCAAAACCCTATATATATATATATATATATATATATATATATATATATATAAATGCATTTCATATAGTATGTTTCTGTAGAAGTGAACATGTCGTGTAGTTGCTTCCATCTCTCAGGCACAAGTGTGAGGCCTTGGGAGATGGGCTTCTGACAGCCAGTGGGTTAAGGCCTATCCCTTAACGGGCTACTGCGTACCCTGATTGAATCCCCTCACATGATGTCGGGCAGGAGTGTGGGGGCCGCCAAGGCGACGGAATCGCCTTTTTTGCTGTAATGAAAAAGTGGGTAGTTTTTCTCATTAAGTGTTTGGTAATTGTTCGTTTAGTTTTTTATTTCTTCTTAGGCTTTTGGAATTTAGTTCTTTTTAGGGAGTTGCCTATAAATTAAATGGAATGCTCATCTGTATTTTTTAAGGTAAGATAAGTTGAATAAATAGGATTCTAAGCACATGCTACCTAGTGTATATTATATTTACATGCTTAATTTCATCCAAAAATTCAACACTAGTAATCTACAACTACTGCCGTAGAAAAAACCTAAAATATTTTCTTTCACATTTCTTAAACTCGCTTAAATTAAAATGAGATTTATTTTAATGGATGGAAGGAGATATTTTATTTAGTGAAAATTATTCTCAACCAATATAAATTTGTAGTTGATTAATTATATCGAATATAATCAAGGGTCAAATATTCATCTGGTTTTATCGGAAAAAATGAAAAAACACAACGTTAGAAAACGCATTTGCATGATATGTCGAATAAAAACTCGCTAGTCGTACATGTTTGATGAAATATATGGATATATAGTCATATAGATAGAATGAGATTAATTAACTTAGGAAAAATAATATTTTACTATGATTGCTATGTTTCTAGAGTGAACATGCCAATGGAATATAATTTAAAATTGTATTTTATAATTATAATTTTATTATTATTATTTTTTGCGTTAATGGATTACGAATATTTAAACAAAATATAGTAACTGATCACTATAATAAAATTATCTTATATATCTAAACTAAAAAATAGTACATATATGTTAATTAATTAGATTTATCAAAAATAATTTTACAAGTAAAATAGATATCGGAATGTTTAGCTTGAAAAATAAAGAAACATTTTGAGAATTTTTAAATACTTTTTGATAAAGTTGTAAGCTTTTTTATTATATCGTGATAAGTGAACACTGTAAATACATTTTCTAGGTTTTGAATGGAATAAATTTATTATCATTCCACTGGGAATATGATTCTATTAGATTAATGATGATTCATAATGAAAGAATATTATCAAGCATGAAATGAGAATGAACACAAGAACATCCATTTTATTCCATTTTTATATTCATAATTCATAAACTACCAGACGATGTACATAAGGAATTGCTATTTATGAATCTACGGAGTGTATAATAGTACTAGTAAATACTAGCATTATGGTTTCTTAGGCCACCCGCAACGCGTCTCATGGGTGGCTCGTATCTCGTCCAGCTGAGACGAGACGGCGGCGAGAAGCGTTGCAGCCCCTCGTCTCGTTCCGGTCTCGCCGAGACGCCCGTCTCACCGAGACACCTCGCGGGCTGTCTCGCCACGCGCTTGTGCTACGTAGCGCGCTCCGGCGCCATGCGTGATGCCTACTCGACGGCCCGCGAGTGGGCTTCGTCACGCTGAAGCAATAAATCATTTTTTAAAAATTTGAATTTAATTAAATAATAATAATAATAAATCGAAAATGGTAATATTACCGTTTTTCGACCGTTTTCCTTTTTTATTATTTTTATTATTTTTTTACTCTATAAATACTCCTATTTCATCCTCATTTCACACACAAATACATATCAAATCCTCCAAATCATCTTCATTTCCTCTCCAATTTTCATCTAACCTCTCATCACAAAATATCCGGCGACGGAAACTCTGGCAGTGGCGGCTCCGGCGGGTTTGAAATCAATGCGTTTGGCGACTGGGGGGGCATCTACAACGTGTTGGGTGGTTCCGGTTCCGATTCGTCTACGCCGGGCACACAGGGCTCATCGACGCCGGGGGGTATCAACCACCCCATTTTGATGTGGATACATACGCTCGTCCCTCTGCCCCGAGGTATTCACAGGGATTATCCCAAATTCGGGAGGATTATCCGGATGAACCCCATCCGGAAGGAGGACGAGGCGGTGGAAGCTCCAGGGCATTCGACGCCGTGGAGGAAGAGGCGGAGGCAGCCGATGAGGATAAGGATGTAGGCCGGCATCCGTACAGCCGCAAGGACATGATGGCGGTGTACAACGCCGGGATCAGCGTCTCGTACGATCCCATCGTCGTGAATCAACAATCCCGGAAGTGCTTCTGGGAAAAGGTCACCGAGGCCTACAATGAGATCAAGAAAAGAGGGTCCCGCCGCCGCACATTGAAGATGCTCCGCGCTCACTTTGACCGAGTCGACAGGGAGGTCAAAAAATTATGCGGCATCTACAAGAACGAAGCGGCTCATTACCAAAGCGGAGCCACGGGAGCCGACATTCTGAGATCGGCTTTGCGAGTCTACTTCGACGACACCGACAAAGAATTCATACATGTCGATGGGGGCGGTTGGCCAATACTCGTCTAGTGGGGGCGGTTCGGGCAGCGCCGCACAAGAGGCAGCCTCGCAGGAGGTTGAGGGAACGACAGACGATGTCGGGGGGTCCTCCCGTGTGCACCGTCGGCCGCAAGGGTCCAAGGCGGCGAAGGCGGCTAGAGGGAGGAAGGGCCGAGGTGAATCAAGCCAGGCGGGCTCGGGCTCGAACACCCTATTGTCCATGATGGCGGACACTTCTCGCATGACGCCTCCACAATACCAAGCTCATCTTGCCGGAATTGAGTATATGGCAAGACAAATTGGTATTTCGCATCCAGGTAGCTTGAGTGCACCGCCATCGCCTTCGGGAAATGATTCGCCGGGTGAGTAGTTTTTTTAATTTCTATAAAATTGTATTTGAAATCATGTTTTTTTATTTATTTTGCCACGAATTTAATTATGTATTTTTTTAGGATTTTAAGTTGTGTTTTTATTTTATTTAATGAACTGTGTTCTTTATTAATTGAATTTGATGGAAAAAAAATAAAAAATGAAATTGAATGAATAGTAAGTTAAGAGATAGTTAAGAGACGGATAAGAGATGAAGGGTTGCAGGTTCTGTCTCTTAGTTAAGAGATGGAGTGAAAAGTACAGTGGAGCCCATGAATAGTTAAGGGATGAGACGGTTAAGAGACGGATAAGAGACAGCATTACGGATGGCCTTATGCGGATATTGCGATTTTGATAATTCATATTCAACAGAGAAAAAGATAAATTTATATACTATGTACATAATGCTACTTTATTGAAAAAGATAAAATTATATAGTATGTTCACAATGTTAGTTTAGGGAATCGCATTGAAGTTTTTAATTCGGATTGTGAATTAATTATTATAATATCAATTAACAAACCATGAAATAAATTAACTTAACGATTACAAATAATTTTATTACAAAGTATACTGTATAATTTTTTTTGTTAATTTACATTTATTCATTTTATTAATTTAATTTTTAACTTTTTCTATATCTTTTATGTTATTTTTCTTTATCTTATTTTCATTAATTTTTTTTAAGATAAATCATATAAATATAAATCATCAATGATGTAACAGTGGAATCATTTATTCTAATATAATTAAAGAAGTAGTATAGTAAGAGATAATTAATAAATGAGAATGAGTATTTTTAAATTAGAAAAACTAATCATTGCCTCTTCTTTGCACAAACAAGACAATGAATATTTAAAATTTTATTGATAGCAATGTGCAATTCTTATACTCCAGGAATAAGTAATTGGTATGTCACCGTGTCTTCCTTAATTAACGTTGAAGGTAATTGAGGAAAATGAAAATTCATTTAGTATGATTATATCTCGTATGAACATTTTCTTTTATGTCTTAAATTTTGATTATTATTAAAAATATTTTGTTTTTTTTGTCTTAAATTTTGATTATTTTTTAAAATGTCAATGTAAGTCATTGCGTTTCTATTTTTATGATAATAAAAGATACTCTATCCATCCTAAGCGACCCTAAGTCATATTTCATTTTAGGGTGTCTCAGATTATTAAATAATATTTTATGGCTAAAAATAAAATATATTATTCCACTTATTTATGTTCTCTTTTACTTTATTCTCTCTTCTATCTTATGTTTTATTCTTTTGCATACTTTATTTATCAACATTTCACCCACTAAATATAACTTTATTAAATCTGCCCCAAGCGCTGGTGGAGCCAATGTAGAACAAAGGGGTACAATTGTACCCCAAATATTGTTCTTATTTATATATTTCAATGGAATAATTTATGAAAGGTATTGGCGCCTAATATCACGAAACATTCCAAAAGTTTGTTTTTTCACACGAACTTTAAACTTGATATATAATATCATGAACTTATATAGTTGTTGCATTTTCGACTCCCATTAGCTACGTTTTCATTTGTTTTATACCTTTCTCAAATACTCCAAATATGTTTTTATTTTTTCTATACTTCTCTCAAATATTCATTCTTTTCGATACTTTTCTCGAATACTCTATACATTTTTTTTCATTTTTCTATACTTCTCTCAAATGTCTATTATTAGAGTTCCAATTTTTTTTCTCTTCTTTCATTGTCGTTCTTAGATAATTCATGTCAATTATTATATTTTCATCTATATAAGAATTTCAAATATTGGAGTAATATATTTCTATATATATATAAAAGTTCTAAATATTAGTATATATTTTTATTTTAAATTATCTTTTATAACTGTATAATTAACCTAAGGAATTCGCATCTAACAAAATTATTTTTTGTTAAAAATAACTCAAATTTATATTAAATTGTTTATGTTAATTCTTAAGTATCTATTTATATAAGATTTTCAAATGTTTTAGCTTTTGTGCAGTTATTATATTTTGTTCTTTCCTAAATTATATTTATATTTACATAAAATATTGATAACTAATAACATATCATTTTAAAACATTCACAACTAACAAATGAAAAAATTATAGGTCGAATTTTTAAGGAACAAATCACTTTATTTAAATATCATACCCCAAATAAAAAGTTGTGAACCCGCCACTAGTCCCAAATAACATGTTTCAGATCAGTGGAAGACCTATGTGGGGTATGGGGTTCCTTGGAACCCCTCCCATTTTGCTATTTACTATATTATGTATAATTAGACAACATTTATCAAGTAATTAGTTAATTCAGTTGGTTAGTGATTCGGTCTTATAACTAGGTTGTCGTGTGTTCGAATCCTCTTGAGTCCTTGATTTTGTGGTCCCTTTAGTAGGTTTCTGTCATTTTTTAATTGTTTATCTCTCTCATTCATCTCTCTCTCCGTCCCTTGATTTTCTGGTCCTTTTAGTGGGTTTCTGTCATTTTTTTATTCTTTATATGTGTGCTGTCATTTTTTAATTGTTTATCTCTCTCATTCATCTCTCTCCGTCCCTTGATTTTCTGGTCCCTTTCTGTCATTTTTTTAATTGTTTATCTGTGTGTTCAAATCCCTTTCTGTCATTTTTAATTGTTTATCTCTCTCATTCATCTCTCTACGTCCCTTGATTTTCTGGTCCCTTTAGTGGGTTTCTGTCATTTTTTTATTGTTTATCTCTGTGTTTGAATCCCCTTGAGTTTTAATTGTTTATCTCTCTCATTCATCTCTATCTGTCCCTTGATTTTCTGGTCCCTTTAGTGGGTTTCTGTCATTTTTTAATTGTTTATCTCTTTGTTCAAATCCTATTGAGTCCTTGATTTTCTGGTCCCTTTAGTGGGTTTCTGTCATTTTTTTATTGTGTCCTTGATTTTCTGGTCCCTTTAGTGGGTTTCTGTCATTTTTCTCTCATTCATCTCTCTCCGTCCCTTGATTTTCTAGTCCCTTTAGTGGGTTTCTGTCATTTTTTAATTGTTTATCTCTGTGTTCGAATCCCCTTGAGTCCTTGATTTTCTGGTCCCTTTAGTGGGTTTATGTCATTTTTTAATTGTGTCCTTGATTTTCTGGTCCCTTTAGTGGGTTTCAGTCATTTTTTAATTGTTTATCTTTCTCATTCATCTCTCTATGTGCCTTTAGTGGGTTTCTGTTATTTTTTAATTGTTCATCTCTCTCATTCATCTCTATCCGTTTGTCATTTTTTAATTGTTTATCTCTCTCACAACTCCGTATTGTCTCGGGTTGTTTCTAAAATCGTCGACAGTAAAAATATGCAATTATTGTTAATGTAATTTTGGACCTCCACTATAAAAATCATGCGTCCGCCACTATTTTTCAGATGGAGTAAGTTTTTTGTAGCGAGGGTTAGACACAGTATTGGGCATGGTAGTGTTAGGTTGGGCGCGATGTACATATTAATCCAATATAGTTGATGCTATAAAAGTGCATGGAAATTAATTGCATGATTGGATTGGTTGCTACATATTTTGAAAAGTTTTATTAGTGGTTATGTGTGGTGGCAACTAAAAAGAAAAATGAAAGATAATATTTCATCTGAAAAGGATTGAAAAATAAGAAAAATTATATTTCATCCCAAAATAAAAAGAAGAATGAAAAAATTTAAAAGCATTGTTCACTTAATTTAAAAGTCAAGGATTCAATATAGTCTTTGAATCTCTATAATGAATACTTACTAGAAACTTTGATGGAGGTAACCAACAAACTACTATTATTCGGCCGTTCCACTAATTCAAACTCCAAATGTACGAATTAGTTACGGAGTACTATTAATTTCTTAAATTAATTATAAGATCTTCTATTTTTGTGATAGCATGAATAATTAATTACACATAATTCCTATATGAATTACAAGATCTTACATTGCATTGCGCGTTATTATTTAGCATAATGATTATTGACCCCATGCAGATTATGGTCATAATAAACTGAATAATACAGTCTTCAAATGGCTCCAAGTAATTATACTTCCAACTAGTGAACCTACTATTTCATAATGAATTAGTTTTGTCAATTATACTCTTCATAAATAGATGATCTCCTTTTAATTTCAAATCATAATCACCAATTGATCAGCGTAATTGATAGCCTAAAATATACTGGATCTGGTTAAAACCTCCAAGTCAACTTGCTCTGGAAGAATTTGTTCATGTACTGCAACAAAAGCAATTGGGTAGATTTGTTTGCCACCTAAAAACTACTCCACTTTTCATAATTTCATTTCACCAATAATCACAAATTCATAATACCAAAATACCACAATATTCCTCCCAAATCAACTCATATAGTAGTAGTATTATTATTTATATTAGTAGTATTAGTATTATTATTATTATTATTATTATTATTATTATTAGTACATACCAAATTTATAGAAAAAGATTAAATAAAATGTTGCTACTGTATCGCCACTTACCTCCAAACCCCGCAGCCATAATTATACTCTCTCTCGCTCTTTAAATCTTCATACGTCTATTAGTTTCCAAACTGTCCCCCTCTCTCTTCTTTCTCTCTCTAAAATCGGATACAAAACAGAAAGGAAGAGAACAGAGGACTTCGTAATCTTCACCAAATCCTCGAATTCTCTTTCGCCAATGCCACAATCTGGCTGCCGAATCGTTCTCATCATAGTTTTCCAATAAACTCACACATATACGCATTTCGATAGATAAATGAGGTGCAAGAAACACCCGGTCGACCAGAGCTGCAGCGTCGGCGTCTGCGCCTCCTGCCTTCGCGAACGCCTCCTCGCCGTCATCGCCGCGCAAACGCAGGCTCACGCGCTTAAACATGCGCTACAAGATTGCCGCAAATCTGACTCACAGCTGCCGCAGCCTCCGTTGTTTCCCCGCTCTGTTTCGCCCTACATTTCGCGGCGGAAATCAGAAAACGCCGCCGCGGCGGCGACGTGTCGGACTCACGGAGAGCACCAATTCTTCTACAGCACTCCCCAATTAGGGCCTCACCGCTCAATTACGGTCGAGATTAAGAAAAAATCGAGGAATCGGTTTTCCTCTCTGTTTTGGGGGGTTTTCAGATCGAAGCCGGAGAGGAAACCGAATTTCGGTCTCGATCCGGTTGCCGATCCTACGGTTTCGGTCAATTCAAGCTCGGCTTCGCCGGCGTGGTTCCCTAACATCATCCGCGGCCGCCGGAAAAAGAAAGTCTCGACGTTCTCAATCGACGAATCCGCGTTCCGAACCGGAAATAATCGCGGGAGGGGGATGTCTCCGGCGAGAAACGCCGATCAATTCGACGAACATTGCGACGGCGCAACGAGCGGCTACTCCTCCGACTCGCAAGGCTGGAGGCAGACGCCGACGTCGGCGCGGCGGGGCGGAGGCAGAACGGCGTCGCACGCCAGAAGCCTATCGAGTCTGACGTTCTGCCTGAGCCCGCTGGTGCGGCCCAGCCCGAACCGCCACTGGAATCAGAAGGCAGCGCCGCCAGAGTCGGCGGCGGCCGGAGACCCTAGGACGACACCGAAGGCGCACCTGTCCACAGCGGCGGCGTTCTGCAAAAACCGCTCCCGAAAACTGGCTGATTTCGGGAGATACACAAATGGTTGACTGTTGACCGTGCAGACTGAAATTACGGTTTTACCCTCGATGTTATTTCTTTTCCTATTTTAGATATGCTCGTTGTTTATGTACATGGTTTATCTCAGTTACAGTTGAAAAGGAAAGAAATTAAGGAAAATAGAAATATGTGCTTATCTCATATATCATGTTAATTCTTAGCCACTGGGTTTTGATGTGCACTAGATAAACTTTTTGAATACATGTTAGTGTGTTTGTTTATTAGGATTTGAAGAAGTGGGGAGGGTTTAGGTATAGTGCATTTGCTCCCCATTAGGATTACATTTTAAGCTATGTAGTTAGGAATTTGGTGATTGATGTGTGAATATGGTTGTAGTGAAAGTGGGTAATCATGCCTTAGGGTTGACTCTCTATTTCATGATTCTCATCTCATGTGATTATATTGAGAAAAACAATCGTGCATCCACATCTAAATATATATAGTTGCATTTTGTATGCAATGTAGCCCTTTTTCATTAGTGGTTGTATTGTTTAAGTACTTCTCTGTATAAATTAAGGTACTAACTGGACTGAAAAAAAAAGAAAAAACATTAAGGAAAAAAGTTAGCATTACCAAATCTAATTTCCATGCCTAGATTTTAGTGGAGAAACAGAAACTTCTAAATTGCCAGTCTCTCAGTATTTTGCTATTTTTAGACTTGAATTTATAATGAGACATCTTTCTTTCTATGAGTCATATCTAATTCTCATTTTCTATGAATATAATACAAAATTTGCAGTAATTCATGAAGAATTGTGATTTTATGTTTGTTACATAAACTACAAAGCGATGATCGTATTTGATATAATGTCAGTTCAAATTTAAAGAAGTGAGGTGAAGTTTCATAGATAGTTGGAGAGAAAGTTGCCTCGACTAGTCATGGCAGAGTGAAGAGATGTAATGAATAAAAAACTCAAATATATTAGTCATGTTGGAGCATTGTATAATCAATCAACATCATAGTTCATGGATCGTTGGTTCTCTACCTTTTCCTCTTAATTTTTGTTGAATATTATAGTATGACCTTATACTTTTGTGGCTCGAGCTCTTCTCGAAGGTTTTCCTAAGTCAAGAATTTACTTTTCGATTTCAATTTTACATATAAATTGTAGCTAGATTGTATGATCTATTATGATTAATATTGCTATATATAAGATTCACACAATTTAAGTATGTAAATCATTATAATTATTTTGCAGTTTATAGTATCGATGGTTAGAGTCAGTAGTAATCGATCCATATTATTTAATCAAGTTTATATAAGTCGATATATTATTGAGTGTGGAGTAGTGATCAATTCTGTAACGACCTCAAAGCTTAACTCATCAAGGCACATACATATATAAAGTATTGATAATTTGATAATTTATAAATGATATAATATGATAAATGGGTGATGGTTATGTTTGATGGTTGGCATTAAAAGGGGGATGGTGGGCTGGTTGTATAGTAATACACAATAAAAAGCGAGTAATAAATCGGAGCGGGGCCCATGCATTGATTTCCCATTACGGTGGGACCCTTGCTCATTAACGGTCAACAAATAAGGCTGCTCACCAAATCTACCACAAACCTTGTCAACTTATATATTACGACTATTCTAAAATCCTATATTTAATCTAAATTAAATACAAACGCCAATGCTGTTTATCTCCATAGATTTCAGTGTGTTCAAAATATATGTTCAGTTTACATTTTAATTTTATTATTTCCAGCATTCATATTCTTCTTTACAATTTTCTCTCACTTTATGTTTTCATTTTCTTCCATCACACTACATTCTAAATTCTGGTACTTTTGATTATTGAACAATAACAATCTATCTTATTATTCCATTTGTTCACCATTATTAGTTCCATTTTGATTTGGTGCAAGTTTTATGAATTTGTTTGGCTATGTGAAGAAAAATTAATGGAAGTAGTTATTGAATGTGGATCACATTTTTATAGTACTATATTGGTTTATAACGAAATGTAAATGTAATGATTTAGTGAAATATGAGGTCTACTTACTAAAAAATGAAAAAAAAAGTAAATAAGACTTTAAATAGTGAGAGACCGAAATAGCAAATTTCGATATTATCTCATGGACAAAGGGTATAGGTTCATTTGTGAAGACTACAATCCTAACAATATACTATCCGATATAAACAATACTTTCTCGTCAATTCCTTTATCCTCGTTAAAATATTCAATCACTTTTTTCACTCTATTTTATCACAAATAATTATTCTACTTAAAACTTCGTGTCACTCAAGAATGTGGTCATCTTGAATGAGACGAAGGGAGTAGTTATGTTTAAAAGTGTAAAGAAATTGAATCAAAATAATCAAATGGAAGCAAAAGCGTATAACCAAATTGAGAAGATATTGTGCTTGTACATGAGAGAGACCACTTAATCTCCCACTAGAAACCTCCATTTGCTATGTTTCAAAAAGGGTGCTCAAATTCTTCTGTCTTTCTTAAGTTTCAACGATATTTTTCCAAATTAAGTGTATCTATACATATATGTCAATAAACAAATTACCATTTCTTGCAAAATCATAATCATTTGTGATATGTTCTGTATCACACATCGCATGGCTTTATACTGTATGTAAAATGATTGATAATTACATGTCTTTATACCTTTGATCGCAAGTCCAAATAGGGTTAGCAACATTTTGGAGTATTCTAATTGTTTTTTATCATCAGTAGCAAAAAGATTTACATACAAATTATCTGATTATCGTCCAAGTCCAAAATAAAATTTCAGAAACAGATTGGTAGATAATCAATAACGAAAGTGCCCAACTTAGACTGTTAGTTATCAAATCCGACAAATTTTGCGTTTTGTCAAGTCTTTTCCTTAGAACACACAACACTGGTCACTGGTTTAGTCTTTTCCCCTTGCTTCAGAATAATTCAATTTCAGATAATTGTAAGACTATTTATCTATCATCAGGTCTCTCTACGCCTAATTCATAATTTTAAAAAAATAAAACCAATGTATCATTTTTTATATTGTATTATAAATATATTATATATACCAAAATTAGCAAATTTTCATCCTTTATACTACTACTACTTTACATACCAAATTTGTTATAGTTTTACTCACAAAAAAATCTCCTCTTTTCACTATATATGTAATCTTTCACATTTGTTGTAATCCCCGTTCAAAGTATCTACACTATTTTCATTTACAATGAATGATTGGATTAAGTTATTCTTCAATTCCCAAAATTCCAATTCATCCCAAAATTTTCATTATACTACAGTTACTACTATATTTTAAGCACCAATTATGTATTTCAATGAATGGAAAAGGATAGCCCTTCCATTTAATGAGGAACTCTTTAAGTCTCAATACTTGGATAAACCGAGTTGTTGGAGCAAAGTATCACCTCTGAAGCAGAAGTTACTTCTTTACTCACTTCCAAAAGCATATCAAGAAAAACATCCTAACTAAAAACACCACCTTTTTTTCCTGAGTTTTAGTGAAAGTAACAACTGCAAAGACCATGCTGTTGATAACATGAAGAAAATAGGATACAGAGAATAGATGCAGCAATTAACAAATACAGGAGGGACGGCTGAGAGAATTCTCACTAAATCACGACCAAAATTCAATGCTATCAAAGCCAACCAACAACTTTACAATCAAAATATGTTTTGCACGAAATTAGGAAGGTTCGGCTATCAGCAAGCACACCCTCCTGACTGCTCTTGTGATTGAGATCCATTATTGTTGCCAGGCCTGAGGTTCACATCAACCATATCCTCTTGCTTAGCTGATGATAGAGTTTCCATTCCAGGCAAGGCTGCAGCAATCTTCCGGAATAACGGCTGAAAATGCACCAGTAACAGGTGCGTATCAAGACTGTTAACTCTTCACATATTTAATTAAATAGATGGTATATTTATCAGGTGGATTGGTTAGGCATTTAAAAAAATGACATGAAGAGACCAAAAAATGCAAGGTAACGATATAAAGACTAGAATCTTCCATCCAAATGACCCATGGATTGTTGGGGCAAGGAAGATTCTAACAATTGAATATATTAAAACTGAACTTGTCGATATTTGTTACCTTAATATTGAAGCCAGCCTTAGCACTAGTTTCAATAAACATCACATTAAGGTCGCGAGATTTGGACTCAGCTTCTTCTATCGAAACTTGCCTGGACAAAAACATGAACCCCTAAGTAAAAGCCTAGTGGCTCAAAATTAATTTGCTTATCTCAAAATTATTACAGCGGTAAAGCCACTGACTCGTGTGGCAAAAAGGATAAGCCAAGTATATATGATATAAATTGAAGCTCAGCATAAACATTTTACAAGGATAATCAAATATTCATGCATCACTAGGATATTTTGTGGATTCACTGAAATTTCTCATCACTGCAATAATAACTATTTACACTATATTCATGTAGGGTAGCGTAATCTAGTCATCAATTTTACACTTCTCCAGAGGAAAATCATTTGCACAATGACATTGTTGGGATGATAGAAACTAGTATGGACAAAAAGATTTACTTATTCCCTCTAGTTTTACCATCCTTCTGATACGACATTAACGCTTAGCACTTAAAAAGGCTACATGTCCATAAGTGAAGAAACATTTTCCACTACATTTTGATTAATAAAGTGTACTTCACTATGGTCATCTCACTTTTTGCCTCCTCAACTATAAAACAGTAAGGTTGAATAGTAAACATGATGAAAATAATAATAGCATAAGTATGAATATTGAGTTAGATCACACATCAATTTCCGGTCTTTTATTCAGGAGAAATAAAAATTCTAAAGCATAAGAAAATGAAAAAGAAAGTCACCTCTTCTCCACCAGATCAGTTTTGTTCCCAACTAGCACAATAATAACACCACTTCCTCTCTCAGTTCGAACCTCGTCAATATATTTTGCTGTATTCAGAAAGGACTGTCTGCCTAGCAGTCAGTAGTTATTATCAATGCCCAAACATCAAGCTATATTATTCAAGTCAAGTGAAAGGATCTGCCACTACTAAAAAAACATGGAAAAGCATTTGTTAAGAAGGTAAAATTCATACTTGCAACATCATAAACTATGACAGCAACAGAGGAGTCTCTTATATAGCTTGGGATGAGACTCCTAAATCTCTCTTGCCCTGCAGTATCCCTGAAAATGTTAGAAAATAAAGATTACTAATTCAGAAAATAAAACAACAAAGTTGTACTAGAGCAAAATTCAGCTATGAATGGCAATCAGCCTAAAATAACAACACTGAACAAGGAAATAAATGCAAGGCTAGCAATAATGTGAAGGAACAATTTCATGCTTTTAGTAATGTCATGGGACCAAAAGACAAACATACTAGTTGAAAAGAAACTTGGAAGTGAATGAACCAAGCATGAAAATTAAACACCTTGAAGTATGCAAAACATACAAAACCTGTTCTATCAGTAGTCAGCACTCACAAAACTCATCTTAGTAAATGAATAGAGATAAGAAACAATCGGACCAAACAATTTGATAAAACATTTTGGCAGTAAATAGCAATCATGGATCCATGGTCAGCACTCTATTCCCGTATATGAAAAACAATAGACAAAACAATCAGATCCAAGAAAATAATATAAAGTCATTGTTTGAAATAAGTTGCAATTACTACGTGCTATGGATCTAAACAGGTAAATAACTTGTATTCAGTGCAATATAGTAAAAACTAAAGTTCGTAGAGAATAATTCCTCTTTGTGAAGAAACACATCTTAGTATCTTACCATTACTGCAATCGTACAGTCCGATCTTCAAGATACATAGTCTTGGAAAGGAAATCAATTCCAATAGTAGCCTAGAAATAAAATTTGCAGAAAATATAAAGTGAGTTTTGCAGTAATTCGTAATCATCAGTTACGTGGAACTAATAACCATCTTCAACATTTCACTATTCAAAGTAGCAAGAAACTGGACGAATCAATGATAAACAATAACTATAAGAAGTAAAAAACGAAAAATCAAGTGTTATACTACTCCGGATCAGATCCGCCACAGCTATAAAACCTTTGCACCGGATATTAAAAAAACTAGTCCGTATGTAAACTCCGCATCCAGCTGATTACCTGATAAGTGCTGTCAAATTTATCGTACATGAATCGAGTAATGATGCTCGTTTTGCCGACTGATTGATCTCCCAAAAACACCAATTAGTATTTGGCGAGAGCCGAAACCGGAGCCATCAATCAAGTTCGGATAGATTAAATGCAAAAAGGATCGGATCTTCGACTATTTTTCCGACGGATGGTTGAGATCTCGCCGGAAAATTGACGAAGATTTAACCGGAGGGAGCGATGAGTAGAAACTTGTAGTTCGATTACTAATTGGGTTTGTTCATCCGAGTCAAGTAAATGGTGATTATGAGTAAATCATTAATGTATACAAATATTTTTAAAATGGAGATTTTGAGTACGCATTAAATGTTTTGTAAAAGGGAAATATTTCATAATCATTACTACTAATTAAAGTATTTCCAGCACTAAAAATATTCACGTGGTCGATTGTAATATTACTATTACGTTTAGATACTCCATTTTATCCTATCAAGTTAATTTGAAACGATGTGATTTTTAATTCATTGAGGAGTCGTTTGGTTACTAAGGCGGTAATGTTTATAAACCAGGTATCTTTGGGTGTATAATCTGTGGAAGTCGTGACTACTCACAATGCGGCCGTTTGGTTGAATATAGGTCCAATTACAAACAAGGCCAATTCCCTTATTTGGTTGACCGTATTCAAAGAGATTGTATAATTGTGATCTCTTTTTTGCCCCTAGGGTTGCAGAGGAATTTCAGGATTGCAGTCTAATAAAACCGCGAACCCTTTTGTGAATTTTGTCATTCGCGCGGTGTTTCTCGGAGCAGCCTCCCACTGTAAAGCGGCGACTACTGCAAAACCCCTTTGTGAATTATTGATGAAATTTTGAATAAGTTTACAATATTTGAAAATTAATTTAACATTCGGCAGTATTATGAAGATCATATATGTAATTCAATTCAAAATTAAGGCCATAAGCTATTTTTCATTAATTAGTTTGTGTAGTTGTTGACCTAATAACCACTAATACGGCGTATTTAGACGTTTAACACATCACTATATTACTGTATTCCGTATTAGATTATCATTTTATAAGGTAAAAGTATCATTTTATTGAACAAAAATGTCATTTTATACACCAAAAATACCTATCATTCTACCCGGCAAAAGTATCATTCTATAGGCTGAAAGTATCATTCTATCGGGCAAAGGTATCATTTTAACAGTTTTATGTCATTTTGTCACGTTAAAGTATCATTTTATCAGCTTATATGCAATTTCTCCAGCTAAACTATCATTTTTATAAGCTAACTGTCATTTTATCCGCTTAGATTATCATTTTATAAGGTAAAAGTATCATTTTATTAAACAAAAATGTCATTTTATACACCCAAAATACCTATCATTCTATCGGCTGAAAGTATCATTCTATCGGCTGAAAGTATCATTCTATCGGGCAAAAGTATCATTCTATCGGGCAAAAGTATCATTTTATCAGTTTTATGTCATTTTGTCACGTTAAAGTATCATTTTTCAGCTTATATGCAATTTCTCCAGCTAAACTATCATTTTTATAAGCTAACTGTCATATTATCTGCTTAGATTATCATTTTATAAGGTAAAAGTATCATTTTATTAAACAAAAATGTCATTTTATACACCAAAAATACCTATCATTCTATCGGCTGAAAGTATCATTCTATCGGGCAAAAGTATCATTTTATCAGTTTTATGTCATTTTGTCACGTTAAAGTATCATTTTTCAGCTTATATGCAATTTCTCTAGCTTAACTATCATTTTTATAAGCTAACTGTCATTTTATCCGCTTAGATTATCATTTTATAAGGTAAAAGTATCATTTTATTAAACAAAAATGTCATTTTATACACCAAAAATACCTATCATTCTTTGGTTGGATAAAATGATACTTTTGCATCATAAAATGATAGTTTTATGCATTGGCTCCCGTCTCCGGGTGGTGAGGAGTAGCACTTTCTTCCCGTTTTCAAAAAGGGGTTTTTCAATTTGAGCTGCGAAGATTTCAAATTCGATTTGAAATGGGGATGGACAATTGGGGAAAAAGGGTGTTAAACAGGCACGCCGTTCGATGTCAGCTAATAAACTGCCGAAAAAATCCCGATTCCAACCAGTCGAATATTACATGAATAGTGCGGGCCTCAGAAGTTAAAAACGGGCCATGAACAATGTTGCTCAAGTAACCAAACAATGAGTATATTGCAGATAAAGATTATAATCTAGAAACCTTACAACCAAACAACTCCTGATAATTACTGTGACCACATACGCAACACACATAACATTCAAAATTTAATATTAATATTTGTAAGGTGTGATGATAATTATACATTGCAAAAAATATTATTAGTATTTCATAAACAGTGCTAAAATTATGGAAAAATGAAATGTTTAGGTATTACATTTATACGATATATGTGTATGCAACTTTAGAATTTTTATGAGATGTAATCAAATATGCATTTATTTGTCATTGTTAAGATGACCCAGATTCAATCCAGTAGCTCCCTTTTTATTTATCCGAACTAAGATAATTTATTATTAAAAATAAAAACACCTTTATTTATACTTTATTTCTTATTTTTTTACTTTATTTTCTCTACTTAACACGTAAAATAAAGCTACATAAAATCTCATGTCACCAAAACTAACTAAGTTTAAAACCTCTCCCTTCTCCCATCACACCACAAAATCACACACTTTGGGATTTAAATCAAGCAATTGGCTTGCAATTTTAAATTTTTGTTGTTTAAAGTGTTATTTTTATTTAAGAAGTTTGTGACTATATTTAGCATTATACTTAATAAGTTTATAGGAAAATAAAATAAAAAATGTTCAAGATTTTGAAGGTAACCGAAAATTGTACCAGATTTTCTAATTTGCTTGCCCTTTTAATTATCAATTTTCTAATTTGCACGCCATTTTAATTAGGAATTAGGGTCAGGTTTTTAATTAGGATCAGATTTTTATAATTAGGGTCACATTTTTAATTAAGGTGTAGCTGTGCAGATTTTTAATTAGGATAACATTTTTAATTAAGGTGTAGCCGTGCAGATTTTTATCATACTTCTATTTTTATAAATTTAGTAATTGCAGTAGATTCAGTAATTAAAAAGCATGCTTCTATCTTTTGAAATACAGTTATTGCCATTTGCAACAATGTCTAACGGAGAAGAAGCCACATCAACGACGACAAAAGACATACACTCGATCCTATTTCACTCGATTACATTGATCACTGTAATGAGTGGTTGGTTGGAGAGTTGGATGGTGCTGATGGTGAAGGCAGTGATAGAGTTTTTGATGGAGATTCACTTGATTGGGATACTGTCTACGAGTCGTCGGGGATTGGAGAGCCTATCACATATACTAGGTCTAAGAAAAGAAAAGAAGCTTCTATATCATCAAGTTCTAGGAAAGCCTCAAGAACCACAACCACATCTAGAAAAGGGAAAGGCCAATTAGGGAAAGGCAGATTGGCGACAGTGGTTGAAGAAAGAGAGTTTGTGGATGAAGAATTGGAAGATGAAGAAGTTGGGGATGAAGAAGAAGGATCTACTTCGTTGGAGGACGATGATATCGATGAGGATGAGGATAACTATCTTGTGGAGGATGACTATGTTGGGGATGGTGATGATTGAGGATGGTTTTAATTTAGATTTGATATGTATTATGAATTTGTGATGATAACTTTATATTTTGATTGTTGAACTAAGACTTATTATGGTAGGCATATTATATAATTGCTTATGACTTTATGCTTTATTTATTGTTTTAATAGTTGATAACTTGATATATTATAATTTTTTATTATTTTCTAATTTTTTGAATTTATATATACATATATTACTAATATTTTATTAATTTATTTATCGACCGCCATATCCCGCCATACTGATACGCCATATCCATGTGGCGGTTTTTGGGCTCACCGCCGTAAGCCGCCATACGCCATCCATAACATTGGATACCATGCTGGAAAATAATTTGAAATCTGACTAGTTTCTTTTTCTATTAACTTCAGATCACTCCTGATGTTCATTTTCGAAAGGATTTGGGCCTGGATAGCTTAGACACTGTGGAGATTGTGATGGCTCTCGAGGAAGAGTTTATGTTGGAAAATCCAGACAAGGAAGCTGATAAAATCGACTCATATCGAATATATTCACAACCATCCTATGGCTAGCTAAGATATGTGACATTTCCATGGTTTGGTGTTTTGTTAACTAAAAGCATGTATCCTTCCGTCTTTGGGCGGGAAATAATTTAGTCGTGCTTGAGATAAGATATCTCTGAGCTGGGGTTGAATGTTGGCGCCTACTCCGCCTAGTCTCTTCTTGTGCCTCTGTTTCCCAATGTACTTTTCAGAACTAAATCTAGTAAATAACCAAGGAAACATTGTCAACAATTTTTTTAAGGATTAACGGATCTTGAAATATTGTCAATTGTTGCCTCATTTTGCGTGCATTTGGATATAATTAGATTGTACTGATATACGTACTTATTGAAATTCCATCATATATGTTTTATATTTGTACAATGAGCATGAAAATTCTATGATATATGCTTCAACCTGATCTAGTTTGAATAACGTGCATAAGAGACAAGGTGATGGCAGAGAGCTCGAAAACATGGTGGTTTCTGTTGGTGAGAGGAGAAACCAGACCTTTCCTCTCCTTAAAGCCATCCTCACAGGTGGTAGCACCTTCCATGATGGAACTTATCTTCACGTTGGCATCGTCATACCTCTTCATTATGAAGTGTCTCATGGCCTCTTTTGCGGAAGGGATGGCATCGGAGAAAAGCTCCAAGCAGTCGCTCAGGCACTCCCTCAGGTATGGCTCCTCCGGAGTAGTGTTTCTGATGAGTTGTTTGATGAAACAGCGCGTGTCAGTTATGTTGTTTTGAAGGAGGGTGATGGAGATGATGTTGAGCCCCTGCAGGGTTGGCGCAGTGGCTGCCTGCAGGGAGCTTGTGCAGAAAGCATAGTCGATGTTTGGATCGTCCCTTGCTGAATCTAGGCAGGTAGAGTTGTGTTAAGGACCGTCCTCCTTAACGTCGATTTCCACACAAAATCAAGAAACGAGATGTCGTCGTTGTCGAGCGCCCAACGTTGGGTCGTGACTTGGACGGCAAAAAAGGGCGGTTGAGCGCGAGATCAGCCTCGTCGACAACCTTAGGAGATGTTTCTTGTTTGCTACTCAATTGAGCCAAAAGAATGATAATTTCATATATTGATTGAATGAATAAAGTGATAACAATAACTCCTATTTATAATGCTACTGACTTAATGAACAAGAAAACAAAGATATAGAAAAAGATATGCAAATCCCTAATATATCTAAACTAAATAATAATAGTATAAGACTCGTATCAACTCCCACACGGTTAAAATCCACCTTGTCCTCAAGGTGGGAACCACGAACCAAGGACGAGAGTTGAAAGCAAAAGCTTTAGCTAGGCGTCTCCTCCTGGATCAAACACATATCGAACAGCTGAATGTCTCCCTTTATCACCTCCAAGAATGCTCAAATATGGTGTGTCATTGCACGGAGGGATCAACCTTGCATCTTTGTCGAGCGATGTTGATCGATGATTCATACTTGGAACATCACCGACATTCAAATCCACATAGACACAAGCAATTACGGGCAAATCGGTGTAAGCACCATCTCCTTTCTTGCCCCAACAATTTCCAACAACATTTTTGGATGACACTTGAACAACATTGAGTGAGGCGATTATCTTCTCCACTTCACCAATAGAACCATCCTCATCTTTATCTTCTAGCAATGTCTCCTCCTTTTCACCAATCTTCTCATCATATACCCCAACGAGCACTTGCGGTGACTCATTGTCGTTCTTGACAATCCCTTTGTTCTTGACGAACTCTCCAGGGGACTCATTGTTTGGAACATCAAGAGGAGCGTCATCATTGTGAACATCAGTAACGTCATTGGGAACATCATCACCGAATACTATCGTGGGAGTATTATCAATTTTTTCTTCGGCTAAATTCTCATCTTGAATGTTCTCCTCAAACTCCTCCCCATCATCTGCATAACAGAGAATGTGTTGTTTACACACATGTCCCATCACCCATTTCTCGGGATAGTGCCAACAGAGACCCAACCTGGACCGTTCTGACTTCTCCGCCTAGGAGACCGGTATTAGCTGCAGGCGTGGCTGCTCTGGAGTTTGACTGGTCACACGTGCGGGCTGACTGTACAGGTCCCGCGTCGGCTTTTCAGTGGAGTAGCGGGGCTGGTGGGAGGCGGGCTGGACTCGCGCTCTCACCTCCTCCCGAGGGCGAGGTGGGTCCCAACACGTCTCCGAGCGTCGAGGCCGGTCAACGGTCGGGTAGCCGCGGTCCTGCTGTTGTGCCGGTGGGTCCCAGCACGTTGGGCGGTGCCGCTGCATTGCGGTTGTCGGGTAGCGATCAAACCCTAATTGGGTCTGATGCTCTCCGCGATCAGATAGGTGACCACCCCTCTCGACGTACCCGATGGGCTGGTATCTCGGCCGTGGGCGACGATCAGGTGGATCCAAGTGGTGTGAGACGTAGGGTGATTCTGGATCAGGCCACGACGGCGGGCGGAGTACTTCCACCCGGATGCTCGGAGGGTCCCAACTGGTTACACGACGAGGTTGGGCCGGATGGTAGGAACGGAATGGCTGTGTGGCCTGAGGGAAGTCGTATTGACGACGGCGATAGCCGGCGTAGTCGTATGACATGTTGACGGACTGAAGTGTGGCTATGGTGGATGATGATCGTCTGACTTCGACGCGGCACGCGGGAATCCTTCCCGTCGGGCGTTGCAGAAGTAGTGTTGTCCTGCGGCTAGAGCTCGGCGGACAGGCGGGACTCGACAACCAAAGCAGTTGCTGTGCGCGGAATATTTTCCGTCGGGCAGCGGTGTAGCTTTGGTTCGAGATGGTGGGAGGGTCAGCTCTCAATGAAAGCACCAGTTGTTAAGGACCGTCCTCCTTAACGTCGATTTCCACACAAAATCAAGAAACGAGATGTCGTCGTTGTCGAGCGCCCAACGTTGAGTCGTGACTTGGACGGCAAAAAAAGGCGGTTGAGTGTGAGATCAGCCTCGTCGGCAACCTTAGGAGATGTTTCTTGTTTGCTACTCAATTGAGCCAAAAGAATGATAATTTCATATATTGATTGAATGAATAAAGTGATTACAATAACTCCTATTTATAATGCTACTGACTTAATGAACAAGAAAACAAAGATATAAAAAAAGATATGCAAATCCTAATATATCTAAACTAAATAATAATAGTATAAGACTCGTATCAAGTTGATCAAGCTCTGACCTGATGTTATCTGGATCATCACCACCAGGGTTAAAACTGAGGCTAGTGAAATTAAACTCTGGCTTGCCCTCATTCTCTCTCTCTCATGTGATATTTCTGTGGCAGATAGTTTTATTTTATAGTAGCTGGCTTGGTGATGGGCTGGAACCTGATATTCAGATTATGCATGTAGCTGTTTTTTAAAAAAATAATCAGACATGTGGGATGATCATTAAATATTAAATAAAAATTAATGATGGCTCTGCATAAGTTTGGCAGGCAAACTATCTATTGAAGATTTCTTAGGATGTTATGAATTGACAGGCAGAGAGAAGAAAGTTAATCATTGGTGGAAATCATAGGATGCTGCTAAGTGACAACGATTTACTGGTTCTAACAACACTTTTAAAATTTCTGTTTATTTGTATATAAAAATAAAAATAAAAATAAAAATAAAAATAAAAATAAAAATAAAAATAAAAATAAAAATAAAAATAAAAATAAAAATAAAAATAAAAATAAAAATAAAATGGGAAGGCTTAATAGCGAATAATATACAGTACTACATATTAATAAAATATTGAAAATGCAGAAATAAAATAATTTTTGAAAGATATGATTATATGAATGCATAATAAAATCTTGATACTGGCTGATTCGATAACTTCTAGCCCGAGTGCCCAACACTTGTAAAGCTAGCCTAATAGTAATAATTACTATTTCAACGATAGACAAAGATTCTACGAAGTCCAAAAAGTAAAAGACATTGAGAACCAATTTTGTGAAAGATATCATTAATTTATGCAAAGTGATTGCTCTTGAAGAAGATGAAAGTTGACAAGGAAAGAAAGGACTCTCACCCATGCCTACTCTTTGAAAAGAGAGAAATAAATTAATGAGCATGGACTTGGGTTTATCAGTTAATAATTAGTTATTACTATTAATAATTAATTTATTTGATGAGCTGCAGCAAATGCAATGTACATTTGTAAATTAAATTGATACGGCATTTTCTGTTGATTTTCACGAAACCGTGGTAAGTGCAAAAATGTAATACTAGTATAGAATATTAAACATCATGTGTCATGGATGTCATTATACTAGCTCATTGTTTAATTTGTTGTAATAAATGAGGCAGAACTTTCAAATTTCCGACTGAGTTCGAAATTGGTTGTACATCCACCTGCATGAGTTCAATTTTATGCCTCTAACAACTTTCTGCCAAAAAACCTCCACCTTCTTATTGTTTCCGACAATTGGATCCTCATAAGTGTTGACTTAAATTTCGAAGATCCTCATAGTTTCCTCAAGGGAGTAGTAGGTGACACTAGTGACGTTTCTGTTGTTGGAGAGTTGGATTTCATCCAACGACTGCATGGGAACATCCAACGTGTTGAATATATGATGAATTGATACATCTTTGGGGTGTGTGCTAGGTGGGGGCGTCGCAAATCTTTGGGCTGCCCATCATCACAGGAGACGTGGGGACATCCGACATGTTGGCATAATCAATTTGGATATTGATCGTTACATAGTGAGTCCAAAATGTCGAGAGGATAGAGAGATGTTTTGAGTGTGAAAAAAAATACTCCACTATTTATTTATAAGAATAGAAAATATTGGAGTGTAAAAATTGGGAAAAAAAATTTACAGTACGTTTTTTGCTAAAAAAATGATTACTACTAGTATAAAACTAGAAAATAGGAAGGAATATCGGGGCTAAAGTGTAATTACATAACTTAAACCCCAAACAAACCCACTTCTTTCTATTCCGCACTGGCGAAATTAGATAAGAAATCACACCAAAACCCTGTCTTCCCAATCACACCAACCAAAACCACCTCTTTTCCGGCAATGGCGAGCTTACGCACAGCAATGGACGCTACGTTCTGGGACCTCAACGTCTCAACTCCGCAAGCCATTGACGGCGTATGCAGAGCTATTCCTGGGGATCCCATACCCCTCGACGGTGCAAGGGCCAGCAGAGCCCTCCGATTTCAGCAAATTTCTCTCCTAGGAAACGGCTTCCCCTTGGGCATCATTCCATCGTTCTCTCCTTCCATCAATCACAAGGAATTGGGCTCTTTCGCGCTCCAGTCCCTTATTGGCCGAGCTGCTATCGGCAACTGGTAACAGTCGTGGTTATATTTATGTCTATGTGACCAGTCTTGTTATTAGGATGTTAGGTTAATTTTGGAATTGTTGTGATTGGGGATTGGGGATGTGTAAACGAATTGAGGATTAATTTTATGGAAAATGTGGTTTCTCAAGTTTGAACAGAGGGCTTATGCTGGTGAATTTCTATCCTTATTGACTAGGTGGTTTGGATTAATCGGGCAGTTTCGTCCAAAGAAGCTGATATCCTCTATCAAAGCTGAAGTTTCTGCTGCGGAAGAGTGGGAGCTACCGTTGCTAAAAGATGTTGGCAAGCATTTCCTTGATAAATCACTCTACGCATTAGGTCTATCCTCACAGATTGCCCTCACACCCTCGTCATCCGTATTGCTGAGCACTGAAAAGCATGGGGAAAGGAAGAACCGACGCACCAAGGCAATGCTCTTTCACAAGGTATAATTCTCCATGGAGTGGTTCACCTCCGCAAGTTTATTGATTTTCATGGAGTTCTTAGTCGAATCTTCTTAGATCACTGTATTTGTAAGTTTCCCAAACTGTTTTTTTAGGTTGTCTATGAACTAGAACAAATTGCTGCAGCTAGCTAGCTAACTGCCAAACCAGAATTGGAATCTTTAATTGGTGTGTGAAGCAGAGCATAATTGCTACTAATATTAACAGCCAAGGAGTGTTGCAATGGCAACAGAGATGCTAGTATTAGGTCATGCAACATATTAAGCAGAAGTGTTATATAAAACAGAAATAGAATGTTGGTATGGAAGGTTAGTTGACTTATTGATGCCTGCTTTAAAATGTCAGATATTTGAGATAGTGTTTTCTTTTCATATTAGTCAAGTTCTTATAGTACATCCTGGAGCTTGGTTTCTGATTTGAGTTATTGTGTTATGACAGGTTAGTGAACTTAATGATATCTGCCTCAGTGTATAAGATATTTAATACTACTTGATATGCTACGTTTTGTATACCATTTAAGTTCTAAAAATTCCCTTAAAAATCAATTGTTGAGTCCGTTACTGTGGTCTTTTGTTCTGTTACAGCTAAATCTTTGTTTTAAACCTTTCTTCACCTGCAGCTGCCAGATCATGATATCACTTTGGAAGCCGCATGGCCAGAGCTTTTCATAGATCGTAAAGGAAAATATTGGGAAGTACCTGAATCCATATCTTTGGACTGTGCATCCCTTGTTACAGAATCAGGATTGCGATACCGATTCGGATTACATAAAAATAGTGGCAGCCCACAAGCTGTTGATTCCAGTAATACTGAAAGTCCTGTTGCCTTATTGCCCGGATTATGTGCAAAAGCTGCCTTTTCTTATGAGAAGTCAAAGGACTTGTGGAGGCAAAAGGAAACAAAAGATGATGTCATGGTTGAGACAGAAAATGGTCAGGTTTGGCATCCCACGTATGATGTCCGTCTCAAGGATCCACACGCAGCAATATCTGGGATTATAGGTAATTTCTAGGTTTTGGATGTGCTTGTGCTACTTTTGTTGATTCAATCTCGACTGAAATACCAATCTTTCTTATGATTACTTTTTGCTTCACTTGCCATGCCATACACCTTCAAGAACATAGATTTGCTCCCAAGATTAGTACATTTCTTTCATTATAAATCTCCTATATTCATATGCTAATAGTAATATTACATGGTTATTCGTTTTTGTGTATCGCCCCGTCTGAACTGGCTGGATATGTACATGCCAATCAAACTAATGAATGTCTACTTAGGAATTCCAAATTATTTTCATGCTTATTCTCTTTTGCATTAAGGGGGTACTTGTGAGGCGTGGCTACGTGGTGACTTCAACCAAAGTTCTTCTGGAACCCAGAGGAGAGGTCGTTTTGGGGCTGATTTATTTGGCTCCCTATGCTACACTTTCCATCACGGGAGATTCAGAAATAACTTTGGAGACCTCTCCAGAATAGACACTCGCTTGGATATTTCCTCGGCTTCAGCTGTAGCCAGAAAGGTGGTTAACCTTTTCAGCGGTGCAGAAAGTAATCAATCCCTAAATGAATTGTCCTCCCCGAGACTCAGTTTCATTTTTCAGCAGCAGGTGAGCTACCCGATGCATGACTCGTTATTTTGTAATCTTAAATAAGTAGCTTAGCAAATAGTAGCATGTAGTAGATAGTGTTGATACTTATTTTGTTGATGCAGGTGGCCGGTCCCATTGTTTTCCGGGTGGATTCAAAGTTCTCGATTGGGTCATTGTCTAGCAAGCAGGGCCCACAGCTGGAGGATCTAATATACAGCTTGAACTACAGCCTGAGACTCATGGGGTCTGGAAAGGTGGTGGCCTGGTTCTCTCCGAAACGAAAAGAGGGGATGGTTGAGCTTCGACTGTTTGAGTTTTAAGCTTTGGTAACACTTTTAAGTTTTGCATCAAGTAAAATTAGTTAGTTTTTGCCCTCGTCTGCAGTGACAATTGTTGGCACACTAATAATTCATCACATATAATTTATTTTCATTCAAAAGAGTATTGAAGTTATTAAGAGGAATCATATCCGATGTTGTTTCTGCTTTTTGTCGAAATTCCCGAGTATTTCTTTCTAAAACGTCTGGTTTTTGGTTAAATTTATTTTCTGATATTCAACTTCTTCACAAAAATATATGGAGATCCAACAAATGATACACTCTGTATGTGATAACACTGCATATAAAACAAACATTTTCTAACGATCTTGGTGTTTTGCACATGAATTTATTTTGGGTGGACAGTTTAATACTATGCCATAATCTTGACCTTAATTTATTAGTACAACATGACTTTTAAAATACTCCATACAACACCATGTTTCCTTACGTACTTTTTCAAGGTAATTTTAGATGATAGAAATATTAGGGATACTTTCTTTTTTTATGTCCGGTCCCATAGAAATAGTTCATTTTCATCTAAGGATAATTCTCTCAAAATTATTATCCATATATATCAATTTATTTACAACTTATACCACTATTGTCCACCATTAATCACTAATAATAATGTAGGTCTCACTATCAACTAACCAACTTTTTCTTTTTCTTTCTTACTTTACCAATTATGCATTAATTCTCATGATGTCCTTAATGTCCATATTTTATGGGACATATGGATTATATAGTTCAAATTTGTTAAAATAAAACTAAAATTTCATATTGAATGCATTTTTATTTATTAAAAATAAAATATAAACAAATACAAGATTATAAAACATTATAAAAAATAAAAACAAATAAACTAAACGATTAAGTTTATATAAATTGAAGAAATGAATTTATTATTTTAAGCTTCAATTTAAGTATCAAATTAAACATAAAGTATTATTCCAACGGATAAACATAAGTTGAGTTTGTTAACATAGAATAAAGTCATTACAGTAAGAGAGAAAATTAGAACTTAGAAGATAAGAGAGTGGTAGTTGACTTTGTTAACATAGAATAAAGTCATTACTTACTTAAAAGAGAAAATGAAAAGATAAGAGAGTAGTAATAAGAGAAAAGATAGAGATGAAAATGGTCAAATTTGCCTTTGAGGCTAAAAAGGACAAAATGAAGAAATAGTCGAGAAAAAATGAAAACACTACTTCAAATAAATTAAAGAATCACCAGAAATATATATGCATACCGCATTCATGAGAATGAGATACTACCAAATGTGGAGTTGACTCTTTATTTAATCTAGTTGGATGTATTCACAATAAAATTAGTATTATGCTAAATGCAATAGTTAATAGATTATCTGAAGTATTTTGTTGGATTATATTGTGTACAAATTAATAAGTTGGACCAGAGAATGATTATTTTATTTTGCAGTTCACATAACTGTATAAACTAGAGAAATCTAAGTTTTTTTCTTTTGCTTTTGATTCCTAATTAATACTATGCCCCACAAGTTTCATCCTGTCGCTCCGAGGATAGAGGTTTGATCCTTCGTTTAGGCGTGACAGCATGCAGATATTGCTGAATAATGAATGAATTTAATTGATAAATTAATTAATATCCATAAAATGCAAGAAACTGGAGTACTATAGTACAAACTATGGCATGAACAATACAAAACATGACATGATGAACAAAAGAATACAAGAGCTAAATTTAACTCATAGTCCACTTAACATTTTTCGAATGTAATTTTCTTTATTTTTGTTTTCTTGTTGCAGAACTAACTGCAAATTACTACTTGAGTTTTCAACTTTTTTACTTTGCTCAAATTGGAAACTTCAGAGCATCTCCAATAACCGGCGTCACCACCGCGACGCCGATTTTTCGCCCACGCCGGTTTGACGCCGAACCATTGAAACCGGCGTGGGCGAAATCGGCGTCGCCATGCCGATTCCCGCGCTGACGCCGGTTCCGACGCCGATCCTCACGGGCGCCATTGTGCGTCCCGGATCGGCGCCAAACCGGCGTCGGATTTAAAAAAAAAAAAATTTGTTTTTCGAAAACACTATATATACGCGCGTTGAACCTTATTTTTATTCGCACCACTTGTTTTAACGAGTACTCTCTCTCTACCTTACTTTCTGTACAAGATCAATAACGAGCAATGGAGAACAACTACGAAGGTACTCCAGTTAATCCCGGGGGATGGTCTCAGACTCCCCCGCCTCCCGGTGTAGGGTCTCAGACGCCCCCGACTCCCGGTGAAGAAGCGCTGGGCGACGACGGAGACGAGGACGGCGGCGATGAGTGATTTTGTTTTACTTTTTTAAATTACAGTACTTTTTAATTTTTGTACTTTTTTTATATTATTGTAATTTTTTTTAAAATTAATGTACTTTTTAAATTTTAATATTATTATTCAAATTTTCCGTATTTGTCTCGTAAATTAAATTCCGTATGTTGATACAAGTGTAAATTAAATTATATAATTGTTATTAGTGATGTGGATAGGTAGTGTGAAGGCTATGTGAGGGCTATTTGATGTCCAGTTGATATGGCAAGCTGATGTGGCAGGAGAATTGTAGTGTTGATGATGTGGTAGTGTGAAGGCTATTTGAGGGCTATTTGACGTCCTAACCTATTGGAGATGCTCTCAGTAGATGCATGAAACTAGTCTAGTGTCAATTCATCAATTACAACTTATCAATTTCTCAAAAATATTATAATACAATTAATTAAATTCCAGAAATCCACCGAAACATTTCACTTATTTCCTCTCCGGAGCGGTTCGCCTCCAAATCCTCCCGCACCACGGCCGCCTCGCTGCGGCGGCTGCTCCCCGCGAAGAACCTCCCCGAGCTCCTAAACGACATCGTACGCGACGACATTGACGCCAGTCTCTCCACGTATTCCGCCAGCCAGCTCCTCCTCCCGCCGGAAACCTCCTCCGCATGCGACGAATCCTTGTCGTTCGAATTGAAATCGGAATATTCTCTCCGATGAGTTGTTGTGCACCCTACCGCCACCTCGTATAGATAATCGTCTGCGGTGTAATCGTACAACCCTAGCGAGTACGTCCGCGGCGGCGCTCCTGCCGATGGTAATTCCTCCGCCGCCGCCGCCGATTCTCCGTTGCGGCGGAGACTGATGCTGCCGAATTCAACACGGAAGCTTCCGCTGCTCAAATTGCCGGTGGATAGGATTTTATCGAGTGCATCGGAGGCGGAGGGGAATACGGTGGACCTGCAGAGCGGACACGTCTGATTGGATGCGATCCACTTGTCTATGCAGGCGGCGTGGAAAGCGTGACAGCAGAGCGGCAGGAGGCGGAGCTGATCGCGCGCCTCGAATTTGGAGAGGCAGACGGCGCAATCGCCGCCGCCGCTGTTGAGGTTCCTCGCGACGGAGCGGAAGGTGAAGAGAGGGAGGGAGTGGAGGAGATCGCTCGGCGCGACGCGGCGGTTGGAGGAGACGACGACGTCGTCGGCGGTGGAGAAGCGCTTCGAGATTAGTCGGAGAAGGAGGTAGATCGAGGCGGAGATGATGACGGCGGAAGCGATGATAATGATGACAATCATAATGGAGGCGGAGACGGAGGAAGAAGATGGCGAGTGAGGTGTCGCCGGCGGTGTGAATGGAGTGGACATAGTGGAAAAAATTTGAGTGTAGAGAGAGAAAGCGAAGAGATGTGATGTTGTGAATTCAATAGCCAACTTCAACTCAGTACTCCTACATGTATTATATTTGTTAACCTACCTACTCTTTATATTTAATCTATATAAAAAATTTAATCAAATGTTGGTAATGTATAATTCTCTTTGACTTATTTGTTAATTAATTTTATTTTCCTATTTTGATTTCTTCATCAAAATTAATTTATGATATAGGTTTAGAGGATCAAATGTGTACTATGCATGTATGTACACATATTTATTGGATTTTAGATATTTTGAAAATTATGTGTTCATGAGAATGTGAAAATATTAGTTAAATATCACCGTGCCTATGGTAAAATTAATTATATAAAAATATTATATAGTATCATTTACATTCTTGATCAAATTCGAATTAATGCTACAAATACTGCATCTAGTAGTGAAATGCATCAATCATTACCTTATGCGATCAAATGACTAAATAATTAAATATTATGACTTGTACATACGTATATTTATATATTGATTTTCAAAATAACATATTTAAAATTTATAAATAGTCTAATAAGGAAAAATAATACCAACCACATCATAAAAACATATAGTCGTAAAATCATAACCACTTTTTTATTCGTATTTTATTTTTGATTCCTTAATATGCTTTAAACTTACTTGTATTTGAGGACAATAAACCTAAATTATTAAAACTTTTATGTAATACTACTAAGTTTCTCAAGCAGATTAAATATAATTTACATTAAATTTACAAAAGATATAAAGATGTTTGTATTGATGAAAGGAGGCTATAACTGAAGTTTAAAAAAATAAAATATTATAACTAAATATTTGGGAGCTGAAAATAATTAATATCGTACTACAAACTTTAGAATTCGCATTAAATGGTTTTGTATATTTTGTATGGACTGATTATGGTATGTTTGTTCGATTGTAGCATGTGAGTATGAGTGGGCCCCTAATTATATGACAATATTAGATGTTGTTATCTTACTAAACCTTTTCGGGACATTTGAAAGTTTTGAGGTTATCTTTGGCCCCTAATTTATGTTTTTACTACTAACGAGGATTCCTGATTATATAATTAAAAAGGCATTATATTTATAATTTGATAAAATTTAAATCATCAGACAAAAATCTGGATATCTTGGAAATTAAGATATATTTCTACAATTAATTAAGTTATGATTTTGCTGATCATAATTTAATTAAAGGGCGAATCCCTCTGGTTTGCTGCCTAATTTGTGAAGTAGGTGGTCTTCCTTGGATAGACCACACATTTCTCCCCATTTGTAATCAGAATTTTTAATTATACTTAATAGGACTATGTAAAACAAGATGGATATGGTAGATAAACCGTAAACATATTTGACCTAACTAAAAGAAGATGTTGGTGGTTTGACTCAATTTTCCATCATCTAAATTTGTCACATTTGATGTATGAACATGTGTATAAATTTTCTTACTATGTAGTTTGCATGCTAGATTGCTAGTAGTAATACATAAAAACTGCAGTTTATTAGAGTAGTTTATTTTGTGTACATACTACAGTAAATGGTACTATTACATAATAAAAACTGCAGTTTATTAGAGTAGTTTATTTAGTACATACTACAGTAAATAGAGATTGTGAATTTTCATAAAAAAAAACATAAGGGAAACTGCCTTAAAAATCAGAACTTTTTTCAAAATTTGGTATTTCTCACAAACTTTAAATCTGCTTTCCAAAAGCATAATTATAAATAAAAAAATAATTGTAGAGGTCAAAATTCATATAATCGAAATCTAAACTCTTTCTTAGTTATATTTATTTTTATATTTCAAATATTCTATATATCCATTGATTAATTAAATCTGCTTCTAGCTCAATTTAATAAAAAAATTCAATGATGTCAGAGTTCAAAAGCCTCTAAATCTCTGTGCATGTATTGTGCTTGAAATTTATGCATCGCAATGAAAAACAACACACGAACATATTTTGATTTTCAAATTAATCGTAGAATTAAAGTCAGTCGCTATGTACTCTGTTGATTCTAGAAACCAAGTAGATTGGATTAAAACAGTAAAATAATAGAAATAAAATAAAATAAAACATTGGATAGAGATGCATATAATGCATATGGAATATAGATAGAAGATCATTTAAGAAATTGGAACACTTTATGAAGTGTGAAAATTGTGTTTATGAACTTTTGACTTTTGGTCTCTGAATATGCAAAATAGAATTTGAGATGTAATTAGGACTCTCCCTTTTAGTAAGAAAGTGACTCGTCTTCACTAATTAATCATACAATACAAACATGCACCCATGACCCATCTATCTAATCATAAATTGCCTCTTTTATATTGCACGTATTCCCATTCAATTTCACCTTTTATTTTCCATATACTCCATATATTATAATTAATTGTTTTTAAAAATAGAGTAGTAACAATTGCATGATATAGATTGCTGGAGCAAATGCCATATTTTTAACCACTAAGTAATTCTCACGACTGCATTGAAATTTGACGGTATATAGTACTCAGTTAATCTTAAATTAAATAAGATGTTATTTATGATATTTAATAAATTAAACATAGAGAGAACAAAATATAATGAGAGATAATAAAATATAGTACTGTATAAAATAAACTAATTTAAAAAGGTTGATTTTTGTGAGGAGAGAATTATTTAACTTGAAACCTCTAAAAAGGAAATATAAATCATAAATTTGGACAGAAGGAAGTAAAGTTTTCTTTTTTTTTTATGTGATTTAGACAACTTGATAATTTTGACTTGCTTTCCTCGCCACATTGGGATTTGAATTTCGTCCAAATTAGTACTCCCTCCATTCCATACTAATAGAGTCATTTTGTCATTTTGGTACGTTCCATAGTAATAGAGTCATTTCTCTTTTTAGTAAAAGTAACACATTCATTTATCTTTTTAGTAAAAGTAACACATTTCTCCACAGCTACTTTACTCTCTCTTACTTTATTCTTTCTTCATCTCTCTAATTTTTCATTTTCTACTTTCTTCTCTCATTACTTAACTCACCTGACACAATTTTTCTTAATCTCTGTGCCGAAAAGAAACGCCTCCATTAACATGGAACGTAGGGAGTACTATGTAACTATTTATTTGAGAAACGAGTTTTTAACTCAAGTAGTCAAGTGTATACACACTCTCATCGATGTGAGCATCACAGCATGCGCAGCGGTGGCGTCCGTCGCCACCGCCGTCCGCGCCGCTGGCACGGCGCTGCTCGATGTATCGAGCACGTCCGTGCCAGCGAACGCACACGTGGCGCGCTCCCATTCGTCAACGGCATAGCCGTTGTGTTTAAACATTTTTTATTTTTTTTTTAAAAAACGGTATTTAATTATAAATAATGCTAAAAAATAAAAAAAAAATTCCAAATCCCAAAAATATGGCCGTTTTTTCCCGTTTTTCTGAATTTTTTTGATTTTTATTTTTTTCCCAAAATCATCTATAAATACACACATTCATCACTCATTTATCACATCAATTCACCTCTCATTCATCTCTCATTCATAATTCTTATACAAACTATCAACACATTCAACATTCACTCAAAACATCAAATGGATTTCACTCATCTCATGGCGGAAGCGGAGCGCGAAGAACAAGAATACTACGAACAACATCGTGCCGCTTACGAAGCATATGTCGCGGCGAATACCCCCGCTCATCCTCTTCAACGCACTAGATCAAATCGCCGCTACATCCATCGTGACCGGGAGGGAGCCCACGAAAGGCTCGTTGCCGACTACTTTGCCGACCATCCGCGGTTTCCGGCAGATTACTTCAGGCGCCGTTTTCGCATGTCAAAGCGCTTGTTCATGCGAATTGTCAACACATTGTCCGCACGTGTTGAATACTTTCAAACATGTGTAGATGCAGCCGGCCGGCAAAGTATCACGGCGTTGCAGAAGTGTACGTGTGCCATCCGACAGCTCGCTACTGGGCAAACGGCCGACATCTTCGACGAGTATTTGCATATCGGTGAGTCCACTGGAATCCTTTGTTTAAAGAATTTTTGCGAGGGCGTTCGTTCTGCTTTTGGGGATGAATTCCTTCGGGCACCCACCACCGATGATTGCCAACGGTTGCTTCGTCTTCACGAATCAGTCCATGGCTTTCCCGGAATGCTTGGCAGCATTGACTGCATGCATTGGAGGTGGAAGAATTGCCCGACTGCTTGGAGGGGGCAACACTTAAGCGGTCACAAAGGCGGAGGCCCAACACTTATCCTTGAGGCGGTCGCCGACTATCGCATATGGATTTGGCATGCATATTTCGGCGTTGCCGGATCCAACAACGACTTGAACGTGCTCTATTCTTCACCACTCTTCAATGATGTGATGAATGGTGTAGCACCGGCGATCGACTTCACCATCAACGGAAATACATACCGCATGGGTTACTATCTCGCCGATGGTATCTACCCAAGGTGGTCGACGTTCGTGAAGACGCTCCACAACCCGCACAACCCGAGACGGGTTCTTTTTGCGCAGCGTCAAGAGTCAGCGCGGAAGGACGTCGAAAGAGCCTTCGGGGTCCTTCGAGCTCGATTCAACATTGTGAAGGCCCCGGCTCGGTTGTGGTACGTGAATAATATCGCCGACATCATGTTCACGTGTATTATATTACACAACATGATTATAGCCGACGAAGGGCCGAGGGCGGCTAGCTTCTACGACGAGGACGAAGCCGGAAGCTCAACAGCGAGGTCTCCCCCACGCCGAGGCGAGCATACGACGGTTGGCCAGAGGATCGAGACAAGACACACAATGCGCGATACTCGAATCCACAATCAACTACAAGAAGACCTAATCAACCACATGTGGGCGAAATTCGGCAACGAGTAGTGGTTTTTTTAATTTTGAGGATTTTAATTATGTAATTTTTAATTTTTAGGAGTTTAATTATGTAATTTTTCATTTTTAGGATTTTAATTATGTAATGTTTAATTTTATTTGTCATTTGTAATATTTATTGTGGTTTTTAAATGAATTTTAATATTATGGAAATGTTATTGTTTAATTGAATTTTAAATTAATTGTGGTCGTCCTTGCGGAAGAGCACAGTTGTGGGTGTTGTGTTCTTGCCAGAGAGCAGGCATGAATAGTACCGCCCGGGCCCACAACCGTGCCGCTGGCAAGAGCACGGTTGTGGATGCTCTCACAATGCACAATGAATAATACTAATATTGTGTCTGTTTTGTACGGAAGAGTGTTGATGTACATATGGTTACACTGAATTTGTGGAAAATTGACCCAGGATTTGCTCCTACCTAGATCTATACTGATTTTAATCTTTAACGTATGAAGAAGCATTGGGCCGCAAAATAGAATAAGAACAAATATTTACCAAAAAAGATCGAAATGATAAATTAATCAGTGGGAGATATAGAAGCAACGTCATAAGTAAAAGGTCAACATGAAAGTATATTGCCATAGTTTAATAGTAGGCAATCGATGAGATAAATGCGAAATTAATGCATTCTCTTACTTTTAATTTTACTATTAGTGAATATTTGTTAAAACATTGCATTTACAATATCACATGTTAATTTTTTGGGGCACAACATCCACTTAGTTATTGGATAAAATTTGTATGTTAAATTCTCTAAAATCTTATCCCACACTGACTGGGTGATGATCCTAACTCTATATAATTTTAAGGTCTTATAAGAGGGAGGATTATCCATACTTATATAGATTAGATGAGGTCTTCACCAAGTTGACGTGAGACAAAATTTAGAGAATTGAACATTGTCCAACCAATACGGTTTAAACGTAGTTTTAAAAATGGTTATTAGTACCTAAATACATTGATTTGGCACCTAAATCACAGCTTATTTAGTACTCCCTCCGTCCCGGGCTACTAGTTCCTTTCTTTTTCGGCACGGAGATTAAGGAATGAGTGTATAGGAAAGTCAAAAATTACGGCTGTATGTGAATTTTTTTACTAAAAATGGAAAAAGTGCAAGTAACTTGGGACGCCCAAAAAAGAAATAAGTGCGAGTAGTGCGGGACGGAGGAAGTAAGATATTTTCCCATCAAATCAATAAACTGGGAATTTGACTCATCATGGCTACAAGGATAAATAAGGAATTACCTTTTGTTTGATAGTAAAATAATGAAGTAATGCAAAATTCAAGGGTCCTACTCCTAGCTAAATAATGAAAATTTGCAAGTCCACCAATCTTATAACAAAATATAGTATACTCCCTACTTATTAAGCCTCGTATAGTTTTTTTTTTTAAATATCACAAAAGTGGTAACCGTTGACTCTTAGAGCATCCACAACGCGGCGCGGAACCGTCCCGCTTTCCGTTCCTCCTACTTATTAAGCCTCGTATAGTTTTTTTTTTAAAATATCACAAAAGTGGTAACCGTTGACTCTTAGAGCATCCACAACGCGGCGCAGAACCGTCCCGCGTTTCGTTCCGGAGGAACGGAACGCCAGCGCGACGCGTTGCGACACACCGTCCCGCCCCCGAACCGTTCCCATCTCGCCCCATAACCCGTCCATGCGAGACGCGGGACGGGCTGTCACGCCACGCGCCATGGCGACGTGGCGCGCCCCTGCGTCGTGCGTGACGCCCACTCGTCGGCCCGCGAGTGGGCGTCGTCACGTGCTGACGCAATGAATCTTTTTTTTAAAAAAAATTCGAATTTAAAAAAAAATAAAACAAAAAAATTTGTAAACGGTAATATTACCGTTTATTACCGTTTTTTCTTTTTTCTTTTTATTATTTTTATTTTTTTACTCTATAAATACTCCTAATTCATCATCATTTCACACACAACTACACATCTATTCCTCCTAAATCAACTTCATTTCCTTTCCAATTTTCATCTAACATCTCAACACAAAATGTCCGGCGACGGCAACTCCGGCGGTGGCGGCTCCGGCGGGTGGGATCTCAACACATTTAACGATTGGGAGACCATGTACAACACACTGGGTGGTTCTGGTTCGTCGACGCCGGGCACCTAGGGTTCGGCGACGTCGGGTGGGTACCAACCACCCACTTTTGACGTGGATGCATACGCTCGTCCCTCCGCCCCGCGGTATTTGCAGGGATTATCCCAGATTCAGGAGGATTTCCCCGTTGAACCCACTCTGGGAGTAGGCCGAGGCGGGGGAGGAGGCCGAGGCGAGCGAGGAGGAGGAAGAGGAAGAGGAGGATCTAGGCCGGCATCCATACAGCAACAACAAAACGATGGCGGTATACAACGTCTGGATCACCGTCTCGTACGATCCCGTCGTCGGGAATCAACAACCTAACAAGTGCTTCTGGGAAAAGGTCACCGAGATATACCACCAGATTAAGCCGAAAGGGTCCCGGAAGCGCACATATAAGATGTTCCGCTCTCACTTTGGCCGAGTCAACAAACAGGTCAAAAAATTCTGCGGCATCTACTCGACCGAAGCGGCGCACTACCAAAGCGGAGCTTCGGGAGCCGACATTCTGAGGGCGGCTTTGCGCGTCTACAACCAGGACACCGGTAAACAATTCAAATATGTTGATATTTGGCAGGTCATCAAGGACGAGGAAAGGTGGGCCGGCGGTGTCCGCTCCAGCTAGGGCTCAACCTCACAGCACACGACGAGTGGCCAATACTCGTCTGGTGACACCGGTGAGGGCAGCGGCGGACAAGAGGGTGCACCGCAGGAGTTTGCGGGCACGTCCTGCGATGCCGCGGTATCCAGCCGTCTGCCGCAAGAGACCAAGGCGGCGAAGGCGGCTAGAGCGAGGAAGGGCCGAGGTGAATCAAGCCAGGCGGGCTCGGGGGAGACTCGAACACCCTTATGGCGGTGTACATGATCGCCACAATGGCGGACACTGTCCGCTTCTCGCCCTCCCAATACCAAGCCTGGTGGAACGGAATTGTGCATATGGCAGCACAACTTGGCCTTCCGCCTCCCCCTGCACCTCGACCGCCTTCGGAGGATGATTCACCGGCGGGATAGTTTTTTATTTTCTTTAAATTTGTATTTTAAATTATGCAACGTTTACTTTTTTAGGATTTTAATTGTGTGTTTTTTATTTTTTAAAATTATAAGTTGTAATTTTTTTTATGTTGTGTGTTTTTTAATGAAGTGTGTTTGTTTTAATTTAATTGGGTTGGAAATAAAAATAAAAAATGAATTGAATGAATAGTAATTTAAGGAACGGTTAAGAAACGGATAAGGAACGGAGGGTTGCAGGTTCCGTTCCTTAGTTAAGGAATTGAGTAAAAAAATACAGTGGGGTCCGCAAATAGTAGTTTAAGGAACGGTATAGCAACAGCGTTGTGGATGGCCTTAAGAGTTGAAAATAGCAAACAACCTAAATCTAGACTATATAGGCAACACTAAATAACTGCAGAGTGATTCGTATTTCGCATATAATACGCTCATTGATACAAGCAGAGGCAACCCTACTACTACTACTTATTATTATTAATATTATTATTATTATTATTATTATTATTATTATTATTATTATTATTATTATTATTATTATTATTATTATTATTATTATTATTATTATTATTATATCGTGTGTGTTTTCCGCCATTGTTCCTTAAAACTTTGAGGACTTGGTCCACACGTGTTTCAGTATAAGCATTGGGCCCCAAAATAGAACACTACTGAATCTCACTCATTTTCTTTGCCAGCACACACACACACACACACAATAAGAGACATGGTTGTGACATTCCAGCGATAGTTTGAACCAAATATAGATGTATATATACATAGCAGCATGCCAGCATCATAATTTTGATATTCTACAGGTTTAAGTCATAGAATTTATCGAGTTAGCACCTGAAGGTATACACACAGCAACTTACTTGTTTTTGTATATTTGTAGTTGCATTTCTATTGTGAATATACTTGTGGGTTTGAGACCGAGCATTCTCCACGGCCCTCACAGACATTGTGTCTGCAGACTGGACATACCCTGCTCAGCCAACGCAAAATAGTGAGACATCTGACACTCACAGACATATGCACGCAAAAAACTAAGGAATGTAGTACCTATTTACTTCTTTCAGCCATTTATCGATGCACAGGGTGTGGAATTCATGATTGCATGGAAGGACTCTCAATTTGTCCCCTTCCTCATAGTCGGCTAAGCAAATATAGCACCTGGAGTTACAAAGACAATATATTATAGTTGCATACCGAATTCTAAAAAGATCTGTATATTAACCGGTTATTAATCAACTGAAGGTTGAGAAAATAAAATCTGAGATCATCCGAAACTGCAAATTGAGTCGACTACCAAAATCCAGTTGTTTCACCATGATGGCTTCTCTTGCCCTTTCAAGGTAGGTATCCTAAATGATTGTGATCAATAGCCCATAAGGACTATTCAAGTAAAAGAGGTTATCACTTGAACTTCAAAGTCAGCCCTTTCAGCTTCTGTATGGCAATGTCATAATCTTCATTTAAATATGAGTAGCATTTTTATTCTGCTTCTTTCTTATTCACACTTTTTTTCTTTTTTGTTTTGTTTTTATGATGAGAGCAGAGGATATACTAGGTGCACACCATTATTTTATTCATATTATGGAAATAAGTGTGCAGGATTAAGAGAAGTAGAACTTTAGAAATAGACTATACTACCGGGTTTTCCTTCTTCACAAGATAGGAAGACTTACTGTTGAACATCAGTCGAATCACTTTCCCCATTTATATATTTTCTGTAATACTTGAGAGGAAATGCATCCACAACAGATTCTGGAGCAGGAAGTGAGAGAGTAGATAGCGAAAGTGACAGAGACTGATGATGAATTTCATCTAAAACCTGGGGAACAGAAATCAAGTAACTTTTCAGCTTGTCACGGAACTACGTGGAAATTAAAATTTCAACTGCACAGATAGGCAGAAAACAGAAAGATGAATTTCAATAGCACAGTCAGGTCAAAATTACAAATTGGGTAAAAGTTTGTTATTTAAGTTGACTCCAGTCTCCACATACCCCCAAACAACAAAATTGTTGTAAAAAAAATTTCAAATCAATTTGAACTAATGAAACAACTTATCAAAGATTGACCAAGAGGTGACATAAAGTACGAATCCATAATTCAAGTGTCTACCTCAAATAATGCCTCAGCAAGCATGATTATTCGTGAAATACTTGCAAGACTACTCGACTCTTCAGATGTAAAGAACGAGTCACATGAACATGTACCATCCAGGTGAAGTCCAGATGCACATAATGCAGTTTGTTGGTCTTCCTCGTCAGTATCACTTATTGTTTCTGAGGCCTAAACAAACAAATGAGGGTGTAAGTATTTTATAAACTTAACTAAGGAACACGATCTAAATCAGGAATAAGGCCAGAAAATCTGGAAATCTTTCTTAATTTTTTTTTAATGGATATTTCATGATTGCAGGCAAAAGATGCATATCTTCTTTTCCAGGTAGGCTGGAGACAAGCATTATCCACTTTCATATATTAAAAATTTCAATCAAGGTGATTCAGGTTGAAATTGGAAAGAACGATAAATCACAGGCATTATAGAACTAGGGAATAAGACAAAAGTTGATATGAGAGAAAAAGGAAAGGTAACTAGAAGAATACCGTCCAAGAATTAATGAAACGAGAAAGCCCAATAAATTTAGTAACCAAGAGAAAAAAACTAACCTCGGATCTCAAAAGCCATCTCCTTTCATGTCTGCGGTGATGCCCTACACTGAATGAATCAAGATCACGACTGGATCCATAGTAATGGAGATCATCACTGAAATCAAGAAGCCATCTGTCATGTGAACCTAAGTCATCAGCCAGACCAGTTGCAAAAACAATTGTCGGCGAATCAATGTTCCTTCTTAAGCTGCGTCTTGCTAAAGCATCCCAAAATAGCCTCATACTGTTTCGTCTAGTTTCATGGCTACTTATTTCAGCAATGCTACTGGATAAGGAGTTGGAAGAGATACTAACCAAATCAAGGCGAAGCAGATCTCCATTTATCAAATTCTGGTCTCTGTCAGACACAAGAAACACTGAACTAGAAGTTGTTGACATGTGGGCACGGTCATTTCTGGGATATTCTGATCGTGGTAAATCAGAAATGATAGAAAGAGACCTTGGATCAGAACTATTGTAGCCTACAGCAGCATCATGACTATATTCCACAATATCATTTGAATACGCATGTTGAACACTGAGACCCTGTGACTGATCATCACCTGGATAAATTGAATCTATGTCTTCAGTTATTGTATCGGGGGCATCCACAACTTCGGCAATGTAATTGTTTGTATTACCAGAAACCAATTCTTGAGCAGGCTGTCAGACAAAGCCACAATCTCATGATTAATGTTCCACCATATGTATATACATTGTGTATATACATTCAATCACACATATATATACCTGTTGTGGAAGAGTTTTGATATCTCTGCTTGACTGAACATTGGATGGACCAGATTCAGGAAAAGCTTCCTCAGTGATACTGGTACTTTCAGATGAGTCCCCATTTTCACATATGGATACTGTATCCCCTGCTTCTGACATGAAAACAGAAGAGGATTCTAAGGTCGAGTTTTGAGCATCAACTGGAGCTAAGCTTTTAGCGCAGCTAACTGAAGTTATGATTGGACCATCTCCCAGCTCCTAGGAACAAAATGATTAACTGCCATACTAAAATCCAGCAGTGGCAATTAAACAACAAACTCACTGCAAATACCTAAAAGCTGGAAAGCAATAATTTCACATTCTTTCATCACCAGTTCCAAATTCGGTTCAGTTCTAAAATCCTTACATGCAAATTGCAACAACTGATTTTTCACCAATAGCTTCAACTCTCTCATATAACAAAGTATATTCACAATTTCAAAAGTTGTTTGTTAGTCTATTTAGCATCCAAACCCCTAAAATATCCCTTAACCTCTTGATCAACAAAATTGGACCTCTGCGGAACAGAATACGAAGCTAATCTCTTAACCTCTTGAACAATCATGGAGCAAAAACTATCCAATCACAAAAAAATAAAATAAAATAAAATAAAATCAGTTGATAGTAATGCATAGTATTTCAATAATCTATTCAGCACGATCACACAACTGAACAAATAAAAAAGGTCAAAGCACCTCACTCTAACCAGTTCGCTCAATCAGAAAAACGGCATAGCTAGAAGAATTGCATAATTAGAAGGCTATTCATTTATAATTCGTTAAAGAAATTTTCAAATAAAAAAGTTCCAATTAAAAAAAAAGCAGACCTGAAGGGTTGACTTGGAACGGAAAGCGCCACAAAAGATATCGGAGAGTTTGCGCTTTGTGCGGCGGAGCCTGGACTCACCAGAGGCGGAGAGGTTTGAGGATTTAGGGGCAAGGCGATGCTTGGTGCTCCAAGCCATGAATGATTTGTGAAGGAAATGAGTGAATTGGTGGATTGGAAGGAAAAGATGATGCAGGAAAACAGGCCAAGTTTGTGAGCGGTCAGAGGTTGGCAGGTTAACGTGTGGGACCCCATATCAACCAACGCTACAACTATTTGTATTCCCCTTTCATTTTCCTTTTTTACAAATAATCGCAATTTTAATTATTTAATTCCATATATTGGGACACTAAGAGCATCCGCAGCTGTGAGCAGGACGGCGTCCGTCCGCTGCTGCGCTCTTGCCGCTGGCACGGTGCTGCTCGATGCATCGAGCACGTCCGTGCCAGCGAACAGCGTACGTGGCAGCCTCCCATTGGCCAACGGCATAGCAGTTGGCAATTTAATTTTTTTTAAAAAAATCAGATTTTAATTAAAAAAATCCGATTAAAAATAAAAAAATATATTTTTTCCCACTTCCCAAAAAATTATATCAGTTTTCTACTCACTTTTAATTTATTTTTCAATTTTTTTCCCAAAAAATACACATTTTCATCTATAAATACACCCACTTCCACACCAAAAAATTCACGCAACGCTACACAATTCTCATCTAAATTCTCTCATTTCCATTCTCAATTCTCAATCTTTATTTCACTCTTACTCTTACAACAAAACAATGTTCGGCCACGGCGATCACACATCCGGCTCCCACGGTTGGAACCCCGATTGGTTCGGTTCACAACCATTTCCTAGTCCGGAAATGGAATATTCGGCCCCTCCTCAAACCCAAGGTTCGCAAGTTCCGAGTGGCTACCGGCCTTACCCGATCGACGACCAAGATGCCCCCGAAGGGCAATATGGGTGGACACCCGAGCCATCCGTGCCTAGAGCGGGAGGGAGCGGCCCCTCTCAAACTCCTCCTCTTTCTACTCGCGGTGTCCGCACCCCGTACACTCCGGGGGAGATGGAGCAATTGTTCAAAGCGTTCTTATCAATCTCCGAAGATCCGGAGGTTGGCACGAACCAATCCGATGACCATTATTGGTGGCGCATCTGTCGCCGGTACAATCAAAACCGGCCGGCTGGAACAATCGAGCGCAACGAGAGTATGGTGCGCAATGCCATATACAGAGCCAACGAAGAAATCCAAAAGTTCCAGGGGTATTACCTCCGGGAAGAGCGGTCGGCGGGGAGCGGCCGGAGCTAGCTTGACATCATCAGTTCCGCCTTGGCGACCTACCAATCCATGAACTACAAGCCGTTCAAGTACCTCAACATTTGGCAGGAGACGCGGTCGCATCCGAAGTATAGGGGAGGCGTAACATCCTCCTCTAGCTCCTCCTCCAAACGGTCGAGGTCGGTATCCCTATCCGACGCCGGCTCGGAAGATGTGGCTAGCCAACTTGCCGGAGCTAACTTGGGTAGCCCCGACGCCGGCCAGAGCGGTTCCCAACGCCAGCCGCAAGGAAGGAAGAAGGCGGCGGCCAACCGCCGTCACGCCACGACTCCATCCGCCCCCGCTCCAGCTCCCGCTCCCTATGTGCCACCTCAACCCCCCACCAACTCGTTGTGGGGGATTTTGGCCCAACTCAATTTGGCCGATAGGTCAAATATGACCCCCGAGCAACTTTGATCGCATGTGGCGATGATACGGGGTCTCCAAAGAACATTGGGGGAAGTGCACAGATGTGGGTGTTGTGCTCTTGCCTAAGAGCAGGGAGTAAAAGTGGGACCGAGTCCACATCTGTGCTTGTTGGCAAGAGCACGGATGTGAATGCTCTAATTATGTGGATTGCTGACTGTAATTTATCTACAGACATTTATTTTGACTGATAAAATAGATATATAATACATTAACAAATTATTTATTTTGAACAACTAATTGATAGTATTATTATCTATTACTGTGATTACGAGAGTGCAACAAAACAAAGAATCCCCCAAGTAAAGATCGCATGTGATTGCTTCTAATAAAAGGAAAAACGTGTGAAGCAACACTCTTGTAGATGGGAATAGCATTCTACATTTATCTAATTGTATCGCAATGTTACAATAAGTCAATAATTTATAATTGTATACAATTTTGGTGCATTAATTGAATGTGGACCAGATATCACATCTCGAATTATAGAGTCTGAAAATTAATGCGTTAGATATTTAATATATGCCTCTAAAGTAAATATACACTCTCCTCCATAATTAAATGTTCCCACTTTGATTTTAGATAAGAAATACAAAAAGGAGTGTAAATACTTAATGAAATATGAATCATAATTTTTACTCTTATTTTATAGTAATAACTAATAATATATAAATGAAATATTCATTTATCAAAATAACTAATGAGACATTTCATTATTTACATGCCAAAATGACAATGCGTTATAGTAATATGATATCGGAGAAAGATAGTGCTAGTAGTATTTATTATTTGGCAGCTCATTCTTAGAAGCTAATCAAGTAAAAGGCTCTTTTTAAGTTATTCCACTTTCTAAATCGCGAGGGCAAAATTAGCAAATGAGACTGTTAGTGAAATTTCATTATTCATCTTAACGAAAAGTAATTGTCCAGAAAGTATTAATCTACAACGAAAAAATTACAATATACTACTATTTTTTTATGAAAAAGTGTTGTGTACAACTTTAAAATGCTTGAAAAGCACAAGTATTTGAGGGTCATCGAGACAAAAAGTCGAACAAGACTAGCCATCAATTTTCAAATGCATCAAGTTTCAACAAAAAACCTATCATAGCATTTCATAAAACTTAGTTATAGATTCAACAAAATGTCTAGGTGAGATAAGATCCCAACTACCCAACTAATAAAAGAAAGAACATAAAAAAAACCCAAATGAAAGATTTTTGATAAAGTACATATTATAGTAAAGAGAGAAACAATACACTTCGGATTTACTATATCTCTCTATTATCTATTCAAAGACTTGTTTTTTTTCTTTCACAAATTATATCTATTCAAAGACTTGTTTATTTCTTACACAAATTAATGGGCTAAGATAGGATTCCAGCTACCCAACTAATAATACAAGGAACATAAAGAAAGCCCATTAAAGAAAGAAATGGGCAGTAGAAAGATAGTTGTGTATAATTTGTAAAATTTCCATATAATACAAGTATAGTATGTTATTAGAAGTGAAAAGAATGGGTGCAACCGTCTCCCAAATCCCAATGGATATGATGAACAAATATTTAAGGTAAGGTGTTGGTATGATTAAATGGAATGAGAATGGAATAGAATGAAGATTTTTTTTGTAATATATTTTCTTTGCATTTCATTTATTTATTTTATTGTACCAATTAAATGAACATCATTCAATTTGAAACACATTTCATAAAGAACGAGCTTTGAAAAGTTATTTTCACTTTATATATTACCCCTAGTATAAAGTTTTTGAGACTTCTTTGCACAGAAAGGATGTTACTAGTTCTTCCTAAAATTATGTTTCGTCAAACACTGTCTCAGAAATGAAACAATAATTCATATAATTTGTTATATTAAATTCAAAGCGAGTAAAAATATCTAAAATACTTGGGTACAACAATCAGTATCATCACCAATAGAATCGAATTTTCTGCATATCTATTCAGATTTGGGTCGCGCTCGTTCATTTAATAAAAAAAATCATACTATTTAATTATATTAAAACAATCACATTCGGAACAATATCATTTTTGCAACAGTAGTTTTAAATTATTACAACATGCTCTAATTTTTCATTCATAATAGCAGTCATTTTCAACATAATTATTTTTAATCATAAGTATAGTCACTTTTATACAGTATATAAGAACAATAAATTTTTGTCTGAAAATCATTATGAATTTAGAGGTCACATATATTTTCTTTTAGAAAATCAATTATAGTTTTTTATTTATTCCTATAATATGATCATGGTCACTCAAATTTATCATAACTTGGATGGAAGAAAAATATTATACTATTAACTAAAGTTCGCTTTATTATTTTACCCGCATTGGTAATTTGTCTATTGAAAATACTAAATCTATAAAATACTACTATTATAAATCTACCCAAATGGACTAATTAATACTCCAAATAGCATGATCAAATTTATAGTTTAGGGATCATACTTGAAATTTTCAAGAAGTCTCTCCCTCCCACAATAAGAGTCACATTTTACTTTTACTATAAACTAGTGTTATCACCCGTGCTATGCACGGGACATAGAATTTTCAAATAATGATAATAAATTCTAAGGTAAGTAAACAAAGGATAAAAATAATATAATGAAGTTCATACTTAAGAATATGTGTTAATTATATAAGTAGTCATAACACTATAAACACAAAGAGGAGATATGTGACTAAGGATCAAAGCTTATGCCATAGTTAGAATAATATATACAAACAAAGAAATTGTTCTACTAAGGATCAAAGAAGAAAAAATCATATAGTTTGAATAAATAAATAGTTTAATTTTGATCAATAAAACATTGATGTTCATAAATGGGAACAAAAACTTAAAACAAAACAACACTCAAGACTGAAAATCAGAAATACAATATTTCTTAACTTCTTCTGCACCTTAAAGACTGAAAATCGGCATTGCAATATTTCGTAGCTTCTTTAGCACTTTGAAGAATGAAATTATGGATGGCAACATGCTCAAGAATTACTGATTGATTTGCGTTTGAATCTATTAACCAAATACATAAAAAATAAATTTTTTATTTGTGAGTTGTTGTAACACTGCTTTCCAATAACCACAGGCTAATATCTTGTACTCCCTTCGTCCCATGTAGGAGTCCCGATTTACCATTTTTTGGTGTCTCAATTTAGGAGTCCCGTTAGCATTATTCCATAAATGGCAATATGACTCACATTCCACTAACTTTTATTCACTCACATTTTATTATTAAACTAATATACACAAAAGTATGTTCCACATTACACTGCCCTTTTTCACCAAATTTCCTTTACATTTTTTAAAACTTGTGCCAAACTCAAATAGGATACTAAAAAGGGACGGAGAGAGTAATATAAATCAGTCAAATTGCACACTTTTTTGAAAAAGTTTTCCGGCTAAAGGTATTCTTTTGGAGAAGAGGTTTGAATTAGTCTTTTTAATCAATAGATAATTATTCAAACAAACTTCAAAAAGATTGCATTATATTATTATAAGATATGTTTCAATATTCTAAAATGATATTTTGGTATTGTTCCAAATCTATAAGAGCACGTTCACTATGTAAGAATTGGTCAATTCTTGATCCAATTGGGGGAATTATGGTGTTTACCTTCCACTAATTAATTGTTGGGGTCCTTACCATTGAGGTGGGGTCCGCACTATTCATGCCAATTGAGGAAGAATTGAAATCTTGCCTTTTAGAGGCAAGATTTGTCTGTACATTGAAAAATGCATCAAGAAATGAACTTGATTTTACACATTTGCCATACTTTTCCACATTTCCACCTTTCACTTGGAGGGATAAATTTGTCAATCCATAATTCTATTAATTCAAAGTCTTTATTTTGGGTAATATTTGGGTCAATTCTTGGCCAATTCTAGGGTACTAAACAACAGGGAAAAGAATTATATATGTGGCTAATTATGGTTCAATTCTTGGAAATTTTAATTCTTCCAAATGTTAGAAATGGAAATCTCCTATAGTGAACACGCCCTAAAAGTTTATAGTTTAAATTGTAGTAATAGGCTCTCTGCACGAAAAGAGCTACAGTGTGAAACTATTGCGTAGTAATAATTTATCATCTGTGGGAGACGGTCCAAATACAATACATAATAGTACTCCCTCCGTCCCGACTAAGATGACACATTTCTTGGCCGCCACGAGATTTTAGGAGTTATTTGTTAAAGTGTTAAATTTGAGTGAGAACAGGTGGGTGTAAGTATTAAAATAGAGAGCGAAAGAAAGATGAATAATTTAATAGGAGTGAAAAAAAGTGGTCGGTGTATTAATTGGAGAGAAAAAGTTTTAAAAAAAGGAAATGAACAATCTTAGTTGGGACAAACTAAAAAGGAAAATGTGTCATCTTAAGCGGGACAGAGGGAGTAATTTTTAATATTTTTATCAGTAATATCACTATTGCAAAACACAAAAAAATAAATGCTCAATTATAATGATACGCAATAAAGTCGAGTACATTTATACTGGTTTCATAAAATCCAAATATCAGTTTAAAGTAAATTGCCAAAATTGAAAATTATTCTAATTTGAAAAATATGTAATAACAAATGTCTATTATGACCACTCAAATTTATTCATATAAATCGAACATGTGTACAATTTATAAAAAAAGAAAAAGAAAATAGAGGCGTGCGCGGGCTCCACCTTTAAGAAGTAAAATGATACTTCAGTTTTATATGGTCTCAGCATTTTAATCTTTTACTCTTCCAGTATTTTTTTAATTGGTCACTAAATACTTATTTTTTTGAAAGATTTTACCGAATGCAAAGATACTACAGATTTTTGTAATGTATTTTTCAAGATAAAAAACATTATTCAATCCATCAAAATTTCTATTTGAATGATGATTTAAATTTATAAATTAATGTCGTAACTCGTACGTTAGTGTCTTTTTCATCTTATTGTGAACCAATAGGATGCAATTTTATTAAAATTTAAAATCTCATAATAATGTTTTTAAATATAAAATGTAGGAGTATAATTTAAGTTTTTAATTCGTGTAATTTATCAACAAAATAGAAGACCGCAAAACATGTAAAAATAAAGCTACAGAAAGCAATCAATAATGTTTTAAGTCTTTTTTTTTTATTTGTCTATTTAAATTACACATACCCAATTAATATAGATAGGTGATATATTACTTAAAAGCTTAAATTTAAATCTACAAAACTTAAACTATTAAATCCCCCCAATATCCCTCCTACAAACTAAACATAATATACATATAAATGCATATGTCTCTTCCCCTCTATCGGTCCTCCACAGTCCCCCAAATCAGAACATACAGATCTCTCTGCATACAATCTGTACTCAGCGGTTCAGCTCCTCCCCCGTCTGCCGATCTTCTTTTTCTTCGGTATCTCTCTCCCATGCTTTCTTCTATCCCCAAATCGAAGACCCTCTAAACATCACGCCCTCTAACTCATCGTCCGTTCAGTTCGCCAACAATAAGAGCCGTCGCCACCTCCCTCTCGTCAACGATCTACCACCGCTACTAATGTCGGACCGTCGCGAGATGTTCGCCGTGGTTGAACTCCCAATTCATCCATCTCCCCTTTGTCTTGGCTCTATTCTTATCCGGCCATGGCGTCGCCGGGCGGCTCTCGCCAGCGCTCCTTCCTCACAGCCTCGTCGCCATGTCTCCTGCCTCGCCAGTTTCTTCCGCACAGCTTTGCCGCCGTTCCTCCCACCTGCACCTTCTCTGCTGCCTTCAGTGGTGGTGTGCTCCGGCAGATTTCTTGGTTGATTCAAGTATTGATTTGGTTTATGAGTTAATGATCTTTTGTTGTTTTCTGTGTAATTCATGGAACTTGTAAATATTAATTTTATATAGGTTTAAACTTCTGTGAAACGCTATCATCTCATTGGACAGCCATATTGATTAATAGTTTATTTTTTTTTTCAATTAATTATTTATTTAATGAATACATTTCAACCAATAAACAATTTTTCCGCCAAAACTGTGCCACATGACATCCCAAAAAACTCCCCCTTTATATATTGATAGATGATAAGTAGGTTTCACAATTTATAACTCGTTTCACTCACATTCTATTATAAAATTAATATAAAAAGAGTGAACTACACTAATAGTCCCTGAATTTGTCGAAAAATGCATCAATGGTCCCTAAATTTTTTTATATCATTTTTAATACGATAAGACTAAAGTAACCCTATGCACCACTAGTGTGAATATTTAATGTTTGGGGGCATTTTGGACCTTTCTACTCTCCCTTTAATTTTTTTATTTTTTCTTCCATAATTATTTTCTTTTAAAAACTTAATGAAACCTTCATTTAAATAATATTTGATGCTTTATGATTGCAAAAATTTAATAAGAAACCAAATGTTTAAATTATGCTTTATTTATTTTTATAATTAATATTATTTATTATACAACTCAGTCAATCTGTATATTTGCAAGGAAAAAATTAAATCTAATAGTAACATTTTCTAATAAAAATATTAATGTGAACTATAGAAAACTCAACTTAAATTTTTTCAATTTGAGAAGAAAAAATATTATAGTAAACTATAATAATTTTTTATTTTGTAAATGTTACTTAAATATTTAAATGTTACTCGATATACTTAAGTGAAAAATAAATATTTTAATTACGTTAATTAAAATATAGTATAGAGAAAAATATTATTTAAGTAAAATAATTAAAATTTAAGTGAATTATATCTAATGTAAATTAAAGCTAACTCTTGCAAGTAACATTTTTTACTAAAAATATTAAAGTAAACTATAGTAATTTTTTCATTATAAAGCTTAATCTACACGTTATTCAAGTAATTATTTAAAAAATTTAAGTGAATTAATTCAAAAGGTGCTTTTGTGTATGTCCAAAAAAATTGCATGATTGAAGAGGCACCAAAACTATAATTTTTAAATACCGAAAATGCCCTCCATGTCATTTAAGAGGTTTTTCAAATGTAGAGGGATATAAAAGACTGAAAGGTACTAAAAATGTAATTTATATGGACCAAAAAGGCAATAAAATTTTTTAAGAACCATTGGTGTATTTTTTGACAAGATTGTGGATTATTGATGTAGTTCACTCATATAAAAATGGACATCATATTTCAATAATTTTTTCAACCCATGTGGAACGGAGGGAGTAACTTTTATAGTTTCATTCTATTTTGCCTTTAGAGGTTACTGGACTTACGACTATCGAAACATATATCCCATTTCTGATTTTCTAGAGGCTTATAGGTCATATATGGTTTATTAACTTTATTTTGATTATATCAAAATTTCAATGCTAAAAAACTCGTCGATCGCCAGAAAAATGGAAACCATTCTAACCATGGGCATAGCTGCAACTGTTTCCGATTTACGACGGCAAATGGTTTTTAGTGTTTGTTTGGGTTCTAATTTATTAATTTTTTTCTAATTAAATTATATGATCGATCTTTGATCTATATAGACATATACTATTTGGTAATGCAGATGGATAGATTCTTAGAGGAGCTCAAAATATTTAAAAAAAAATGGTTGATTTCATAGTAGATTCAAAGTAAAAACAATGTTGTTGATTTTAGAGAGGTAATTGAAGCTGGGTTTTGATCTATAGGCAAAACTAGATTTAAACACAGAAACGCAGAATAAAATTATACGTAGGGCATTTTTAGGTCATTGTTAGTGTAATTTTAGGTCATTTTAATAAAGGATAACCTAAAATAATCTAAAAATGACATCAAACCCAAATTTTATAATATGACCTAAAATTGGTTAATAATGATCTTCCGTATTTTTGGTTAATTATTGACCATTAAATCATTTAATCCTAAGACTAAAATTTGGGGCTACCTACTACTTGTTTAGATCATCTTTCGGTAATTGAATTTATAAATATTTTAATATTTAAGCATGAGTACTGACATTGAAACGTATGAAGTTATTAAAATGGTAAGTTCTTTTTAAACAAGTGGAGCAGTAGTATATCACAATTACATTATGTAAAAAGTGTAATAAGAATATTTTACTGAACGTAAAAGCCTCGACTTTCTATAACAATTTGAATATTTTTATGGAATATTATCAAATTTAATTACCGGTCCACAACTCACATGATTCACGTACACAAAAAATGGTTGCAATCGCCATCAGAATTAGCAAGTTGGAAAAAAAAGGAAAAGACATAATTTCGCATTAATCAACAGATTGTGATCTAATCTAAATAGTCCATAATACTTACTTTATACTATTTTCACCTATTTATCAAGTAATAAACAATTTACAGATGCTTAGATTTTTTCCTATAATATTGAAGAGAAACGTAAAAAATATTAAAAAAATGCAGCAAGTTGAAGATATATCAACAACATTCATTAAATTTAAATCAACTTGTTGAGGACTGAGTCATCAAGTTAAAGTTAGATTCAAACTTCCGTTTCCATCTATTTTCTTGACATTTTAAAGGTATTTGTTGTTTTTCTTAGAAGTTGATACACATACATATTTACAACATTTCATACTAATTAAATTGCGTTTTGTCATTTTGTATACTTTATTAGGATGTAGGAATTTCCACTTTTAGATAGTTTAAACATAGAATTTTTTTCATGTGGGTCTTTTAGAAATGTGAGAAACCTTAGCTTTACATGCAAAACATTATTAGATTTTTTTTGTTAGTAGACAACTTGGTGGCCAAACCTTGCTTATAAAAGTTAACCGTAATTTGCAAGATTCCGCAATAGATTACAAAGATCTTACTATTTGTTTGATTTTCATTATCCAAAAATAAAACCTATTTATTTTACAAATTGGGATTAGACAAATGCACATGTTATTTTACAATTATAATAGTCCAAATAAGATTTCGCCCCCCCCCCCCACCCACTTATATGCGTAATCCCACGGTTGTGTACAAATTTATACTATATTCACATTTTACTGGGACTCAGGACGTAATCACTAATTTTTTTAAGTTGTTAATTATGTTAACTCATTAATACACTATATTAAAAATGTCAACACGATGACATTGAAATGCCAACATAAACTTAGTTGATATTTTAATAAACTGCGTTGACATTTTAAATATACACAATGCATAAATTGTCAACACAAATTTGTGTTGACATTTTAATGTGATCATGTTGACATTTTTTATGCACTGCGTTGATGAGTTGGCAAATGAGCAATTTAAAAAAAAGTTAGCATTATAACACAACCCTTACATGTGCATATATATTTTGTAAATTGTCTTATCGTGTTTGTTTCACTGGTTTTTGGATTTAAGAAAACACTAATTAAATCTTAGTTAACGAATTTATGACTGTATAATTGAATGTTTTAAATTTAATTAAATGCATCTATTAATATCACTATTTAAGCATATATTCCTCTGGAGATGATCGAAACAAGAATGCATCTAAATCCAGAAGTGCAACCGAAATCTTGGCCTTAATATTAGTAGATCTAATAATCAATAATTAACCAAAAACACAGAATCTCATTATTAATCAATTTTAGGTCATTTTATACAATCTAGGTTTGATGACATTTTTAGATCATTTTAGGTCATTCTTTATTAAAATGACCTAAAAATAAATTAACAATAACATAAAAATATCCTCCATATGATTTTGTTATGTATTTTTATATTTAAAATGAACTTGCATGGATTAAAACCATATATCCCTCTTTATTAAATATTAGGCCGTGCAAAAGAAAGGTAGTTGTCAGGGGCGGACGCACCTGGACACTGGGTAGGGCTTAAGCCCTTACCAATTTTATTTAATTTTTTAATTTTCTACTTTCAAATTTTTCTAAATTTTGAAAATTCATGTTAAGCCCTTACCAAACAATGCTACTAAAGAACAAATTATCTTCTGATGAATAATTGTGTGAGGCTGAAATTAAAGAAGGAGAAGTAAAAATCTGCAAAAAAAAATGTAACAGTGGCGTTTGGCAGTGTAAGGAAGAAGATGAGTAATTTTAGAAGTGAATTAATTAATTATAAAAGTAAAAGTCAAACTTACCCCACATTATATGTTGAACTCGTTTTTAACTTTTAAAAATTAAGAATGCATTATTTAATTTTATAAAAGTGCTATCACTTTTAAAAATTGGGCACACATTTTTATTAAAATTTGAGAAGAAGGGAGTTTAAAATTTTAAGTGGGTACACGGTTTTGGGACTTAAAAAAATCAAAGGAATACAGACAGAACTGTTTAGAGGTTTAGAGCAGAGCGACTGCGGCAAGAGGGTTTGAGTCTTTGAGACTTTACAAAAATTAATATTCAAATTCTACATAAATTGTGAGGTAAGGAGTTTATTAAAGTTGTTAATTTTATATTCTATCTCGTCTTTTTAAGATTTTGATAGAATAATTGCAAGTTAAAAAAGTTATAACAATGGTTAGTTGCAAGCTAATATTTGTGAATTGTGATTGTCTAGTATACATAATACAATTATGTTATGTGGATGTAGGTGTTGATAGTCTCATACTGATATAAAATAATGGGAGGTGAATGGATGAATGATAGTTTAATTGTGTATATTGAGAAGGCCCTGTTTTGAACTATTGATAAAAAACGAATCTTATAACGTTTTCAATAAATGAGAACACATAGAATTCAGTTGCCACAACTTTAGATGTAAAACCACAATTCTGACATGTTCTTTTTATTAGATATATTTTGGACTAGTTCGTATTAAACATATATGCATTTTTACCGTTGTTGTGATTGCGGTTTTTATATGGTATAATATTTATATATATATAAATATATATTATATTTGAATGTGAAAAAATATATAATGAAACTCCGTCCCTACACCCAATTTTTTCTGCTTCCTGCCCTCGTAGTTGTTGACTATGAATATGACTCGTCACAATAATTATAAATATAACAACTGTTGAAAATGAAATAGTTGAGCTGTTGATTTTGATATTTTTATATACCAAATTAGATTAGTTGTCATTATATATATCACATTATAAGAAATATATAATTTAATGAATTCGAGAGTTAAATATCTCTGTACCATTCCCACTGTTTCATTTTCACCTTTTTTGCCTTCTTTTTTTCCATTATTTGCCTTTAAAAAATATATGACTCGTGGAATATAGGTTTCCACATGTTTTAATATGGAAATTCGTATTACAATAATATAATGCAGTGATGACGACTTCTTTTTGTTTCTAATAAAAATGACTTGAAAATTCGCTTATTAAAATTTGATAATATCTTGCAAAATAACCATCATTCGTATGTCATATATTAAATTTTCTAATTGGACCGTCAAATTGCTAGTGTATGTGATTGGCTTTTTTTATTAAGTACTAGTTTGATACGTCAAACCTCAACCTATTGTCTTTTCAAATGATTTGTAAATTTCTACACAATAATTATCTAAATACTCAAACTAATTGAAATTTTTTAAAAATCATACAGATATTAATATAATATGCAACAATTAATTGTTTTGGTTTCAAAATTCCAACAAAAAACAATTTATATAAAAGAAACAAATAATAGATAGACTGCGTAGACTTCTATCAATTATGAATCAGAGAATTAAAATTGTTAATTAGATAAATATCAATATAACCAGCAGTAGTCATTGAAACATTAAGTCAAGAAAAGAATAGTAGTAGTATAGTTATGGTAATGGAATGTAATTGATTGGGCGATTTTGCAATTGTGTGTTTGTCTCCTCACACACACACACAAGCATATTTCGTGAAGCTAAACCCTCGCAGTTAAGGTACAATAATAGCTTATGTAGAGTTTGTGTTTGCATGTGAATTATGATCCATGTTACTAGAAAAATGACATAATTATTTCATCAATTTCTTCATGCCCGAATAATGATAAATATAACGCTTTATTATTTTTATTAGTATTGAAGAGTGGAGCCTAAGAAATACCTAAACTAATTAGAAAGATTTGAGCAGAGCATTGGCGTAGGAGGTGCGATCTCTGCACCAATCATAGAGGATCTTGCAATCAATCGGCAGAAGATCGGGACCGTTAATTTCATTGACCTACTAGATCATGACACCTCCTTCTACGTGGATCGAGAAATACCATGACCGCAGCGCATCGACATCCACGTGGCAGTTCAAAAATGATCCCCTGCTTCGCTGGTTGCATCTCGAGGCCTCACGTGTAACAAAAAATTTTTAAAAAATGGGTGTGGAATATTTACTAGTTGACCGCGGGCAGCGGGCAGGGGAGACAATGGCCTTGAAACTAGAGCCCGCATGTACAGCATGGTCCCCCCCCCAACTGAGCTTATTTTAATATTAAGGGATGTGGGTCCCGCTTCGGTGGTGGATGTGGGTCCCGTCCGACGTAGCTCCAAAGTGGGCGGATGGCAAAACGACAAATAATGTGGGGACTCTGATGCAATTATGAAATTGAGAGTCTTGTAATCATCTTAAGTGGGGTCGCCCCGTTTGCACTTTTCCTTAATCGATGAGCTTTTTTTTTGGCCCCCAACGTTTTTTATATTAGTCTTTTTGCCGTAACAAAACTTTGTATTATTACTATTTCTTATCCGACTACGCCTATTGTTTAGGGAATTCTCCCTCAACAAGATATCGACGTCGACGAAAGATCGACGGAGAGAAATAACGATGGACGTCTCGATCTTTCCCCGAAATCTGCTCCAATTAGGGTTTACGCAAAGAAAGTGATAAAGAACAATAAAGAAGACGTAAATAAAAGAAATTATGTATTTCATTGATTAATTAAAGAGAATAACACTAGTCCTATTTATAATAAGGATTCTAACTTAATGGGCAAGACAAATGATATGAAAAGATATGCTAAATCAATACTAAACTAAATAAGAGAGATTTGAGGATATTCTTGGAGATATTCACGTATCAACTCCCCCATGGTTGAAATCCACCTTGTCCTCAAGGTGGGAACCACGACACAACGAAGAGCGACGCGAACAGAAGTTTTGGCGAGCTCTCCCCTGACACAACGAAGGGCGACGTGAACAGAAGTTTTGGCGAGCTCTCCCCTCCTGGATCAAATGCACACTGAATGGATAAGCGTCTCCATGCACCAATTCCTCGGCGACCAGCTTGGCCGCTTGATTGTATATAAACCCCATATATAATTATCTTCAAACCGGTATAAGCACCTCCTCTCTTGTTCCAACAAATCTCAACATCTTGAGATGACACACGAGCAACATGAATTGATGCGATGATCTCCTTCACTTCACCAATAGATTCCTCCTCCAACGCCTCTTCTTCCTCACTAACATCGAGGGTGTACAACTGCAAAATTGGGGACGTTTGGGGCGGTTCGTCGTCGAACAATTTCCCCTCTTCCCCACTGATATTGCTAGTCACAACAATGGCTTGGTTCGACACGTTTCCTTTATGAGAATAAGTAGCCTCACGATCTATGAATTTAGTCGCTTCCGTTGCTAATATAGAGTCCGTGGACACCAACCCACTCTTTGGAATATCACAATGCTCCCCTTCCACCATACCACGATTAGAAACGCAGTCGAAATCTTTGGGATCATCACATGAATATTCAAACTGAGTATCTAAAATCAAAGAATCTGACATTGCATCAGCGATCGGCGGTGGCGCGGGCTGACGCTGACCCAGCTGGTCCCACGACGCCTGCCCATTGTGAATTTGGTGATCAGGGAACCTGTTAACCCATGGGTCCCATGCGGCTTGATTCGTCGATGATGGTGGAAGACCCCACGGCTGGAGATGTTGCGACCGCGTCGACGGCGGCGACTCCCAGTGCGAGTTCCTCTCGCTCAATGTGGGCGGCAGGTCCCACGACGACTGCTGCGTTGTGAACCCAGCCCGAAACGGGCCCGGCGCACAACTAGGGTTAGGGCGAAACCCCTCGGGCCGGCCCAAAAAGGTTGCGCTCGCCGGTGGCGGCGGCGTCGTGACTGATACAGCCGCAAATGGTTGTGTGAATGGCAATGGAACCTCCAGCGGGCGTGATTGCGCGCGACTGTGCGGTGGCTTCGGATCCGGTCGCAGCGTATGGCGTGAAAATTGGTGGCGTACGTAGTCGTCCATGCGTGTCTCCAATCTCGCTAAACCTACCATCAACTGCTCGAACAGAACCCTAATCGGGTCTGTACGCGAAGCTATGGAGGGCGACTCCACAGCCGGTGACAGAACTGGGTCTGTAACCGCCGGTAGTTCTGCGATTGAAGGCATCGAACACATAAGGTTCGTGCGCCCTACTCCTGCTTGAAAATCGGACATGAATTCAGCAATGAAAGCACCAATTGTTAAGGGAATTATCCCTCAACAAGATATCGACGGAGAGAAATAACGATGGACGTCTCGAGCTTTCCCCGAGATCTGCTGCAATTAGGGTTTATGCAAAGAAAGTGATAAAGAACAATAAAGAAGACGTAAATAAAGGAAATTATGTATTTCATTGATTAATTAAAGAGAATAACACTAGCCCTATTTATAATAAGGATTCTAACTTAATGGGCAAGACAAAGGATATGAAAAGATATGCTAAATCAATACTAAACTAAATAAGAGAGATTTGAGGATATTCTTGGAGATATTCACGTATCACCTATACTCTGTCCGTTCCTTGTTAATAAAGACATTTCTTTTCGACATAGAGTTTAAGAACATGTTGTTAAATATATGGTGAAAAAATAAGAGAGAATAAAATTAAAGAGATGAAGTGAGATAAAGTAAAAGTGAGAATTATTTTTTGCCAAAAATAGAGATAACTTAATTAACTTGAAACATCCCGAAATTAAAATATTACTCTATTAACATGGAATAGATGGAGTATAATTTACACGCATTTTTAGCGTGCGGGGATTTAATATTTCATTTATGTTTTTATCAAGTTTGTCACAATTTTTTTGATATATTTCATAAAATGTCAGCTCTTTTTAACAAAACTATATTTTAAAAAATATACAGTACTTGCTAAAATAACAATATGCGTATGTATTTTATATACACTAAATACATCTTTTCGATAACAATAATAACTTATACAAAATCGGTGCTCAAATTGAATTCTACAATATTATTTGATCTTCCTATATGCCCTCTTATACGTGAACGTGAGTGACATAAACAATAAAAAAAAGAAAGCACCTTTTTCCCAAAGCAGCTGATTATAAGGAAAAAAGGCCATATACCCTTGATTTACAACAATTTTTACTTTTTACATGAAAATGACCTTTTTCATGATGCTTAAGCTCACGTCATCGACCCGTCTTTCCCGTAAACATCATAACTCAAACTTTATCATATCAAAATAAAACTAAAAGTTGGAGATATTTTTCAATCTCCTTTCTTTCAATATAATAAACAATGCATAATAATTTTAATAAAATATGCATTCGGTTTGTGCTTGACAGATAATCAAAATAATGTTGAAGCTTTACCATTTTTCCAAAAAGCTGTATAAAAATTAGTAGATTCCGACTCTTGTACTTCCAAATCTGACTATTTTACACCGACTCTCGATTACTAGATTAATCGCTTTTACGTGTAACTTAAATCTTTCACCACATATAGTATAAGTGCTAAAATCAAATCAAATCAAATCAAATCAAATCAAATTTTGATAAAAAAAGGGAAAATCATAAATATACAATCTTGACAAAAATGAACGCCTAATTAGAAATAGTATAAACGGTTACTAAGTAAGCAATGTCATTTTTTGTTGGATAGGATTTTGCATATTTATGTTTTTTCCATTTAGATTATAAATATAACAAGAAAATGTATGAGTTTTAAATTCCTAATTATTGCATAAAATGGAATATTATTGCAAAATGCAACCGTTACAAGCAGCAAACTAAAAAGGAAAGCAATGCATGTGTTTGTGATGATGCACAAATATTAAAACCGCATAATCCTTGATTGAATTGACATGTATCCAAGAAAGTTAAAACCAACTTAAATCATACTCCTTCCGTCTCATAAAAATATGTGCACTTTTCATTTTTATCTGTCAATTTCATTTTTGAAAAAGTTATACAGAGTATTAATTAAATAATGTAGGTCTCACGATTCACTAACTCTTATTTAACTATTATTCACCTCGTCTCTCCTACTTTACCACACCATTTTTCTCCTCTATTTTACTTTATCAATTTTATATTAATTCATATGTCATCTCATCTGCCCATATTTTTATGGAATAGAGGGACGAGTATCAAAACATGAAATGAAATACTAATAAAGTTGATGAACCTATAAAAGATTCGTCAAAAGAAGAAGGGAGCATATTGATATAAAGTAAAAAGTACAAGTTCTTATTTTATTTACCAGAAAACCTTGGTTGTCTAACAGATGCAGTGTACTACTTCTGCTGCCACAGGATTCAACCCCTTGGATTTGGGGAAACTGCCACTGGTTTTAAATATATTTATTTTTAAATTAATAATCATATTCCAGTGGTCCAACCTCAATTAAATCTTGGTGGGCTCAACCAATAATACCTGTCGATTCGAACTTGTTGTAACAATTTATGTTACATATGCTTCATCCCAAGAATTACACAAATGATTCATTAATCCAACTAACCGCAACTAATTGGTTTGTTCGCACAAAAATAAAGAGTTCGTCGTTACTTCAAAATCATATATGATCAAGCAAATCATGATAGAAATCCCGATCCATTTGAAAAAAAAAACAAATTACGATAAAATAGAAAATTGAAATTTTCACTTTATTTTTGGCAAAATATGTGATGATGTGGCAACCAATTCTAAACAAGTGAAATGTTACAATTACGTTAACTTACTTTGTTAGGCTGGTACATGTGTAAATTGTAATGGATGTCGTGTTATCTTATATTTCAACAAAAAAGAAGTAGATGGAGATAATTGCAAATTTTAACATTTCGTGACTAACTAGAATAATTTATCCTCATTTCATGATTTATGAGACAGTTTTGTCATTTTTTATGATACTAATAATATGAACTTACAATTTCTTGTATTTAAACCATTCTGATAAAGAAAGAGAGAATCAATAAAGATGATATTTTGAAATTTTATTTTATAAATTTGAAATCCAAAAAAGTAATTTAAAAATAAATGAGTAGTTGTAGTAAGTGGTGCATGTGGTCCGTCCAGCACTCAAGTTTTGCCCCATCCCACCCGTTTGCCCTCTCATTTCACTATATAAAACCACCACCTCTCCACACCATCTCTCCTCCCTCATTTCACACCAAGAATCAACGCCACCACCGCGCCGCCCTAGAACCGCCAATTTCGCCGCCGAGCAGCTACGAAAAAAGAGAAAAAAAAACAAAGATGAGGCCGTCCGCTTCTCACTACGCTGGAGGCGAATACAACCAGCCCCATTTTCTCGATTCCTGCACTCTTTGCCAGAAGCATCTCAGCCCAAACAGTGACATCTACATGTACAGGTTCGTTGAAATTTCTCAATTTCCGCAAAATCAGATCTCGTTTTGGTTCAATTTCCTGGCCAATTCATTAATTAACCTATTTTTTCGTCCATTCCAATTTCGCAGAGGAAACGCACCATTTTGTAGCCAGGAATGCCGGCAAGAGCAGATTGAGATGGACGAGGCGAAGGAGAAGAGATGGAAAATCTCTTCTTCGAAGAGATCTAGCAGTGTTAGGCAGAGCAAGGATTCAACTACGGAGGAATCTGATACCAACAAAGCCGTTAGAACTGGAACCGTCGCTGTTGCCTAATAAGCCCAAGATTTATAAATACATTCAAATCTCCCAACGCAAAACGAGGAGTATAATAAAGGGGAAATCGAAAAAAAGAAACGCATTGATATTTCTCTCGAAATTCCTGATGATGAGAGGTGTTTTGAGAATTAAGAGATGGAGTTTGATCTGTAAAGGAAAAAAGGTGGGGCAGAGGATGAAGAAGGAGAAGATCCTGCTATACAGTTTTGATTTGATTTTTTCTCCTTTTTTTTTCGTTTCTGTAACGTTTCTTGCTTTTTTTTTCTTGAATCAAATAGCAATTTGATGTCTATATGATGAAGGTCCTTTCATTGTGATTCTATGAAATACTATAAATCCTCGTTAATTCAACAATTCTCTCTCTCGGCAATTGTTAAAGAAGTGTAGTATACCAATTGATTAATTAATCTGCACAAATATATATATTTGTGGGTATAACAAACTCACAAAGATCAAGAATTTCTTTTATTAGTAGTATATTATTTTCTTGAATTTTGAGCAAGTAAAGTACTGGAGATTGGTGTCCATTGCTTTGAGACGAAGTAAAATCTTTTTTGTGTGTGGGTCAGTGGGTGTGGGGAAAAAGGTAATCTTTTTTTCGCAATTAAGCATGGACTTCATTTGTGGAAAAAAGGAAAAGTTTTTTTTTTGTTATTATATTTAAATATTACTCCGTAGGTTAAAGCGTAGCTTTGAAAATTCCATATATAGGCATGGGCACTGAAACAGAAATATGTTACCGAAAACTGACTTTGGAGATATTATCATTATTATTAATTATACTACTATGCAAGTTGGATGAAATATATACGTTAGTCGGAAATTATTTGGTTGAGTAAATTTTAAATATACTACTGTATTAAACACCATTTTCCATAACCCAATTATAACTATTACTACTAAAATTGTGGGTAATTTGAATTAAGTAATAACACACGCAATTGTTGGATTCTACTACAACAATGGATATGTGACAGTTTACTAATTTTGGAATCTAGGAAACTCAAAATTCAAATGTTAGATATATGTACTTCACCTACGAACTTCTTACTCAACACATTACAATACATAAACTATTTAATGTTTTATTTTCATATATATACATTTATTTCGAAAATGTGTGTGCATGTAATACGAAATTTATTTTCTAAAAAAAGAAAATAAAAATTGAATTTCGGGACCGATGTAATAGATTCTAATACATGGTCCACACTTTGCAAATTACTTTTATGAAAGAAAAAAAGTGAGAAGACTTCTGTGAAACAAACACATGACCAAATAAATCTTTACAAAGTGAGCTCCATTTGCTTTAGATTTTTTATTCTTTTTACGTAATGATTTTGAGTATGCTGCCTAAAGTTTGTACGAATACTTCTCCTTAAAAGTTGTACTGCCTTTGTATTATTTTATTATACTATTTGAATAAAGAAATTGAGATTCTTGTAGAGCCCAATCAGAAGATACCAATAATTTGGGCAACATAAATTATTTAATAGTAAAAGTGATTAAAGGTGGGACACGTAGTAGACATTTGTAAAACAGCGACATTAAGTTTAAAGATTTGGGGCAGAACCATATTATTTAATTGAGTTAGGCAAATCAAGAATGATGAAAGTGATTCGTAGAAAAATTACTATACTAGATTAGTATAAGTAGCTAATAATAATGACGTTTCAAAGTAATTTACTTCCTCTATTTCAATGAATATGACTTGTTTTCTTTTTTGTCTATTCCAATAAAACTGATTAATTTTTTAAAATAAAAGTAATACTCCTACTTATTTATAGTCTATTTTCTTTTCATTTAATATAAAAATATCATTATATTGAATTTTGCGTCATTCAAGAAATAGGTCATTTGTGTTAAAGAGGGATGAAGTGTATCTAGATATTAATAGATAGAAAATAAAACTCCATATAAAATTAATTACTCCGATCTTCAAAGGCATCCACAGCCTAATTATGACAAATATGATAAATCACATCAAAGGGAAGACCCAAAGACACTACAAGTTGTGTGTCAACATGTATTAATTAAATCATATTTCAGCGTGTATTTTAATTATTGGATTCCGTCCTTCATATTGTTTTGTAAAATTTAATGTTTTAGGAAGCTGAAAACTTGGGCGGAAGAAAAAGAGATGTTGAAAAGGTCAAGGTTTTAAATGCTCGGATTGTCAAACATTTCATATTTTCTTCTAGAATATACAATATTTGTCAAAGATTATTAAAAGCTAATAACTCTGTTACTTCTTCAAGGCTCTCAATTTTTTTTTATAAATTCTCAATCAATGGGGATGTAAAATACTTCTTATAAGAACAAAATACATGTGTAAATAGTGTACCGACTCTAACAAATGATGATACTATTATTTTTGTTATTTTCCCCATTCTAGTGCTAACCCATGGACCACATATCTTGGAGCAGGCAAGGGGGACGGGTCCGGAACTCTACCCGGTTTTGACCACACCCGGTTAAGCCTTCAAATTGCTACTTGTACCCGACTCCGTTCTCTGATCTGGGTGACTCAAATACCAGGTTCCGGTGCTTGATTTGCATGGTCAGGCATTCGAATATCCGAATTTTAATTTTTCTTTTTTGCATTGTGTGCTTGGAAAAGACATTTTCGGCAAATGCAAACTTAATTCATCTATTTTTGATAAAAACAGTTATATATATAGCGAAACAAGTAGCTCAAAAGGGAAGAATGAAGAAGTAAAAGAAAGTGCATAACTTCAAGTAGATGCTCACTCAATCGAACCTTTGATAATCCTGTAATCGACGACCTGATCTTGTCAAAACAAACAAGAGGATAGTTCCTCCACAACAGCCTGCAGTTATATATATATATATATAGAGAGAGAGAGATATAGTATAATATATCTGAAAATGTAAAACTTGTACTAACTACCTAAGAAGAAGAAGAAAAAAGACATGAATTCCTCTACCCGATTCGATAAACATTGTTGTCTTCTACATAAACTTATCTATTCTGCACGGCCTGTTAGAACCTGGAGGTCTGAAGTTCTGTAGCTGCAGATTCGAGCTTGAACGAATCTCATTCAACACACAATCACCTTTCTCCGACTTGATTGTGTCCAAGATGGTTCCCACCACATCAGCTGCAATCCCTGCTTCTACAAGGCTCCCTTGCTCTTCTCCACCTTCGTATACCAACCGCCCGATTTCAGAAAGTGAGACAACCCTGTCTAAGACAACTCTTGCGAAAAAACGACCGAGGAACTCAGCTGCTCTCGGGGCATCATTGACGGCATCCTCCAAGACAGCTAGGACAGATTCAAACCTGTCAAATGATGATAGGTCAGATACGAGGATTGGACATTTTCAAGTAATAACGACCAACCAAAAGCGTGTCCCGACTTACCCTCTGACAAGTTGAGTCTGACTTAGCAAGCCATCTTGTGATTTTGTAAGGTTGATAAGAAGCTTTGTCAAGAGCTCCCTCTCCATATCTTTCCTCTCAAATGAATCAACAAGCCAGATAGATATCATTGAGGGATAGAAGCTAGGGGCATTCAAATCCTTGATGCACATTGCAACTTCACTCTCATCTCTTGCACTGGGGAAAAAAGATTGAGTTTCATCTTAGCAAAATACTCAAAGTACCAACGAGATAATCTCAAGCCTATCACACCAGCAACTTTGTGCATATATCACAAAATATTCAGGCAAAAGAAGGAAAAACATCAATCAGCTGACCACAGCATGAATTTGCTGTGTTCCACGTGTTTCTTTAAGTGAAGGATGCATTTCAAACCCAACATTGAAGAAAAAGTAAATGTTCCTGGGCATGATTATCAGGGCCATTGATATCTCGTCCTTTTTCTCTATGTCATTAACATCTCAATCATTACTCATTACCAACTGACGCACTAAATTCAGGGTGTGGTACTCCATTAGTTAATACTACTAAACTATTCTAGACAGGTTTCTTCCGATAATATGTGACACTAAACTGAAATTGTAGTCAGCCGGTGAAAGAAGTACTAGCACAATTCTTATTCTCAAGCATCAGGAACCAAACAACTTCGTGCCACTAGCACCCCCAAGCACCCAGTTATGTGACAAACTGAATAAATATGGCAGCAATAAAGAAGATTATCATTCCTCTTTCATCATATCATAAGTTCCATATCAAAACTTCAATTAATTCTATTTTAGCTTTACAGTGTTGGTTTTAATCTTGTTCGGATACTCAAAAAGAATGTAACGGACTTATGTGAGCAAGAAAGGACCAGAAGGGTGAGACTGAGCGAGACGTCACAAACATACAAAAAGAACTCTAGGAATATTTTACAATATGCAGTCATCTATATATTTCTCTAGCTGAAGTAAAACAATAAGAATCTCCACAGATTAATTCATTCCGTTTTCATGTCATCTGCTGATTCATCCAAGCGCCTCTCAACAAATTACAGGCAAGATGTGTTAGGAATAAAACAACTTCCCAACAATGAGCCTGCTGGTCGCAGATGTCTATGCAACTTCACTTTAAAATTTTGAAGAGAAATCTAGCATTTAGTTCAACCAACTTAATTAACAATAAAAAGGGGCGTGGGGCAAGTTGATTATAACATAAAGAAACAATGACCTCCAGGTTGGACGCACAAAATACCTGTAGAATTCTTTAATAGTGGTCATCGATTTGCCCCGCAAGTGTTCTTCGGGCCACGTATTTTCTGTGCTAGTTGGGGGCGCATCACGAGCAGGTGGAGAAGTAGGCAGAGACTCATCAATGCGATCTTTGTTTCTATTCCCATGTGTAACATTCCGTTCTTGGTCATAACTGGAAGGAGCAATAAACCTGTCCGACGCATATCTTGGCACGGGATCCTCTCTTTGGCCATAAGCCATCCGTTCTGGAATAGAACTGAATCCATTTAGACCAGGGCCCACCCTTCGTGCATCTCCAGGACTTGATATCTCAGCCAAACGAGAGCTAGATGCAGATGGCTGACCACCATATGCCATTCCCCGGACAAGACCACCTTGTGGCCCAAGTGTTATGGAAGCATCACCAAGGGGTCTTTGAGGCAGAGGAATAGATATCGTCCTGTTCTCATAGGAATGTCTCTCATCCGTCCGAGCATCCTGAGAGCCATGGCCACGTAGCTGTGGCCCGCCAGGACGAAAACTACTGAGTTGTGAACCTGGAGGAGATAACATATTAGGAGTTCTAGGAGCAAAATCCACAGGCGGGCCCCTTCTGTTCGAACCACCAATGCTGGAAACACGGCCAAGCCTGCTAGTTTGAGCTTGCCGTTCTTGCGCAGCATCTCTGTGTACGTCCTCAATCTTTTTCGGACCTTCAACTTTCCTCCGCTGCTGCCACTTATTCTTTCTCAGATCAATAGAATCTCTTAGCATAAATCTTACCCGGGAAGACAGCTTCATATTATTGGACAGTTGTGTCATGATGAGAAAATAAGCATCCATGTAGTCCTTTGCTTTGGGGTGGTCTATCATTACACCAATTGTGCTCATTAATTTGCACAGAGCTTCTATGTTTTCTTCATCAGGATTCTGGTGCTGACCCAACAATTTACCAATGCACCCGTGCATTATTTTTTCAGTCAACATCCTCTTCTTGTACAATTCTCCAATTAGTCTAATATTACCCAACATTCGTCTCCTAACACGGAGTCTCTTCTCTTCTCTCTCTTCTTCTGTCTGTGTACTTTCACCTTCACCAGTTTCATTTGCTTCTTGTTCCTCCCTTTCTCCTCTCTCGAATTCTTCCTGGCATTTGTTAAGGAGTAATCTCTTGAAAGTAAATTTTTCATTGTCCACGCTCAATTCAGGCAAGCCCGCAGCAAGGTGAAAGCAGAAGTCGGCATACATCTCACAGAAGGTAGGCTCCATCAGAGCTTTATCAAAAATCTGAGAGATCACCCCAGACAGTGTAACAACATTATCAATGTTGACTTGCTGAACTTGCTGGAACAGTTTCTCAAAATTTTGAGGTGTAAGTTTGTTCAATATGCCCTTTAACTGCCTTTGTTTTGCTTCTTCCTCATCAGTAACCTTACCTACTTCATACTTCTTCTCTGCTCGGTGCATAATTGGGGGTGGTGTCTGAGGAGGAGGCATCAAACCTTTCTGGAAACCAGTTCCCCGCTGCCATCTATCCGCGCTGGAGTTATTTCTTAGCAATACTCCCTGAGGGCCAAGGGACTGCATTGGCCCAGAGAGGATGCCCCCAGGATGCTGATTGGGTGTTTGAGGCCGTGGATTCCTTAGAACACCATAATTACTGACTTGACCAGGCCGGAAACTAGCATTGTATGCATATACAATATCCGCCCGCATATCTCCTCGCCCTGACATAAGTGGGTCTGGAAATTTGTTCCATTTATCCTCATCTCCATGGCCACTAGCACGGCGATCTAGTCTTGAACCTCCAGACGCCCTGTCAAAGTTGCGTCCAGGACTAGGATGTGACTCACGAATATTGACATTGGAAACCATCAATGCATCTGCTACTTCTGAATTAATTTCAAATCCGTCTGGAAGATCAGTGCATTGTTCTACGAATTTAAGGAGGAAATCTCGAGAATATCTTTTAGTCATCAATCCATTTTCATCTACATCAGAAC